>NC_083602.1:68094599-68719599 GCF_029168945.1 Cannabis sativa
CTAATTTCCAATTCCAACATTCAAGGAAACAATCTAAATCGTACATGAAAAGAGAGAGAGAGAGCAAGAGAGAGAGTTACCGGTGGCCACAGAATTAGAGGCTGAGAGAGAGATGTAAAAGATGGTGGAGCTGCGCGTCGTCTGAGAGGAAATAGAAGCTAGGGTTTTGGTTTTTAAACTTCCAGCAGACCCGAACTTTCGTCTATCACTAATATTCCCTTAATTTGTTTTCATTTGTGTTTTTGTCCCTCTTCCTAAAACATCTAACATTTGGGTCCTCTATTTTTTTCAATATGGATAATAAGGAAGATTTTAAAAGTAAAAAAAAAAAAAAACTATATTATACTGCAAAAATGTTCATTTCTATTCTATTCTTTATAATACTTTATAAAAATTTTAATTTTTTCATTTTGCCTTTGTATTACATTATATAACAACTTTTCATATTTTCTCCATATCATTTCATATTATATTTTCAAGGGATATTGGCGGCTAAACCACTTGAACTTTACGGTTTGTAACACTTAACCACAAAAATCGAATTTTTGGCCGCTAAACTACTTAAACCCTAGTTCTGTTTTGCTCTGCACACCTCCGTCCAAAAATTACAGTTAAGTGTCATGGTAGACTGTCCATGTGTACATATGTGTACACATGACAAAATTTTAGTGGTCCACATAATTTTAATTATTAAACATTATGAAAAGCACAACTGTCACTTTGGTGACCTGGCGTATGAGAAAAGTCGACGTCCGCGAACACCCATGAGAGTCGATATCCGCCTTAGGTTCCTGTAGTGCGCATTTGGGGAGCCATTTGAAACGAACCTTCCTGTTAGACCTTTTTGGGTCGAGGAGAGACATTTCTTATCCCGCTCTTGGGAAGCAAATTCTGCCGTAAGTAGGCTTTCGCATATTTCATTTTTTGCATCTTTTAAAGGACTTTAATTCACGGAAGATTAATTGAGCATTTTCCATTAAATGCAACGTGTCTTGTCTTGCATAAAACACAGATAACGTTTACTCTCTAAGCTTTCGAGACGCAACGCGATCTGAGAGCTTGCAGCCCTTCTTAGCTTTTTTGTGATAAACCCCTGACACATGGGGCTATCTGAGATCGCTTCATATTCCTGAAGTTGTCATCATAAATACATAAGTTTAACTCTCGGTTGCAAATAAATACATAAGTTTAATTTTTGGCGGTAATAATACTAAGATATATTTTTAAAACTCCGTAGGCACATAGCCGTTAAATGTCAAATTATTATTCACGTGTCATTTTTTTATTGGTATATTTAAACTCATTTTTTTAAAAAAAAAAAAAAAATTAATAACAGAGATTTATCATGGATTACCACGTGACAATTTATTACTGCCAAAAATTAAACTTAGATATCTATTTGTAACTGAAAGTTAAACTTAAGTATTTATACCGTAAATTACTATCTTTTTTAACTATCTATTTAATATTTTATTTATATTTATTTATTTTATCAAAACCTCTTTCCTTCTATCTTTTATTCTTTGGACTTTCACTGTAATTGTGGAGAAGAATTACTCGTCATAAGATGTCACAATTAGGAGTGTTCATAAAATACTTAAGAGCAACTCCAACGTTGCACTAAAATTAAGATTTGGTGTATATAATCTATCCAATATAGCAGCAAACTTCACAGCATATATGTCGTGTGGCTACAGGTCACAACATATATGTCATGGCACTATAGCTACAACATTCTTTTTTTTAATTATTATTATTTGATTTATATTTATAGATATTGATATTATTATTTGTATTTAAAGATTAAAAATGTTACTTTTACGATGTACTCTCTTAAAATGAATCCATCTATGCACCCTTATTTGTTGCATCTCTAAAAAAAATTACCTTAATTTTTGTATGTCCATCTACATTATAGCTATTTAAGACAATTAATAAAATTTTGAGAAATTTAAAAAAATTTAACACGCTGAAAACAGGATTCAAACAGTCTGTTGCACGCAAAACTCTTTTATTTTATACATGCGCGAAATAGACTGTTTGAATCCTATTTTCAAAGTGTTAAATTTTTTATTGAATTTTTCAAAATTTTGCAGGATGTCCTAAATAACTACAACGCAGACGACCATGAAAAAAATTGGACTAAAAAATTTTCTTGTATGCTGAAATAGATAGGGGTGCATCAGTAGACCCCTAATGCATTGTAGAATTTTAATCTATTTTTTTCATGGTCATGTATATTATAATTATGAGTTTTTGGCGACTAAACTCTCTCAGCTATCGTTTAACTTTTATTTAACCCTCCAAACTCAACTTTTGACGATAAAACCCTCCAAACTATTCAACCAGTAGCAAATTTAAATTGTCATCCGGTTAATTGCCACTATGAACTGCTTATGTGCATACTCTTGTACACGTGACACGTTTATATTGGTATATCAAATATTATTATTTAAAAATTATTTTCAAAATTCATTTAAAATTAAATGAAATTATAAAAATAAAAAATAAATATTTAAAAAATAAAAAATATTGTAAAATTTGAAATATTTTTTATATTTTTAAATGATAATATTAGGTACACCAATATAAACGTGTCATGTGTATAAGAGTGTACACATAAGCATTCTATATTAGCAGTTAACTGTAGAAGTGGATGACAACTTAAATTTGCAAACTGTTAAGTAGTTTGGAGGGTTTTACAGTCAAAATTTGAACTTAGAGGGTTAAGTGCAAGTAGAGTGATAGTTGAGAGGGTTTAGCTGCAAAAAACTCTATAATTATTTAAGATATCCTACAAAATTTCAAAAAAAATCAAAAAAATTTAACACGCCGAAAATAAAATTCAAACTATTTGTTACAAACGTAACTCTTATACTTTGAGGGGTGCATTGCAAAATCACCTTTTAATTTATTGTGTGTAAATTTAGAGGTGAATACTATAATTATTTTAATTTTATTAAAAAATTAATATAATAATAAAAATATTTTTTAGTATAATTTTTTGTGTTAGGGTTAGAGTAAAAATAATTTTTGACAGCAAATTTAGTAATAGTGTGACACCAAAGCTCCTTGGAGATGCTCTAATCCAATCTAATTCGCACGATCCAATCAAGTGCGGATTGGATTGGATTAGAAAATAGAAAATCCACATTTGTGCGAATTGAATGTTGATTGAAATTTAAAAGTAACTGATCCAATCAGCACATATTTATATTTTTATAAAAAAAAAATAAATATACAATTAATATTTTAATGTAAATTATAGTAATTTAAAAATCTAATACATATATGATACAAATATATTTAAAAATATAGTAAATCAAATGTATATTTTATTCTTATTTATAATCTAAAACAAATTTATTTTTAAACATCTTTCGACTTTGTTATTTTTTGTTTTATTTATTTTAGCTGGTTGTACGATACATAAAACAACAATTATTTTCTTTATTTTATTGTTATTTATGTGAAAAAAAATATTTTTTTAATAAATATTAAATAATTCAATATTAAAAAAAAATCAATCTAAAATAACTAATCCAATCTGTAGTTTTGCAAATTGAATTGGATTTGAGATATTATGTGGATTGAATTAGATCCAAAATATAAAATCCACACTTAGTGCAAATGGAATGCGAGCAAAATTATACGAATTAGATCGGATAAACACTCCTAATCACAACACGCTTCTTCTGTCGCATCTCATGCCCTCTCATTTTCAGTGAGATGAAACTAAACTCTCAAGTCTGATCTCTGGTGTACTTTGAGAACAGTTTCAAACTTTCAATTTCACCAAGTACCCATTGAAACAATTGAAACAAGCATATATTAACATACATCATCAACCAAAAAAAACATTTGAATGAAACATGTTTGCTAATGAAAACTCAAAGAGTCATGTTTAAAACTTTCAATTTCACCAAGAACCCATTGAAACAAGCATATATTAACATACATTATCAACCAAAAAAACATTTGAATGAAACATGTTTGCTAATGAAAACTCAAAGAGTCCTCTAGTTGCTGAGGATTCTTAAATTTCTTCAAATGCATATAATAATTATCATTAAGCAAGAACTCATAAATGAATGAAGAATACACTAAGTTGTTGTAAAATGAAACAATACAGTGACCATAAATGCTAATCCCGACATTCAATCATCAACAATATCATCCAAATATTCATGGCCAAAGAAGAAATCCCACTACTTCTGACCAAAATCTTGGTTAGCGAAAATTGATGAGGAGGACGTCTTTGCCTCAGGTCTCATTACTGGGACATCCTTATAGTAACTGCCCAACTAAGTAACCCAAAACTAGGTCTGGGGAAAATGTGAAGATACTTAAAGAAAAAAATTGCTTTTTTTTTCATTTATTTATTTAATATTATTATTATAACTTCTTTCCTCTTTTTCTATACTCCCATATGGCAATTGTTGATGGAATATCACAGTCAATCCTTGTGAGGGTAGGAGTTTGGGAGGAACTTAGCGTACTGATCAGCCTTTTTGCCTGTTCTGTGGTCATAGTATTCCACCACTGCTGCACCAGCTAATGCAGCTAAGGTGAGAGCCTGAGCGTGCAACCTGAAATCATAAGATGAGCACAGATCAATACAGTTAATAACTACAGAATGAGCAAACAAATAAAAGAGATTTGACATGATCCAATTATTGTATTGGCAAAGAAAACCCCCATAGAACTTCTATATTACCACTGTGCCTAATAGCAAACCATTAGAATCTGTCTTAAGAGCACGTTCACTCAAGAATGCTTGGCAGCAAGGGACAATCACCTTTTCTCTCCTCAAATACATTAATCGAATTCATTTTTTATTTTTATGAGAATGGAAAATAGGATCTAATTCACAATCAAAACGCTCACAAAATCAAACCACATATCTCATGGTAGACTAGACCTCTCCCATTGATAGTCCTGACCAATAGACCTAATCCTCATGGGAGTATTTTATACATCGATAAAAGCTTTTTCCTCCACATAGATGTAGTTTAAACCCCATCTCAGGCCAATTTATTTCTCAGAACAACCAAAACAAAAATGTGAAATCAATCAATCAATTGTTTGGTTGCTATTCAATATTATATATATAAAAAAAAAAATCACAGCATAATGTTATCGCTTATGAAGATTTTGCCCGACTTAAAATTTCATTCTCATTCTTTAAAAGCCAAACCATTTAATCATTATACGGTAGATTAATTTGTCATTCAAGGCGTAAAATTAAACAGAGTTTAAACATACATCTTCTACATCTTACAATCAAACAATAATTTAAACTTAAATCTCAAAGGTAATAGAAACTCACCTAGCATGAATAATCTTCACACTTGTTTTCTTTGGTCGGGACCAATTGTATGCGATTGAACCTGCTATTCCGCTTAGCCAAAGAGACCCTATTTTTTTCGCAAAATAAAAATAATTAAAATTAAAAACTATCATCCACGAACACCCAAACCAAACAAATAAAAAAAAAAAAGAAAGCCCAGAAACCCAAAAAAGCAATCAAACAGACCCCTCTAAAGGAATTGTGCGAACTCATAATTTTTCCATATCTTTAGAAGAAAAAAAAAATAGAGAAGTTGAACCAGACCAGCGATGAGAAACAAAATAGACATGATTTTGTTCATTGTCATTGATATGGAAAAAGAAAATAGAATATTACCCACAGTTCGAAGCTTATGATCTACGACCCACTCTCTGGCGGATTCAAATTTGCTCTTAGGTTCGGCCATCGTAAGAAAAAGTTCTTAGATTTTTCGGAGAATAATTGTTCTTCGGAAGAAGAAGAAAAAACAAAAATAGAAGGAAGAGGAATTTGGTGAGCTTATATAGGAAGGAAAAGAACGAAGAGAAGGCGGACACGGACTTGTTAACCAGCCAGCCAGCTCGAGTCGGTGGGCGGATTTTTTTTTTTCTTTTTTTTTTACACCGCATACAAATTTCTAATTTTTTTTACTTTTTGATTGTGGAGTGAATTTTTTTTTTTTTAAAACAATGATTGTGTTCTATTGTTATTTTAATTATTTATTTTATAAAAAAATAATATTTTTATAAAAAATTATTGTGTAACAGTAAAATTATAAATTTCTACTTAAAATTCAATATTTTTTTAAATTTTTTTTTGGACAATATTTAGTTGATAAAAATTAAATTCAAGTTTTATTTTATATTATTTTAAAAAATATAAATGTGCATTGTCATTACAAAATAATATTTACTTATTAATTTAACAAAAAAATATTAAAAAGTGCTAATAGATGATTTTTTTTTTCTTTTGACTATTTTCATTAATAAAAAGTAACCTCTATTTTTTTCTTTGAAAGGTCAAATAATCTTCTTAATATTTTATATTGAATTATTATATATATATATATAAAAAAGGATATTTTATATTGAATTTTTAAGTTTTGGAATATAATTTGAAGCTGATTATATTTTAATTTTTAATGTAGCTTAAGGTTAAACAACATCAAGCCAGATATTTTATATTTATATTGAATATACATACATACGTATCCAAACACTTTGTTTGGTCATTTATTTCGTTAATATACCAGCACATTGTTTTGCTGTGTTACCGGTTTAGTGTTTTACTTAAAACTGTTTTTTATTTTATTTTTTTGTCAACTCGCGATAATACAAATTTATTTGTAAAACATGTTTTTAAATTATATAAGTTTTAAAAAGTTAGTCTCTATTTTTTTTTTTTCTTTGATAAATTGGTTTTCAAATTTCATAAGTTTTGACAAATTAGTCCCAAATTGTATTTTTGATCTCCAAATTTTTATTTTTTAGCAACATTAGTCACCACTCTTAATATTAATATTTTTATTAATTTTACATACTTTAATTTATTTTTTGCGTTAAATTCAAATAATTTTAATACTTTTGATAAAATATTTATATTAATATTTTTTATTTTATTTTTTTAAGTATTTATGTAATATATATAATTATGATATTTTTTTTTTTTAAGAAATATTCAAAATATACTTTATTCATATATATCAAAATCAATTATATAGTAAAGTACAGAGGAGGACATGTGACAACTGTTAGACTTTTTATTTGGGCTTACACTAACTTTTATTGATTTTATTAAAACTTAGGTTGATTATATAGGTTTTTGTTGATTATATAGGTTGATTTTATTAAAACTTAGGTTGATTATATAGGTTGATTATATAGACTTTTTATTTGGGCTTACACTAACTTTTATTGATTTTATTAAAACTTAAGTTAATTATATAGTAAAGTACAGAGGAGGACATGTGACAACTGTTAGACTTTTTATTTGGGCTTACACTAACTTTTATTGATTTTATTAAAACTTAGGTTGATTATATAGGTTTTTGTTGTGTTAGCTCATATTGTTGGTGATCATAGTTAATGGGCTTAACATATATGTGTGTAAAGTATAGGTTAAGCAGAAGTGTGAGTTTTTTCTAGTTGACTGAAACCTTTGAGCATGCCTATTCTAACTTGGGTTATATAGCTAAGTTTCCTCCCTAATTCTATAATGCATATTGTCTCATCACAATTTTATACTTTTGATAATCAGATAAATAAAATTACTTTTGATTTAGAGACCCAGAGAGAAAGACTTATGGCGCGTTTACTAAACTGTAATTAGAATCAAAATAATTAATGGGAGAAATGAATCGGTTTAAAATAGAAAATAATCGGAAACAATATTTTATTATGTTGTTTACTAAACTCTCTACAAATAAAACTAGAATCATATTATTTTATTTACATAACTAGGAAATGTAATCGAAATACTTTAATTTGACAAAAATATCATTATTAGAACATTTAATTATTTTCTGTTTATAGATTTTTAAAGGACATATTTGTCTTTTTCATTTTTAATTAATAAAATAAAAATAAAAATAAATTAAGAGGAAAGGGAAAGGTATTCCCTATAAAAATAAATTTATTTTCTCCATAATTTATGTGGGTCCTACTATTTTCTTTCTTTCCAAAATTTAGTAAACAATTGTATGGGAATCAATATCATACCATTGATTCATATTCCCTTTAAGTAAACATGTCATTAGTGAATAGTATTGTACTATCAAATTCTGGTAATTGTTATGAATCTATCAGCTACGCATACCTAATTATTATCTATTGTTATTGTGTTCTATATTATATACAAATTGATCTTGCGTTTATCATTTATTTTTCTAACATGTGGTATTAGATTGACAATTGTATATGAATTAGGACCTATAATTTTATAACAATTAATATGTATATGTTAATTTTCTCCAATTACATATTAATTTCGTTATTATTTTCTGTTAAATTTTTTTCGTTGTTTAATCTTAAAACTTTAGGGGTTTTATTCCTTATTAAAATCTATTTCTGTTGATATATTACATGCTTAAAATTATTTAGTAAATTAAGGGAATTTCAAGATTAAACTTTAAGAGTTTATATATTTTTCCTTTATGAAATTAATTTCGTGTTTTTCAATTCTATTGATTATAATCCGAAATAGATTGTGCATATATCATTAATAATTGTTTAGAATATTTCTACACGTTTAATTTCTGAATTGGATGAGATAATTGGTTACTTTGCTTTTTTAGTTTTCGGATGAGTTTCAAATTAGATCTACCTAAGTTTATGTATTTTTACATGAAATTAATGTCGTAGATTTATTAGAAATTGTACCCCGACCAAAACCCCTAAGTTTCCACTCATTTTTGTGCATTTTTTTGGTCGAAAAACAAATCAGACCCGCCAAACTAAAACCGGGTTGCCCGACCCGTATGGAAAACCGGCTGAAGGTTGAAGATGAACTCCAGCCGTGAAGCCCACTCTCGCAGAAGGCGCGTGGGGGCGCCTGAGACCCCTCTAGTCGTCATTTTTCGACGTTTCTTTTTTCCAGTGTGCTTAGAATTTATTTTTTGATTTTTCTATGATTTTTAATTAATTTTTTAACTTCATTTAATTATTATTAATTTAATGATAATTATGCAGTTAAAAAATTATTAAAAATAATTTTTTGATCATTTTTGAAATCCGTAAATCATAAAAAATTTGTTGGGTTTCTTCTCATCTTGTTAAACATAGTCATTCTTATTTGATTTATCTCGACTATGTAATCTCTACTAATATTCTTTATTTCACATCTTTCTATTATTTGTTGTTCTAAAATTTGTAAAACTTAATTGTTTTATGCAAAAATAATATGTTATGATAAACACTTTATTTTTGATTATCAATATATTACAAGCAATTAATATATCTCTTTTCGAAATTTTAGTTGAAAATTATTAAAATTTTATGTAATTAACTAAGAAAGACTCTAGAACAACTTTGGATATTTTAAAATTCTATTCTAATTTCTAATCGACATTTTTATGTATATTAATATACTAGCAAAAACTACGTGCGAGGCACGTATACTAAATTTTATGCTAGTTTTTTTTTTATGTTATTTGAAAGTGATACAATAAAAAATTAAAGAAAAAACATTATTAGTTATTAGGTGAGATTATTTGAATAAAGAACAATAAATAATCACATAAAAATCAAAAATAATTATTTGAATAAAGAATTCAATATACACATTTATATATATATGAATCTCATTAATCAAAAAGAATTATTAAATATATGAACAATAATTTGTCACGCTATATGTTTCCCAATAAAGAAATCCACCTCCTCATAGTCAAAAATAAACAATATATGTAATACAAATCTTTGTAATGAAGTACCTAAAAGAAACAAAACTTCAGTTAGCATAATCGGAAAAGGTTTAAGTGAACTAAATAATGACTAAGAAGATCTAAATTACAAAATAAAAATAACATGTCTATATGAGTATGATTCTATTGCTATATGAGCATAATTAATCTAAGAAAAAATAGATAAACTTATAAATATATATATAAATATACTTAATATTAATTTTGACAAAGAAACAATTCAATTATAAACAATTCTAAATATCAGCTTGACAATTTCAACACACTAATTACTCATTAAATAACCATAATGTATACATCATGATAATTTTATTTTATTTGATATCAAATGATAGAGATTATTGAGGTTTTCAGCCACGGAAAACACACTATGATCCAAAAGTAATGCTCATTAATTGTATATTTCAAAGAAACCCTAATTTCCATGAATGTCCCTAATAAGATATAAACAATAAAGTTGTAAATTTAAAAAAAAAGTAGCAAAATTCATTTAATATAAGAAATAGAACAAATTGAAGATTTATACAATACTGGAATTTGAACTCTTAGAAGCCATTAGCGAAGGGGCGAAACTCGTTAGATCTCCTAGTTGAACACTACCTTAAAAAAAATTAAATGATGTGGAGGTTTTTTTATGTGTTTCTGTTTCGATATGTTCTTTTAAAACATCATAAATTGTAAAACAAGTCTAACAGTTGCTTAATGTTTCCTTAGCTTTAACGTGGCACCCACTTCTTAGATTGACTTTTTTATCTTGTATATTTATGTATCTTTGAGATTTAACGGAAAAGGCTCTATTGCCTTGAGATTTAAACCACGTTTGATTTTCTTATTATTTACAGGGCCGGCATGCTTTGGTCTATGATATAAATATAACAAATGAGACTTGGGAGTGGGTTGACCTTAAGGAGGTAACAATTGTGTTTTAAAATCTTGGTTCCTGAAGAATGTTTCAAGATACAAGTATGATGGGTTTTTTATATTATAGACGATTTGTTCCAAAACATAATAGAACTAACCAATTTAGGTTAATGATCTGGCTTCTGATACGTCCATATTAAAGATGATTGGGGGTGTGCGGTTCTGTAAATGCTATGAAATAATTTTGTAGTTAGTCTGTGAATATTGCAATGAAAGTGTTGGGTTTGACCTGGCAATTTTGTGGTTACAACTTACAAGAATTCTTGACAAGGTTGTTGAATAGTAAACCAATATAAAACTTGTTTTACTCTGTTGAATAATATGAAAGATAATTCATTTTTTCACCATGTTTAAAAATAAATACAAATTTGATGAGCATATTACTTTTTTTTTTAATTGAGAGTCTCAGAGTATCAAATCCCGGGTTGTTTTTTTTTTTTTTAAATGTGTTGTGATTCTCGAATATTTAGCATCAAATATCAGTTCAAATATTAATGGAATTTGTTTTATTATTATTTTATTATATATAAATAATATTTTATTAAATAAAAATTAAAAGTCACCCAAATATCAGTTCAAATATTAATGAGATTTGTTTTATTATTATTTTATTATATATAAATAATATTTTATTATTTTATTAAATAAAAATTAAAAGTCACCCATAAATTTCTCAAAAACCAAGAATTTTAGTTATATAGACACACTTTATATAGAATAGACATTTACTCACGCATGTATATAAAACCAATTTCAGAAGCTACAGATCGTTTTTATTATTGAATTTTAAATTTATGTTTGAGCAATAGTTTTTATTTCGTATTTAAAAAAATTTAGGTGGGTTTAAGTGTCTAAATTTTTTGATTCGTTGAATTTGGTTTTGATGAAGCTTTTTGTCGTTTTTTTGTTGCCGATTATACTTTTTCTTTTCTTCATATTGCCATAATTTATGGTTGGTCTTTGGGTTTTTTTTAGTTCTGTTCAGTGTCCTAGTTCATTTTTTGTCAGTAAAAAAAATGAATCAGGACAATATTTTTGTAAATTCTAACATGTGATAATATTTTTGTAATATTTATTCCCAAATTTAGTATTTATGTAAAACCTCATCGATAAACGAAACGACGATTGTGTTAATGTTGTATCGTCGTTTCTTTAGGGAAATTTACAAAAATACTGGAATTTTGGTTAACTTTTACAAAAATACTGTCACATGAATTTTTTTTCAAAAATATTATGTTTTTATAAAACACCAGTAAAATACAAAGCAGAATAACTCAAAACAACAGTAGAACACTAGTAAAACACCAGTAAAACACCAATGAAAACTTGACACAGTATACTGCAGTATGAAACTTATAAAAAAATACAGTAAAAAAGAAAAAAATACCTTCTGGCAGTATTTTTGTAAAAAAATGGCAAAAGTTAGTATACCATGTAAATTGGGATATTTTTATTAGTATACGTAATATACATTTTAATAACATAATTGACATTGATTAATTTAATGTTCTAGTATTAACGTGACACATCAGCATTTTTACCGTAAAACCAAAATAATCTCATACCACTATTGATCTCAATACATGAAATACACCATATTCCTCCTCTGATTACGGGATTAATAAGTCCTTTGAACAATGTGTCGAACACAAATATCAAAATTAAACCTTTAAATTTACTTCCCTTCGATTATAAAATATCAAAATTAGAACTTGAATTATTCTTCAAAAAAAAAAAACTTCCATTAACGAACAAAAAAGCTTCATCTCAAACAACACAATATCAAATAATCATTCATAATCAAAATCGTTTCTCAAACTACTGACAAATCTGCAAAATCGTTTCACTATGTTATATATATATATAAGATCAAAGTCACAATTTAAAATTATTCTCACCCAACAAAAACTCCATTAATGAACAAAAAAGCTTCGGTTACAATCGCCAGAAGATCGATTATGAGTTCAACACCAAAATCGTTCTTCAAACTACCAACAATACCTAAACGATAGAGGCAAAATCATTGCTAGATAAAGGAACAACTAAATTGACACTTTAAAAATTGATCCAAAACTTGCTCTGTTCTGTTCTGTATTTTTTTTTACTTTTTCTGCATTTCTAAAGTAACTTTTTGGTTACTTTATGATCCTGATAAGAAGCCAATTGGTTACTTTTGCGTAAAAAAAAATATAATGTTGCTATTACTATTTCATTTTTTCATGTTATCTTTTCTAACAATATACTATAAATAACATCAATCAATTAAAGTACATCTACAATATAATTAGATTCTTCATCCCTAGTTCCGTTTTTTTTAATCTACATTTTCAAAAGTAACATTTTGGTTACTTCTAAATGCTGATAAAAAAATAATTAGTTATTTTTTACATATATATATTTTTTTATATCATATAATTTGATATACAATTTGGTTACCATCATAACTTATTTGTAAACATCTTAATAGTCAAATAATTGTTTTTAAGTTATATTATGGTATATTATTTAAAATATATTTGGGTAACCTTAAAAATTTATTTTTAAAATTAATGAGTAGTCGTGTAATATAATAAGCTACCATTTTTATAAACTAATTATTTTATATATATTTTTTTACTTTGAAGCCTATTAGTCAAGCAGTTACGGTAGCAGTCCTCTTTGGTTTCTTACATGACAGCTTTCGAAGCAAGCTAGCCAAGCAAGGATAGCGGGGAATGAGAAAGATACATCTAGAAGGACTGTATTAGGATTTTAGATTATATTACATTGTTTTGTTGTTTTACATATTTTTATGTTACTTTTTTATTTTTCTTTTATAATAATTTTTATGTTACAATAAGTTACTATAAACTAAAAAAAAAGAAGCTCACATTGCTAATAAACTAATAAAATTTGTAAATAAACTAATAAGTTATAATAACTTTTAAGATTATTTTAATAGTAAAATATTTGATCAATAAATTCAATCAAATACAAAAAAAAAATATAATATACACTATATAACGTTACAACATACAAAATAATAATAAAAATAAATAAACCCTAAGGTAAACAATATCAAAAACATTCAAACAGAAATCAATAAAATTCTAAAAAAAAATAAAGAAAAAAAAACCATTAAGCATACAAAATCAAAATCACATAAAAATTCTAAAATAAATATAGATACAAAAATATACCCAGCAAATTTTTTTTCAAAAACAAACTTAAAAATGAAACTATATCATAATCATATGAAAAATGCACCTACATAACGGTCCTATATAATGTACAAACACATTTTTTAAAAATAATAAATAAAAAACCCTAAAGTATATTGTACCAAAATAATATCCGCTCAAATAAAATTCTCAAAAATAAATAAAAAAAATATATACAAAAGTTTTTACAAAAATCACATTATATAAATTGACATGTATATTTGTGGCAGAGAAAATATATTAATTATCAAATATATCATTAATAAAATAAATTAGATGCAAAAAATTATAGTATACAATATATAACCCTATAATATGCAAAAAAAAAAAAACCTAAAGTATACATTATCAAAAACACATTCAAACATACATCACTAAAATCCTAAAAAAATAAAAAAATAAACCCTAAATTATATCGTATCAATATTACATTTTATCAAATTGTAATAAACTCCTAAAAAAGTGGAAGAAAACTATTAACTGTACAAATTATAAACTATTAAATTCACCCTATTTTATTTGAAGTCCCAACAAATTACAAAAAAGGAAATCAGTATTCAAAATTATGAAACTTTCTATCACGTGCTCACTCTGTCTCATATCATGATGTGAGAGTCAATAACATCATCAAAAGCAATTTATTGTACCCAACACACAATCAATAATAAGAATAAAAAACGGTAAGAAAAATACGGTAATATTAATATTTTGAAAAGTCACGTTAATATTAATATTAAATACAAAAAAACGTATGTAAATTATCCATGTAAATTTCCCTTTCTTTACTCCAGTTGCATTGCAGGCTTTCTGAGGCCCAAAATTAAACTAAGCCCAACCCACAGTACCATATTGCTATTTGCTACTTCACTACTTCTTCTTCGTCGTCGTCGTCGTGGCCAAGAATCAGTGGTTGGGGGCAAACGAAATCGTCACAGTTCCTATTCTTCTCTTACTCCGAGAAAAATCCAGACCTGCCCAAAGGAAATTAGAGGTCAACAATGGTTATAAGCTTGCAAATACCCATGTCTACCTCACTGCCATCGTCTTCGTATTCACCATCTACTAGGCCCAGAGCTCTTAGCAATTTCAGGACCTTATGTGCTGTTAATGCCAGGGCAAAAGCTAAAATCCCCGTTCCCCCCATCAACCCCAAGGACCCATTTTTGTCGAAGCTTGCTTCAGTCGCTGCAACTTCACCAGAGACGTTGCTGAACCGCCCTTCCAACTCCGACACACCCCCTTACTTGGATTTGTTCGACTCTCCGACCCTCATGGCTACGCCTGCTCAAGTACTCTTTCTTTCACTCTACCTCTTAATTATCTGTATTTAAATTGTGTCTATTGGGTTTGTGTTAAATTTTTCGGGTTTTTTTTTTCATTGCTGAATTATGTTACTTCTTAGTTCTTATATGGTTTGGTTGTCTATATTGATTGTTGAATATTCTCTGGTTAGCTCCGAGTTGAAATATCTTGTTTAATTTGAGTATATTCGTTCTTAAGTTTAAACACTGAGTTGGAGTTTTGAGCTGATTCAAGAGGGTTCCTTTACAAAAGTTATGGAACAGAAGACTCTTTTCAAACACTAATTAAATTTTTGATTAATTGATTATATTTTTCAATAAAATCATCACGTAGTAGTAAAGACAGTTTTTTTTAGGTGTGAGTACATTTTAGGCTTTTTTAAGTGTACACTCGCCCCAGCATTTGCGGATATTAGGAAGAACAAGTTTTAAATTCTCATTCACTAAATAAGTTAGTTTTTATTATCATTTACATTTTTAATAATTTGATGGTTTCACTGGATTGAAATAGGTGGAAAGGTCAGTTTCATACAACGAGCACAGGCCTAGGAGGCCGCCTCCGGACTTACCTTCATTGTTGCTCCATGGAAGAATTGTTTATATTGGCATGCCTGTAAGTGATTGAAGCCTACTTCTCTATTTTAAAGATTTTCTCCTCCAAAACTATGCTAATTTTCTGAATAACTAATGAAAAATGACAATAAGGTGCCCAGAAAGCTTTACTATGTTGGTCCTGAATCTTGGACAAGATCATAGCTCTTATCCTCGTAACTTATTATGTGAAATATTGATTCCTTGTTGGATTTTATTCCGTCATCTTTATAACATTAGAAATTAGAGTTTAATTCTTCAGAAGTATCGGTTATCTTTTGTTTGCATCCATGCTGTGATATTTATAAATGTTTCCCTTCCTTAAATTAGCTTGATATCCATTGAGTCTTTTGATAGATAATGGAATATGCATCACCTAATGCTTGTGAACAATGACCAATTTTAAAGAGTTTTGATGGTCATGTTTTGCTTGCATTTGGATAATAATAATTTCCTTTTAAGTTGCTTTTGAGGAATGATGTTTAAATATATACAAATCTTGATTTGTTGTCGTTCAGTTAGTACCAGCTGTGACAGAACTTGTTGTTGCGGAGTTGATGTATCTTCAGTGGATGGATCCCAAAGAGCCGATATATATTTATATAAACTCTACAGGAACCACTCGTGATGATGGTGAAACTGTAAGTGTTGCATTTGTGCAATTATGAAAATTATTTCCTGTCCTTATTTGCTTCTTAAGTAATGTTCCTTCCCTCACAAGTCTCATTTTTTTTATCACGTATGCTCTCAAGTATTTCATTTTTTGGCTTTTACTTTCTATTAGGTTGGGATGGAGACAGAGGGATTTGCTATATATGATGCAATGAGGCAGTTAAAAAATGAGGTGTGTATATTTTCCGAAATTTCTTATTTGCACTGTTCTGGTGATGCCAGTATGGTTATGGCACAGGTTTTATGGGATGTGGTTGATATAACTGTTTTAGTTACCTGATCTGATCAGCAATTATGTTGTGTTGATGCTTTTCCACTGGTGATGGCAATTAGAATTTAGAGACAGTTTTTATATTATAGCACTAACTGTGATGTTGGATGAGGCGATGGTTTGATAATGCTTTTGATTTTTGTGAAGAAGCATAGTTTACGCAGAATTGGATTAGTTTTATGCTTGTCCCTGTGCCTTCTTTCCCCCTTCCTATATTGTACTGTGAATTACATTGTCATTTTGCCTTTTTTTTCTTTTTACATGGTTAGATACATACGGTTGCTGTTGGAGCTGCTATAGGTCAAGCATGTCTATTACTTTCTGCAGGAAGTAAGGGTAAACGGTTTATGATGCCTCATGCAAAAGGTATAATGATGGTTAACCCTTCTATTTGTTGCAACTAAGGACTTCTAAAATTTTAACATCATTTTAAATTCTGGTTCAGCCATGATCCAACAACCTCGAGTCCCATCATCTGGTTTGATGCCTGCTAGTGATGTTCTAATTCGTGCAAAAGAGGTTAGTTCTTGTGCGTCTCCCTCTGAATTTGGAGGTTCATTGTGTTATTCAACAATTAGAATGAACAACCATTCATTTGAGAGCATTATGTCATATGTGTATGTAAATGTCAACTCCTTTCAAATTCTCATTCTGGAACTTTCAATTCTCAACTTTTTTTTTTGCAGATTGTAACAAATAGAGATACTCTTGTCAAACTTCTGGCTAGACATACTGGAAATGTGAGTATGATTCCTTAACATTAGTCACAATTATGTTTCACATATAATTGACAGGAGATATGAAGACATTTTTTATTTATGTCAATCAGTCGGAAGAGACTGTAGCCAAGGTTATGAGAAGGCCATTTTACATGGATGCTACAAGAGCTAAAGAATTCGGGGTGATTGATAAAGTAAGTTCATATGCTTAACGTGTTTTCTCGTATATAGTTCCCCACTTATGACTGACAAAATGAACCCATATGCAGGTTCTCTGGCGTGGTCAAGAAAAGATAATGTCCGCTGTGGCTCCTCCGGAAGATTGGGACAAGGGCGCTGGAATCAAAGCTGTTGATGGGATATAGTTTCTTATGGGGTAGATATGACTTACTCAATGTAGGTAGATTCCTTTTTTCTTCTTAATACCTGCTTAACCACAATGCCCGAAATTGTTGATTCATACAGTTTCTACTAAATATTTGATTGTACTTAGGATTCTTGCCTGTTATCCTAGCTAGCTTCTAGGACATAAGCTATCAAATTCAACATTTAACTTGATAGTCCACTATTTTCGAGTAAAATGAAAATCTGAATTGCTAGAAAGCTTAATGGAAATTTCTGTTACAATGTAGGAATTCCTATAGAAGGAGAAAGCTACAAATGGTATGTTTTTCAGATGGTGATCTGATTTTCTTTAGTGCCTTGAGAGGCATTCGACATGGAGCCATACCTTTTCTTGAAAGTAGATAGCCAGGCAAATCACGAGGTTTGAAGATTGAGGCTCAGAGTGTCCTAAATACTAAAAAAGATTATGGATCATTGTAATGGTTTTGAGTATTGAAACTCATGCTCCTCAAAATGTCCATGATTAAAATTATTTTTGAAGACTTCGAAGCTTGGAGTTTCTCTAATGTCTCTCTGGTGACTACTAAATTACTAATCTTGTTCCCCAATCTCTTGGAAATAAAGTGATGACCTCCAATCATAACTCACATCACATTATTATTTGATTTATAAAAAGAATTACTATATGTCATCCACTTTAGTTTAAGATTGATCAACTGGAATTAGGGGTGTTTATAAAATACTCGATCTAAAATTTAAAATATATACAAGTGCAGATTAGATGTTGATTGACATGTAAAAGTAACCGATCTAATTTAATTTACACATATTTATAAAACAATTAAAAAATTATATATACAAATAACATTTTAATGTAAAGAAAATAGTAATGTAAAAGTAATACATATAATACAATTATATAGCAAAACTTAATAGATCAAACGTATATTTTATTCTTGTATATAATTTTTTTTTCTACAGAAAATTTAAAATAAAATTAAACATTTTTATACATATAATTTTTTTCTTCCTTTGAATTTTTTATTATTATTTTATTTATTTTACGGCTTATTTATTTTTTATAAATATAGAAAATTTTAAATGCATTTTGAAAAATATGGACATTTAATAAAAAAAATTTAAAATCTGAAAAAAAAACTTAAAAATGGAAAAAATAGAATACCTGTAAAAGGATATTTCCATTTATAAATTTCACACCTAAAATATCCAAACTCAGCTATTCTTTATCGTGGGCTGCGATCTCATCTTTGATTCTTCTCTGCGATTACTTTGATTCTCCTCGGATTTCTTTGTTCCCCTCCGATTTCTTTGCTTCTCCTCTGGTGTGATTATCATCTTTATCTTATTATTCATGTTCTTAATGGTGATGAAGAAAATCAATAAAATCTGAAGTCAAAATAGACAAAGGTAAGAAACTATTTATTTTGATTACACTCTTGACGTAGTTAACATGTTATTTGGGAAAAATGATAAAGAATTTTAATTTTAGGTTTTTATTTTGGTTCTCATAGTAATGTGTTGTGCTGTGATTGTAATTTTTAACAAAAAAAACTCTCATATCTTGAAAAAGTTTACCTTGTAGTTCAATCTTAGGGTTTTATATTGCTTCTGAAAGTAACTTGATACCTTACATTTGAATATGGTTGTGTTTGTTGTGTTGTGATTGCAATTTATAACAAAAAAAACTGTCTTGAAAAAAGTCACCTGCTAGTTCAATTTTAGGGTTTTATATTGCTTTTGAAGGTAACCTGGTACCTTACTTTTAAATATGGATGTGTTTGTTTTGTGACTGTAATTTATAACAAAAAATACCATGTCTTGAAAAAAAAATCACATGTTAGTTCAATCTTAGGGTTTTTTATTGCTTCTAAAAGTAACCTGGTACCTTACATTTGAATATGACTGAGTTTGTTTTATTGTGGCTGTAATTTATAACAAAAAAATACCATGTCTTGAAAAAAGTCACATGCTAGTTCAATCTTAGGGTTTTATATTGCTTATGAAAGTAACCTGGTACCTTACATTTGAATATGGTTGTGTTTGTTTTGTTGTGATTGCAATTTATAACAAAAAAATACCATGTCTTGAAAAAAGTCACCTATTAGTTGTAGAGGCAAAAATTTGCTTGATACTTGTGATATTTTTGCGAAGTCCAATATGCAAGTCAGACGAGCCCATCAATAATGGATCCAACAATATTGGGCCCAATAAGACAGTCAGACGGACTCACTAGGCCTTGAAATAGACTAACGAGTGAGCCTATGGGCCACAAGCCGGATCATCCCGCAACTGGGTCCGAGCCCAGCCAGTCAACCAAACGGGTGAAATCAAGTAAATATGGAACCAGTCAGAAAGACGGTTACTACTCCCTAAGAATTAGGGAAGCAACTAACTTGTACGAGTCCAACGGGTGACGTGGACAGACGGCAACGACACTGAGAACACACGATAAAAGGAACCATACGATATACGCTGGACAAAACACATTCGATACTCACACTACTCTTTGGCCCAAGCAGACAATCACCCTTTCTAAGCTTTTCTCTTAAGCCTCACCATCGTAGTTGCTCCTTTAGTTCGTCTGTCCGCTTGTCCACTCATGCGTCCGGCTACCATTTATATTACATTTATTTTCTGTTATTATTATTTTTTACTATAATCGTACTGACTTGAGCGTCGGAGTCCCTTTGGCTGACACCCCACCGGTGCTCCCAATTGAACTTTTGTCTCTCTCTTTGTTCTTGACAGGTTGCTGGTGCCCAAATTCCGTAATTGTAGATTTCACCCTCTACAATTTGGCGCCGTCTGTGGGAACCTAGCAATCGTTCATTCGACAAAGACTCCAAAGGTTCACCTTGAGCACCATGGCCGACGTAACTGAGACTCCAGACCTAGCTTCCTAGATCGCTATCCTCACTGTCGAGGCATCCAAGGAACGAGAGCAAGCAGCCAAAGATCGAGAGCAAGCGGCTAAAGACCGTGAGCAACTATAAAAGCCGCAAGCTGAAAACGCAGACCTGTTGGTGAGGATGAAGACCTTGTCATCCCAGAACATGACTGACCCTCCGCCACCTCCATCCTGCTTTCGAGTCCCAATCAGTCCGATGAAGTCCTTGGGGAGCCTCACTCCCAACTCCTCTATTGGCGGATCGAGTCAGACGGATCCGCCATCCTTGGTAAGGAACCAACAAATTCCAACCATTGTCACTAATACACCAAACTCTTCTATTAATGCAGGTGGACAGGTAACCTTAACGACACCAGAAGCCCAGACGATTTCAGACAATGGGCAGACAGCTCTAGGGGTTAACGTCCTCTCCTCCGGTGATGGTAGACAGCCCACCACCTTGGAGCAACAGGTTACGGCAACTGAGGCAGCCCGCCAGACGGTTAGCGCATCCCCAATTGCAGATCCGGGTTTGGCCCGCAAGCTAGCCGAGATGGAAGCCCTCATTCAGCATATCCCTGGGATGCCTGCTCCTATCAAGAAGAGTGCCGCAAGCTGCTATGCCGACTCACCATTTATCGATGAGATAGCTTTAGTGGAGATGCCTAAGAAATTTAGCTTCCCCAACATGAAGATGTTCGACGGGATATCTGACCCAGACGACCACATCGCCCAATATCGACAAAGGATGTTCACTGTGGCCATTCCACGTGACATGAGGCAAGCATGCATGTGTAAGGGGTTTGGTTCGAGTCTAATCGGACCAACCCTCCAGTGGTATACTAATTTGCCTAATAATTCTATTAAAACTTTTGCACAACTCACTGATACTTTTGTTGAGCAGTTTGCCAGTAGCAGGAAATTAGAGAAGCAATCAGAAGACCTTTACGTCATCGTCCAACGACGTGGGGAGGCACTGATAGATTACATGAGGCGCTTCAATAGAGAAAAAGTGTCTATTACTAATTGTAACCAGCACACATTCATCTCAGCTTTCCGCAAAGGACTTCGCTACGACTCAGATTTATACAAAGAACTCACCAAGTACCCCTGTAAGACTATGGAAGACGTTATCGCCAAGGCATGGGCCCAAATCAAGTGGGAAGAAGATGAAGTCAACTACTACAGATCCTCTCCAAGAAAAGAGACTCGTAGAGATTCCAGAGTAGACAGACGGCACAACGACAAACGGTCTGAGCCATACCCGACTTCTAACAAGTCAGAGAACCGAAGAAGGGATTACAACCGGCCCACTGACACATATCCTCGAAGTGGACCAAAGATGCCCGAGTAAAACTTGTACATCTCACCTGCTGAGGCTGTTCAAGTACTTAAGGGGCTTGGAAGCAAAGTAAAATGGCGTGAGAAGATGAGGACTCCAACTGACCAGAGGGATAGAAGCAAGTGGTATGACTTCCACAACGACCATGGCCACCGGACTGAAGAGTGCATTGCCTTAAGATTAGAAGTAATCAACTTGCTAAAATGGGGCCACCTAGTTGACCACCTCACCGACAAAGGAAAGAATACTTACCAGGGCCAGAGGGACACGATAAACAACCAGAGGGACGTAACACCGCCCAGGCCACTTGTTCATGAGAGAACGATCAACGTAATAACAGGTGGCTCAGAAGTAAGTGGAGTCACCCAGTCAGCTGCAAAAAAACATGCACGTCAGGCTAACTAGACCAAAGGGGAGACCAGCAGAACATCTTCCTTACCAGAGCAAACCATCAGCTTCACGACATCAGAATCAACTACGCCTCTTATATTGGAATTATTTTACCAGGATCTAGATTTACTAATAAGTATGTTGATTAACAACCTAATATGAATTCTAAAACAATGAAAATAAACACATATAAAGTTAGAAAACCTTACAGTGGGTGCAGCGGAATAATCTGACTCCTTCCGTTCAGATCTCTAGCCATTGATTCCTTTTTGTAGCAGAGCATCACCAAGATCTGAACCTGGATCTTCTTTTCTCCTTCTTTGATGCAGAATTTCCATAGTCTTACATACTATGATTGAGATACCACTTGATGTGTATGGGCACTACTCATCTCACAAGGATTTCGAAATTTTTCTCTCTTTTTCTCTCTTAATTTCGTGGCTTATAGCATTCAAGAGAAGAGAACAAGGGTTGCTTTATATAGGGAAAAGGGAGAGCACAACTTTCCAAATAAACAGTTTCCTCTTTTACTATGTAATTGATTAACTGCCTTATTTAGTGTGATCCACCACTTTCCTATTTTTCCTAGGCTTTGATTAGCAATTACATGACAATTAAAATTGAAAATAATAATTGGAAAAATCACAAAGAGGTGGCCAGCCATGGGGAGATATGGGCCTCACTTGGACTTTGCAGTTTCCTCAATTTTATTTCTATTTCTCCGAAAATGCCATTTTTCCAATTCTAATCATTTAAATGCCAAAACTAATTATTTAATAACTAAAATAGATTATTAAATAATATTGTCATTTAAAATAATTATTAATTAGACATACAAAGTCTCTTAATTAATAATTAAACCTAGAAACTCTTTTATTTACGATTTCATCCTTACTTTGTGAGAATTCATAAAGTAGACATAGTCTAACTTTTAGAATTATAATTGATTAATTAAAATCAATTAACTGAGTCTTACAAGCAGTATGGTATCAACTAGTATGGGGACCATGGGTCTATATAACCGAGCTTCCAATAAGTCGAACCGAATTTACCAAGTAAATTCCCTAACTTATTAATTCCTCATTGAATCCACACTTAGAACTTGGAATTGCACTCTCAGTCATATAGAACGCTCTATATGTTCCACGATATAGACACGTCATTAGTTATCCATTGTTATAACCCTAATGTGATCAATGATCCTCTATATAGATGATCTACAATGAAAAGGCACTACTGTTACCGCTACACCTTCAATGTATTTTATCCTTAAAACACTTAACCCTCTATAAATGATATTTCAGCTAAGTGAAATGAGATCTCCACCATTTATCTTCGTTTGGTTAAGCTCGAAGGAAATCATCCTTTACTTCTATTTGCCAAATAGAAGCTATAGATTCCATATTTATTTTAGCGCTCCCACTCAATTGCACTACCGTGTTCCCAAAATGTACGTATCACCCTTACTCGAAGTAGGCTTAACTAGCAAATCAAAGAACACGAGTAACACTCTTGAGATTGAACCTAACCATATCAGGATTAAGATCATTTGATCTGGGATCAACAGGTGATATTGAAATGAATAGATATTACGGTAAGTTTTAATATATCTAATCAAAGTTCAATATCGGTCCCTTCCGATGTATACTCCATACATCCGATACTGGTAAACTTTGCCAATGTCCTGGAAAGGACATAACACTTTTCCAAGGTGTAAGAATACCTATCGCTGATTATACCATGTCAGTCTAAATCCAGTGTTTTGACAAATCAGGGAATAAACTTTTGAACATATAATAAAGATTATATTCCACTGTGCTGACAACACTATAATCTTATCAAATTCATATGTTCTGGACTTAAAAAGAATTCATACATTATATACATATAATCATGAAATAAATCATGTGAACCATGCAACATAAAATGTTATTTTTGATCTTTATTAATAAGTAAATCTGATTATATGAAATGAGTTTTATTTAGGGCATAAAACCCAACAAACTCTCACTTGCACTAATATAAAACAAAAAGTGCGTTTCAAATAATCATTAACACCTTGATATACCAATCAAGTGTAATAGTAGTAAACTCCTCGTAATAGGATCTGACAGGTTGAATTAAACACAACCTCTTCTCCACCATTACTCTTCCTTAATCACAAAATCCTTGATAATGTGAAATTCCTCTCTATATGTCTACTCTCTTGGGATACTGGATTCTATACTTTTGGCAACTACGCTTTGGTTATTCAGGAAGTAACCATAGTAGTTAAGGCAAGTTGGAACGGTGCCACAAAAGTATAGAACTTTTCTTAGACTGAATAAGTATCTTTCCTGCAACTTTTAACATTCAGTCTCTTTCTGGTAGACCAAGAGATTTCAGATAAGTTTTTACACTTCTCCAAAATCACTACTCCACCCCCAAAGTAATCACCATCTCATCAGCAGACTTTCTAGCACACAGGCAAGTCTCGAAATCTGATGTGGTGTAGTCTAAGAGTTTCAAAACCACCCTTATTGATTAACATATAGTTTCTCTTCTTAATCTTAAAATTTACTTGATTGTCTTCCAATGTTCCTCTCCTGGATTAATCTGATACTTACTCATTACTCCCACTCAACAGCAGGTGTCTGGTCTAAGGCATACAAAAGCATATCTTAGACCTCTCACTGTTGATTTAAGAATTCTTTCATGGCTTTATCTTTTCTGGAATAGTTGAAACTTTTCCTTAGATAAATAAAATCTACATCTAAGAAGTTGTGAAGCTTCTATAGATTGCCATTGGAAAGAAAATGCTTCAGCATCTTATGCTTGCATTAGAGTAAGTAATTTCCAGGTATACCACAAGCCATAGGTTTAGATAAACTCAAACCTATAATACTAAGAACATGAAGTTTTGTTAAGTCCATTGAATAGACTTATTAACGAAAATTTCCTTTCATGTCCTTGTAACAGAAAACTTTAGATTACTCCATGTGAATGGATCAAACCATAGTTCTATTGGCTTTCTTCTTAGTTTCTTATCTTGACAATCCATTACTTGTTTAAACTCACAATGGATTTTAATCACTAGTGTCTTCCAAGTCATAAAAAGGTGAAGTTCCTTGAAACTTTCCCACTACGACAAGGTACCGTGAATTATGTCTAAGAAAATTAAATGGTATAGACCTCTTCAGTTGTGTTAAGACAACAGAGGCAGTGGGATCATCTTGTAAAATAAGATGATAGAACACTTTTGGAATCAAGAAAAAATATCTCCTTTATTTGCTACTTTACTTTCAGACTTAGTCATTTTCTTAGAAAAAGTGGTATTTGTTTAAACAAACACTTTCTTATCTAATGACTATGGGATGCTCCACCCCTAATCACTTAGAATAGCTAACAAACATGCAAACCAGGGTTAGCAGTTCTAGCTTTTCTTAAGATTAGGTCATCCATGAATCTAGTAATGATTTACATTAAGTATACAACCATTGCATCATTCTGAAATTATATTACCATAGAAGGATTTAGGCAACGACTAGTAACTAATCATCAATATGCAACTTGAATTTCTAGGGAGGTAAGTTTGGATATAATTCAAAATCAAATTAATGATCTTTGAACTGCATATCTACTAACTTTTTCTCCACCCCTATCAGTTCGCAAGATCTTTAACCACTTACCATTTCTAGAAATTCATGAAATTTTTCAAATATTTCAAATTTCTTTTGCGTAAGGTAAAATCTAGAGTGATCGTTTTAAGAATACAACGAAAACTCATATCCACCCCTGAATGTACATCCATCTGCGAATGAGATGAACTTAATTTCAGTGGATATAGGCATATTAACTCTTTGCAGAGAATGATCTTGTCAAAACCACTATGAACAAGATACAAATGCCATAGATTTATAAAATATGTGGTTGTATCTTTTGATGACTTAAGTTTAGTTACATCAAAGAGTTCTTAGAATAGTGCAAGTGGATTTTGGTCACAGAATACTAAACTCATACAGTTTGAATCCATTGAAAGAAAATGGTTATGAAACACTTGTGAAAGTGTAACTGTATAATTTGTCATTCTTTCTTGGACCACCACTACTAATCTTACTCTATGATTTGCCAATACAAGTAGGAGATTTCTAAGATTGAGGATTTATATCATTTAGGGATAGAATTCTGGAAATATAATCATATGCGTCATCTAATTTCTTAAGAGAAAATAAGACTTTATATGATTTATAGACCATTCATCCAATGATATGTCTTTAAGCTGATTCGAAATGAATAAGCTAAGAGGAATTAGGATAATTTCGTTTTAAATAAGAATCCAACGATGCTCTGATTAGCGAGAGTCAAAGTAATCTTATTTATACAATCTTCTTGTTTCATATTGTAAAACACTAGTCTAAGGTGTCATCAATTGATGAACAGCTAGATGTTGCATATACAATATTTATCTTTCGAGATCTAACACTATTATGTTAGTCTAATGGTGAAAATCCATTAGGGATTTATCTCATTAGAAAAACAAATCAAGTTAGACCAACAATGAAGATTCGAAATTAAACTACAATTTAATAACAGAAAATAACATGGTTCAATACAAATTCATACACAATTAAGAAATTATGAAGCATATAGCAAGTAGGAATGACAAGTGAAAATACTAAAACATACAATCCTAAATAATTTCTAAGGTTTTCAACAAACTGATATCAGTGTCCCGTTTAGGCGAGAGTCAAAGCTACCATCCATTGAATAGAGTTGTCAGCTCATCTAAAATGATCAACATTCTAGTAACCTTTTATTCGATCAAGATGTGAATCCGCGTTGTCCCGTTTAGGCGAGAGTCAAGGCTATTCTATCTTATGAGCTTCCACTATTGTTTCATATTCTTGCAAGTCTTATACAGTCGCCACCATTAGGGTGGTCATAAACTATATAAAAAACTTACAAGATTACTTATCTTTCGAGATTAAACGGTGCTAACTTGCTAATGAACGTTCCTCCATTAGGGAGGATTACTCACTAAAACAATAGCTATGTAACACCAACAATGGAGATCGAATATCTTTATAATAATAAAGCTCATTATTTAATGAAGGGTTGTATTTTCTTCTAATATTTATTTTAATCCATTTATTTTAAATATATATTTATTTAATTAAAATTTCCAATTTAGAATGAACAATTCTAAATATAAATTTTAATGTAATATTTATAAATTATACTTAGATGGATATGAAAATAACGTGAATTATTTCCATCTTAGTAATAATTTCCATAAATATTTAGAAAATTATTCAATTTAAGTTGTTTCAAAATTAATTTAAATTAATTTACAACTCAAATTTAATTTTCTATAAATATATATTGCATTTCGAAAAATGCATTTCCTATTTAATTAAATATCCAAGAAAAATTTCAAATATTTAAGTATCATGATAAAGAATCATCTTAAATATTAATTTTCTATTTAATTAAATACACTAGAAAAATACTTCAAGCAAAACAGATAATATCTATCTAGACTTTCATACACTAATTAATTCAATTTCTAATTATAATATATTTTACTTCATTTATTTTAATTAATCATTAAATGAAAAAATCAATGATTTAAGTTGGTCCCAAATTAAATAAATAATTTTTAACTTTAATCTATTTTTCAAATAAAATTCGAAATTTCTACATTAAAGAAATGCAATTTCGAAATTTTGGGAAATGATTAATAAAATAAAATAAAATATATTTTGAAAATTATTCAAAATTAAGTTATTCTGAAATAAGATTCCAAACTTAAAATAATTTTCAACTTTAATTAAATAACATGAAAATAACAATATTAAAGTATCATGACGAAAATCAACTTAGATATTGAAATTTTCAATTTAATTAAATGTATTAAATTCAAGAAACAAATAATTAAGTAAAGAGGAAACTTAATTATTAATTCTAGTTTAATACTAGGAAAATATTCTAAACTTAGATTGTACCAAAATTAATTATGAGACAATTAATTTCACAATCAATGATATTTTCCTATTTAATATTAGAAATAATAATTAGTACTAGAAATAACTATCTAGAATATATCATTGACTAAGTGTTTTTCTAAAATTAACTTTATTAAAATATTACAATGAAAAATAAATTTCATATATTTTAAAAGTTAATTATGTTGCTAATTCAATTTTAATTAGGTTAGACTAATATAATTAACCTAATACAATTATTTAAATAAGGCAAATGGGCCTTCACAATTGGGGTAGTTCATGTGAGGGGGAGCTGGGTTCAGTATTTAGTACCCACTTCTATGGCCCCCAACTCTCACACAAGGCCCAAAAGAGAGGAATTTAACCTTAAATAAACAATTGTTATTCATTGAATAAGCCCAAATCTAATTGGGCCTAAATAAAATTACTTATGTCAAATTTTATTTTAGCAACCTAGTCTATTTACTTAGTAAAAACTTAAATGGGCTTCCTATATGCATCTAAGCCCAAAAGCAAACATATAGGCTCACACAGGTCAAATGATTTGGATGGGCCCTATCATGTTACTAGGTTTACACAGATGAAAGAAGTACAAAATTTACCTGTTATAAATTATTTATTAGATCTATCGTCAAGTGGACTATGATTAAAATCAGATGATAGGATCTGTCAACAAGTTAATCATAGCAATTTAGATCAGATAAATAATAGGTTTGTTAAAAAGTTTTGAATAAACAATATAAATAAACAAACATTGTCCATGTAACAGATGTGAATTAAGATATTAATATAATTAAATTATTATTCTTAAACTATCCAAATAAAGGAAACTAATTTTAAAATATCTAGGTTTATTTGAATCAAATTAAATTAAATATCTAATAAGATCAATGATTTGAAAGGAAAGAATCTTCAATATCACTTTTAGATCTTATAATTTAATAAAATAAACCAATTTTAAAATAGATTTGGTTAGATAATTATTATTTTAGGAATAAAATAATAAATGAATAATAATTACCATAATTATATGTCAAAATATCTCAAATTAAGCAATATTCAAATCTCTACAAAAATATCTATGTTATTTAAATATTTAAGATATGATTTATAAATTTCTAATAAGAAAAAAAATGATGTATATAGAAAAAATATCATTTTTAAACATATAATTTATAAATAATTAAATATTTAACAAAATAACAAATTTTTGAATTTGAAAAACATTATGGTAAGTATATCTATAAAAATATCTATGTTAATTTCAAATTTATTAATTATTTAATTTGTCATATAAGATAATTTTAATATAACATTTTAAATAAAAAGACAAAGTTATATTTTAATTTAAAATATCTTAAATATCAAAATATCTAATCTTATAATTAAAAATTAAAGAAGTTAACAAATTTTTAAATTTGACCATAATAGGAAATATTTAAAATTGAAAACATTCCAAAAATAGAAATATTTAAAAATTGGAAAAATTCCAAATTGAAAATATTTAGAATTGGAAACATTTCAATTTAGAAATATTTAAAAAAGGGAAAAATGAATTTTGGGAAACAATCCCATGAAAAAATTGGATTTTTTTTTTTTTTGGGGAAAAAATCCCAAAAATCGCAATTTTGGGAAAGTGGCTGCATGCAGCAGCCCAGGAGGCTGCCAGCAGCCTATCTATGCTTGCAGGGTCTTCGACCGAGAAGCCTCGGTCAGCTGCAGGGTGCATGCCCAGGCTTACGCGCGCGCGGATCGAAGCATCTGGTGCATTCGTGCACCTAGCTTCGACAGCCAAGAAACCCGATTTTCCAAAATTCATAACTTTTTCAATTTTTATCGGAATCGAGTTCCGTAAAAACAAAATTGCTTAATTTTTCACAAGGAATCCAAATAAAATATTTTCGAAAATTGAAAAAATATTTTTCATGGAAAACGAAACTGTACTACATCAACATTCATCAAACAACACATAAACCAACATGAAACCATCCAAATCAACACAGAAACATATCAATCATCGTTTTAATTCATATTACATGAAAGTAAATCATTACCATGGCTCTGGTGCAAGTTGTTGGAATTATTTTACTAGGATCTAGATTTACTAACAAGTATGTTGATTAACAACCTAATATGAATTCTAAAACAATGAAAATAAACACATATAAAGTTAGAAAACCTTACAGTGGGTGCAGCGGAATAATATGACTCCTTCCGTTCAGATCTCTAGCCCTTGATTCCTTTCTGTAGCAGAGCATCACCAAGATCTGAACCTGGATCTTCTTTTCTCCTTCTTTGATGCAGAATTTCCATAGTCTTACACACTATGATTGAGATACCACTTGATGTGTGTGGGCACTACTCATCTCACAAGGATTTCGAAATTTTCTCTCTTTTTCTCTCTTAATTTCGTGGCTTATAGCATTCAAGAGAAGAGAACAAGGGTTGCTTTATATAGGGAAAAGGGAGAGCACAACTTTCCAAATAAACAGTTTCCTCTTTTACTATGTAATTGATTAACTGCCTTATTTTGTGTGATCCACCACTTTCCTATTTTTCCTAGGCTTTGATTAGCAATTACATGGCAATTAAAATTGAAAATAATAATTGGAAAAATCACAAAGAGGTGGCCAGCCATGGGGAGATATGGGCCTCACTTGGACTTTGCAGTTTCCTCAATTTTATTTCTATTTCTCCGAAAATGCCATTTTTCCAATTCTAATCATTTAAATGCCAAAACTAATTATTTAATAACTAAAATAGATTATTAAATAATATTGTCATTTAAAATAATTATTAATTAGACATACAAAGTCTCTTAATTAATAATTAAACCTAGAAACTCTTTTATTTACGATTTCATCCTTACTTTGTGAGAATTCATAAAGTAGACATAGTCTAACTTTTAGAATTATAATTGATTAATTAAAATCAATTAACTGAGTCTTACAAGCAGTATGGTATCAACTAGTATGGGGACCATGGGTCTATATAACCGAGCTTCCAATAAGTCGAACCGAATTTACCAAGTAAATTCCCTAACTTATTAATTCCTCATTGAATCCACACTTAGAACTTGGAATTGCACTCTCAGTCATATAGAACGCTCTATATGTTCCACGATATAGACACGTCATTAGTTATCCATTGTTATAACCCTAATGTGATCAATGATCCTCTATATAGATGATCTACATTGAAAAGGCACTACTGTTACCGCTACACCTTCAATGTATTTTATCCTTAAAACACTTAACCCTCTATAAATGATATTTCAGCTAAGTGAAATGAGATCTCCACCATTTATCTTCGTTTGGTTAAGCTCGAAGGAAATCATCCTTTACTTCTATTTGCCAAATAGAAGCTATAGATTCCATATTTATTTTAGCGCTCCCACTCAATTGCACTACCGTGTTCCCAAAATGTACGTATCACCCTTACTCAAAAGTAGGCTTAACTAGCAAATCAAAGAACACGAGTAACACTCTTGAGATTGAACCTAACCATATCAGGATTAAGATCATTTGATCTAGGATCAACAGGTGATATTGAAATGAATAGATATTACGGTAAGTTTTAATATATCTAATCAAAGTTCAATATCGGTCCCTTCCGATGTATACTCCATACATCCGATACTGGTAAACTTTGCCAATGTCCTGGAAAGGACATAACACTTTTCCAAGGTGTAAGAATACCTATCGCTGATTATACCATGTCAGTCTAAATCCAGTGTTTTGACAAATCAGGGAATAAACTTTTGAACATATAATAAAGATTATATTCCACTGTGCTGACAACACTATGATCTTATCAAATTCATATGTTCTGAACTTAAAAAGAATTCATACATTATATACATATAATCATGAAATAAATCATGTGAACCATGCAACATAAAATGTTATTTCTGATCTTTATTAATAAGTAAATCTGATTATATGAAATGAGTTTTATTTAGGGAATAAAACCCAACATCTTAACCCTCATCATGGTGCTCTTGTTATTTCTCTTTGTACAGCTAATTGTTTGACTAAACGTATACTTGTCGATAATGGCAGTTCAGCTAACATCCTTTTTTTTGAGTGCTCTCACGGAAATGGGAATTGACGAATCCAAAATTGTGAGGAAGACAACTGTCCTAATTGGATTTAGTGGTGAACAGAAAAATACCTCGGGAGAGATTGAGCTGCCTGTGTATGCTGAAGGAGTCAACTTGTGCACCAGGTTCCTAGTGATTGACTCCCCTTCTGCCTACAACGTCATCCTCGGCAGGCCATGGATCCATAAGATGGAAGCTGTACCTTCAACTTACCACCAAGCTTTGAGGTTTCCAACCAAATGGGGGCTGAAAGAAATTAGAGGGGAACAGAAAGATTCAAGAGAATGCTACCGAACCACCATGAAGGCAAAGCCAACACAGTCATAGCAATTACAACAACGAGAGCTACCCAACTCCCAATCTTACCAACCTAATGTGGAGGAGCTAGATGAAGTCCAGATCCATCCAGACTTCCCAGACCACAAAGTCCAAATTTGAGCCCAGCTGGACCCCGACATGAGATCTAAACTTACTGAATTTTTGATTGCTAACCATGATCAATTTGCTTGGTCCCATGCAGATATGACCGATATTGACCCTGAGATTACTGTCCACAGGTTATAGGTAGATCCAAATTACCCACCTAGGAGACAAAAGAGAAGAAAGTTTGCCCCTGAGAGAAACCAAGCAATAAATGAAGAAGTCCAGAAGCTCATCGAGAACGAGTTTATAAGAGACGTCCAATACCCAGACTGGCTGGCAAACGTAGTGATTGTGAAAAAGAAAAATGGCAAGTGGAGGGTCTACATCGATTTTACAGACCTCAACAAGGCGTGCCCAAAAGACTCATTTCCATTACCACATATTGACATGTTGGTAGATGCCACAGAAGGACACGAACTCCTTAGCTTCATGGATGCTTTCTCAGGATATAACCAGATCCTTATGCATCCAGAAGACCAGGAGAAGACAGCTTTCCTGACCAACCTAGGAATCTTTTGTTACAAGGTGATGCCGTTCAGACTGAAGAATGCAGGAGCAACCTACCAACGCCTCATGAACAAGATGTTCGCTGACCACTTGGGAAAGACCATGGAAGTCTACATCGACGACATGCTAGTGAAATCACTAGTTGCAGAAGAGCACATCAATCATTTAAAACAATCTTTTGAAATACTTAGAAAATATAACATGAAGTTAAATCCTACTAAGTGTTCTTTTGGTGTGACTGCATGCAAGTTCTTAGGCTACTTGGTGACACAACGAGGGATCGAAGCAAACCCAGCTCAGATTGACTCAATTTTAAGGATCCCCTCACTAACATGCATCAAAGATGTCCAAAAACTAACATGCCGAATCGTTGCGCTAGGCCGATTCATCTCAAAGTCTTCCGAGCGATGCCACTCTTTCTTCAACACACTTAGAAAATCAAAGACATTCGAATGGACAGCCGTGTGTGAAGAAGCGTTGGATAAATTAAAGCAATACCTGACTAGCCCTCCACTATTATCAAAGCCAAAAGACAACGAAACCCTTTTTGTGTACCTAGCTGTCTTTGAGGCGGCAGTCAGCGCAGTCTTAGTAAGAGAGGATGAAGGTAAACAACTTCCAATTTATTATGTCTCTAAATCCTTACTTGATGCAGAAACTAGGCACAGTCAGCTAGAGAAGTTAGCATTGGCACTCATTCACGTAGCCAGAAAGTTGCGTCCATACTTCCAATGCCACCCAATCACAGTACTCACCACCTTTCCCATTAAGACCATACTACATAAACTAGAGTTGTCTGGTAGATTGACCAAGTGGGCAGTGGAGCTCAGCGAATATGACATCTCCTGCAAGCCACGAACCGCCTTACAATCTCAGGTATTAGCTGATTTCATTGCAGACTTTACATCTAACTCTTAAGTGCAGGCGGAAAAATAACTTTGCCACCTTACAGAGGGACATACAAATGGCACATGGGAATTACATGTAGACGGTTCAAGCAATGTAAGAGGAAGTGGATTAGGACTTGTTCTAACCTCACCCAAGGCGAGAAGATCGAGCAAGCAATCAGATGTGGGTTTAAAGCTACAAACAATGAGGCAGAGTATGAGGCTATGATCGCTGGACTCGGACTGGCCAAAGAAATGGGAGCCAAAAGAATCAACGTCTTTAGCGATTCACAACTTGTAGTCAACCAAATGCAAGGTAGCTATCAGGCCCGAGATAGCAAAATGACAGCTTATCTTGAGAAAACAAAAGAGTTGCAATCGACCTTTGACGAGTTCACAGTCAGTCAGGTGCCTAGGGAAAATAATAGTCACGCAGACGCCTTAGCCAACCTTGGATCTTCCATCCAGACAACTAGCCCGAAAACAATCCCAATGGTGTACCTCCAATGGCCTGCTGTCTGGAAGAAAGAAGAAGAAGAAGAAGAAGTAAATGACGTCGCCAACGAAAAGACATGGATGACGCCCATCATCGAGTACTTAGAAAAAGTGTGCTACCAGAAGATAAGAATGAAGCCCGAAGAGTCAAGGCTCAGGCAACCAGATTCTCAATAATACGAGGTAAGCTCTATAAACAATCCTATTCTGGTCCATATTTGAGATGTGTTAACCCTGCAGAAGCAAAATATATACTAGCTGAGCTTCACGATGGCGAATGTGGCAACCATTCGGGAGGCAGAAGCTTAGCACACCTGGCCCTCACACAAGGCTACTATTGGCCTACTATGAGAGCCGACTCATCTGAATATACAAGACGATGTGACAAATGCCAATGTTTTGCACAAGCATCCCATCAGCCTCCTGAACGTCTCACATCGATCACATCCCCATGGCCCTTTATGAAGTGGGGAATGGACATAGTTGGCAAATTGCCAACTGCACCTGGAGAGAAGGTATATATGCTTGCAGTGACCGACTACTTCAACAAGTGGATAGAAGCGGAGTCGTTCCACCAAGTTCGAGACAAAGAAGTTAAGGGGTTCATTTGGAGAAATGTTATCTGTAGATATGGAATTTCGAAAGAAATTGTGACAGACAATGGCTCACAGTTCATAAGCCTCGTGTTGGGTTTTATGCCCTAAATAAAACTCATTTCAATATAATCAGATTTACTTATTAATATAGATCAGAAATAACATTTAATGTTGCATGGTTCACATGATTTATTTCATGATTATATGTACATAATGTATGAATTCTATTTAAGTCCAGAACATATCAATTTGTTAATGATTATAGTGTTGTCAACACAGTGGAATATAATCTTAATTATATGTTCGAAAGTTTATTCCCTGATTTGTCAGAACACTGGATTTACATTGACATGGTATAATCAGCGATAGGTATTCTTACACCTTGGATAAGTGTTATGTCCTTTCCAGGACATTGGCAAAGTTTACCAGCATCGGATGTATGGAGTATACATCGGAAGGGACCGATATTGAACTTTGATTAGATATATTAGAATTTACTGTAATATTTATTCAATTCAATATCACATGTTGATCCTAGATCAAATGATCTTAATCCTGATATGATTAGGTTCAATCTCAAGAGTGTTATTCATGTTCTTTGATTTGTTAGTTAAGCCTACTTTTGGGTCAGGGTGATACGTATATTTTGGGAACACGGTAGTGCAATTGAGTGGGAGCGCTAACATAAATATGGAATCTATAGCTTCTATCTGGCGAATAGAAAGTAAAGGATGATTTCCTTCGAGCTAAATCAAACGAAAATAAATGGTGGAGATCTCATTTCACTTAGCTGAAATATCATTTATATAGGGTTAAGTGTTTTAAGGATAAAATACATTGTAGGGTGTTACGGTAATTTAATCCCTTTACAATGTAAATCATCTATATAGAGGATCATTGATCACATTAGGGTTATAACAATGGATAACTAATGACGTGTCTATATCGTGGAACATATAGAGCGTTCTATATACTGAGAGTGCAATTCTGAGTTCTATGCGTGGATTCAACGAAGAATTAATAAGTCAGTGAATTTAAGATATAAATTCTTGATCTACTTATTGGAAGCTCGGATATATAGACCCATGGTCCCCATACTAGTTGAGACCATACTGCTTGTAAGACTCAGTTAATTGATTTTGATTAATCAATTATAATTCTAAAGTTAGACTATGTCTAGTTTATGAATTTTCACTAAGCAAGGGCGAAATTGTAAAGAAAAGAGATTCTAGGTTTATTTATTAATTAAGAGACTTTGTATGTCTAATTAATAAATATATTAAATGATAATATTATTTAATAATTAATTTTAGTTATTAAATAATTAGAATTGTCATTTAAATGGTTGAATTTAAAAATTGGCGTTTTTGAGAAAATCAGATGCAGGAATGATAAAACAGCAAAATTGCATAAGTGAGGCCCATTATCCAAGCCCATGTCCGGCCACACTTTATGGGTTTTATCATTTATTTTTTTATTATTTTAATGTCAAATAATTCTAACCTAAACCTAGGTGGTTACCTATAAATAGATAGTGATGGCTCACATTCACACTTAACTTTGTGAACTTCTGTCAGATGAAAACTGAGCCTCTATCTTTACTCTATAGGCCGAACCTCTTCCCTTCTCTTTTCTTCTCTAAAATTTCGAAATCCTTGAGTGAATGAGTGAGTGCCCACACAAATCAAGTGGTATCTCAATCATAATGTGTAAGACTGTGGAAAATCAACCAACAAGAAGGAGATTCAACATCAAAGGAAGGAGAGAAAGAGATCCAGGTTTAGATCTTGGTGATGCTCTGCTACAGAAAGGAATCAAGGGCTAGATATCTGAATAGAAGGAGTCATTATATTCTGCTGCACCCAATGTAAGGTTTTCTTAAACTCTTATGTGTTTATTTCATTGTTTTAGAATTCATATTAGGATGTTAATGAAACATACTTGTTAGTAAATCTAGATCCTGGTAAAATATATCCAACACCTCGACTTTCAAAACTTTTGCAAATTCTGGAACATTAAGTTAAGCTTCTCAACACATAGATACCCTCAAGCCAATGGACAAGCAGAATCGTCTAATAAGACCATCATGAACACAATCAAAAAATGACTAGAGAAGGCAAATGGTGGATGGGCCGATAAATTGCCAGGAGTACTATGGTCCTACCGCACAACAGCCAGAACATCCACAGGAGAAACACCTTTCTCTCTAGCCTATGGAATGGAAGCAGTTATACCAACAGTAAGCGAAGTCCCAACAGCTAGACATGAACTGACTACCGAAATGAAAAATTGGGAAGACATGTGCCACGAACTAGACACAGTCGACGAGAGAAGAGAAAGGGCATCTATAAGAATGGCAGCCTACCAACAGTGTCTAGCAAGGCATTACAACAAGAATGCCCGTACTCGATCATTCAAGGTGGGAGACTAGGTGCTTCGTCAAGTTTTTCAAAACACCAAGGAAGCGGGTGTTGGAAATTATTTTACCAGGATCTAGATTTACTAACAAGTATGTTTGATTAACATCCTAATATGAATTCTAAAACAATGAAAATAAACACATATAAAGTTTAGAAAACCTTACAGTGGGTGCAGCGGAATAATATGACTCCTTCCATTCAGATCTCTAGCCCTTGATTCCTTTCTGTAGCAGAGCATAATCAAGATCTGAATCTGGATCTTCTTTTCTCCTTCTTTGATGCAGATTTTCCATAGTCTTACATACTATGATTGAGATACCACTTGATGTGTGTGGGCACTACTCATCACTCAAAGGAATTCGAAATTTAGAGAGAAGAAAAGAGAGAGAGGCGTGTGGCTTTCTGAGAGAAACTAAATGATCAAAGTTGTGTGTAAGTTGTATGTTTCCTGAAGCCAACACTTTCTATTTATAGAATACCCTCTAGGGTTAGGTTAGAATTGTATGGCATTGAAATAATGGAAACTACAAATGGTATTTCTTAGTGCATGTGGCTGGCCATACAAAGGGATTTGGGCCTCACTTTGCAACTTTCCCATTTTGTTATTTTCCATTCCCATTTTCTCAAAAATGCCATTTTTCCAATTTAACCTTTTAAATGCCAATTCTAATTATTTAATAACTTGAAAATAATTATTAAATAATATTGCCATTTAATATATTTATTAATTTAGACATATAAAGTCTCTTAATCAATAAATAAACCTAGAATCTCTTTTCTTTACAATTTCGCCCTTGCTTAGTGAAAATTCATAAAGTAGACATAGTCTAACTTTTAGAATTATAATTGATTAATTAAAATCAATTAACTGAGTCTTACAAGCAGTATGGTCTCAACTAGTATGGGGACCATGGGTCTATATAACCGAGCTTCTAATAAGTCGAACCGAATTTACCAAGTAATTCCCTAACTTATTACTTCCTCATTGAATCCACACTTAGAACTTGGAATTGCACTCTCAGTCATATAGAACGCTCTATATGTTCCATGATATAGACACGTCATTAGTTATCCATTGTTATAACCCTAATGTGATCAATGACCCTCTAATAGATGATCTACATTGAAAAGGCACTACTGTTACCCCTACACCTTCAATGTATTTTATCCTTAAAACACTTAGCTCCGTATAAATGATATTTCAGCAAAGTGAAATGAGATCTCCACCATTTATTTCTGTTTAGCCAAGCTCGAAGGATATCATCGTTTCACTTCTAAGTTCCTATAGAAGTTATAGATTCCATATTTATGGTAGCGCTCCCACTCAATTATACTATCATGTTCCCAAAATGTACGTATCACCCTGACCCAAAAGTAGGCTTAACTAACAAATCAAAGAACATGTATAGTACTCTTGAGATCGAACCTACCCATATCAGGATTAAGGTCATTTGATCTAGGATCAACAGGTGATATTGAATTGAATAGATATTACGGTAAGTTTTAATATATCTAATCAAAGTTCAATATCGGTCCCTTCCGATGTATACTCCATACATCCGATACTGGTAAACTTTGCCAATGTCCTGGAAAGGACATATCGCTTTTCCAAGGTGTAAGAATACCTATCGCTGATTATACCATGTCAGTCTAAATCCAGTGTTCTGACAAATCAGGGAATAAACTTTTGAACATATAATTAAGATTATATTCCACTGTGCTGACAACACTATAATCTTTAACAAATTCATATGTTCTGGACTTAAAAAGAATTCATACATTATATACATATAATCATGAAATAAATCATGTGAACCATGCAACATAAAATGTTATTTTTGATCTTTATTAATAAGTAAATTTGATTATATTGAAAGGAGTTTTATTTAGGGCACAAAACCCAACAGCGGGAGCAGGTAAGCTAGCCCCAACATGGGAAGGGCCCTACCTGATCACTAAGGTAGTCGGCAATGGAGCTTACAAACTCCAAACGGATAAAGGACGAGACATCAACAACAGTTGGAATGCAATTCACCTAAAGCAATATCACACTTAAACCCCAAACTATTGTTCTATTCTCTTTGCATTTGTTTTCTTTATCGGTCTTACGAGACCCATTCTTCTCAACACACTATTGCTAACAAATATTCATGCATGGAGATAGAACTACATTTGGGCTTGATCCCTGGAAAGGGTATGTAGACAGCTCTACGGAGTGCAGCCCCCTATCATAACAATTTTTCTTTAGGATGATGCGTCATTCAAGCTATTTGACCATACAACATCCATTTGATAGTTTCATATGACAACCCACCAAACGAAGATAAATTCAAGACAATATTCTACTGAAATAGAAGCACAACGCATACAACGAACCACATAGTCCAAACATCATCCTGAACTACTAAGTCTAAATCTAACTCAGCTGACCTACATTTAGGCTAAGGGGAAAATGGGGTACCAGACCCATACAAGTCAGCCAAACCAGCTACTACAACCAATACATAGTGCATACAACAAACATCATTCCAAAATACTAAGTCTAAGTCCAATTTGGCTGACCTACATTTAGACTAAGGGGAAAATGGGGTACCTACATTTTGTCCAATTGCATACACCTATCTTCTTTTTATGTGATAAGATGTATTGACCAAGACATATATATATACATATATATATGCTCCCATGACACACAAACGCGCATGCCATACGCCCAGGAGAGTTGTAGCCATCACCTTTACATATATACATATTACTTGCATATTAGTCCACATCAACCCTTTTTATGTGATGAGATGTATTGACCAAGACATATATATATAAGCTCCTATGACACAAAGTCATACGCCAGCCCATTCTCTACGCCAGCCCTCCCTCCTATTGATATATACAACCTATTACATTTGGCATTAATGCCAAATACACATCAGTAAGTAAAAAAAAAACTGTTACACTACTTGTCATATACGCATATCTCTATCTCCTCACATCAGTAAGTAATACATTGTTGATTATGACGAATTGCTCCTCGGCCCTCATCCGCAGTAATTCTTCATAATCAGTAATGTACTGGGGTATGTCCCAAGACTCGGTCTTGTTGTCTTGATACTCCATCGCCATTTTTCCACAACACTGGATCTCTACCTCCAGTCCAATTTCGATTAACTGACCTTCCAACATGTCCACACGAGCTTGGGCAGTAGCAAGATCAGCCAAGGCAGACTTCAAACGATTAGAATCTTGCTCCTTATTATTGAGTTGAGTTCGTAACTCTTCTTTGACACGGTCAAGCTCTTTCTTGCAGCCCTTTAGTTCCTTAATCTCCCTGCGTAAATTGTCACGCTCAGTCCTCATGTCCTTCATTTGCTCCTTCATGTTCTTGATCTTATCCAAAGCGTACATAAGCCCTTGCATACCCTGTCATACAATATAAAGTACCATAATAGTTAGACACAATAATATCGCGAGTTTATCCACACATAAATTGTAACATAGGAATACATGTATACCTGGAAGGAGCGAGAGATGGACAACTCCATGGAAGCTATTTCTCCGATGTTCTCAAAACGAGCTCGATCCTCTGGAAATAATAGCTTACTGGCCTCACCAACCAGAGCAAGTGTGAAAGAAGATTGGGCTATGAATCGATTTGCAAAATCTCGTCCGTCTGATGTCAATTCACGTAAAAATAAAGGTTCGCATCCCAAAATCTCCAAACTTCTTTGGAGTATAGCAACTTGAGACTTAGCACGATTCTTAGGATGAGATATACCTTCGGGTTGACGGGGAACGTGATCCCATAAAGTGCTGTCTCGAAGAGAAGAATCAGACAATAGAACGTTCCAATAGCGCTCCTCCTCCACAATCTGAAGAACTTGATCAACTCTCATTGGTGCTTGCCCACACACCCAACTAAATGGCGGGCCAATCCTCCCTACAAAGAAGACAAATCAACCAGTTAGGCATGCATCAATAAACCATAACAAATAAGGGCATAATTCAACACCAAAACTATGACACTCACTAACAGGAGACCACGAATGGGGAATCCCACGATCAACCGATAACCCTAGAGCATCAAAAGGAGCAAAGAAAAAATCCTCCTTCCATTGCTTAGCTTCTTTAACACCAAGAATCAGATGGTCACTACCGTTTCTAACGGTAAGTTGGTACCTACCTTTATCATGTGGATGCTCTTTCAAGTAGTAGACGTGCAAGACTTCACCAATCGTAAATGTAATGTTATGCCTTTCGGTCAACACTTCTATGGCCATAAGAACACGCCAAGCATTTGGCATTAGCTGACTGGGAGAGATACCATGATAGGAGCATAGTTCAGACATCAATCTAGGGAGAGGAAATCTGAAACCATACTTGAATGGAAGCTTGTACAAACACGTCCAACCCGGTATCTTCCAGTCAGCCCGTTCCCCGCTAGCCGGAGCGTACAAACTAATGTGTATGGGAATATTATAACGACGACAAATTTTTGGCAAGTCATTCAAGGTTATTATTGATCTAGGATTAACACCCAAAAGTATATAGCCCGACTCACTATCACTCCTAGGGCGATCAATGTCTACTCCAACCCCAGACGCATAGCGATAGACATCCGTATCCTCACACGCGTCATCCAACACATAACCTACCACCCCAGTAGGAATATTTGAAGGATCATCAGGCGAACTTGTCGTCTTATTAGACAAAGTGGCACAACTACCATGATTGCTGATAGACATAGCAAAAAACCCACCTACAACAAAAATACTGGACTAAAAGCGAGTTCACCGAAAACATAATCATATAGAAAGTAAAACAACGGCTAGACAGAAAAAAAAGATATGTATATATACATATATCAAAGCTCAAGGTGGCCAAAACTAACTAGACATAAAAATGGACGCCATAATAATGCTCACCAACTGGACATACGTGTTCTAAATAGACCACAAGTTATTGTCCTCTAGTTAACTAAAGGAAGACAATATTCTAGCTAGCCAGACAGTCATTATTCAAATCACACTTACTACTATGCAAAGACAAACGATAAAAATGTAGATTTTTACTACCCACGAAGATCAAACACAAACACAAACATACAACAAGTAAAACATATTTACTCATATACATCACAAAAATAAATATGAACATGTACAAGAACATGAAAAACATAACAAGAACATTCAAGGGAGAAGGTTTAGAAAACTTACCTCTTAAAAGGCTCCCTCTAACACTTCAAGCCCCACTTCACCAAGAGCTTCAACAAATGTGAGCAACAGTGGAAATGAGTCTCTATATTAATAGGCAAAAGGAGACACTAGATTGGTGACAAATGTCTCTCATCTGATCAATAAAAAAAAATTACATAAAAAATAAATAATCATAAGTAGTACTTGTAAGAGTACCATGAGCTCATACCTCTACAACTTACCTATCTTCTTTTTATGTGATGAGATGTATTAACCAAGACATATATATACATATATATATGCTCCCATGACACACAAACGTGCATGCCATACGCCCAGGAGAGTTTTAGCCATCACCTTTACATGTATACATATTACTTGCATATTTGTCCACATCAACCCTTTTTATGTGATGAGATGTATTGACCAAGACATACATATATATATATATAAAAGCTCCTATGCACAAAGTCATACGCCAGCCCTCCCTCCTATTTATATATACAACCTATTACATTTTGCTTTACTGCCAAGCACACATCACTAAGTAAAAAAAAAAAAACTATTACACTACTTGTCATATACGCATATGTCTATCTCCTCACTTGATGTCCATCTCCTCACAACACTTAATGTATGTCTGTCTACCTCCTTCTATTATTTATATACATGTCTATCTCCTCCCATTATCTACATACATGACTATATATTATGTCTGTCTACCTCCTTCTATTATTTATATACATGTCTATCTCCTCCCATTATCTACATACATGCCTATATGTTATTGTTGGGTTTTATGCCCTAAATAAAACTCATTTCATATAATCAGATTTACTTATTAATAAAGATCAGAAATAACATTTTATGTTGCATGGTTCACATGATTTATTTCATGATTATATGTATATAATGTATGAATTCTTTTTAAGTCCAGAACATATGAGTTTGTTAAAGATTATAGTGTTGTCAGCACAGTGGAATATAATCTTTATTATATGCTCAAAAGTTTATTCCCTAATTTGTCAGAACACTGGATTTAGACTGACATGGTATAATCAGCGATAGGTATTCTTACACCTTGGAAAAGTGTTATGTCCTTTCCAGGACATTGGCAAAGTTTACCAGTATCGGATGTATGGAGTATACATCGGAAGGGACCGATATTGAACTTTGATTAGATATATTAAAATTTATCGTAATATCTATTCAATTCAATATCACCTGTTGATCCTAGATCAAATGATCTTAATCCTGATATGGTTAGGTTCAATCTCAAGAGTGTTATCCGTGTTCTTCGATTTGTTAGTTAAGCTTACTTTTGGGTCAGGGTGATACTTACATTTTGGGAACACGGTAATGCAATTGAGTGGGAGCGCTAACATAAATATGGAATCTATAGCTTCTATCTGGCAAATAGAAGTAAAGGATGATTTCCTTCGAGCTTAACCAAATGAAGATAAATGGTGGAGATCTCATTTCACTTAGGTGAAATATCATTTATACAGGGTTAAGTGATTTAAGGATAAAATACATTGAAGGTGTAGCGGTAACAGTAGTGCCTTTTCAATGTAGATCATCTATATAAAGGATCATTGATCACATTAGGGTTATAACAATGGATAACTAATGACGTGTCTATATCGTGGAACATATAGAGCATTCTATATGACTGAGAGTGCAATTCCAAGTTCTAAGTGTGGATTCAATGAGGAATTAATAAGTTAGGGAATTTACTTGGTAAATTCGGTTCAACTTATTGGAAGCTCGGTTATATAGACCCATGGTCCCCATACTAGTTGAGACCATACTGCTTGTAAGACTCAGTTAATTGATTTTAATTAATCAATTATAATTCTAAAAGTTAGACTATGTCTACTTTATGAATTCTCACTAAGTAAGGATGAAATCGTAAAGAAAAGGGTTTCTAGGTTTAATTATTAATTGAGAGACTTTGCATGTCTAATTAATAATTATTTTAAATGACAATATTATTTAATAATCTATTTTAGTTATTAAATAATTAGTTTTGGCATTTAAATGATTAGAATTGGAAAAATGGCATTTTTGGAGAAATAGAAATAAAATTGAGGAAACTGCAAAATCCAAGTGAGGCCCATATCACCCTATGGCCGGCCACCTATTTGTGATTTTCCCAATTATTATTTTCAATTTTAATTGCCATGTAATTGCTAATCAAAGCCTAGGAAAAATAGGAAAGTTGTAGATCACACTAAATAAGGCAGTTAATTGATTACACAGTAATTAAAGAAACTGTTTTATTTGGAAAGTTGTGCTCTCCCTTTTCCCTATATAAAGAAACCCTTGTTCTCTTCTCTTGTATGCTTATGTAAGCTTAAGACCACGAAATTGAGAGAGAAAAATAGAGAGAAATTTCGAAATCCTTGTGAGATGAGTAGTGCCCACACACATCAAGTGGTACCTCAATCATAGTATGTAAGACTATGGAAATTCTGCATCAAAGAAGGAGAAAAGAAGATCCAGGTTCAGATCTTGGTGATGCTCTGCTACAGAAAGGAATCAAGGGCTAGAGATCTGAGCGGAAGGAGTCATATTATTCTGCTGCACCCACTGTAAGGTTTTCTAACTTTATATGTGTTTATTTTCATTGTTTTAGATTCATATTAGGTTGTTAATCCAACATACTTGTTAGTAAATCTAGATCCTGGTAAAATAAATTCCAACAGTTATGTCTATCTACCTCCTTCCATTATTTATATACAGGTCTATCTCCTCCCATTATCTTCATAGATGCCTATATATTATGTCTGTCTACCTCCTCTTAGTCATATGTATCCATCTCCCTACAGTATATATGCATATAAATGTCTATTTTCTTACACATCATACACACGTACGTCTATCTGCTCTCATCTCATATTTTGAGATAGATAGCCAAATATTTTTCATTTGACCCAACAAGACGACTTGGTCTAGTTAAGAGTTCCTTTGGAGAACTAATTGATCACACAAATATTATTGGCCAAGGTAGCCACATACACGCATGCGACAAGGACTACCCAACCACCATGCTCGAACCATTCAGCCTATTTTCTTGTGTCAAAAAACAAGGCTAGCGTACAACGCTTACTCAGACAGAACTCTTGGCCAACACCTAATTTAATATTAATAACTCTCCAGCTAAAATAAATTCTAGCTAGAGAGTGAGGGACAAACTATAGAAGCAAAAATTTGCTTGATACTTGTGATATTTTTGAGAAGTTTAATATGCAAGTCAGACGAGCTCATCAATAATGGATCCAACAATATTGGGCCCAATAAGACAGTCAGACGGACTTACTAGGCCTTGAAATAGACTAGAGAGTGAGCCTATAGGCCACAAGCCGAATCATCCCGCAACTGGGTCCGAGCCCAGCCAGTCCGCCAAACGGGTGAAATCAAGTAAATATGGAACAAGTCAGAAAGACAGTTACTACTCCCTAAGAATTAGGGAAGCAACCAACTTGTACGAGTCCAACGGGTGACGTGGACAGAGGGCAACGACACTGAGAACACACGATAAAAGGAGCCATACGATAGACGCTGGACAGAACACATTAGATACTCACACTACTCTCTGACCAAAGCAGACAATCACCCTTTCTAAGCTTTTCTCTTAAGCCTCACCACCATAGTTGCTCCTTTAGTCCGTCTGTCCGCTTGTCCACTCATCCGTCCGGCTACCATTTATATTACATTTATTTTCCGTTATTATTATTTTTTACTATAATCGTACTGACTTGAGCATCGGAGTCCCTTTGGCTGACACCCCACTGATGCTCCCAATTGAACTTTTGTCTCTCTCTCTTTGTTCTTGACACCAATTTGGCAGACCTACATTTAGACTAAGGGGAAAATGGGGTACCACACCCATGCAAGTCACCCAACCAGACAAAAGTTCATATTACAACCTTAAAAACATATAACACCTTACATATAGTTAACTCAAGAGAGATGTGAGTCATCCACTGGGAGATCGTTCGTAGTCATCTCTTCAAACGAGTTAGCCATTTGGCTAGTTCGAGCGTCTTCCTCGGCCCTCATCTGCAGCAATTCTTCATAATCAGCAATGTACTGGGGTATGTCCCAAGACTCGGCCTTGTTGTCTCGATACTCCATCGCCATTTTTCCACAACACTGGATCTCAGCCTCCAGTCCCATTTCCATTAACCGACCTTCCAACATGTCCACACGAGCTTGGGCAGTAGCAAGATCAGCCAAGGAAAACTTCAAACAATTAGAATCTTGCTCCTTAGCATCGAGTTGAGTTCGTAACTCTTCTTTGATACGGTCAAGCTCTTTCTTGCAGCCCTTCAGCTCCTTAATCTCCCCGCGTAAATTGTCACGCTCAGTCCTCATGTCCTTCATTTGCTCCTTCATGTTCTTGATCTTATCCAAAGCGTACATAAGCCCTTGCATACCCTGTCATACAATATAAAGTACCATAATAGTGAGACACAATAATATCTCGAGTTTATCCACACATAAATTGTAACATAGGAATACATGCATACCTGAAAGGAGCGAGAGATGGACAATTCCATGGAGGCTATTTCTCCGACGTTCTCAAAATGAGCTCGATCCTCTAGAAATAATAGCTTACTGGCCTCACCAAGGTGTAGGCCAAACTCAGAAAGCGCAGCCGCTGAAGATGGAAAAGAAAGATCAACTGTATTACTCAACCAATCGATCGACTCAGTCGGAGACGGTCTCTTGTTATTCTTCTTCTGAGCCCTCGCAAAAGGACAAGAAGGAGCAGCAATAGTAACAGCCTCCTTCTCAACACTAGGAGTCGTCCTAGTCTTCTGTTTGCGTGAGCGTAAACGTTCCATAGCACCGTCACAAGCTCGAGGAAGAGTGAAAGAAGATTGGGCCATGAATCGATCTGCAAAATCTCGTCCGCCTGATGTCAATTCAGGTAGAAATAAAGGTTCGCATCCCAAAATCTCCAAACTTCTTTGGAGTATAGCAACTTGAGACTTAGCGCGATTCTTAGGATGAGATATACCTTCGGGTTGACGAGGAACGTGATCCCTCAAACTGCTGTCTTGAAGAGAAGAATCAGACAATAGAACGTTCCAATAGCGCACCTCCTTCGCAATCTGAAGAACTTGTTCAACTCTCATTGGTGCTTGCCCACACACCCAACTAAATGGAAGGCCAATCCTCCCTACAAAGAAGACAAATCAACCAGTTATGTAAAGACCGCTTAGTTTAATTTGGAAATTAGCAGTTAATCATGTTTAATTATGAAAATTATTTATAGCTATTTAAATAATTATTTATACTGTTATTATTGAATTCTGAAATGCATTTTATGTCATTTAGTAGTTTTCATAATTTTGCATTTCCGGTGCCCGGTAACATGGAACTCGATGTTTGGCTCAGTAAAATCACAACTTAGTATGTTAGTAGATTGGGACGGTTTATTAGACATTGGGAATGTCGGGAATGGCCGGGAATTTAGAATTTCCCAAAAATACCCCTTTAGTGTTATTTATGTTATTTTAGCATGGAGGGGTAAATTGGTCATTTTGCCCCATTGTTATTTTGTCCTTTTGTGGACTTAGTATGTGGAAATTAAGGGTTTATTTTATTAAGTGTTGGCTGAAATGAAGTTATTATGTGATTAGTTACTCTTATTTCATTTTACCAAAAATTTAAAGAAAAGGAAAATTTCAAAATCACTCTTTCTCTCTCAAAGCTCTCTCTCTTTCGGCCACCTTTAGAGCAGCTAGGGCTTTTGATTTTGCTCTCTCAATCCTTTGATTCCAGCAGCTCTTTGTGTAATCTAAGCCAAGGTTTGATCTCTAACAACTTTCTTTGTGTTTTCTTGAGTTGTAAGAAAAGTTTGATAGTTGCATGCTTGATAATTTGATGTTGTTGCTGCTGTGTTTATGTGATATTTTCAGAGGTTTAATCTTGTTATTTTAAGTAGATTAGAGCTAGTTTAATGCATGATATTTGCTTTGATTCAAGATTGGAAGTTTTTAGCTCAAAGTTTAGTTTTCAAAGGGAAATTTCGAAATCTGTTGCTGTGATTATTGCTTGAGTTAGAGTTTGTTTTCTGCAGTGTTTTTATGCATGATTATGTAGTTTTAATCTAGTTTTGAGGCTTGTAAGTGAGCTTTAGCCAAGTTTGAGTTTGAACTCAAAGCTTGGAGCTCACATGGTGATTTTTAATTCTGTACTTTCTGGGCTGTATTGATGCTTTAGAATTGTTCCTTAGGGTCTAAATAGTAGGTCTGGAAGTTTTGGCATAGTTTGGTTTGGATTTGTGCAGTGTGTGAATTTTTGAAAAATTCCTGCGAGGAACCGGAATTCTTGTTGTGCATCCGGAATTCCAGATGGGTTTTGAAAATTTCCAGAACCGGAATTCCGGTTGGACAACCGGTCTGCCGGTTGGGTGATTTTCAGAAACCCTAGATTTCCTCGTTTTTATGTTATTTGGGGTATTGCCATGCTTTTTATCGATTTTAGTTCCTAGTTTAAGTCCCCGGGAAGTGATTTAGCGTATCACTTATAGTGTTGTGATTTTTATGGTTTAGGAGCCTGTAATTCGCCGCGCAGTTCGTTCCAGTCAGGTTGACCGGCACACCTGAATTTGGAATTGAGGTAAGATTAGTATAACAGTATGCATATATAGATTACATGTTTAGCGTGCATGTTAGAAAGCCTGTTAGATTACATTAGATATGTATGTTGGCTTCGAACCATCCGACTGTGTCACATCAGTACAGGCTAGAGTATGACTAGCAGCTGGAGTATGACCAGTTTGACCGAGTATAGGCTGACACTGTATCACATCGGCACATGCTAGAGTATGACTAGCAGCTGGAGTATGACCAGTGTGCCGAGTATAGGATGATACTTAGGTTGGTGGTTCCGTACTATTTGACGTATCACATTGGTACAGGCTAGAGTATGACTAGCAACTGGAGTATGACCAGTTCGACCAAGTATAGGCTGATACTGTAACACATCGGTACAGGCTAGAGTATGACTAGCAGCTGGAGTATGACCAGTTCGACCGAGTATAGGCTGTTACTTGTCAATAGTACCGTCCCTATGAACGTTCAGGACTCAGTATCGTGTTGGACATGGCAGTTAGGGTTATGGTCAGGGGTATGGGCGTCTGATCATGACTCGGGATTTATGTATGATTATTATTATGTTTTTCTTACTGAGTCTGTCGACTCACAGTGCTATGTTTATGTGTAGGTAAGGGCAAGGCTAAGGCTGATGGACCGTGAGAGCGAGCCGGTGAAGATTGTACATGTTGGGGCGGTTAGGCCTGGAGCGTACGATCATCGGGACAGCAAGGCTATTTTTGTAATTAGTCGCTAGGCGACAAGTATTATGTATAGACAGTTAACTTTTGTAAATGGTTTTGTAATCGGGATCCCGAGTATTTTGTATAAATATTTTATAAGTTTAATCAAAAAGTAAAATTTTTAATTAATCACGTTTTCCATAAACCTCGTTGATTAGCAACGAGCTGCACAATATGTTTAAAAATCACGTAATACGCTTATGCTAGTTAGGGTGTTACAATTTGGTATCAGAGCCGCCAGGTTGTCTTCCAAATATCGTCACGACATGTACAATCATCATCAGCAGTTAGCTCCTTCTACGGTTTAGTAAGCTTTTATTGCTTTAGTAGTTTATTTAATTTTTATGAAATAAGAAAAGCCTGATAGGAAGCATGTTAGTAGCCTGATAGTAGAATAGGCGCATGTTTCATTTTTAATTTCCAAATTAAGCGGCATTAGTAAGCTTTCCTTGAACATGACCTGATATGCCAACTCTTGGTTTCGCAGGCGGTTCCGACTAGATGGACGCCAGGCGGACTACCAGGAGCCAGGGCAATTCAGTAGGGTCGAATCAGGGACAGGGAGCTCAGTTTCCCCCGTAAGCTAGGGGCCGAGGTAGAGGTCCCAGGGGCAGGGCTCGTGGTCAGGGTGATGAGAACCCTGTTGGGAATTATTTTACTAGGATCTTAGATCTACTCACAAGTATGTTTATTAACATCCTAAATATGAACTTTCTAAAACGATAAAATAAACACATATAAAGTTAAGAAAACCTTACATTGATGCAGCGGAATTAATGTCTCCTTCCACTCAGATCTCTAACCCTTGATTCCTTTCTGTAGCAGAGTATAATCAAGATCTGAGCCCGAATCTCCTTCTTCTTCAAGCTTTGATCCTTCACAGTCTTCCAATCTATGATTGAGTTACTGCTTGCTGTGTGTGGGTACTTACTCTTTCACTAGGGTCACGAAAAAGATGAAGGGAAAAGAGAGAGAGGTATTTCGGCCAAGGTAGAGAGTGAGGGAAGGCTCAGTTTTCTGAAGAGAGAAATTTCTGTCAGAAAGCTAATCTGAAAACTTGTGATTTGACTGAGCCATCACTTTCTATTTATAGGCAACTACTAGGTCTAGGTTTAGAATTATTTGGCATTAAAATAATGAAAATATTAATTTGAAAAAGCTAATTAAGTGGCCGGCCTAGGTGTTGTAATGGGCCTCACTTAATTTTGCAATTTTATCAAATTTTATCTCTATTTTCTCAAAAATACCAATTTTCCAATTCTAACCTTTTAAATGCCAAAACTAATTATTTAATAACTAAAATAGATTATTAAATAATATTGTCATTTAATTTAATTATTAATTAGACATATAAAGTCCATTAATAAATAAATAAACCCAGAAAACTCTTTTCCTTACAATTTCACCCCTAATCAGTGAAAATTCATAAAATTAGACATAGTCTAACTTTAGAATTATAATTGACCAATCACGAATCAATTAATGAGTCTTACAAGCAGAATGTTCTCAACTAGAATGGGGACCATGGATCTATATGCTGAGCTTCCAATAAGTGAACCAAATTTACCAAGTAAATTCCTACTTATTAATTCTTCGTTGAATCCACTCTTAGAACTTAGAATTGCACTCTCAGACTTATATAGAGCATATTGTATGTTTCACGATACCAATATACTATCTCATTTAACCATTGTTATAATCTTATTGTGATTTAAAGATCCTCTATATAGATGATTTACATCGAGATGGGATTTCTTTTACCGTTCTCACCCCTCAATGTATTTTGCCCCTTAAAACACTTAGCTACCTGTAAATGGTGTTTAGTGATATAATAATTAGTCAGTTAAACAAGAGCTCATCCATTTACTTCTATTTGCTAAGCTCGAAGGGAATCATCACTTGACTTCTATACACCAGTAGAAGCTATAGATTCCATATTTATGTTCAGCACTCCCACTCAATCATACTATCATGTTCCCAAAATATACGTATCACCCTGACCCGAAAGTAGGCTTAACTAATAAATCTAAGAACATGAATAGCACTCATGAGTTGAGCCTAAGCATATCAGGATTTAGATTCTTTTAATCTTAAGATCAACTACTGATATTGACTTGGAAAGATATGTATAACGGTAAGTTTGTAATATCTTAACTTAGTTGCAATATCGGTCCAGTCCAATGTATTCTCCATACATTCGAAACTAGTATACTTTACTAATGTCCTGGAAAGAACATATAACACTTACTCCAAGTGTAAGTACACATCATCGCTGATTATCACATTAGTGTAAATCCAATAACACTGATGAAACAGGGACCAAAACTTTTGATTCATATGATCACAATCACATTCCACTGTGTTGACGATACTGTAATTGTGAATAAACATATGTTCTGGATTTAACTGATTTTGTGTGTATGAATGTAATAAACATATTAAACATGTTAAACATATTAAACCATTAGCATGTAAAATTCATGCAAACATCAATCACTTCAAATTTCTTATATTGATAACTAATCAGATTGTAAAGAGTTTTATTTAGGGCATAAAACCTAACAAACTCCCACTTGCACTAATATAAAACAAACTGTCCAAATAGGTCAATCTGATGTCTTGATCTTCAGATCAAGTGTAGTATATTTGAATCCACCCAAACTTTTGGAAACTAGTTCATAAATACTCTTATGAAACATCCTTTACTATATGCTTTACTCATCAAGGGATACTGAAATCTTTACTGTTTTAAAAGTACATCTGAATTAACAGAGGACATATCTCTCATATTTTAAAATATGTAATTGAGATAATACAGTGTAGATTTTTCTTCAGTGATATAACTTTCTGGTATTTTCGAATAGACCAAGTTATAGTTCTTCTCTGGTAGAGCTTGAATTATTATTCAATAATTCCTCCACCCCCAAAGTAAGCACCATCTCATAGAAATCGAAATTAGATGGTGAGATACAAGGACAACTGATACACAGTTCCTTAATATCTGACATATAGATCACTTTCATAAATCTTTCTTGAATATCTTCTAATGTTCCCTATTTGATTACATCTCAGATAGCTCCCACTCAATAGCAGATGTCTGGTTAAATAATACTTTTAACCTCTGATTGTTTAGAGAGTTACCTAGTTGTGACTTTTGTATTAGTCTGAAACTTTAAGTCAAGACTAAGTCATCAACATAGCAGACTAGTATTTGAAGTGAAAAATACATGCCAGAGTTTAAAGTAATCAAAATTAAGATACCAACAAATTTTATGAGGATTAAGAATTCTTGGTTCAAGTCATTCGAATGGACTGAACTAGAGTTCTTTATCTTATTCTCATAATTCTGATAAGCTATACCTATCCATGTGAATGGTTAGATTTGCTTTTCAGTAGTATTCTTAAGTACCTATCACAATTATCAACCTAATGAAGATGGGTATAGAACTTTAAAATTCTCCCACTCAATTAAGGTAGTGTGAAACTTTAACAAAGAACTTTCAAAGGTATCATACTTTTACTTACAGCAGTAAAATCGAAATGGAACATACAATCAAGATCAAGAATTTATATTGACAATAGCTGACTCATTATATTACTTCTATGTTTAAACAAGATATGTGTTTCATAGGGAATTGTGGAATAGATTCCACCCCTAAGAATATACATATAGGGTACTATGGATAACCTCCACCCCTAAGTATATAGAGATTATGATCCACCCCTAAAGGTTGTAAAGATCATGATTCTCTTAGTGTGATAGAGTTTGTGTGGAGTTGAATACTATCCAGAGTTCATTAGATGTAAAAGATCGTTGAACTGCATAGTTTTCTTAACTTTTCTCCACCCCTATCAGATCATAAGATCCTTTTATTAAACAAATTCTTAATAATTGTATTAGAATTAACAATTATTGATAAACATAGAAATAGTTTCTAATGTTTATATAATATAACTCTATGAAGAGTTGTAAATATTATAGAATTTGCATCAATAATAAAAACACTTACACATACAAACATACAAATATAATGTGGTAATAATTGATGAAGATAAAATAAATGAAGCTCAATCTCATAAATTGCAATAGGGAATTTCGAAAAAAAACTTTATTAATATTAAAAAAAAAATGTATTGCAACAATATGAGAGAAACAGGGATAATTATCCCTAACTAAAATTTGAAATCCAAATTGTCTTTAAACTAAAACAATTAATTCAAAAATTGAAGAGCTTCATCTTCATCTGGACGATTTCACCCTTGGTCCAGCTTTCTGATCCAACTCAATTGAGTTCAAGTAGCTGGGCCTATAAGAAGAAGAAAACAAATAAACAAAGTTTAGTCCAGAATCATAAATCCAATTGGATAATAATTCACTAAAACTCTTAAAGTTTATAAATGGAAATACCTTGTTTCTTTGCAAGAAGTTTAGGACACTGGGGTTTCCAATGACCTTTTTCATTGCAGTGGAAACACTTTCCTTTAAGTGTAGCATCACCAGAAGGAGCAGCCTTTTTCATGGCTTTTGCTCGCTTCTTGGTGTTCTTCCACTTCTTCTTCGATTTGGGCTTTGAAGCAGAGGCAACATTTGCTTCAGGTTTCATCGTCCCATTACCATTACCAGGATGAGGTTTACTCCCTTTCTTCTTGGGTCCTCCAATCAAATTTTCATAAGTTTGAAGGTCATTGACTAATTCATGAAAGTCAATTTCCTTCTTATTCATGACATAATTTGATGTATATGGTAGAAATGCGGAGTCGCTATTCAAGATAAGACTAACTTGAGTAGCACTTGTCCATTTCAAAGCACCATGATCCTGGGCTTCTTGGAAATAACTGGACATGAGGAGAACATGATCACGCACGTTTTGATGAGGTTCCATCCGTGCGTTAATGTACTTCTTAGTCGCGTCAAAGCGTGACTGAAGTGATGCCTTACCGAATAGCTCATTTAACTTCGTCATAACTTCAAGAACCTTCTCGCCTTTAGAAAACCGAGTTTCGAGGGTGTCAACCATGCTAGAAAGCATAAAGTATAGAGCTTTGTCATTTGCCTTACGCCAACGCTCATACTTTTCTTTCACGGCTTTGGATGCATTATCCCCGTGCACTTCAGTGACGGCTCGGTTAAAACAAACAAGGCACTTTCTCCTATGAGAGCAATATTAATGTTCTCATTCCATTTATTAAAGTTAGATCCATTCAGCTTATTTTCAGTCAACAGTGATAACATGGGATTCATTTTGACAAAACAGGATACTACAAAATAATAGAAATCAATAAATAGAAATTAATAATGGTTTAATACACAAAATCAATTCAGAAATTATAAGCACATAGCAAGTAGGAATGATATGAGAAAATACTTAAAAATTCAATCCTAAATAATTTCCAAGGTTTTCAACAAACTGGTATCAGTGTCCCGTTTAGGCGAGAGTCAAAGCTACCATCCATTGAATAGAGTTGTCAGCTCATCTAAAATGTTAAACATTCTAGCAAGCTTTTATTCGATCAAGATCAGAATCCAGCGTTGTCCCGTTTAGGCGAGAGTCAAGGCTATTCTATCTTATCAGCTTCTACCATTATTTCGCAATTTGCAAGTCAAATATGGTCGCCACCATTAGGGTGATCTATACCATATAAAACACTTACAAACCACTTATCATGCGAGATTAAACGGTGCGAAATTGCTAATGAACGTTCCTCCATTAGGGAGGATTACTCACTAAAACAAACGTGGTGTAAAACCCACAATGGAGATCGAATATCTTAATAATAATAAAGCTCATTGTTTAAAATGTATTTTCTTTATTATTCTAATAAATAAATCTCATTAAATTCTAAATTAAGAATTAAAATTCAAAAATAAGAATTTAATATAATATTTATAAAATTATACTTAGATGGTGATTGAAATAAAATTAATTATTTCCATCTTAGTAATAATCTAAAATATAAATATTAAGGAAATTAATTTAAGTTGAATTAAATAAATAATTAGCAACTTAAAAATTTCCTTTGAGAATATATTTATTGGGTTCGAAAATTTAAAGTATATAAAATATACAATTTTCGAAAAATAATAAAAAATAGAAACGAAATACTTCAAGCAAAAAAATCACCTATCTAGATTTTCTTTTGACTAGTTAATTCAATTTCTAATAATATATATATATATTTTAAATTCATTTATTTTAAATTAATCAATTAAATGAAAAAATCATTGACTTGAGTTGGTCCAAGAATTAATTAAAATAAATAATTAATTTACAACTCAATCTATTTTTAAAAAAAAATTCGAAAATATTGCATTATTAAAATGCAAATTTCGAAATTGATTAATAAAATAAAGAAATATATATATATTGAAAATTATTTAAATTTAGGTTGAAAAATTAAATTTCAACCTAAAAATAATTTTCTATTTAATTAAGTGTCATGAAAAATCAATAAATATTTAAGTATCATGATGAAAATCAACTTAGATATTTAGATTTTTCAAGTTAATTAAATGTATTAAATTCAAGAAATAAATAATTAAGTGTAGAGAAGGCTTAATTATTAAATTCTATTTAATACTAGGAAAAATATACTTAATAAAATTGTACCAAAATTAATTATTTAAATAATTAATTTCACAAAAGTATAATATTTTCCTATATAAATATTAGAAATAATAAGTAGTCTAGAAATTACTATCTAGAAAATATCTTATTTGACTAAGTATCTTTTCAAAATTTGAAAAATATCTAATTTAAGTTATATAGAAAAAATCTAAAACTTAAATAATCTCAAATCTAGATTTAATTAAATATCACAAATTAAGTTGTAACCACTTAATTTGAAGATATCTTTTAAAGTTAATATTTGAAAAGATATTAACCAAAAAATATCTAAGATATTCCATTTCAAGTTAATATTTGAAAAGATATTAACTTAAAAAATATCTTAAGAATCTTTAATAACTAATGCCTAAGATTCCTCAACTTGATTTAAAATTTAAATCAAATATTCAAATTTAAGTTAAATAAGAAAAATCAGTTGATACAACTAATTTATAACTTAAATAGGAATATTTAATTAAATAAGCTCCAGAAAGAATCTTAGTTAGTTAAATTCTATATTTAATTAAATACAAGAAAAATACAAATAGTTTATCTAGAAATAATATCTAAAACTAAAAGTGTTTTTTTTTTAAATTAACTTTAAAATATTAAAATGAAAAATAAATTTTCATATATTTTAAAAGTTAATTATGTTGCTAATTCAATTTTATTAGGTCAAACTAATATAATTAACCTAGTACAGTTATTTAAATCAGGCAAATGGGCCTTCACAATTGGGGTAGTTCATGTGAGGGGGTGCTGGGTTCAGTATGTCGTACCCACTTCTATGGCACCCAACTCTCACACAAGGCCCAAAAGAGAGGAATTTAACCTTAAAATGAATAACTATTATTAATTGAATAGGTCCAATAACTAAATGGACCTAAATAAAATCTATCATGGTGTGACATTTTATTTAGCAACAACCTATATGTATCTATATTAAAACAAATAAACATATAGGCTCACACAGACACACTTTGGATGGATCCTATCATGTTGCTAGGTCATACACAGATGAAAGAAGATTGTAAAATATACCTGTTACAAATTATTAACTTGACCAAGGGAGCCATCAGATCATTAGATCTGGCAAAAAGTAACCATGGCTATTTGCAATCAAGTAATAATAGGTTTTTAAAACTTACACACAAGCTAAAAACACATACTCCTGCAACAAGGTTAGCTGGATAGTTGGAAGTAGGATTTATTTAATTTTAAATAAATAATTTCGAAAAAATAAATAATAAAAAAAATATTTTAATTTTCGAAAAATAAAATAAAAAAAATATTTTAATTTCGGAAATAATAATTTAAATTTCGAAATAAAAAAAATATTTAAAATTAAACCTACTTTTTGAAAAATTAGGTTTCAACCAACCTAAATATCATTTCAAAAATTTGCTAACTACTTTTAAAAATTAAATGTTATTTTAAAAATAAAAATTAAATAAAAAATTAGAAAAGATAAATAAAATATCTTTTCAGATTTTTTTAATTTAATTTAAATAAATAAAATAACAAAATTTAAAAGTTAGCAAAATATCTTATATCTATTTAAAATTACATGATTATAAATATCTTATTTTAAATTTAAATAAGGTCAAAATATCTAAAAAGATTTAATTAAAAAATCTTAAAAGATAAGATATTTTTAAAATATCTTAAAAGATATTATAAATATCTTTAAAAGATATTATAAATATCTTAAAAGATAAGATATTTTTAAATATCTTAAAAGATATTATAAATATCTTAAAAAAATCTGACCTTAAATTTAAAAAAAAATATAATCAAATTTAAAAATAAGATAGATTTTTAAGCAAAAAGATAAATACTAATTCTATTCAAATTCAAATTACACTAATATCTTGAATTAAATTAAAAAAAAAATAAATTAATTCAAAATGATAATTAGAATTGAATTAGGAATAGTAATAGTATATATACAAAACCATACAAAAAAATTGGAAGTTAATTCCATGAAAAAGTATGAAAAATTGAAGAAAAAAGGAAAAATCCGAAACTGTACGGACAGTTCTGCGATCGCAGGAAACTATCAGCACAGCCCCGATTTTGTCAAATCTTCAAAAAATCATAACTAATTCAAATAAAATCCAAATTGAGTTCTGTAAAAGGCTAACTTGCTTAATTTTTTCCATACTATCCAATAAAAATAATTCCAGAAACGAAATCACAATTATTTTTCATGAAAATTTCACAATCATCAATCAATCATCAAATAACACTCAATACAACATGATACCATCCAAAGAACATACAAACAATCATTTTAAAGTCCAAATTTCATGTAAGTAAATCAATTACCATGGCTCTGAGGCCAGTTGTTGGGAATTATTTTACCAGGATCTTAGATCTACTCACAAGTATGTTTATTAACATCCTAAATATGAACTTTCTAAAACGATAAAATAAACACATATAAAGTTAAGAAAACCTTACATTGATGCAGCGGAATTAATGTCTCATTCCACTCAGATCTCTAACCCTTGATTCCTTTCTGTAGCAGAGTATAATCAAGATCTGAGCCCGAATCTCCTTCTTCTTCAAGCTTTGATCCTTCACAGTCTTCCAATCTATGATTGAGTTACTGCTTGCTGTGTGTGGGCACTTACTCTTTCACTAGGGTCACGAAAAAGATGAAGGGAAAAGAGAGAGAGGTATTTCGGCCAAGGTAGAGAGTGAGGGAAGGCTCAGTTTTCTGAAGAGAGAAATTTCTGTCAGAAAGCTAATCTGAAAACTTGTGATTTGACTGAGCCATCACTTTCTATTTATAGGCAACTACTAGGTCTAGGTTTAGAATTATTTGGCATTAAAATAATGAAAATATTAATTTGAAAAAGCTAATTAAGTGGCCGGCCTAGGTGTTGTAATGGGCCTCACTTAATTTTGCAATTTTATCAAATTTTATCTCTATTTTCTCAAAAATGCCAATTTTCCAATTCTAACCTTTCAAATGCCAAAACTAATTATTTAATAACTAAAATAGATTATTAAATAATATTGTCATTTAATTTAATTATTAATTAGACATATAAAGTCCATTAATAAATAAATAAACCCAGAAAACTCTTTTCCTTACAATTTCACCCTTAATCAGTGAAAATTCATAAAATTAGACATAGTCTAACTTTAGAATTATAATTGACCAATCACGAATCAATTAATGAGTCTTACAAGCAGAATGTTCTCAACTAGAATGGGGACCATGGATCTATATGCTGAGCTTTCAATAAGTGAACCAAATTTACCAAGTAAATTCCTACTTATTAATTCTTCGTTGAATCCCCTCTTAGAACTTAGAATTGCACTCTCAGACTTATATAGAGCATATTGTATGTTTCACGATACCAATATACTATCTCATTTAACCATTGTTATAATCTTATTGTGATTTAAAGATCCTCTATATAGATGATTTACATCGAGATGGGATTTCTTTTACCGTTCTCACCCCTCAATGTATTTTGCCCCTTAAAACACTTAGCTACCTGTAAATGGTGTTTAGTGATCTGATAATTAGTCAGTTAAACAAGAGCTCATCCATTTACTTCTATTTGCTAAGCTCGAAGGGAATCATCACTTGACTTCTATACACCAGTAGAAGCTATAGATTCCATATTTATGTTCAGCACTCCCACTCAATCATACTATCATGTTCCCAAAATATACGTATCACCCTGACCCGAAAGTAGGCTTAACTAATAAATCTAAGAACATGAATAGCACTCCTGAGTTGAGCCTAAGCATATCAGGATTTAGATTCTTTTAATCTTAAGATCAACTACTGATATTGACTTGGAAAGATATGTATAACGGTAAGTTTGTAATATCTTAACTTAGTTGCAATATCGGTCCAGTCCAATGTATTCTCCATACATTCAAAACTAGTATACTTTACTAATGTCCTGGAAAGAACATAACACTTACTCCAAGTCTAAGTACACATCATCGTTGATTATCACATTAGTGTAAATCCAATAACACTGATGAAACAGGGACCAAAACTTTTGATTCATATGATCACAATCACATTCCACTGTGTTGACGATACTGTAATTGTGAATAAACATATGATCTGGATTTAACTGATTTTGTGTGTATGAATGTAATAAACATATTAAACATGTTAAACATATTAAACCATTAGCATGTAAAATTCATGCAAACATCAATCACTTCAAATTTCTTATATTGATAACTAATCAGATTGTAAAGAGTTTTATTTAGGGCATAAAACCTAACAAACCCGCCACAGGCTGCCCAGGCTGCCCAAGCCGAGTAAGGAGCCCAGAATTGGGAAATTAGGTTTGCTGAAATGCAAGCCAGAATTGAAGAGCAAGACCTTGAGATACAGAGATTGAGGCAGCAGGGTGCTCCTGCAGTGCCTGTGCCAGAAGTTCCAGTGGCACCCGCCCCTGCTGCTCAGGCCGAATTGGTAGTAGCGGCAAACAGAATGGAACCCTTGTATGAAAGGTTTCGGAAGCAAGCACCTCCGGTTTTTCTGGGAGGTCCAAATGTGATGAAGGCCGAACAGTGGCTAACGGTGATCACCAGAATAATGAACTTTATGGGTGTCACCGGTAATGACAGGGTGGTGTGTGCCACCTTCCAATTCCAAGAAGACGCTCTGGTCTGGTGGGACATGGTGTCTCAGATCCATGACGTCACTATCATGACCTGGGAAAGGTTCCAGGAACTCTTCAACGCCAAGTATTATAACGAGGCGGTCAGAAACGCCAAGAGGAAAGAGTTCACCCACCTGACCCAGCAGGAGAATATGAGCGTAACAGAGTATACTACTTAGTTCGACCGGTTGGCGAGGTTAGCCTCGGGAATAGTGACAACCAACTTCAGCAAAAAGGATAAGTGTCTGGACGGGTTAAATGTGAAGATTAAACACGACTTGATGATCACCACTGAGTACAAGACCACCTATGCTGAGATGGTGGAGAAGGCACTGCGAGCTGAGGGCACAATTGGATGTATGTCGCAGTCAGCTAGTACTCCAGCGAGTGGCGGGGCTCCTACCCCTCCTGCATCAGGCTTTAGCAGGGGGAGTAGTGGTTCGGCCATGGACCAGAAGAGGAGAACATCCACTGCATCTGGTGGCTCGAGTCAGAACAAGAGGTTCTGGGGGAACCAGAGTAGAGGTAGTCGTCGTAGTGGTGCAGAGACCCGGTTTTCTTATCCTGAGTGCCCCAGCTGCAAAAGGCACCATCAGGGTGAATGCAAAGGTCAGGGATGCTTTCATTGTGGCATGCCCGGACACTTCAAGAGGGATTGTCCCCAGCTCCGATCAGAGGCACCAAGGGCTCCGGCGAGACCCACTCCAGCTAGGGTGTTCGCCATCACTCAGGCTGATCCAGATGCCAGCCCCTCAGTTGTAACAAGTCAGCTTTCAGTTAATAACTCGTATTACTCAGTGCTGTTTGATTCTGGGGCTACACATTCTTATGTGGCAGCCAGAATCTTTAGTAAATTGGGTAGACCGTATGATAGATATGAATCAGGGTTTGGAACCCTATTACCTGGCGGAGAGTTAGTTATCTCCAAAAGGTGGATTAGGTCTATGCCGATCAGAATAGATGGTAGGGAGTTAAGTGCTGACTTGATAGAGATGAGCTTAGTAGAGTTCGATATTATTTTAGGAATGGATTTCCTATCGAAATATTCGGCTAGTATTGATTGCAAAAGGAAGATGGTGATCTTCCAACCAGAAAGTGATGAACCATTTATGTTTGTTGGTTCAGTTCGAGGATCCCGGATCCCGGTGATTTCGGCCTTGTCAGCTAGAGAATTATTACATGGTGGATGCTTAGGGTTTCTGGCTGTGGTGATGGACACCACTCGGCCAGAAACCATTCGGCCAGAAGATATCAGAGTGATTCGGGAATTTCTAGATGTTTTTCCCGAAGAACTTCCAAGGTTACCACCTCAGCGGGAGATTGACTTCGTAATAGATTTGGCACCAGGGGTGGAACCGGTTTCCAAAGCCCCGTATAGAATGGCTCCAGCTGAACTTAAGGAATTAAAGATTCAGCTCCAGGGGTTGCTTGACATCGGGTTTATTCGGCCTAGTGTGTCACCCTGGGGAGCCCCGATTTTATTTGTCAAGAAGAAAGATGGAACTATGAGGATGTGCATCGATTACAGATAATTGAACAAGCTAACAGTGAAGAATAAATATCCACTACCTAGAATCGATGATCTGTTTGATCAACTTCAGGGGAAGGCGGTCTTTTCTAAGATTGATCTCCGCTCGGGTTATCATCAGTTGAAAATCCGAGAGGAGGACATTCCGAAGATGGCTTTCCGTACTAGGTATGGACATTATGAATTCCTGGTTATGTCGTTTGGACTAACCAATGCTCCTGCAGCGTTTATGGATTTGATGAATAGAGTATTCAAGGATTTCCTCGATATCTGTGTGATAGTGTTTATCGACGACATCCTCGTGTACTCTCAATCAGAAGAGGAGCATGAGTTACATCTTCAGATGGTAATGCAAAGGCTTCGTGAACACAAGCTTTATGCCAAATTTAAGAAATGTGAATTCTGGCTATCTCAGGTGTCCTTCTTAGGGCACATCGTTAGTAAAGATGGGATCAAGGTGGATCCCGAGAAGATTGAATCCGTCAGGGATTGGCCGAGACCGAAGACAGTGACAAAGATTAGAAGCTTCTTGGGTTTAGCTGGGTATTATCGTAGGTTTGTGGAAGGGTTTTCTAAAATTTCAACACCCTTAACCGAACTTACAAAGAAGAATCAGCGGTTTGTCTGGTCAGACAAGTGCGAAGCTAGTTTTCAGGAGCTGAAACAGAGGTTGATTACCGCTCCAGTGCTAGCTTTGCCTTCAGACAACGAGAAATTCGTAGTTTATTGCGATGCATCCAGACAGGGCCTAGGGTGTGTGCTGATGCAAGCCGACCGGGTTATCGCTTATGCCTCCCGTCAGTTAAAGGATTACGAACAGCGATACCCGACTCATGATCTAGAGTTGGCCGCAGTGGTTTTTGCATTGAAGATCTGGCGGCATTACCTTTACGGAGAAAGGTGTGAAATCTATACCGACCATAAAAGTCTCAAGTATTTCGTTACTCAGAAAGATTTGAATATGAGACAGAGGCGTTGGTTGGAATTAGTGAAAGATTACAACTGTGAGATTCTCTATCACCCTGGGAAGGCCAATGTAGTGGCCGATGCCCTGAGCAGGAAGGGTCCCGGACCGGTAGCTAGCATGGTTCAGATCTCACCTCAGCTAGCAGAGGATATGGTTAGATCCAGCATTGAGTTTGTGGTAGGTCAACTTCACAACTTGACGCTGCAATCTGATCTATTGGAAAGAATTAAAGCCGCTCAGATGACTGATCCAGAGTTAGTGAAGATCAGAGATGAGGTTTTGGCTGGTCAAGCCAGGGATTTCTCAGTGTCAGACAATGGGATGCTTCTGTATAAAGCTAGGGTTTGTGTTCCGAGTAGTGTGGAACTCAGGAATGAGATCTTTGAGGAGGCTCATTCTACCCCTTATTCTCTGCATCCCGGCACCACTAAGATGTACCAAGATCTTAAACCGTACTTCTGGTGGAGCGGTATGAAGAAAAATTTGGTAGAATTCGTATCGAGATGCCTCACTTGTCAGCAGATTAAGGCTGAACATCAAAGACCAGCAGGGTTGTTGCAGCCTCTAACCCTACCTGAATGGAAGTGGGAAGATATCACGATGGATTTCGTGGTCGGGTTACCTAGAACCACGGGTTTGTTTGATTGCATCTGGGTAGTGGTGGATCGATTCACGAAATCTGCTCATTTTCTGCCTGTTAGAACAACATTTACAGTGGATCAGTTTGCAGAATTATATGTTAGAGAGATTGTAAGACTTCATGGGGTACCGAAGTCTATAGTTTCGGATAGGGATCCAAAGTTCACCTCCAAGTTTTGGCAGAGTTTGCAACGAGCAATGGGTACAAAACTGAAATTCAGTACAGCATTCCATCCTCAGACAAATGGTCAGTCCGAAAGGACAATTCAGATATTGGAGGACATGTTACGAGCCTGTGTTATGGATTTTGAAGGCTCTTGGAATAAATACCTACCATTGATAGAATTTTCTTACAACAACAGTTATCAGAGTACGATAGGGATGGCTCCCTATGAACTGTTATACGGTAGGAAGTGTAGATCTCCCATCCACTGAGATGAGACAGGGGAGAGGAAATACTTAGGTCCGGAGTCAGTGCAGCGGACCAATGAGGCAATAGAGAAAATAAAAGCTAGAATGCTTGCCTCGCTGAGTAGACAGAAAATTTATGCAAATCCGAAACGCAGAGATGTTGAGTTCCAAGTAGGGGACCATGTGTTTTTACGAGTCTCTCCAATGAGGGGGATCAAACGTTTTGGGAAAAGAGGCAAGTTATGCCCTAGATTTACAGGACCTTTCGAAATTCTTGAGAAGATAGGTCAAGTGGCATACCGGTTAGCATTGCCTCCAGCTTTATCAGCAGTTCACAACGTATTCCATGTCTCGATGTTGAGAAAATACGTTTCAGATCCCTCTCATATACTCAGTTATGAGAGCCTAGAACTGCAGCCAGATATGTCTTACGAAGAACAGCCAGTGCAGATCCTGGATAGAAAGGATAAAGTCCTTCGGAATAAGACCATAGCATTGGTCAAAGTTCTCTGGAGAAACAGCAAGGTGGAGGAAGCCACCTAGGAGCTAGAGTCAGATATGAGTGCTCAATATCCAGAGTTATTCAAGTTAGATTTCGGGGACGAAATCCTTTTAAGGGGGAATAGTTGTAAAGACCGCTTAGTTTAATTTGGAAATTAGCAGTTAATCATGTTTAATTATGAAAATTATTTATAGCTATTTAAATAATTATTTATACTGTTATTATTGAATTCTGAAATGCATTTTATGTCATTTAGTAGTTTTCATAATTTTGCATTTCCGGTGCCCGGTAACATGGAACTCGGTGTTTGGCTCAGTAAAATCACAACTTAGTATGTTAGTAGATTGGAACGGTTTATTAGACATTGGGAATGTCGGGAATGGATTGGAATTTAAAATTTCCCAAAAATTCCCCTTTAGTGTTATTTATGTTATTTTAGCATGGAGGGGTAAATTGGTCATTTTGCCCCATTGTTGTTTTGTCCTTTTGTGGACTTAGTATGTGGAAATTAAGGGTTTATTTTATTAAGTGTTGGCTGAAATGAAGTTATTATGTGATTAGTTACTCTTATTTCATTTTACCAAAAATTTAAAGAAAAGGAAAATTTCAAAATCACTCTTTCTCTCTCAAAGCTCTCTCTCTTTCGGCCACCTTTAGAGCAGCTAGGGCTTTTGATTTTTCTCTCTCAATCCTTTGATTCCAGCAGCTCTTTGTGTAATCTAAGCCAAGGTTTGATCTCTAACAACTTTCTTTGTGTTTTCTTGAGTTGTAAGAAAAGTTTGATAGTTGCATGCTTGATAATTTGATGTTGTTGCTGCTGTGTTTATGTGATATTTTCAGAGGTTTAATCTTGTTATTTTAAGTATATTAGAGCTAGTTTAATGCATGATATTTGCTTTGATTCAAGATTGGAAGTTTTTAGCTCAAAGTTTAGTTTTCAAAGGGAAATTTCGAAATCTGTTGCTGTGATTATTGCTTGAGTTAGAGTTTGTTTTCTACAGTGTTTTTATGCATGATTATGTAGTTTTAATCTAGTTTTGAGGCTTGTAAGTGAGCTTTAGCCAAGTTTGAGTTTGAACTCAAAGCTTGGAGCTCACATGGTGATTTTTAATTCTGTACTTTCTGGGCTGTATTGATGCTTTAGAATTGTTCCTTAGGGTCTAAATAGCAGGTCTGGAAGTTTTGGTATAGTTTGGTTTGGATTTGTGCAATGTGTGAATTTTTGAAAAATTCCTGCGAGGAACCAGAATTCTGGTTGTGCATCCGGAATTCCGAATGGGTTTTGAAAATTTCCAGAGCCGGAATTTCGGTTGGACAACCGGTCTGCCGGTTGGGTGATTTTCAGAAACCCTAGATTTCCTCGTTTTTATGTTATTTGGGGTATTGCCATGCTTTTTATCGATAGGGAAACTTTTAGTTCCTAGTTTAAGTCCCTGGGAAGTGATTTAGCGTATCACTTATAGTGTTGTGATTTTTATGGTTTAGGAGCCTGTAATCCGCCGCGCAGTTCGTTCCATTCAGGTTGACCGGCACACCTGAATTCGGAATTGAGGTAAGATTAGTATAACAGTATGCATATATAGATTACATGTTTAGCGTGCATGTTAGAAAGCCTGATCACTCCTAGGGCGATCAGTGTTTACTCCAACCCAGACGCATAGCGATAGACATCCGTATCCTGACACCCGTCATCCAACACATAACCTACCACCTAGTAGGAATATTCGAAGGATCATCAGACGAACTGGTCGTCTTATTAGACGAAGTGGCACAACTACCATGATTGCTGATAGACATAGCAAAAAACCCACCTAGAACAAAGATACTGGACTAAGAGCGAGTTCACCGAAAACATAATCATATAGAAAGCAAAACACTGGCTAGACAGAACAAAAAGATATGTATATATACATATATCAAAGCTCAAGGTGGCCAAAAAGAACTAGACATAAAAATGGACGCCATAATAATACTCACCAACTGGACATACGTGTTCTAAATAGACCACCCTTTATGGTCCTCTAATTAACTAAAGGAAGACAATATTCTAGCTAGCCAGACAGTCATTATTCAAATCACACATACTACTATGCAAAGACAAACAGTAAAAATGTAGATTTTTACTACCCACGAAGATCAAACACAAACACAAACATACAACAAGTAAAACATATTTACTCATCTACATCACAAAAATAAATATGAATATGTACAAGAACATGAAAAACATAACAAGAACATTCAAGGGAGAAGGTTTAGAAAACTTACCTCTAAAAAGGTTCCCTCTAAGACTTCAAGCCTCACTTCACCAAGAGCTCCAACAAATGTGAGCAAGAGTGAAAATGACTCTCTATATTTATAGGCAAAAGGAGACACTAGATTGGTGACAAATGTCTCTCATTTGATCAATCAAAAAAAAATTACATGAAATAATAATAATAATAAGTAGTACTTGTAAGAGTACCATGAACTCATACCTCTACAACTTACCTATCTTCTTTTTATGTGATGAGATGTATTGACCAAGACATATATATACATATATATGCTCCCATGACACACAAACGTGCATGCCATACGCCCAGGAGAGTTGTAGCCATCACCTTTACATATATACATATTACTTGCATATTGGTCCACATCAACCCTTTTTATGTGATGAGATGTATTGACCAAGACATATATATATATAAAAAAGCTCCTATGACAAAAAGCTATATGCCAGCCCATTCTCTACGCCAGCCCTCCCTCCTACTGATATATACAACCTATTACATTTGGCTTTAATGCCAAGCACACATCAGTAGGTAAAAAAAAAAAAAAACTATTACACTACTTGTCATATATGCATATGTCTATCTCCTCACAACACTTAATGTATGTCTGTCTACCTCCTTCTATTATTTATGTACATGTCTATCTCCTCCCATTATCTACATACATGCCTATATATTATGTCTGTCTACCTCCTTCTATTATTTATATACATGTCTATCTCCTCCCATTATCTACATACATGCATATATGTTATGTTTATCTACCTCCTTCCATTATTTATATACATGTCTATCTCCTCCAATTATCTACATACATGCCTATATATTATGTCTGTCTACCTCCTCTCAATCATATATATATATATATATATCCATCTCCCTACAGTATAAATGCATATAAATGTCTATTTTCTTACACCTCATACACATGTACGTCTATCTACTTTCATCTCATATTTTGAGATAGACAGCTAAATATTTTCCATTTGACCTAACAAGACAACTTGGTCTAGTTAAGAGTCCCTTTGGAGAACTAATTGACCACACAAATATTAATTGCCAAGGTAGCTGTTGGAAATATTTTACCAGGATCTAGATTTACTACCAAGTATGTTTGATTAACATCCTAATATGAATTCTAAAACAATAAAAATAAACACATATAAAGTTTAGAAAACCTTACAGTGGGTGCAGCGGAATATTATGACTCTTTCCATTCAGATCTCTAGCCCCTGATTCCTTTCTGTAGCAGAGCATAATCAAGATCTGAATTTGGATCTTCTTTTGTCCTTCTTTGATGCTGATTTTCCATAGTCTTATATACTATGATTGAGATACCACTTGATGTGTGTGGGCACTACTCATTCACTCAAGTGTTTCGAAATTTAGAGAGAAGAAAAGAGAGAGAGGGGCGTGTGGCTTTTCTGAAAGAAACCAATGTTCAAACTTGTGTGTTTCCTGAAGCCAACACTTTCAATTTATAGAATACCCTCTAGGTTTAGGTTAGAATTGTATGGCATTAAAATAATGGAAACTATAAATGGTATTTCTTGTGCATGTGGCCGGCCATACAAAGGGAATTCGGCCTCACTTTGCAACTTTCCCATTTTGTTATTTTTCATTCCCATTTTCTCAAAAATGCCAATTTTCCAATTTAACCTTTTTAAATGCCAATTCTAATTATTAAATAACTTAAGAATAATTATTAAATAATATTGTCATTTAATATATTTATTAATTTAGACATATAAAATATCTTAATTAATAAATAAACCTAGAATCTCTTTTCTTTACAATTTCACCCTTGCTTAGTGAAAATTCATAAAGTAGACATAGTCTAACTTTAGAATTATAATTGATTAATCAAAATCAATTAACTGAGTCTTACAAGCAGTATGATCTCAACTAGGGGTGTTCATTGGATCACATCCAATGATTTTAGGTCTATCCAGATCTGATCCAATCATATATTGGATGTTAGATTTTACCATCCGATCCGATCCAATTAATTTCGTCATCCAATCGATCCAACGTCTATTGGATGTTGGATTGGGTCGTCTATCCATTGGATGTATTTCATATATATTTATTTGTTTAATTTGGGTTTATCTAATATTTTAGACCTAGTATTTTTTGGATCGGATCAGATCCATCCTATATTTTAGATCCAGTATGTATTGGATTAGACTGGATCCATCCAATCCAAGAAAAAAAAAGTAAAACTTTAATGTTAATTTTCATATATACATCTAGATTTGATGTATAACAATATAAAATCTAATTACTCATCCAAACTAAATGAAAATACTAATTAGTTCGATTGGATGTTGGATGTATTGGATTTTTAGACACCCCATCCACCATCAGATCCGATCCAATTGGATATTTAAAAATAACATCCAATCTGATCCGATCATAATTGGATATCCAATGTTTGGCGGTCGGTTGTAATTGGATCGGTCGGTTCTCATTGGATTGGATCGTTTTATGCACACCCCTAGTCTCAACTAGTATGGGGACCATGGGTCTATATAACCGAGCTTCCAATAAGTCGAACTGAATTTACCAAGTAAATTCCCTAACTTATTAATTCCTTGTTGAATCCACAATTAGAACTTGGAATTGCACTCTCAGTCATATAGAACGCTCTATATGTTCCATGATATAGACACGTCATTAGTTATCCATTGTTATAACCCTAATGTGATCAATGACCCTCTAATAGATGATCTACATTGAAAAGGCACTAAGTTACCGTTACACCTTCAATGTATTTTATCCTTAAAACACTTAGCTCCGTATAAATGATATTTCCGTAAAGTGAAATGAGATCTCCACCATTTATCTCTGTTTAGCCAAGCTCGAAGGATATCATCGTTTCACTTCTAAGTTCCTATAGAAGTTATAGATTCCATATTTATGGTAGCGCTCCCACTCAATTATACTATCATGTTCCCAAAATGTACGTATCACCCTGACCCAAAAGTAGGCTTAACTAACAAATCAAAAAACATGTATAGTACTCTTGAGATCGAACCTAACCATATCAGGATTAAGGTCATTTGATCTAGGATCAACAGGTGATATTGAATTGAATAGATATTACGGTAAGTTTTAATATATCTAATCAAAGTTCAATATCGGTCCATTCCGATGTATACTCCATACATCTGATACTGGTAAACTTTGCCAATGTCCTGGAAAGGACATAACACTTTTCCAAGGTGTAAGAATACCTATCGCTGATTATACCATGTCAGTCTAAATCCAGTGTTCTGACAAATCAGGGAATAAACTTTCGAACTTATAATTAAGATTATATTCCACTGTGCTGACAACACTATAATCTTTAACAAATTCATATGTTCTGGACTTAAAAAGAATTCATACATTATATATATATATATATAATCATGAAATAAATCACGTGAACCATGCAACATAAAATGTTATTTCTTATCTTTATTAATAAGTAAATCTGATTATATTGAAATGAGTTTTATTTAGGGCACAAAACCCAACAATAGCCATATACACGCATGCGACAAGGACTACCTAACCACCATGCTCGAACCATTCAGCCTATTTTCTTGTCTCAAACAGCAAGGCAAGCGTACAACGCTTACTCAAACAGAACTCTTGGCCAACAAATAATTTAATATTAATAACTCTCCAGCTAAAATAAATTCTAGCTAGAGAGTGAGGGACAAACTGTTGAGGCAAAAATTTGCTTGATACTTGTGATATTTTTGAGAAGTCCAATATGCAAGTCAGACGAGCCCGTCAATAATGGATCCAACAATATTGTGCCCAATAAGACAGTCAGGCGGACTCACTAGGCCTTGAAATAGACTAACGAGTGAGCCTATGGGCCACAAGACAGATCATCCCGCAATTAGGTCCGAGCCCAGCCAGTCAGCCAAACGGGTGAAATCAAGTAAATATGGAACAAGTCAAAAAGACGGTTACTACTCCCTAAGAATTAGGGAAGCAACCAACTTGTACGAGTCCAACGGGTGACGTGGACAGAGGGCAATGACATTGAGAACACACGATAAAAGGAACCATACGATAGACGCTGTACAGAACACATTCGATACTCACACTACTCTCTGCCCCAAGCAGACAATCACCCTTTCTAAGCTTTTCTGTTAAGCCTCACCATCGTAGTTGCTCCTTTAGTCCGTATGTCCGCTTGTCCACTCATCCGTCCGGCTACCATTTATATTACATTAATTTTCCATTATTATTATTTTTTACTATAATCGTACTGACTTGAGCGTCGGAGTCTCTTTGGCTGACACCCCACCGGTGCTCCCAATTGAACTTTTGTCTCTCTCTTTGTTCTTGACACCAATTTGGCTGACCTACATTTAGACTAAGGGGAAAATGGGGTACCAGACCCATGCAAGTCAGCCAACCAGACAAAAGTTCATATTACAACATTAAAAACATAAAACACCTGACATATAGTTAACTCAAGAGAGATGTGAGTCATCCACCGGGAGATCATTTGTAGTCATCTCTTCAAACGAGTTAGCCAGTTGGCTAGCTCGAGCGTGTTCCTCGGCCCTCATCCGCAGCAATTCTTCATCATCAGCAATGTACTGGGGTATGTCCCAAGACTCGGCCTTGTTGTCTTGATACTCCATCGCCATTTTTCCACAACACTGGATCTCAGCCTCCAGTCCAATTTCGATTAACCGACCTTCCAACATGTCCACACGAGCTTGGGCAGTAGCAAGATCAGCCAAGGCAGACTTCAAACGATTAGAATCTTGCTCCTTAGCATCGAGTTGAGTTCGTAACTCTTCTTTGACACGGTCAAGCTCTTTGTTGCAGCCCTTCAGCTCCTTAATCTCCCCGCGTAAATTGTCACGCTCAGTCCTCATGTCCTTCATTTGCTCCTTCGTGTTCTTGATCTTATCCAAGGCGTACATAAGCCCTTGCATATCCTCTCATACAATATAAAGTACCATAATAGTCAGACACAATAATATTGCGAGTTTATCCACACATAAATTATAACATAGGAATACATGTATACCTGGAAGGAGCGAGAGATGGACAACTCCATGGAAGCTATTTCTCCGATGTTCTCAAAACGAGCTCGATCCTCTAGAAATAATAGCTTACTGGCCTCACCAAGGTGTAGGCCAAACTCAAAATGCGCAGCCGTTGAAGATGGAAAAGAAAGATCAACTGTATTACTCAACCAATCGGTCGACTCAACCGGAGACGGTCTCTTGTTATTCTTCTTCTGAGCCCTCGCAGAAGGACAAGAAGGAGCAGCAGTAGTAACAACCTCCTTCTCAACACTAGGAGTAGTCCTAGTCTTCTGTTTGCATGAGCGTAAATGTTCCATAGCACCGTCACCATCCAGAGGAAGAGTGAAAGAAGATTGGGCCATGAATCGATCTGCCAAAGCTCATCCGCCTGATGTCAATTCATGTAGAAATAAAGGTTCGCATCCCAAAATCTCCAAACTTCTTTGGAGTATAGCAACTTGAGACTTAGCGCGATTCTTAGGATGAGATATACCTTCAGGTTGACGAGGAACGTGATCCGACAAACTGGTGTCTCGAAGAGAAGAATCAGACAATAGAACGTTCCAATAGCGCTCCTCCTCCGCAATCTGAAGAACTTGATCAACTGTCCTTGGTGCTTGCCCACACACCCAACTAAATGGAAGGCCAATCCTCCCTACAAAGAAGACAAATCAACCAGTTAGGCATGCATCAATAAAACATAACAAATAAGGGCATAATTCAACACCAAAACTATGACACTCACTAGCAGGAGACCACGAATGGGGAATCCCACGATCAACCGATAACCCTAGAGCATCAAAAGGAACAAAGAAAAAATCCTCCTTCTATCGCTTAGCTTCTTTAACGCCAAGAATCAGATGGTCACTACCATTTCTAACGGTAAGTTGGTACCTACCTTTATCATGTGGATGCTCTTTCAAGTAGTAGACGTGCAAGACTTCAGCAATCGTAAATGTAATGTTATGCCTTTCGGTCAACACTTCTATGGCCATAAGAACACGCCAAGCATTTGGCATTAGCTGACTGGGAGAGATACCATGATAGGAGCACAGTTCAGACATCAATCTAGGGAGAGGAAATCTGAAACCATACTTGAATGGAAGCTTGTACAAACACGTCCAACCCGGTATCTTCCAGTCAGCCTGTTCCCCGCTAGCCGGAGCGTACAAACTAATGTGTATTGGAATATTATAACGACGACGAATTTTTGGCAAGTCTTTCAAGGTTATTACTGACCTAGGATTAACACCCGAAAGTATATCGCCCGACTCACTATCACTCCTAGGGCGATCAGTGTCTACTCCAACCCCAGACGCATAGCGATAGACATCCGTATCCTCACACTCGTCATCCAACACATAACCTACCACCCCAGTAGGAATATTTGAAGGATCATCAGACGAACTGGTCGTCTTATTGGATGAAGTGGCACAACTACCATGATTGCTGATAGACATAGCAAAAAACCCACCTAGAACAAAGATACTGGACTAAGAGCGAGTTCACCGAAAACATAATCATATAGAAAGCAAAATACCGGCTAGACAGAACAAAAAGATATGTATATATACATATATCAAAGCTTAAGGTGTCCAAAAATAACTAGACATAAAAATGGACGCCATAATAATGCTCACCAACTGGACATACGTGTTCTAAATAGACCACCAGTTATGGTCCTCTAATTAACTAAAGGAAGACAATATTCTAGCTAGCCAGACAGTCATTATTCAAATCACACTTACTACTATGCAAAGACAAACAGTAAAATTGTAGATTTTTACTACCCACGAAGATCAAACACAAACACAAACATACAACAAGTAAAACATATTTACTCATCTACATCACAAAAATAAATATGAATGTTGTATACCGAAATGGTACGTTTTACATTTATCAACTCGCAAGCGCACGAATCTTTATTGTAGTATGGAGATTGTGAAGAACGAGGTCGAACCTATGGAAATTACGTGAGATCGAAGAAAATACTTATTTAATTTAAGCTATTACAACTCTAACCTAGTTCCAAAAATGGTGAGATTTTTGGTAATAAAATAAAATAAAATATTTAAATGGTGAAAATGACTGCAAATGACAGTAACAGATATTTTCAGTTATATTTGGGAATATTATTAAGGGTTCAGAATCCACTTAAGTGTATATAAAAATATTTATGTTTATATTGATTCTCATAATTTAATCAGTAATCAAACCAATTATTTTCTAATAAAAAATAGATTTTCCTTCGCATTAAAATTACAACTTCTAAGCATTAAAAATGAAACAATTTAATGTAAATACAAAAAATCAAAGAATATTATTTTTAATAAAATGTGGAACCAAGCATAAATAATTTCTAACTATCAAAAATACGTGATATTAAAGATGAAAGAAATTATTTTAAGAAGCGAAAATCATAGGCATATATTGTACTGAGAATCAAAATAAAAATAAACACTTAATTAAATACACTAGGTTTCATCGTCCTCCTTAATAATAAGGGAACTTAGAAACCCATAAGAAAATTAACTAACAAAAGCGATAAACTAACACTGACCGCCTCGAGCGTTTTCTCTGGATTTTTCTGTCTGAAACTCTGAAACTGTAACTGAATTCTAAAAACCTAAGCTTCTATTTATAGAAGGGTAAAAGGACTAATACGCAATTAAACTTTTTACAAATTGCATGTGGGTAAAAATGTAAATACAAAAAATTATAACCGGAGTGCCACGTGTCAAGCTCGGATTGGTGGCTTTGGTGTGCAACTTGACACGTGGCGAGAGGAGAGAAAGCCACGTGGAAAGTGGCTTTTGGCTGATGGGGCTCGGACCAAACGAAGGCCAGCCGCGTGGCTGGCGAGTGGACGAAACGCATGGCCCATAGGGGCCGGTGCATGCCACGCGCGCGTGGAGGAGGCAGAGGGGACAAGGCACCTGTTGGTGCTGTCCGTGTGGGGCCCAGGCGTAGATGGCCTCTGCGCGTGACACGTGGCAGCGGAGAGAGGAAGAGGAGGCTTGGGCCAAATGGGCTTTCCTTCTTGGGCTTTGTTTTTATCTTCAAAAATGCTATTTTTCATACTTTTGGGCCTCATTTTGATCACCTTTTTATTTCTTTTCCACTCTTTCACAAATGCTATTTTCTCAACTAAACACAAACAAAATTAAATCCAAACAAAATATTTTCAACATAAAATATATCACAATAATTTTAATGAAAATATTTATTTAAAATTTAATTAATTTGTATTTCTTTAAATAAAAACAATGCATTTTCTTAACTTTTTATTTCTTTTTCTCTATTATGCCATAAATACTATTATTATTTATAAACAAAGATAAAATTAATCTTAAATAAAATATTTTCAATATAATAATATATTACATTAATTTCTTGAAAATATTATAAAGAATTAATTTTATTTTGTATTTTTACACTATAAAATATGTAATATTTTGGCATTTAACAATGAACATGTACAAGAACATGAAAAACATAACAAGAACATTCAAGGGAGAAGGTTTAGAAAACTTACCTCTTAAAAGGCTCCCTCTAAGACTTCAAGCCTCACTTCACCAAGAGCTCCAACAAATGTGAGCAAGAGTGAAAATGACTCTCTATATTTATAGGCAAAATGAGACACTAGATTGGTGACAAATGTCTCTCATCTGATCAATAAAAAAAATACATAATAATAATAATAATAATAATAATAATAATAATAAGTAGTAGTAGTACTTGTAAAAGTACCATGAGCTCATACCTCTACAACTTACCTATCTTCTTTTTATGTGATGCGATGTATTAACCAAGACATATATATACATATATATATGCTCCCATGACACACAAACGTGCATGCCATACGCCCAAGAGATTGTAGCCATCACATTTACATATATACATATTACTTGCATATTGGTCCATATCAATCCTTTTTATGTGATGTGATGTATTGACCAAGACATATATATATATATATAAAAGCTCCTATGACACAAAGTCATACGCCAGCCCATTCTCTATGCCAGCCCTCCCTTCTATCGATATATACAACCGATTACATTTGGCTTTAATGCCAAGCACACATCAGTAAGTAAAAAAAAAAACTATTACACTACTTGTCATATACGCATATGTCTATCTCCTCACTTGATGTCCATCTCCTCACAACACTTAATGTATGTCTGTCTACCTCCTTCTATTATTTATATACATGTCTATCTCCTCCCATTATCTACATACATGCCTATATATTATGTCTGTCTACCTCCTTCTATTATTTATATACATGTCTATCTCCTCCCATTATCTACATACATGCCTATATGTTATGTCTGTCTACCTCCTTCCATTATTTATATACATGTCTATCTCCTCCCATTATCTACATACATGCCTATATATTATGTCTGTCTACCTCCTCTCATTCATATATATATCCATCTCCCTACAGTATATATGCATATAAATGTCTATTTTCTTACACCTCATACACATGTACGTCTATCTACTCTCATCTCATATTTTGAGATAGACAACCAAATATTTTTCATTTGACCCAACAAGACGACTTGGTCTAGTTAAGAGTCCCTTTGGAGAACTAATTGATCACACAAATATTATTGGCCAAGGTAGCCACATACACGCATGCGACAAGGACTACCCAACCACCATGCTCGAACCATTCAGCCTATTTTCTTGTCTCAAACAGCAAGGCAAGCGTACAATGCTTACTCAGACAGAACTCTTGGCCAACACCTAATTTAGTATTAATAACTCTCCAGCTAAAATAAATTCTAGCTAGAGAGTGAGGGACAAACTGTAGAGGCAAAAATTTGCTTGATACTTGTGATATTTTTGAGAAGTCCAATATGCAAGTCAGACGAGCCCATCAATAATGGATCCAACAATATTGGGCCCAATAAGACAGTCAGACGGACTCACTAGGCCTTGAAATAGACTAACGAGTGAGCCTATGGGCCACAAGCCGGATCATCCCGCAACTGGGTCCGAGCCCAGCCAGTCAGCCAAACGGGTGAAATCAAGTAAATATGGAACCAGTCAGAAAGACGGTTACTACTCCCTAAGAATTAGGGAAGCAACCAACTTGTACGAGTCTAACGGGTGATGTGGACAGAGGGCAACGACACTGAGAACACACGATAAAAGGAACCATACGATAGACGCTGGACAGAACACATTCGATACTCACACTACTCTCTGGCCCAAGCAGACAATCACCCTTTCTAAGCTTTTCCCTTAAGCCTCACCATCATAGTTGCTCCTTTAGTCCGTCTGTCCGCTTGTCCACTCATCCGTCCGGCTACCATTTATATTACATTTATTTTTCGTTATTATTATTTTTTACTATAATCGTACTGACTTGAGCGTCGGAGTCCCTTTGACTGACACCCCACCGGTGCTCCCAATTGAACTTTTGTCTCTCTCTTTGTTCTTGATAGGTTGCTGGTGCCCTAATTCCGTAATTGTAGATTTCACCCTCTACATTAGTTCAATCTTAGGATTTTATATTGCTTCTAAAAGTAACCTGGTACCTTACTTTTGAATATGGGTGAGTTTGTTTTGTTGTGGCTACAATTTTCTACTTCAATGTAAATCAAAAATATTTCCTCGAATCATTAATAAAGTGATTTGGCTTGTCCCCCAATAAAAAATTATTAATTTTTAGAGAATTTTTTTTTTAAATTTGAGAAAAATAAAGAAAATATATTTAGTTATGGAATTATAGAATGTCGATTAAAATGAATGAATCATGAATAAAAATAATAAAAAATTCTATATAATCGTGAAGAAAGATCTTTTGCATTGAGCCATACGCAAAAAAATACCATGTCTCGAAAAAAGTCACCTGCTAGTTCAATCTTAGAGTTTTATTTTGCTTCTGAAAGTAATCTGGTACCTTACATTTTAATATGGTTGTGTTTGTTTTGTTGTGACTGCAATTTATAACAAAAAAATGCCATGTCTTGAAAAAAGTTATCTATCAGTTCAATCTTAGGGTTTTTTTTTTTTTGCTTCTGAAAGTAACCTGGTACCTTACTTTTGAATATGGCTAAGTTTGTTTTGTTGTGACTGCAATTTATAACAAAAAAATACCATGTCTTGAAAAAAGTCACATGTTAGTTCAACCTTAGGGTTTTTAATACTTTTGGAAATAACCTGGTACCTTACATTTGAATATGGGTGAGTTTGTTTTGTTGTGGCTGCAATTTATAACAAAAAAATTACCACGTCTCGAAAAAAATCACCTGTTAGTTTAATCTTAGGGTTTTTTGTTGCTTCTGAAGTAACCTGGTACCTTACTTTCGAATATGGCTGAGTTTGTTTTGTTGTGACTACAATTTATAACAAAAAAATATCATGTCTTGAAAAAAAAAGTCACATGTTAGTTCAATCTTAGAGTTTTTTATTACTTATGAAAGTCACCTAGTACCTTACATTTGAATATGATTGAGTTTGTTTTGTTGTGGCTATAATTTTATAATAAAAAAATATCATATCTTGAAAAAAGTCACATGTTAGTTCAATCTAAGGGTTTTTCATTGCTTTTGAAAGTAACTTAATGTTGGGAATATTTTATCAGGATCTAGATTTAGTAACAAGTATGTTGATTAACATTCTCTATTAATTTTGTTTTCCAGATGTCTATTACAAATTTTAGGGTTTTGTTTATATTTTTAAATTTTTATTTTTATTTTAATTACTCATTTTAATTTTTATTTTGGAAAATATGGTCATGTAAGATAATTTTTTAGTGACCTGTCATTGCCACGTAGGCAAAATTAGGACTTAACGAAATTGGACAGTACTTTAAAGAGTTTTTTCACTAAAATATGATGTTGGATGGTTTTTTTGTAAGTAAATTGATAGCTGGAAAATTTTGACGCAAATAACTCATATTTAATTTAATGTAATTTTTGGTGGTGTGGTTAGAGTGATTATAATTTTTTTTGACTTACTTATTGGAGTTCTAATCCACATGGCACTGACAAATTTCACAAAAATATTTGCCCCAAGTAAGCAGCTCTACGGCAGCCACTATCATCATCATCATCTTGCTTCTTTCAGTTGATCTATTTCTTATTTTTAATTTACATTCACTGCTCAAAGCCATGGCAACCCACCTCAGGCTTGACTCTCACCTATTGCTAATATTCTACTATTTCGAAGAACCAGGGCTCACTCCCTGAGAAGACAAGAGAAGAGAAGAGGACATATTCAATGGCCAAATCACCTCTCTCTCTTCAATTAACCTTCATGTTCTCCCTTTCTATGTCAGCCGCTTACTCCTTCTCATCGCTTTCGTCACCGCTCTCTCCTCTTAAACCATTTTCGACGTCCTCTTCACCTTCAAAAACACCCAAAGCCACTACTTCGGACCTACTTACTCTGCTCAGCGATAGACGCAGTTCCTCAACGCTCAATCCTCTTGTATCTCGCGAACTCAATTCTTGCCTCAAATTTCTCGTACCCTTTACCCCCAATGGGATTAAAATGGTCCCTATAAGTTGTTCGCATCGAAAGAGCTTGAACTCGAACAGAAATGGAGTTCTGGCACGTAGAGAGGAGGATGAGCTTATATGGTGGCCTCCACAATCAGTGTTGGATTTGGCTCGTCTTGCTTTCGATTCTCGTGGAGATTCCGCAGCGATCCACCGAGTCCTTGACCCCACTGTGATCCCTGTTAGTTCTTTCTATTTATTTATTTTTTTCACTTTTTATTGACATCTTCATTGATTCAGTTGGTAATGACATTTTGTCTTAGCTAGTTAATCCAGCATATTCTGTTTGTGAATTCTTTGTAAATATAATCACTCCAATCCACACATTGAGTTTTTGTGCTGAATTTAATTTAAGTAAAGCCGATTAATGTTTGTTAATACACATTGGTAGTGCTTGACATTGTTAATCTTTATGACATTGCTAACTAAAGGATATGTTTTGTTCTTATTTTTTTAAAAAAAAAAGAAGAAGAAAAGGATGTTTTGTTCTTAATAAGGAAAGAAATCACTGAAGGAGGCTTCATTTTGTAATGTAATAGGTACCTGATGTTGAAGGATCGAATGAAGACCGTTGCCAACTAACTCGAACTCCATATGGGTTTCGGTTTATTAGTGAGGTTTGCATCTATGGAACAAAATGTATTTCACTCTACCAAAATCATGCACTGTTGAATGAGTGGTGTGTTTTCATTGCCAAATTGCAGGAATTGAATTTGTACCTTAAATTTTTGTTTGAACTTATTGTTGCTCGAGCTCCTGCTGTTGGGTTGAATGCATCATTGAATCGATATGACTTTTTTCATGGTCATATTTTTCTCGCCACAGACAGTGGCAGGCTTGGTATATTGTAAGTGGCATCATTGTGGTCAATTTCCTTTATGTTCTTGGTACTTATAAGGTTTGCATTGCAGGTTCCATGCCAAAGAGTACCCAGCATTTGACAAAAAAGTGTTCCCTTACAATATGGGTTATTGCCAAAAAGGTAAACTTCAGTATATAACATCCTCTATCTAAATTTAGGGGTTTACTCAACTCCGTCCTTCCCTTTAATTTTCTAGAGATTATTTAGGCAAGGTTTAGATGACTATGTCTTTGTTTCTTTATCAAAGGAATTTGGAAACTAGAAAAATACAATGATAAAACAAGCTGAAAAATGATTTCTTTATGTCATTCATGTTTCGCTGTTCCATTTTCTTTCAGGATCAAATGTATCATACGATAATTCAATGAACTTGCGAAATATTCTTTGGCTGGCACCATTGCCTAGTGATTCAACCGGAGACACATGGGCAGCACCAGGTACTTTTCCAGTTATGGATTTTCTTCATAAGTCATCAGGTCACCCCCTGAGCTTAATGGGATTTCAAGGAATTTCGAAGAACATGTATGATTTTAGCTTTTTATATATATGTGAATAGAATTACAAAAGAAAGCTAATCACAAAAGTCTCCCACCTTAATGAGGTGCTTGGTGCAAGACTTGACTAACGATCAAGCTCCAAGACATGCTCATGTTACAAAATGGCCCCTTGTGGGTGTGTCATGGAACAGCACGCCACATTCTCCCCCACTTAATTGTTCGGCGTCCTCGACAAACTTGCTGCATGGTCTTCAGTCTTCTGCAAAAATTGTTGCAAATCCTTTGCCTTCTCCCAGCTGATCTCGTCATCAGCGAGATCCTTCCATTAGACCATGCACTCTTTTTTCTTTATCTTCACACGAACAGTTCTTTCGGCAAGGATTTCTTTTTGTTCTTCGCTGTTGTGTCGTTGAATGTTGATGTCGTCCTTGGTAGATTGGTTGCGCGCTGGATCTTCTAGATCTTCATGATACAGCATTAGGTTGTTGACGTGAAGGACCGAGTGTATCTTCATCCATGAAGGTAGTTCGACTTTGTAGGAGGCTAGGCCAACTTTGAAGATAATTGGAACAGGGCCCTCGTATTTGCGCAAGAGTCTGATGTCCTTGTCCCCTTAGAATCTCAGTTGTTCTGGTCGCAGTTTGATCAACACTAAGTCACTTGCTTTGAACTCCAGCGGTCGGCGTTTTTGATCTGCCCACTTCTTCAATCTTCGTGAGGCTTTCTCTAAGTATGCTTGGTCAATTTCTGTATTCTTTTTCTAGTCTTTTGTAAAATTGAAGGCTCGTAGATTCCATCCGTGGTACTCATCCACTGTGTGGGTTAACAGTAGTTGTTGTCCATTCATAACTTCAAATTGGCTCTTGTTCGATGAAGAACTCTGTTGAGAGTTGAAACAAAATTGAGCTACGGAGATGTTCATTTGTGACCCAAGAAGCTTAAATAGTTGGACCAGAAAGTCCCAGTGAATCTTCGATCTCGGTCACTCACTATATTTTGGGGTACTCCCCAGCATTTTACTATATGTTTAAAGAAAAGTTGAGTTGTCTCTCCGGACATTGCTTCGACACTAGGATGAAGGTTGCGTACTTTGAAAATCTGTCCATGATTACCAAGATCACATTTAAGTTTCATGTCTTCGGCAGACTAGTAATGAAATCAAGCGAGACGCTCTCCCATGGCCTGCTTGGGACCAACAAAGGCTTTAACAACCCTAGCGTCTTGTGCCTCTCCACTTTGTCTTGCTGGAAAACGAGAAGGTCCTAGTGTAGTCTACCACATCCTCCTGCATCTGTGGCCAATAGTACCCATGCTTTAAAAGGGCATGTGTCCTATGCTACCCCTGATGACCCGCCTACAACGTGTCATCACACTCACTCATCAACGTCCTCCTCAGATCGCCGGCTTTTGGAATAAACAAACGGCCACCCTTAGCCCACAAGAGATCATCCTCTACCCAAAATTGAGTTGTCTTTGCTTTTCTTGCAAGAGTCATGATGTGCTTTGCAACTGGGTCTGTCTTCAAGTTCTCCTTGATGCGTTCCTTGATTGGTGTACCCAGCAGCTAGCTGACATACTCGCTAACACCTTTAGAGTCGCCAACTCTACTTTTCGGCTAAGGGCATCAATTGCCTGATTGAGACGTCCAGCCTTGTGCTCGAAGTAGAAGTTAAATTCTGTCAAGAATTCTTGTCATCAGGCTTGCTTGGGGGTTAGTTTTGGCTGCGTGAGGACTAACAGTAGTATTATCTGTCTTTACCGCAAACATCGATTCCAACAAGTAATGGCTTTTACGCCTGTAGACAATGAATAACTGTTAGGAGTTCTTTCTCCTGCGCTATATACCGCTTTTCTGCTTTAGAGAGCTTATGGCTCTCAAATGCCACGGGGCGGCCCTCCTGTATGAGCACCCATCCCAAAGCGTAATCTGACGCGTTCGTTTGTACTTCAAAAGGCTTGCATACATTTGGTAGGGCTAATACAGGATTTTCAATCATGATTTCTTTCAAACTTTGAAACGCTTCTTCGCACTTATCAGACCACGCCCACACAACACCATTTTTCAAGAACTCTATCAAGAGTGTCGCTCTTCTCAAATAGCCCTCCACGATTCGTCTATAGTAATTGGCTAGACTAAGAAAAAAGCGTAATTGTTTCACATAGGTTGGGGTCGTTCACTCTTGGATTGCCCGTACCTTCTCCAAATCCATGCAGATCCTCCCGCGTTCCACGACATGACCCATGAACTTGATACTTTCTTGAGCGAATGAACACTTCTCTTGCTTCACATACAACTCTTCTTTTCTCAACTTCTGGAACACCGCAGTCAAGTGTTCTCGATGTTCTTCTGAAGTGGCGCTGTAGACCATGATATCATCTAAGTACACCACCATGAAATTATCTAAGTTAGTTAGAAAGAAAGCAACTAAACCAGTCTTAACTATATTAACAAACACTAACTAACAGTCTAGGTACACTTAACACTTACATTTATATCAAACTTATTTTTTCCATTTACTTTGTCTTGATCATTGAAAAGTTCATACTGAAGTATTATTGATCGCAAAAGGAAGACACATCAATCTCTCTCTCTCTCTCTCTCTCTCTCTCTCTCTCTCTCTCTCTCTCTCTCTATTTGTTTTTTTCCAAAAAAGCTAAAAGCTATGGTTTCTCATACAGGTGTGCTGGTGGTGTTGGATGCTCGTCCAGGAGGAATTATTTATAGAGACATTATACCTGATTATGTAAAGTTTGTTAGGACCATATATGAAGGTTTGAACTGAAACATTTCTCTCATATTTTCAGGGTTTGATGTGGGTTATATATTGATATAGGATTTGCTGTTGGTTTTGACTCAGATGATTTTGGGGAGGTGGTAGCTGATGTCAATTACTTGGACGTAGGAGATGTTAAGCCAAATTATCAACTTTTTATTTGCTGACATTCTTTGTAAGTTGCATACAAAAAAGTGCTTTGTTTTTCTTTTTTATTTTTTTTATTAAACAAAATTGGTATTTTTCTTTTCATCTTGCAAAACTGCTGTCTTCAGAATTGGTATTTTCTTTTCTTCTTGTAAAAGGCCAGTCATAGTTTTCTTTTTGATTTAAAAAAGGCTAGTCATAGTTACGCTTATATCTTGAGAATTATCTCTTTTCTATTTATCTAAGCCATTAGTAGTCTATGCTTATTTGATTGGCAGGATGGTACAACGGGGAAATTGCCATACCTGGCTATTCTCACAACAGAAAACAAAGATGTAGTACTTGTTTAGGCAATGTGATTTTCACTTGCCTTCATTTCATGAGGGAATTAAGTTCAGATAATTGGGACTGGAGTTGTGAATTCATTGATTGATTCATTTCTGCTTGATGGAAATTGGATTCTTCTAATAGAAGTGTTACTATCTTTTTACTAGCAATCTGATGTTTAAAAATCATTGTTGATTCCATAATATTAAAATTGTATGTTGTTGAGACTTGAGTTCATAAACTATGGGTGTGCCTGGTAATGGTATATAGTCAAATGGATGTCTCCAAAATATTCCAATGAAACGTAATGCTTGTCATTCTTGTATCGGAATCAGATTAATCGCTATTAGATTTTATTTTTCCTTTGAATAACCATTTCATGTCATTTATTAGCAATTCCAAATATCAGGCTTATCAGCTAATAATACATAAGAGAGGAAGCAAGTAAGATAACTTGGCCACTTCTATTGACAAATCTAGCTTAGCCAGTGCGCTACTCCCATTAGCACAAGTAGCAATTTGTGTCAGCTTAGGTACAAGGAAATGTCAAACTCAATTCCAATTCACTTATTAATGGCTTTGAAAAATAACTTATCTGATACCGTCCTTGTCTATAATATAATCATATTTAATTTGGTTAAATTTATCAAAAAACATTTATAAGTTATTTAATATACACGATTGATCTATTTAACGAACATATTTTAGATGTAATATGTATAATAAATATAAAAGTATATACTTTTAAGTATGTTGTTGTTGTTGTTGTTGTTGTTGTTGTTGTTGTTGTTGTTGTTGTTGTTGTTGTTGTTGTTGTGTAATTTTTAAGTTAAGCGTGTCAATTTAAAAATAGAGGTGTTCATCCAATTCAATTCGTACTATTTTGCTTATAGTACATCTAATCTGCACTAAGTGTGGATTTTATTTTTTGGATCCAATCCAATCCGTATAATAGCTCAAATCCAATCCAATTCAATCCGCAAAAATACAAATTGGATCGGTTATTTTAGATTGTTTACTTTTTAATATTAAATTATTTAATATTTATAAAAAAAAATATTTTTTTCACATAATTAATTAGTAATAAAATAAAATAAATTATTATTATTTTATGTCTTCAACAATAAATTATAAAATAAATAAAATAACAAATAACAAATTTAAAGGAAAAAAATTGTATGTATAAAAAAATATTTAATTTTATTTTACATTGTATTTAGGAAAAAAAAATATATATATAAGAATGGAATATACATGTGATCTATATAGTTTTGAAATATAATTGTATTAAATTTTTAAATTACTATTTTTTTTTACATTAAAATATTATTTGTATATATAATTTTTGTTTTTTTTTTTAATAAATATGTGTGGATTGGATTAGATCGATTACTTTTACATGTTAATCAATATCCAATCCGCACAAGTGCAGATTTTGAATTTTCCAATCCAATTCAATCCGCACTTTACAGATTGGATTGAATTTGATCAACTATTTTATAAACACCCCTATCTAAAAATATTCATTTAAGAAAAAAAAATCAAAACTCGTTTATTTCGTGTAAATTTGAATTATAGTTTCCTTGTTGAATTATTTGAGCGGTTCTCTCATCCGAATTTGGAACACGCTCTTATGGTCATATGAAATTATTTTCACTGGAACCATTTAGTTCACCATAACTCTATGCTCACCACATAGTTTATTGTTACTTGGGCTCTTTGTTTTTTGGATGCTTATCAAGGTGCGAATGTGAGAACTATGATTGTTAGAGTTTGTTAAGATAGACTCTCTAACATTCCTTCAAGATGGTAATTATCTTTTTTGCTCACAAATTTTGCAGATTACAAGTGACTTGACGACTCTTTTGGTTCATTATTTGGACAATATTTTTGGATTTAGATTGAATACCCTTTAGAGTTTAGTTTGGTAAGGTACATGAAGTTCATCTCAAAACCAATTGACAACAAAAGGAGTAACACATACATCGTATGTATGGTATTTAGTTTTCACACATTATTAATGTGAGACTCTCTAATAATAACTAGTGAGGTGGTAGGCTCTATTTCACCAAATGTAATTTATCTAAATGACCGAGTGGTTCAAACCCAGTGCTGGCATTATCAAAGTCAATGTGGTTGCTGCTTTGAATATCGGAAGAGCACAAGTGGGGTAGGGTTTGGTGGTTTGTGACTGTCATGGTGGCATTTTGGCATCTGCTACTTGGTTCTTGCAAACCACTTTCTCTCTAATGTTGAGCAAGCAATGTCAATTATTTTTTGTTTTAGTGAGCATCGTCAGTTTGGTTGTAAGATTTTTCTTTTTTTAGGCGTAAGAATTTAGTTGTGCTTTTGATAATGTTTCATTGGTGTATTGTTTTACAATTATTAATGGGATAGCAAAGCACACCTTTATTATTGGGAAATTTACATGGTATACTAACTTTTGCCCTTTTTTTATAAAAATACTGTTAGGCGGTATTTTTTACTTTTTTACTGTATTTTTTTATAAGTTTCATACTGCAGTATACTGTGTTAAGTTTTCACTTGTGTTCTACTGGTGGTTTACTGGTGTTCTACTGTTGTTTTGAGTTGTTCTGTTTTGTGTTTTACTGATGTTTTATAAAAACACAGTATTTTTGAAAAGATTTCCGTGTGACAGTATTTTTGTAAAAGTTAACCCAAATCCTAATATTTTTGTAAGTTATTTTGTCAAATTCTATTCGTTGGTCTAGTTTTTCCAATTATATCTTTGATTGATATTTTTTAGGTTAAGTTTGGAAATTGAAATTTGGTGGATAAATAAAAAGTTGAGAAAATAAAAAAAAAATAATAATAACAATTTTTTGCTAAAAAAAAATAAAAAAAAGTTTTATAAAAAAAAATGAATATTTAGAATGAAATGCCAAATTATATGGAAAAAGTTTGATTTACCAAAACTTTCCATAGCAAACATAAAAAGTTAAGAGCATGTTTGATATTGTTTTCTATTTTTTGTTTTCAAAAAGTTGTTTTTAGAAATGAGAACAAAAAATAGTTTTTGAAATTTTTAAAAACAAGTCATGTTTGGTTAGTGTTTTTTTTAAAACAATATTGACTAAAAGTGAATTGGTTTTTAAAACAGAAAATAACATTTTGTTGTTTTCAAAACAGTTTTTTAGTTATGATGTTAAACATGTACTAATGTTTTTTTATTCTCTATTTTTTTTCCTATATTTTCCTTAGTATTTTCTCTCCTCACCTAAGGTCTACTTTTGGAGCCCCGTCCACACCTCGCCCGGTATTGATTAGTGCGGGTCGGGTCTAAACCAACTCATCTGGTACACAACAGCCAACAGTTAATCGGCTCACTCTTTCAGAAAGAAAAAGAAGAAAAAAGAAAATCAAATCCCTACCTAATCGTCTCCGGCTACAGCCTTCGGTGGTCTGTGGTCTCTCTTCTCCCGTGAGTTCCTTCCTTCAAAACCTCCGTTGGTCAATCCCTCTCTTCCAATCGTTACTTCATAGAGGGTATGTTTCTATTCTTTAATTTATTCTCTTAATTCTCTATCTTGATTTCGATTCACCTAGGAAAGACAAAAACCGATTCCAGCAGAGAAAAAGAAAATGCTGTAGTTTTCTTACTCTAATTTTCTCCTTCGATCATTTACCTCTCGGCAAGTCGAACTCTCTCTATTTTCTGTTGATTTATTTATTTTTATTCTGAATTATAATTCAATGTTCTTATTTCAAATTGGGGAAAGGATATCAACAAAAATAAACTAAAAACTGGTTCTAAAATTCTCTAGAGACGTTAAATATTTTGTAATATTTGCTATCATCAACCATTTGCCTCTATAACGTTGGATTGAGTTTATGCAATTTCAATAATTTTTTGAAGCCTTGCAAACACTTGAATGTTTCATTTCGAACAAAGAATTATTTATGGGTTTATTATCAACGTAGGGTTCTTGTATCAAACTTCAGATGCAAAGTTTATAGGTGTGAATTGTGGTCTAAGAGTTATGGGAAGTGAAGAAGCAAGAGACCCTTTTAGAGGGGTGGATTGGAAAGCTGTCGGTACTGATATACAGAAGGACCCAGGTAGTAAACCAGTTATAAAGAAGCGGCTCCCAAAAAAGATGAGGCAAATTCCAGAATGTTACTTCCTTCCTCGGAGATCATTACCTTCAGCCATTGGCTTTTATGGAGCTTGTATTGCTGGAGGAATTGGTGCGGGGATGCTACTTGAGATTTGGATTAATAAAAAAATTGCAGGTTTGACCTTTCTTCTTTTCCATCTTTTCTTTTTCAGTTCTTTAGAGTAGAAACTGAACGTATGTATACCATATATTTGTAGAAAAGTGAATTTGTTTTACTTGTTCAAATGTTTATTCGTTTTGTTAGCTTAGGCTATGTTCAAAAAGGAGAGATGAATATGAGAAATGAGAGGCAGATTGATAAGGGAAGGGGACTGAAAAGAGTCAATAGTTCTTTTAGTGTGTGTTAACTATGACATGAAGAGAAAATCAAAATCCTCTCCAAGTGAATTAAAAGTGGCTACCTGTGAACTCTCTTCTAAATTGTCTCTAATTTTTAAGTTGAAAATTGATTAAAATGAAGGATTACAATTGGTTGCTTAGTTTCTTTTAAAATGCTTCCTACCAAATAAACCTGCCCTGCCCTAACCTACGATTCTCAAACTTTCTCGTTTATTTGACATTTCCCTCCTATCCTACTAAACACACTTAACCTTTATACCCACCTTATGGTAAGCTGAAGTTCTGACTTTTTTATAGGGGAGATTGTGGCCAAGTAAAGTAAAAGGACAATGGTCTGAAAAATATTCACGGTCATTGTTGGTAGATATCCAGATTTGATTCCCAGCGATTGGTTAAATGGAAGATGAGTTTCCTTATGATAATTCTTGATGGAAGTGTATTACTATGAGATCATCCTTTCTACTAAAGTTTTGTCCATTTGGCTGAAATATAAGAAATAGTATGTTGTTTTAAGCGTTTCTCGTCTATGAGAACTTATGCATGATATCTCTTGATTGCTTTCTCTGTTGATTGACCATTTTGGTTTGAAACTGAAGCTTATAACATTCTTTCCTACTTTATGTTGTATTTGGTTTTGCAGAGGATGGAGGTGTTATATGGGAGTTTGATAAATAGATCTTAAGAGGAAAATGCATTTACAATGGCGTTTAACCCTCATAGGATCCCCTCTCCAAGCTAGATAGAAGGGTTTCTCGCATTCCTTTAAGATGTTTATTCAAGAGGCGTCCGCTATAAACATAAATGGGACTGTTTTCTAATCGAGAGCAAGAGTTTACAATCATCTTGTCTCTTTTTGTTTTGGTGCTATTCTTCTACACTTTGAAAAGCTTAACCAAGATTTTCTTTTGTTGTTAGAATAAAAAGCTTAACCAAGATTAGTATTTATCTTGAAACTGATACAAAGAAAAGGTTCGCATTTGAGTAAGAACGTTGTAACTAATATATTCGTGTTCCAAGAAGCTTACAAGAAAATTGCAGCTGTGACCATGTTATGAGGAAATCTGATGAACAATGCTACAAATTTTGCTATAATATCAATGTTACTTTTGTAGAACTGTATAAAAATACCCCTAGTTGTTGCATATATATTGCCTCATTGTGTCAAAATGTATGTGTATATCGCTAGACTAATAACTAAATTTTTTGGTTCAATTCCTCTACTGAATTTTTTAAGGTAAAATTTTTCAAATTTCAATTCCGTTTTGGTCTCCACTTTTCTGTTCACTTTGGTATGTTAAGTGTTACGCTGGAATAACTCCTAAAATATTCAAATAAATACAAAGTACAATTTTACTTATGTTAAATTATAGCATAAGATTTAATTAATTTAAGTTCGACTCATCCAAGATTATAAGAATAACTTCTTAATTACAATCCTTTTATTTAAATGAAACACCTTTTAATTTCAATTATGATGATTTTAATTATTTGAAATAATTTCGAGCAAATTGGAGTGAATTTGGAATTGCAGTTGATTAAGCTACTTACATACATTTTTTGTGAAAGATCAAGCTACTTTTAGTTCAAAGTATGGTATTTTAGAATTTAAATAGAAGAATTCCGGTACGTGACCATTTTTAGGAATTCTTTAACATTTAAAAAGTTGAAAAAAATTTCTAGGTGGATAACCTTTTATGGAATTTTGAAATTTTTGTTTTATACCATTTTGTGGTATTGTGGACTGTACTTAATCTTAACAACTAAGTTGCCTACGTATCTTTTTGTAGGAATCAAGTCAAACTTAATTCCAATTATCTTTATAAAAAGTTAATTCACTTTGACATTTTGAGGTGAATGACCTCATTTAGCATTTTAAGATAAGAAAACCTCACTTGAAATTTTTGAGGTAAAAGACCTCATTTGAAAATTTTGAGGTGAATGACCTCATTTTGAATTTTTGTTGAGGTGAATGACCTCATTCGGGAATTGTCGAGGTGAATGACCTTATTTAGATTTTTTTTTTTTTTGTGGAGTATGATTGTACGTAATCTTAGCAATTAGGTTACTTACATATCCTTTAAAATAAATCAAATCGAACGTACTTTCAAGATTTTGAATCTTGTATTCTTTAGAGACATTGAGTTTGTTTAGAAAAGAAATTCATATTTAATTTCACTTGAATGAATTTAAAAACCATTTGAGTTGCAATTTTATTTTGATGAGCATTGTGAAATAAAATTCAGAACAACTTTACAGTTTTGTTGAAAGAAATATGAATTTTATAACTTAGAATTGGACCCAAATTCATAAAAATAACTGATATATTATTGACTTCAGTGCCACGAGTGTATACATAAAAGATTTTTTCTGAGTAGTAATTGTAATTACACAAAACAGGGAAAATGGGTACAAAGTTACAATTACAACAGAGAAAAAGGAGCTCAGCTCTCTAAACTAACTACTTATCTTGTCATAATATATCTCTAGCAATATTATGAGCTGAAACATTGAGATTCCTAAAAATATGGTACAAAGATACATTAAGAAAAGTAAATAAAGAGTCGATAATCTTTGAGATGAACCCTAAGGTCGTTGAACGATATTTCCATTTGTGCTTGATCTTCAATGCCAGCTAGAGGCAATCTGTCTCTATGTGTATGATTGTCATCTTGATTAAAGAGCACCATCTGAGAGCGTAAAACAAGGCATGTGCTTCAACGTAAAGAGGTGAGGTAGAACCCACCATGAGAGATGAAAAACCTGCTATCATGTTTCCTTCCTAATCAGTAACAAAACAATCGCTCCTAACCCTGTACACTGCCTTCGGTTGTCTAAGGCAACATCCACATTTCAATTTATATTGTCCTGGAAGTATTGGAGGACCATTTGTAGTGTTTCTCAGAGGGAGAATTGTATGGTGTGGCTAACTTTGTTTTGCACGTACATTTCTGTTAAAAATATTTTGACTGTCTAAATTGCCAAAGGGGGGAGATTGTAAAGTCTTTTTTTGACAATTTAGGTGTCAAAATATTTTTTATTTATTGTGTGATTTCTTTGTACAATTAAACTGATTTGGTCTCCTTGTGTCTTTTTTTGCTCTTTTCTTTCAAAGGAAAGAATTATTTTCCAGTTGTTTATTTTCTTGTTTTGGAAACTTCTTGTAAGAGAAGAAATTCTCTTATGAAAAGTTGGCTTTATTTGGAAACTTTGACCATTTTTTTCTCTTTATTGTGATTGATTGTGCCTAGATTAGATCAGATCAAACACACTGTTTTTGGTAGGAATGAAGTCCATGTTCTTGATGGGGCACCTGTTTGCCAAGTTTCATTTCTGGTATAGTTTGCTGCTGCAAAAATCTGATTCTGATGCTGCAAATCAAGATCTTTTTTAGGAAAGTTTGTACAGATGTGGAATCGATTTTGTGGCTGTCTCTAGGGTTGCTATGTTTAATAAATAGAGCCTAGAGAGTACCAAATCGGTTCAACTCTTCTAGCTTTCATTTTTTGCATATATTTTTTTTTTTGTGAAGAGAGAGTTCTTCTTGTGAAAACCTAGTTGTTCATCTAGGTTTTAGTGTTTATATATTAGTTCTTATACTAGTCTTAGGGTCGGTTAGAACAACTTGTTTGAACAAGAGAAAGGTCTTTGAGAGAAGACTTGTTCAAGCCTTACTTCGAGAGGAAGTAAGCACTCACACATCAAAGACGAAGGGAGTTCGCTGTTTGATGGTGGTTCCAAAATCAGATTCATAAAGTGTATTACAAAGGATTGTGGCAAAGATTTAGAGGGAGTCTAAACTTGTATAAGTCAATTGTCTTTGTAATTTTTTGAGACTTTACTAATTGATTTCTTTTTCTGGGCATGACCCCGTGGACTAGGAGTGTTCGAAAGAAACTGATACCACATACAATTTTCTTGTGCCAAATGATTTTATTTTCTGCTGGTAGTTTAATTTCTGGTATTTTATTTCTAGTTCTGGTTTGTTTTTGCAAAACTATGTTTTGCAGTGACAGAATTGCATTCTACTGCTGCAGACTGTTACAGTTGTGTTTTTACTGTTATTGTGTAAAAATTTATTGGCTTTTGCAAAAACACGGTTTATCATACACATTTCTTTTGAGATGAGCATTGATTGTTGGCATCCATGAATTGATTTGAATGTTAGTAATATGATGAGTTGATTGAACACACACACACAAAATTGAGTTTGAAAATTAATTATCTTGAGTTAAAATTCTAATGATTGAAGAGTTTGGATTTTTTTTGGAATTATAAGTGGATGCACAATTTTTAAAACTAAAATTATTTTTCATAAAGATCGATTTGCTTAAGTATCATTCATTTTATTATTAACTTACTCGAGGACGAGCAAGAGTCAAGTGTGGGGAAATTTGATGAGTCCATGTTTGTCATATAAATATAAATAGTTTATGTATTAATATTCTTAAATTAATTCTTTAAATTATTGATTAGTGTGATTTTAATTGTTTTGAATATTTTAAAGACTAATCATGCATTTAGAGTCATTTGGAGGGATGTAAGCACATTTTAGTAGAAAATAGTTGAACTCGGTTTTACAAGGCAGAACTTAATTGCAAATTTTGATGACCTTAGAAGTAGAAATGGACTTGGAACTCAACATGAAAGTTTTAGATCTCGCTCTTAGCTTTAATGGGTTATCTTGAATTGTCCAATTCTGAGTTGTATTAAAGAAGTTATGACCAAAATACTAATCAGGTGATAGAAACAAGGAGCAACCGAGTCGAGAAACAAGTTGGAGTATGAAAAATGGTGCTATGCGTTATAGTGCAGGTTCTAGGCACTATAGCGTAGGTCTGGAAAAAAAAAATATAATTTCAACACGTGGGTTATTCAAAAAATATCTCATGGGCGCTGTAGCGCAGGTCTCAGGCGCTATAGCACTGTACTTATCTTTTTTAAAAAAAAAAAAAAATCTTAATTCTATGGGGATTTATCTATCTTTTCAAGCAATTTAAATTGAACCTTTTAGGCTACGAATTGGATGACCCTAGAGCTACCAAAATGAGATAGAAACTTAGAGAGAGAGAAAGGAAGAGACGGAGATCGCAACTTCGAAGTGTTCTTCATCATAGTTCTTTTCTTCTCCTTAAACTCTTACTGTTTATTATGATTATCGTTATAATGTCTAGTTCTGAGTAGTTTTCTTTTAGTTAAGGGTTATTTCAAAACCCGAGACATGAATTCTTAATTTCATTATTGAATGTTGATTTTTAGTTTCCATTATATCAAATTTCTATTCTTTTAAGTTCAATGTTATGATTATTGTTTTAATCTTGTTTAGATGCCCACTAAATTAAGTTTTACTTTAATCTACCGTCATCTTAGGATTACTATTCACCTAATAGTCTAGGATTCTAAGTATTTGTGATGAATTGTAATTTTTAATATTGTCAAAGGTATTTTTAATTGTGATGAAGAATAGAACCTATGTTAAATAAATTATATGCTTCATTGATTTATCCTAGATTAATCTATCTCCATAATCTTAAAATTTTGTCTAAGTTAAATAAATTACATGCTTCGTGGATTTACTGGTTCGGTAAAAGAGTTAATAATTGAGCGCTTCATCTTGATTAAATGTAATAAGAAGATTGAGATAATTAACTGTTTCAGCTTTATCTGCGGGATTAATAGTTTAATTGGAAATTAAAATTACATTCATGAATAGGAATTAGGAATGATTGTTGAGGGTGGAGAATAACCTTTTACTAGTTATCTCATAGCGTAGTCTCACATTTAATTTTTTTTTAATGCTATTTTATTCTAAACATCGAAACCCCCAATTTTCTAATTCTTGTCACTAATTTGTGAATAATTGAATAAACACAATCCTCGTGGGATCGACCCTTACTTACAATTATACTAAAATAATTGGAGGTATTGGAAATAAATATTGGTAAATTTGTTGTGACTTAGGACACGCATCAATATTGGGTTGGTGGTCTTGTTTTGGAGCTTCTAAGAAGCATGCAAAATTTTTATATGAGTTTTGGTATTTGTAATGTAACTGATTTTTTTGTTAAGAAACTAATTTTTAATTGGGAAATTTGATATTATATGCTTAAAATTAATTTATCCACTAAAAATATGCTAGCATATTTTGCATGATGCAAAATATACTCACATTATTTTTCTATCCAATTTTACCCTTAAACAAATAAAAATCAAACATCCATGTCTCTCTCTCTTTCTCTGGCGTTAACCCCCACCTAGAACCCCTACCGTCGAACACACAGACCCAGAACTTCAGTCGCAAGGCCTCGCCGTCATCTTCTCTCACAACCTCTCTCGTTTTCTGCATTTTTTTTATTCTGGTTTACCAGTTTTTTGCGATATTTAGCGATATTTAGCGATGTATTTGCAATGATAGAACAAATTTGAGGTCAGTGATGAAGTTTAGTGATGATTTGCGATATTTAGCGATGTTTCGCGATGTTTAGCGAAGATATTCACGATGTGTTTCGCGATATAGTGAATTGGAGACATTTAGAGATGTTTTCATGATTTCGCGATGTTTCGCGACATCTAGCGACATTTCGCGACATCGTCAAAAATTAGAAAAAAAAATGTAGAAAAAACAAGCGTTGTTGTGAATTAAAGACATTTATAGATGTTTCATGATTTCGCAATGTTTCGCGACATTTAGCGATGTTTCGCGACATCGTCAAAAACCAGAAAAAAAATGCAGAAAACAAGCGAGTGGGTTTCGCCGGAAGTGGTGCGGTGGTCGTGGGTTTTCGGGTGCTTCTCCTGGGTCGTCGCAAGTCATAATGGGTCTTCTCGGTCGTGAATCGTCTTGGTTGTGGGATGTCTTAGTCGGTCGGAGCTCGTGAACAGTCAGGGCTTGAATGCTTCTCGTGGTCCGATGGGGTTTCGTTGGTGGTCTGGTGGGGTTTTGTTGGGAATGGGTTTGGAGAGTTAGAGAAAGAGAGAGAAACGAGAGAGTTAGAGGGAGAGGTGGGGTTTGAAATGAGGAGGGTATTGTTAGGATTAAAGATGTTTGGAGGGTATTATTTTTACATTTTTTTAAGAAGCATATAAAAACAATTTATGCTTTTTTTAAGTATATAATGTCAAATTTCCCTTTTAATTATATAGAATTACTTAGTTTATTAATTTATTGCCTTAGAAAAATTGCTTTAATATTGCTTCAGAAATTAAAATTAAAAATTAAAAACTAAGCTTTTGTAGTTACGATTGACATCATTTTTTCTTTATTTCAGTGTTTCATTTTTTAAAAAAGAAAAGAAGAAAAAAAATACAATTTTAAAATTTTTTTATGACATTTTTCTTTATATATAATGATTTTTTTTCTATATTTTTTAATTTTTTTTTAAAAATATCATATTTAGTACAATTAAATTTTTATGTCATATATATATCAAGAGTTTTTGGCGGCTAAACCCTCTCAATTGTTGTTTTACTTGTATTTAACCCTCTAACTTTAAATTTTGACAGTACAACTCTCTAAACTACTGAACTAGTAGTAAATTTAAGGTGCCATACGGTTTAACTGTCACTATGAGCTGCTTATGTGTGTACTTTTGTACACGTTTATGTTGGTACACCTTATATTATTATTTAAAATTATTTTTATAATTAAATAAAATTATAAAAAATAAAAATAATTTTTTTTTTAAAAAAAATAAAAATATTATAAATTTTGAAATAATTTTTATTTTTATAAATAATAATATTAAGTGTACCAATAGAAATATTAGGGGTGAGCATAAAATGCAGAAAACTGAAAAAACTGTTCAAACCGACCTACCGAACACCGTTGAAACCGAAAACCGAAAAAACCGCTAACGGTTAAAACTGTCATTAAACTATCGATTTTTTTTAATAATAAACCGATCGAAAAAATCGAAACCGACCGTTATACATATATATATTAATTTATTAAGTTTTTTTTTTCATGTATTATATTTACTAATAATATATTATTTTTTTTATTAATATTAAAATTAAAAGAATAAAATAATTAGTTTTTGAATAACTAATTTGTATGTTTGTAGTTGTGAAATGTAGAATAATGTATTTATAGAATAAATTGGATCTTTTTTTTTTTTAAAAAAAAAAGTTTGGTTTGGGCAGCTTAAACCGACCGAATCGAAGTTCAAAGTTGTCGGTTTTAAGATAGGTTCTGGATTGGTCGGTCGGTTTTCGGATTGCACCAATCCAGACTGAAAACTGAATTTTGGATTTTTATATAGAAAAAAACCGATCAAACTGACCAATGTTCAGCCCTAATAAATATACCTTAAATTTATAAGCATTTTAGTAATTTAGAGAATTTTACTATTAAAATTTAAATTTAGAGAATTAAGTGTATACAAAATGATAGTTAAGAGAATTTATCTATACAAAACTCATATCTTAAAGAGAAATGCTAAAGGGCACTAATGGTGCCTAACACTCTCCTATGTGTCTCGTTATTAGTCCAACTAAGTATCGGATCTCATATAATTTAATATAATAGCTTTTAGGGAGTAGCAATCACAATGCAACATATCGAGAAAGTACTAGGCACTACTAGTACCTAATAGCAATGCTCTATATCAAAACTTTACTCCTTTTTTTCATATTTTGTAAAGGGAAATTTGATTTTCTATGCTTAGAAAATCAAAAAATTTGATTTTTAAACCAAAAATTTAAAACCTAAAAAAACTATTCCTTTTTTTTCAAAACCCCAAAAATACCCCCCTCACAATATTCTCTCTCTGCATCATCTCTCTCTCCCTCTATCTCACCCCAACCGCCCACCCTCACCCGAACCACCCTCACCCACCCACGTCAACCCCAACGCCGATCACCACCCTCACCCCCGTCGACCACGACCCCAACCCCTCCGACCCCAACCCCAACCCGAAAGAGCAACCCCGCCTCTCGAAACTTTTTTTTTTTTTTTTCCTGCGATTTGAGAGAGGGAAGAAGACAAAGGTCCGATGGTCGGACCTTGGGGGTCCGATGGTCGGACCCATCGGACCCCCAAGGTCCGACCATCGGACCTTTGATTTTTTTTTTTTTTTTTTTTGCGATTTTGGAGAGAGAGGAAGAAAGTGGTCCGATGGTCGGGTCCGATGGGTCCGATGGGTCCGATGGTCGGGTCCGATGGGTCCGATGGTCGGCTTTAATTTTTTTTTTTTTTTTTTTTTTTTCTCGCGATTTTGGAGAGAGAGGAAGAACGGGTCCGATGGTCGGGTCCGAGGGGTCCGATGGGTCCGATGGTCGGGTCCGATGGGTCCGATGGTCGGCTTTAATTTTTTTTTTTTTTTTTTTTCCTGCGATTTGAGAGAGAGGGGAAGAGAGAGGTCCGATGGTCGGACCTTGGGGTCCGATGGGTCCGATTGGTCGGACCCCATCGGACCCCATGGTCCGACCATCGGACTGGGGTGTGGGATTATTGGGGCCAGAAGCTAGATAGAGAGAGAAAGAGAGATAGTTTTAGTTTGGGGGTATTTTTGGGGTTTTGAAAAAAAAGGTATAGTTTTTTTAGGGTTTTAATTATTGGTTTATAAATCAAATTTTTTGATTTTCTAAGCATAGAAAATCAAATTTCCCTTTGTAAATAGCCCAAAATTCTTTAAAAGATCTTTCTGGAATGTGGCCCAATGGCCACGTCATTCCTCTGTCTTGGGGCCACGTCTCTCCACTATGAACGCCAGCGTGTACACCTCCATTGTTTTGTACTGTAACTTAAACCTACTGATATTTATCTGAAAGCAACCAAATTAAAAAAAAATAAAAATAGCTATGTTATAATCCATTAAAAATTGGATTTAAAAAAAAAAAACAAAAATCCATTAAAAATAATTTTTAAACAAATGAAACCAGAAATGGCAACTTAGTAAATAATGAAATACATGCGCATTGAACTTTGAAGACGATGGAATGTAACAGGCGCACCCTAACACAACAGTAGTGACTCGGGTTTTTCAATACAGAGGAACAAACAACACATTCTATATTTCTTTTCTGCGCGGAAGAATAAGATCGAATACTACTTGATTTCATTCTCTCTAAGTCTCTCTCTCAAACTCTCATGGCGGCGGCCAGAATTGAGCGTGGAGATCTCTGGAAGAACAAGGCACGCTCTTTACAGCTTCAGCTGAGGAACCGGTTCAGAGTGGCGGTGGACCGGAGGCTCCGTCGTCACCCGATCTTCGTCCATGGTTACTTCTCCTCCACTCTCCAGCGTTACCTTCAACGATTCCAAGACTTCCGTCGTGACTCTCTTCCTTCTTCCTCCGCTTTCTATATCAAACGAGGTACTTTCATTATACATGGTTATATTTTTCTGATTTTGAATCGTATGTACGCATTGGACGATAAGAAATATTCGTTTACTAGTGCCCAGAGTGTGTAATCGGGTTGATTGTTCGATATGCAAGCTAATAAGGTTGTCTTATTCTTGTTTTTAGAGGTTCTAGTGTCTTAGATTTTGAGGTAGTAGATCGTTGTCTTTCAAATTGGCTGTGTGTTTCGTTTAAAGTTGTGCCTAAATGTTTGAGATTTGAGATTGTTTTCTATGATTTGTTTTTGTGATCGAATTGATCCTTGTGATCGCAGTGAGCAAAAACTTTAGTGCCGAAGAGGATTCGGTCATTCTTCGAATGCTCCAAGCTGTTGCTGTTCCTGTTATTGGGAATGTTTGTCATGTGTTTATGCACGGATTAAACCGCATTCAGGTTTGTGTGGTATCCCGCGTAGACCCTGCATTTGGGGAACTTGATTGCTCTTTTCTTAACTTGAAGAATCCAAGAGTTAACTTTGAATTTCGAATTTATATAGGTATATGGTATAGAAAAATTCCATGATGCTCTGCTAAATAGACCCAAGGACAAGCCTCTTATAACGGTATATCCCCCTTCTCGCACACGTTTTTGGAGGATTTAATTTCATGTTGGTTAGTTGTTGTTGATTGACATTATTATTTTCTTCTGATTCAGGTGAGCAACCATGTTGCTTCTGTAGACGATCCTTTTGTTATTGCTGCTTTGCTTCCTCCACATGTTCTTTTGGATGCTCAGAATTTGAGATGGACACTTTGTGCAAGTGATAGATGCTTTAAAAATCCTGTGACTTCTGCATTCTTTCGATCAGTCAAGGTCTTACCAGTTTCTCGTGGTGATGGAATTTATCAGAAGGTAAATACTAAAAGTGTGTCTTTGGTTTGTTGTAGATTAAAGCTATTGACAATGTTTTAGAAAGAAAACAACAATCTTGACATGCCAACTTCATATAAGTCTACCACTGTACTAGTTTCCTGTATGCTTATATCTGATCTTACCACAATTCTGTGATAACTAAATGTTAAGAAAAGCCACATGGCTTAGTTCCTTGCTCACTGGTGTGTGCGTAGGATCCAGGCAAAACATATATTTTAGTTTAAAAATTTGCTAACATAGTAGTAGTGAGGGACTAGATATTTGGTCTTTCTTTGAAACTACGATGCTCTGATGAATCTGATCTGGTGGAAGTTTCATGAATCAGATTCTGTTGTTTGTTTGAATGATTGAAGTTGTACACTAGCTTATATGTGGAAAAAGTATGTGGTCCAATTGCACTTTCTTTCTTTTTTTCTTTTGTAGTATTTCTCTAATATGTACCTTTTTATGTTCTTGTACGTTTATTCTGTTAAGTTTTAGTACTGATTTGCTGATGTTGTGGCAAATGTTTTGATATTGATCTTCTTAATTTCAGGGCATGGACATTGCTATTTCAAAACTTAATCAAGGTGGGTGGGTTCATATCTTCCCAGAAGGCAGTCGTTCTCGTGATGGGGGAAGAACAATGAGATCTTCTAAAAGAGGTGTCGGAAGGTCAACAATTACAACACCCCCTTCCCCTCTTTTATAGTAGCATTTTGGCTACTATGGTTCTTTTTTTTTTTTTCCTTATATTCTGCCTTACTGACATTTGGTTAAATACTATACTTGGCAGGTTGATTGTTGATGCCGACAATGTCCCTTTAGTTCTTCCGTTTGTACATTCTGGAATGCAGGAAATCATGCCTGTTGGAGCCAACCTCCCCAGGATTGGCAAGACGGTATGTAGTCCAAACACACATTTATATACAATCTTTTAAGGTAGGCCATCTCTGTCCGCATCATTATGCATTAGGTATATAGTTGGTATTAGTGCATTGCCATGAAGCTTGAATTTGTGTCACTTTTTTGGCTCCTTATCTAATCCTTATGATCTCATAGATGTTAATGGTTTCATAAACAAACGTAGACTCTAAGGTAGCATTTGGTTGGGAGGAATGAAAATATAAGAATAGAAATGAGAATGGGAATAGAAATAGAAATGGAATGGAATTAAATTTAAAAGGCTAATTAGGATTTTTGCCCCCTGAACTTTGACATGTATCAAATCATGCCCCCTGAACTTTTAAGGTCATTCAAAATGCACCCTGAACTATTGAGATTGTTGGATTTAAGGACTTTTGTCTAGTTTTATTCAATTTTACAATTTCAATAATATATAGTACTAAACCATGTTCCTCAGACTTTGATATCTAACAAATCATGCCCTTCGAACTTTGACATGTACTTAATTATGCCCCCTGAACTTTCATTCATGTTAGACTTTTTTACTAAAATTAGAAAAAAGTCTTTAAATTCAATAATCTCAATAATTCAGGGGTATTTTCAATGACCTTAAAAGTTCAGGGGCATAATTTGGTACATGTCAAAGTTCAGGGGGCAAAAATCCTAATTAGCCAATTTAAAATATATAAAAAAATTGATAAAATAATTAGTAATTTTTTTTTATCTTGCATTGGAACGATTATTCTTTCTATTTTAAAATGAAATAGTCATTCCATCAAAATGATGGAAAAGTCATTCTATTGAAGTGACATTCCAATATTTTAAAGTGCAACCAAACAAAAGAATGAAACAAATTCCATTCCATTTCATACCTCCAACCAAACATCACCTAAATTTCTGCAAGTCAGTTGTTTATTGGAACATGATGTACATGAAAAGTTAAATTGCATGTATTACTTGGAATGTGCAGGTAACAGTACTTATCGGTGACCCTATCCATTTTGATGATTTACTCGATGCTGAAGTAGCCAAAAGTGAATCTACAGGAAAACTATATGACGCTGTTGCTTCAAGAATTGGTCGTCAATTACATGAGTTGAAAGTTCAGGTTGACCAGTTAGCTCTCCAACAACAACTCGAATTACAAAACCACCATGGAAGGAGTGCAGAACGAGCTGCTGGGATTTTGCAGCAGGTCGATTGGGAGTCATTTGGTATGGAGAGCTTTACTTCTGATGACTATGAAGCATCATCCATAGAAGAAACTAAAGCAAAGCCAAATACAAGTTATCAGCAACAGGATGAAGTAGTAACGCCTGATCGGTATTTTAGAGTTGGGTTCTCCTATGATGGTGTTATCGGGTCAAGGATGCGGAGTTTTGTGGACCCATCAGAGCTGATGGGTTTTGCAGCTAGAGGCTTATTCATGAATCGTAAAGCACAGAACATTTCTTCCACCACCTATCGGGAGGTCGGTCCCTTGCAAGCATGGAAGCAATTCTTAGAAGCTAATGTACTAAGACAACTAAAATACTGCTAACATACAAACCAATGAAGCACTCGTAACTGATACAAAATAGAGTTTATGTTGGTAAATAAGATTTTACAAAATATGAGTCAGGTATGAAGACTAAGTATAGTCGAGGCTTTAAATATTTTATTACACCATTATACATGTTTAAATTTGTTTTGGGGGGGAAATAAGCACTTGGGACAGGTGGATATGTTTCGAGACAAAGCATTCAAACAATCACATCTGCTATGCAAGTTGCTCTATGCTTTTCGTAAGGCTGCAAATGTGGTTACTAATGTGTCAATTGTTATAGTAGTTGGCACATGTGAAGAGACAATGACCCACTTAAAGAATATATTGAAACTTGTTCAACATCGTAATCATATAAAATATATCTAATTATCTATAACTTCATTTAGCTGATTCAAATTTTGATACCCATTGACGATATATGAAGCAAGGTAAAAGTGAAACAAGAGAAGTAGGTAGACTGGGATTTGGGATCCGTTGGTTTTTAAAATCTTATATGTATTCATTTTCCTTTTCTTCTTATTTTTTATTCTTACATGTATTCATTTTCATATCTTACAGTAATGTACAATCGGTAGCTCAAAAAGTAAATGAAAAAGCATGCTGATAAAAGAACATGTTTGCCTTTTATGATGCAAATGCCATATGCAAACAGCCCTTCGCATATGGTAGGTTCCTTGCACAAGATATACTATTTATATTGGTTAGCAAAAATAAAAATATATACTATTCAAACGTTGTCGTTTTATTAACTTTTTTCTTATTAAAAGATTTTGGTTTACTCAAGTGAAAAAGACGAGGCGTAACTTACGTTCTTAATAAAATAAAAGAAAGTGCTGAACATTTTACCAATATTTAATCGAAGTATTGTTATACTACCTTCCTTTCGTTTCATCCTATTTATTAATACAATAATTTAATAATAATTAAAAAAAAACTCCTAATAATAATACTAATAATCTCGAGTGAATTAAGATTTAGGATTTGGTCCGAGAAACAAACGGTCAAGATCATCCGAAGAATTGACTCGAAATTCCACGTAAACCACCGGGCCACCAATCAAAATCATTCCAATTTACCTTTACAGATCAGTTACGGCAAGAACAAAATCCCCTACGGTGATTTTCGGAGGGTTCACTGACAGTAAGTGGGTCCCACTAGTTTTAACGGCTGCGATGCTTTAAATATTTCACAACAGAGCGGATATTACATTGCTCCCTCTCTCTCCTCTCTCTCTCTCCTCTCCTCTGTTCAAATCAGAGCGCTTAAACGACCGAGAGTTTGAGAAAACATGGCGGACGTAGAAGAATCAGAGCTAAACGAGACGCAAAAGAAAGATATAGCCAAATGGTTCCTCCTCAACTCACCTCCTGGTGAAATCCAATACGTTGCGAAAGGTCAATTTTCTCTAAACAATTCACTCTCAAATGTATTTACTTTGTGGAATGATTTGATGAATAATACTACGAGATACACATTTTATATTTCTCGTGTTGCTGTTTTCGTGCGGGTTTTGTTCTGTGGCAGATGTAAAAGCGATATTGGATGACGATGAACTGTACGAGGAGGCAGCATCAGAGTCATTCCCGGTCTACAACAAATCCCACATGATTTCCCTCGAACTGCCTGATCGAACCGGAGACGTATGCATCTCGCGACTTTTACGTCATCTCTATTAACTAGTTTTTGTTTCTAAATTCAGTTATGGCGATGCGGTGAAACTTGGTCTTATTCTAATCTGATTCAATTGTACTTAGAAACACTTGAATATCTAAGAAAAATTTCAACTTTTTGTTTATGATGATTTTTCTTTTTTGCCGAGGGTTTCGAACGTAGTTATTGCTATCAATGAAGTAGATGAGAATGGTTTGTACTTCTTTATACGAATGTAATGTCCTACCTAAAATTACCGAGATAATGAATTCGAGTTGGTCCCCAATTGGTTGTTGCAGTGGGAGAGTATTCCCTCCATTTTGAGAGTTTTAGAAAATCTTTAACGTTAAAAGTTTGGCATTTATGCTTTTGGATTTCTATTCCTAAACTGTGGCAGGTTTTTTTTTTTTTTTTTTCTTTCCAATTTGATATAAATTCTAATGTAGTGAATCTTTTTGGTATTGATCTCCACTTATTTGACCTATTGCGTATATAGGTGATCATTACGTCATTCGGAGAGCTCGGTAAAAATGAGTTCCTTGATCCTAGAACTGCTCAAGTTGCTATCATTGATCATGTCAAACAAGTAAGTTCTGCTATTAAAACTTTTTGTTTGAAAATTAGGTTAGAAATTGCAGCATAAACATAACAAAGAAGAATCAATATGAAGTTTAAGAGTGGAAGACTTTATCTATTGTGATATTATGTCATTTTAGTTTCCGTTGCCCTACAGCTTTTGTGTTAGTAAAGTTATCATAATGTGCTAAATTGATTCAGGTTTGTACAGAGGTTAGACCTGCAATGGATGAGGAACTTCCCTCCCCATATATTGAGGAATATCGGTAATGCTTTATAAGCTTCACTCCCATATTTTACTCAGCAAACCAAGAGTTTTCTGTTAGTTATTGGTGCTTGATACTATTATTTGGCAGGTGTGCTCTTGACGCAGAAATTCTGAAATATATCAGTGAAGCTTATCCAAAAGGTGTCTGCTCAGTTTACTGTGGGAGTGGAAAAGATTTGGAGGGTCCAGGATCTGATTTTGAACTTGTGGTGGTGATATCCGCTGCTAGACACAGTCCACAGAACTTCTGGTGTGATATTAACTAAATCATAAAAACTACTGAGATATTTCATACTGCATTTGTGTTGTTGTGGTTTATGTAGGACTTTTGGATTTCAACTCACCTTTTAGTTTACCAGTTTCAACTTTGAAATTGATGCAAGTCTTATTGACACAATGTATAGCAATGGTAGCTGGCGTTCAGTCTGGAACATTGAGTTCAAAGATGATATCCAACTAGTGGAATTAAGTGGCAAGTTGCAGGTATTTCCTAAAAGTGATTGCTCTGAATTACGGATATTTGAGTTTATGTAATTCTTTGATAAATTTGTTCTCTTTTCCATCTATTTGCCTTTTTTCTTTTCATCTTAGTCAATATTTTTTTGCTGTAAGGTGGGTGCTCATTATTTTGAGGAGGGAAATGTTCAGCTAGATGCCAAACATGAATGCCAGGATTCCACCATTGCCCAGGTTGGCTAATTGTGCATCATATTTGCAAACAAACATGTCCTAATTGGTTACAAATAGATGTCTTTTAGCCATTCTGCATGGTTAATATGCTTCATAATTGTTTCAGTGTGCAGAAGATTGTGCAATTAGCTTAGCCAGCATTATTCGTCACCATGAGACAGAGTACTTGGCTTCTCTTGAGGTTCATACCATGCTTGTTCTCAGTTAAATTCTTTGTTCTTTAGAGTCTCTTGCTAACACAGATTACATTTGGTATTTTGCAGGCATCCTATTCAAACTTGCCAGATACCACTTTCAAGGTCTGCAAGGCTCATTGTTGCCTATTGAAAATTTTAATTTTCAGAATTAATACTTGATCTGTTTACTTCACATTCCTCTTTGTTTGAGCCCATTTATTAAGTGCTATTAACACAGAAAACTATAATGTTTGATATCTTAACATGGCTCACCTTTCTGAACTAAATTCTCTTTTTCAGGGCTACTAACAATTATTATGTTCTGTTAGTTTACATCTGGCTCTTCTAATATCTGGGGAAAAGTGTATTGTTTTAGTGAGAGTTTTGTGGAAGGCAAATTTGTGCATTACATCAAGTGTTTTGAAATGGAAAGTTGTTTTGCAGGACCTTCGAAGAAAGCTTCCAGTTACACGCACACTCTTTCCGTGGCATAACACCATGCAGTTTAGCTTGACAAGAGACATTAGTAAAGAACTTGGCATAGGAAAGTGAACATTGTGCATCATGAGCTGCTGCTTACTCAAATGGAAATTCTACTAATACAGCAAGTTCTTCCATTGGCTCGGTCTTATCTTGATTATTGAATGGTTATTAGCAAATAGCATTTATTGCTTTTTCTCTCTTTGGCGTCACAAACAGTCATCTTGAAGTCAAAAGTTTCTGATCCTCAGTTTTGGTTCATTTGTAATGTATTGTCAAATTTCATGTTGTGTATAGCAAAGCAGTGAGACTGATTCTGTTTTTAATATTTTGGGAAAACAAATTGTGGTGTGGAAAAGAGAGGATATTGTGGGAGTTTGTAGTTTGTATTGTATTATATAATATAAACAAAGGTGGCTTAAAATATCGGTTGCCCTTTCCTTTTCAATCAAAGTTTAGATTTTCTTTAAAAGATGGCTGATAAGTGATAATTATTGAATGGTTGACTTTATTTGTCGTAGGAGCACCAAACGACAATGATTGTTGAAAAAAAATTAACAAAAAATTCCGTTGCCGGGAATCGAACCCGGGTCTCCTGGGTGAAAGCCAGATATCCTAACCGCTGGACGACAACGGAATTGTGTACTTTTATATAAGAAAATTTATATATTCTATTATTTGTTAAAAAATTTAGTATATCAATTACATTTGACAAAAAGTTCCGTTGCCGGGAATCGAACCCGGGTCTCCTGGGTGAAAGCCAGATATCCTAACCGCTGGACGACAACGGAATTGTGAAACTTTTTATAAGAAAATATATATATTCTATTTATTAAAAAATTTAGTATATCAATAAAAAATTGACAAAATATTCCGTTGCCGGGAATCGAACCCGGGTCTCCTGGGTGAAAGCCAGATATCCTAACCGCTGGACGACAACGGATTGATGTTTCACTTTGAGCTATTAAAATTTAAAGTATATGTACTATTTTATTCTACTAACTGTAATTTAGGTATTGAATTTTCTTTTTTGACCTGGAATTTAGGTATTGAATTTTTGAGTATAAAGTTACTGAGTTTGTTCCTCTGCCGCAACTGTGAGGATAGTTGAGGTTTTTTTTAGGATAATTTTAATCGTTCAGCTTTGTTCCATTTGGTTACCGAGAAAACCAAAGAACAATGAAAGGAATCACCCTTTTGATGAAGCTTTATTATTATTATTATTATTATTATTATTATTATTATTGACTCTGAAAATGTGGAAAGCCTTTCTTTACTGGTTTCATTCTTTTATCCAATCCATACTTTCGGACATTTTCAGATGTTAAGCTTACCGGATGAGTTTTGTGCTGTATTTGATTTTGTGAAATCCCAAATGGGTTCTCTCTTTTTAATTGATTATATTGCTTATGGCACCAGTATTTGAAAATGGTTTTTCTTCATTAACTGAAAAAAAAGTGTTTTACCTGTACTGTTTGGAATGATGCAACTTAGCCAAATCAGACAATGATGTGCTCCATTAGCCATTTTCTTCTAAGCTTGTTCTTTAAAACTTGAGCAAGCTTTGGAGTTAAAAATGACTTTTGTAGAAGCGCATCCATTTGGTGATAAATCAGAGAAATGGTTCTTAGCTGACCAAACTTATTCCACAGTGATTTTATAATTGCACATTCTCAACCTATTTTTAATCTGTGAAAAATGGGTTCCTTAAAGAACCCTCCTTTTTTATGATGTTGACTAACATAGTTGCGTGTGGATGCGTTCCTCTCACTCTCATTGCCCATCTTACTCCATTTAACATCTCTTTCTTCAATACTTTGATATTACTAGCCATAATTTTATTCGGCACATAGTGTCTTATCCATACGTTTGTTGAATGGGCTGTTATGCGGGCCCCAACAACTGCTTTATCAGAAGAATCAGAATATTGGTGTATCTTTTCCTTTGTTGCTACACAAAAAACAGAAGAACTTAGCTAAGAAAATAAGCTGGTCACAGCTGAAATTGGGGGGCTACCATTACCAATGACTGAAATCAAACCGGAGACTAGTCACCAGCACAGTCTTTTGGTACCGGAGCCTGATATCTCCGACCAAAAGCTTCCTAAATCAAAGCGCCTGGCTTCTTTGGACATCTTCCGTGGCCTTACCGTGGCGGTAATTCAATTAGTTGTTGGTGTTTATAGATTTATTTATTTTTAGGTGTGTGAAACTGAATTAGTGGCAAGTTGGATAGTAGACAGACAGTAGAGGTGCTTTTAGGATTTTTGTTTGACTTGTAAGTGATGGTTTTTAATGGAGTTGGCTTAAATTCTTGTTGACTTGTAGCTAACCAATTTTAGGATTAAACTTTGGTGCTTAGTGATGTCTAAGAATTTAAATTTGTATAATTTTGTTCACATGCATATTCTAGCTGATGATATTTGTGGATGATGCTGGCGGAGAATGGCCCATGATTGGGCATGCACCGTGGAATGGTTGTAATCTTGCTGACTTTGTAATGCCCTTCTTTTTGTTCATTGTGGGAATGGCTATCGCCCTTTCTCTCAAGGTTGGTTATATAATACATATTCTTATGTTATTGGATGGAGAGAATGTTAATGATAATTTGATATAGCTACTTGTTCGTGTAATTTTTCTCTTTCTCCTTGGTATTTTCTTTATAGAGAATACCTGACCAATTTGCAGCAATAAGAAGAGTGATTCTCAGAACTCTGAAGCTCCTATTTTGGGGTCTTCTGTTGCAAGGTTAGTTTTTCATTTGCTTCTTGTTTAGATCAATGAGAATTAAGGGAAAGAAGTCATAGATGGTATACCTTTCAACTTTCAAATCAAGGACAACTCAAAGGGAAATCATTAGGTTCTGTAGCATCTTGTTATTGTTAAAACAACTTTAGCTGCATATTTGTCTTCTTTGACATGACAATGGAGTGTCGAAAACAGCTGGCATGGTTAGACCTCACTTTCATTACATATTACTATGACATGAAGGAGGTTTCTCACATGCGCCGGACAAGTTAACCTATGGTGTTGACATGAAAGAGATAAGGTGGTGTGGAATTCTCCAGGTAATGTTTCTTACATATTATTGTGTTTACAAAACTCAGTTTCCCATGGCATCAAATGATGGATTAATTAATTTTTCACCTTAGAGAATAGCTCTTTCATATCTTGTTGTGGCACTCGTGGAAATATTTACAAGAAAATCACAAGCCGAGGAGCTTTCCTCTAGATGGTTCTCTATATTCAAGTTATATGCATGGCATTGGTATGTGACTTTGTTTATTCTTCTTGATTGATTTTTTCTGTGTACAACAAATCTTACATTATTGCCTTTTATGATTTTCCAGGATTCTGGGAGCAGGTGTAATTGTAGTGTACTTGGCTATAATTTACGGGACATATGTTCCTGATTGGCATTTCACCATTCACGATAAAGATAATATCAATTATGGAAAAAGTTTCCCTGTGAGCCCTTAACTCCAAGTCTAGTTTTTAAGTGTAAACTACAAACAAATCATGCATATTTTTGGATTTTTGACATACCTGTACTCTATGTTGAGTTTAGGTAACTTGCAATGTCCGAGGAAAATTGGATCCACCTTGTAACGCAGTAGGATACATTGACAGAAAAGTCTTGGGAATCAATCATATGTATCATCATCCAGCTTGGAAAAGATCTATTGTATGTAGCTATTGTCTTTCACAATCCTTGTTTTAAGAATTCAGGATCACAAGTTAGAGTGATAGAATTTTCACAGTTCCAAACCTTTCTAACTAATTTTATAGGCTTGCACTGAAAACTCTCCATATGAGGGGCCTTTTCGGAGAGATGCTCCAGCATGGTGCTATGCTCCTTTTGAACCTGAAGGCATTATAAGGTTTGGATTGGTTTGGTATTCTTTGACTATATGACATGCATTTCAGTGAAGTGTTCTATGACAGTTATTTGTGAGAACTCCCTGGTTTGAAGGTCTTCCATGTTTGACATTTTTGTGCTTAACATCAACGCTTTCAAAAGCAAGGGTTATTTTGTGTGCTAATTTTAATCTTTTAGTTCTTTTGCCTAAGTATTGCGGGAGTCTATCTCAAAAGCGGGTTGTTAACTGTTATTTTCATTCCACACCGACCGAACTTGGAAATATGAATTGGGAAAATATTGACAAAGGACTATGATGCTAAGTTACATCTACCCTTTTTAACCCCTATAGAATGAAGCAGCACCCTCTGATTTCCCAATTCATTATACGGAAATTGCAGTTGTCGTGGCCACTTGTTTTTAACAAGGTTGCAATTTTAAGAAGTCATCTAGTAACAATTTACAACATTTACTTTGGCATGCAGCTCTATATCTGCTATTCTTTCCACTATTATTGGAGTGCATTTTGGGCACGTTCTTGTACATTTGAAGGTCAGGTTCATAATTATATTCTTATAACCTAGCTAATCATCAAAAGTTGCTCAATATACCTCATAATTCATCATTATTTTTTACCCATATTCCCAACCACAGGGCCATTCAGAAAGACTGAAGAACTGGGCCATGATGGGTTTTGCTCTTCTAATTTCAGGACTTATTCTTCATTTCACTCATGGTGCGAATTGATGGTGAATATTTGCAGCTTCTGTTGTATTTACATGTTATCTCTTCTTTCTAAATCTTGTTCCCTCTGCAGCAATTCCTTTAAATAAACAATTGTACACGCTTAGTTATGTTTCCATAACATCTGGAGCAGCAGCGCTGGTTTTCTCAGCCTTCTATATAGCAGTAAAGTTCTATCACTTAGTCTGGTTGTCATTTTCTGTTTTTGTGTAGGCTCATCGAATTTTCCTAATCTGTTAACTATACTGCCAAACTAGGTTGATATCTGGAATTTTAGGTACCTATTTTTGCCACTGGAGTGGATTGGCATGAATGCTATGCTTGTCTATGTTATGGCAGCAGAAGGAATTTTTGCTGGCTTCATCAATGGGTGGTATTATGATGACCCCCATAATACACTCGTACGTTCTCATGTCCTTCCTCGTTCTAGCCCAGTTCTTTTTCCTAAGTTGCATTTGAATTATCCTAAACTGGTTTTCTGCTTCATTGGTTTCACAAATGAGAAGAAAGAAGCTTCTTGTTATTTCTCTTTTCAATTCTTAGTATTATCTTAGTGATTATCTATAAGTATACATAAATACTTATAGATGGGTTGTACTAACTCATTGCAGATATACTGGATCCAAAAGCACATATTCATTGGAGTTTGGCATTCAAGGAGAGTTGGGATCCTACTTTATGTTATATTTGCAGAGATCCTATTTTGGGGGGTTGTCTCAGGAATATTACATAGCCTTGGCATTTATTGGAAGCTTTGAAACCCAGTATTGGATTCCTACCTTTCTAGGCTACTTGCCTATTTACTGTACTTGATCTTCAGTTGCCATTATCTTATCTTGTACATTTGTCTTCAATTTCTTTACTTGGCGTTTGGCTGTGAAGTGTGAAGTGTGACACCATTATAGTAACAGTGGTGCTTGCTTTGAAAGAAAATTCGCATGTGGTGATTTTGTTGAAATTATCTCCAGATACATGATTTATGTTAAGTTTGGTATAAAAAAATTAGTCAAATAATGTCCCACAGGGTGTTTGACACCAGCAATACTCTCAATCTGAATCATTACAATTTACAAGGAATTATTTTCTGCTCTCTTAGGTACATATATGAGCTGAGATGGAATGCTAAACTTTTGTTTTGCTTTATTAATGATAGTAAAATTAGTACGACTCATTTTCAACAGTTAAGGAATGAGTATTCGTTAACTTTGTTTTATTTGGTTCCTTGTATATTATAAACATAATTTATGTACCATCAGTAGTATTTTGAATTTATAAAGGGAAAATTGGAAGTGGTGCCATAAAAAAAAAAAAAAAAAAAAACCCTATCTTTATTATATCTAAAATATGTTGTCTTATTTCAAAAATACCCTTTTCATAATAACATGATCATCTAATTAAGCCAGGGAATTTTGGAGAAGACCATTGTTATAATTATAATCTCGGGAAGATAGTTGTAATTTTATCCCTAAAGAAGTTTAGAAGACTACTGAGGCCATATAAGATTAGAATTCGTATGTTAGCTTCAAAACATAGTAATATAGAATTTCAAGTTGGTGATTATGTCTTTCTCCCAGTTTCACTAATGAAAGAAGTGAAAAAAATTGGAAAGAAAGAGAGGTTGAACTATTGATTCGGTGGTCCATTTGAAATCCTGGAAAGGAATGGTTAGGTTAGGTAGCTTATAAATTGGCATTGCATCTAGCATTGTTGTCTGGAGTTCGTAATGTACTTCATGTGTTAATGCTCAAAAAGTACATATCAGTTTCAACACGTGTACTAAGTTATGAAACTTCAAAATTTCAAATGAATTTGACTTGTGAAGAATAACTTGTTCAGATTTTTAGATCGGTAGGAGAAGAAAGTCTTATAGAATAAGTCAATTTTCTTAATTAAGTACTATTGAAAAACAACAAGATTGAGGAAATGACTCAGGAGTTAGAGTTAGACATATAAGATCGGTATCCCAAATCTTTTTGGTAAATTTCAAGGACAATTTCAAAAAAGAAGAGACAATTATAGTGTAGAATTTATTTAACATGTTTGGGACTATATTATTTTATAACTAGAAAAATAAGCTGCTCTTTGTGCGGCTATTTAAATTTTTATTTTTAAAAAAATTATACTTTATACGATATTTTTTATGGTAAAATAATTAATTAGAAAAATATTGCTTAATTTTTGTAAATATAATTTGAAAATATGTAAATAAAAACTATCTTTTTAGCCAAAATGACTTATATAGAGGCAGTGACGGACTCAGCATTGTCATTATGTGGGGGTTTAATTGTTATTAAAAAAATTAGGTTTATTTTATTTTATTTATTTATTTTTGTCGGAATTTTTTTCAATTTTTTGTGCTATAATTATCAAATGAGAAGAAAAATATTTAATTTTTTTCATACAATTTTTTATTTTACTGGGGGGTATAGCCCCCACAATTCTATAAGTGTATCTGTCACTGTATAGAGGTGAATCCCGAGTTCAGACTTCTAAGGTAAGAGTTATGCCCGGAATACTTAAGACTGATTATTATAATCCCTTTGGCATATATCATCGAAACTAAACATAAATTCAAACTTATCACTTGATGTGCAAGCTAGTGAAATCTTAATTAGTAGGTTTTTTTTTTTTTTTTTTTTTTTTGGAAAATAAGCGTAGATTTATATTAAAAGAATTTAATTAGTAGTTTTTTCAACTTGAATATCGTCTCAAATTTAAACTTTTTCGACAATATTATAATTAATTAACTAAAAAAAAGGCGTAAACACAATATTCAAAACCAAATCTTATTATATTCAAGTTCGCGTGACTACAATTATTTTTTCAACCAATTTTACAAATATGCTATTGAACACAATTGTCTTTTAAATTGTAAAATAACATTTTATGTATATATTGAATTATTTTTTAAAAATAAATTAACCTTTTGATAGAAAAATATAAATAAATAAACAAGTATTTATTTAACGATTGTATTTACGGAATAAATAGAGATATTTTTTTTGAAAGGAAACCGATACAGGTTAAAATAACAAAGGTAACAAAGTTACGCAGCCAGAAGAAGATTTTCTTCCATCTATAGCAGTTCATTGTCTATATCCTAAGGGCATGCAGAGATACTCCAGGAGAACTAGACAATAAAACCATAATATCATAAAAGAAAACCTCAAAACTGAGACTTGTCACTTCCGATCCACTAGTAGAACACCTACAAAATAAAGAGAAAAACAATTAATACATAATAAATATTTAATAAAATAAAATTTCCCTTACAAATAAAATAAACACATGAAATTTTATATAAATAGTCACATAGAATTCTCTGATGTAAAAACTAGAACTTATAAATAGTCACATAGAACTCACCTACACTACATTTGATGTGTTATTATTAGACCAACCTGACCTTACAAAATTAAAACTAGCCATATAATAACTTTACAAAACTAAAACTAGCTATGTTAGCCTTGTAAAACTAAAACTAACCATACTGGCCTTACAAACCAAAAACTAGCCATACTATGTTGGATTAAAAATCCTAAGTGGGCACATATGTATAATGTATATGCTATTATAAAGTGTGATACAAAATTAAGTGACCAATTATGTTATGGGTATCAAAAGGGTATTAAAGTGTCATGGAATTAATGTGTAGATACCATAAGCTAATTTATAATTTGTTGAGGGGCCAAATTATAAATACCCAAGAGTTATTCTAAGATGACTCTATAAATAGGTAGTGGTCCCCAAGAAACACTAGGATTTTCTGTATTCTCTCCTTCTCCATCAGAGAAAATACTTTAGAAAATAGTGTATTCTTGAAAGATCAAAACCTTCTCTGCAATCTCCAACAATGGCTTCAGGTTAGTGCTTCCGCTGATCTTTTATCATCATCTTCTTCTTTAATTTAGCAAAGGCTTTATAGATCTATATGATTTAAGGTTTTTTACATTAAAGCACTTTGGGAATATGTTTAGATTTGTGATTTATATATTTCTTTGAGTGTTTAATAAACCTTTACAATTGGTACCAGAGCCACCTTTGTTAAATTGATTGAAGATCTGATGATTTTGGTTTATGAAATTTGCAGTTTTTTAAAAATTAGGATTTTGATTAATATATTGTGCTGCAATACAATATTTTTGGCTTCAGTTTCTTTGAACGTATTGATATACTAGATGAATGTTACGTGGCGAGCCACGTAAATATTAGTTTTATTTAAGTTTTAGTAGTTTTAGTTCAAGAATTCGGTAACTAATTGTAAATTATTGTTTAAACGATTTGTTTTATAAAAGTAAACTTGTTAAGAGTGTCATAATTGTGTATATAAACCTATGATATACACATTGTTATTAATAATAAACAGTAAGTTTATCTCAATATATTCATACTCATATAGTAATTATCTTAATGTGTGAACATCTTCTGCAAGCCTTGCTCCTCTTGTTCTCGCAACTATTCCATTCTTGTCTCGAGAGCTTGAAATGCTTCCTGCCAAAACAATTCTGGAAACAACTTCACCTGTGTTCTGGTTCAGAACAAGCGCAGAACACGCAGTATACCGTCTATCCCGCCCACAACTAATGTTGATGAGTCATTTCTTAGGTGTTGCAAGGAGTACAAAACGTTGGGGCTAACTCGATTTTCCCATAAAATTCTTATTGTCCTGCAAAATGTAACTGAGAAAGAAAAAATGGTTCATAGATTTCAAAAATGATAAGGAATGTTAAGAAAAATCTTAAAAAAAGTATGTGTTATTACCTAAGGTCTCAACAAGACATATTTCCAGAAGTTGCTCTCGCAAATACCAAGTGAGAGTGTGGATTAAAACACAAAGCCCTCAAGTCTAATTCGAAAAGTTTGTTATGTATTCTAACCTGTAAAAATTTTGAGTATCACGAATAACATTCCTAATTATTTTTCTAGCTAAGCGAGTGAGTGGACTATCTAACCTGTGGAATCTCTTGTTCTTAGCTTGGAAACCTGTTGATCGGACGAAAGACTTGAGATGCTGACATTGCCTAGAGAAGAACCGCTGAGTACCAGTTGATCGTCGCTCACACATAAGCACGTCACTGACCCGGTATGCATCCTGAAATTAGAAAACCAAACATAAAAATGACCTCCATCAGATAGTTTATTTAGATCAAAGAGTTGCAATTATTTTCTTCAAGAACAAAATGTAAAATCTATAAACTGATTTAGAAGGATAGCAGGGCATCCTTAAGAACATGCTATAATTAGCTTTTACACAAAGAGTATATAAAGTATTGATTTACTTTTTACCTAATTATCCGAGAGCATTTCTTACTGTACATATCGAATACACGAACTGTTCCATCTTCACACCCGACCATAGCCTCAGGATCTAAGTATCTATAAATAGATAAGAACACAAATTTAGACATGAAAGAGAAAGGGTCAGAAGCAATAATACCGTAAAAGGCGAAGCTGCTTAGTTCCAAGTGATGCACATTTTCGGACTTAACATAAGCCAGTGATCATGAATTATCTTTCTAACTAAAATTTTCATAATTTTTTATAACATTTTTATCAAATGACCAAGTAAAAATGAGAGGATGAAGCACCACACTGCATGCATAAACCCTTAGAAAAGGTACCCTCACAAGGAGGAAATACACTTCTTGCCCCATCTCGCCTCCATATACATATACGAGTGCCAAGTAATCCAACAATCTATGAAACACAAACAATGTCACTAACATAGGAAAGAAAATCATGAACTACAATGATTTGCTGATGTATTCAAGTTACCTTATATTCATCAAAATTGAAGTCAATTACAGAGGTTGAGTCTGGTGTTGAATATTCTTCCAAACATTTATAGTTTCCTAACGACCAGAGACGCATAACCTACCATAAGAAACATATAGAAAAACAGTAATTTACCAATTATTAACGGTAAAGATTTATAAGAAAATAATTGCATATATAAGAGCTCTAAATTTATAATTTACTATGGAGGCTAATAACTAATGTGACCTAGCATTATGAGAACCTGGAAATAATGTTGAAGATTCATTTATTTAAATAACAATACATTCTACTTGTGAACTTCTTAAAGCCTATGTAAGATCTAAACAGAACGTCTGCAAAGGAAACTTACCTATGATGAGAAAAAACCAACATATAATTACAGTCTACTAAGCAAGAACATATGTCAAAATCAGCACAGAATCTCTCATTTTCACGTTCTAACTAAGTAATCATAAGTGAAAAAACTCTACTATTATCTTGGTGTGAGGTAGAATATACCTTATCACCTCCACCAGTAAGAAGCAATCCCCTCTTCATTCGACATTAATTCGTCCTAAAAAGTTAACTTAGAAATTAGCAACAACAACAACAACAGAAGTTAGAAAACATGATATACAGTCTTTGCCTTTATTGATTACATTTCAAGTTTAAAACAACCATCTTGATCTTTATGCTCATTTTTAAGCATTGTCATTAGTAAACACTTAAATCCCAATAACTAACTATAGATGAAACAACATGTAATTTCATAAGTGAATTAACATCTTCCAAAGTGACCAAAAATAAAGTTTCAAACTTGAAGAAATACTATATCATTAAACATTACCCAATTGAGTGGCCTCTTCACTGATTAACAACAATCGATCCTTTAGCCAAAGCCAATCTATGGCGCTCCATAGCCACCTCCTCCAAATACACATTCAAAAGCTTCTCCAAACTCGTAGAAACATCCAATTTCTGCTGCTGCATGTAAAAGACTTGAAGCAGCTTAGACTTGTTGATAACCACATGCCTGCATCAAAACACAAAAATTAAAAATTAAAACTTTAGATACTTTTTCAAATGGGTTTTTCATATAAACAAAAGGGTACCAAGATTTGCAAACAACAGAGCAGTGAGCGAGGTCGAAGAGGTCAAGGAACGAGAAGATGATGTAGAGGACGTTGACTGATTCTCATGTCGAATATACCAAAGAAGAAATTTGGAGTCAGATCTACGGGGCTTGGGGCTAGTAGTGGCGGCGGGGTGCTGGGTGGATTCATCTCCAATCGCAGATCAGCGAAAAAACATTTTGCAAGCGACTGAAGCGACTGAATTTATGCCTTCAATCGTCGACTGAACGACTTTGCGGGTTGGTAGGCAATCGAGAATTTATACATATATATATTTTTTTTTATGTTAACGACTTTGCATATTTGTAGGCAGTGGGAATCTATACATATTATTATAATTATTATTATTATTATTATTATTATTATTATTTTGATGTTAACGATAACGATTCAAAAGAAATATAATTTAAATGTTCTGTTAAAACTAACGGAAGAGGAGAAGAAAAACGTTAAACCAAGAAATGCCGTTAGATAGACACTTTTAATATATAAAGATACTTCTTGGCTTCTTAGTGCGCATATATATATATATTATATTCATGGGTGATTGTATTAGCTTGAATATTTAATGATTTTTAGTTCTTTTGATAATTGTTGAATCTCGTTATTGCCAATAGTATATGTGGTTTCAGTTAATATATATGACGTCGTATATATATATAACTTGTCAATTTACTGTGTTATTGATATGATGATTCGATGACATGGCTGGCTTGAAAAAAAAAAAAATTGAAATTTAATATATGATGAAATCTGCCATAAGTTCTATGTATATAGCTACAATTTTGTCAATATACTTAATGTATTTTGGGTTTCCTATATAATATATATTCTATAGATTTGATAGTATATATAATTAAGTTTTACTTAATTTTATTCGGATCATATATAATATTTGTATGATACATACTATAATATATGTTATATAATTTGGATGTATGCATATTATATATTTTGGTGCAAACAATTTAATTCAAATTTTGGTGTTGGTTAATGACTAATATTTTGAGTAAATTAATTGAAAAAATATGTCGCCAAAGTGACCTCTTTTGTGTAGATTAATTTATTTAAATATTAGGATGGTTTTGTGTTTGTAATTGATGCTTTTATTGACTAACCCAAAGGTAAGTGAATATTTTGCTAGATTTCAAACATACCTGTGGCGATAAATGTGTGACAATTATAAGGTATTTTGTGTGAGCAATACGTTAATCCAAAGATTGACCTATTGTTTGGCACAGTTTTATTGTCAATGTTTGATTGCTACACCAAGAGTACCGCTTACAGTTAATATTACTGTCCAAAGACTTGATATTAATGTGTGTTTGGTATCTTGAGATGGGATTAACCAATTTTTGAATGTATTGTTTTATTATACATATTAATGTGAGCTTGTTTTATTTGTTCTATATTCAGCTAGTTCATCTTCTGCTGCCTCAATATCTGCTAACATTAATTCTATTCCTATGCTTAATGGGACCAATTTCAAGGATTGGAAAAGGAACCTACTTATAGTTCTGGGATGTATGGATTTGGACCATGCACTAAGGAATGAACAACCTGCACCTCTCACTAAGGAAAGTTCCCATGATGATAAAAGGGAATTTGAGAGGTGGGATCGTTCAAATCGCATGAGTCTAATGATTATGAAACAAAGCATTCCAGAAGCCTTTTGGGGCACAGAATCCGAAGGGGTTACTATGGCTAAGAATTTCCTTGAACAAATTGAGGAACGTTTTGCTAAAAACGATAAGGTTGAAATGACAACACTTCTTGGTTCTTTAATGAACATGAAGTATAAGGGTCAAGGAAATGTAAGGGAGTACATGATGGAAATGCATCATATTGTCTCAAGATTAAGGACACTTAAGATTGAGCTTTCAGATGATGTACTTGTACTCATGGTTTTGTTAACGCTTCCTCTATAGTTTAACCAATTTAAAATTAGTTACAACTGTCAAAAGGAGAAATGGACTCTCGACGAGCTTATTTCTCATTGTGTGCAAGAGGAAGAAAGGTTGAAAAAGGACAAAACCGAAAGTGCTCATTTGGCCACTACCCCTAAGGATAAGGGCAAGAAAAGGAAATTTGAGAATGAAGCTGCTAAGGGTCCAGTTCAAAAGAAACAACAACAGGATTCTAAGGGTTGTTTCTTTTGTGACCAACCTGGACATGTGAAGAAAGATTGTGCCAAATATCACGCATGGCGTGTAAAGAAAGGTATTAATCTTGCTTTGGTCTGTTCTGAGGTTAATTTAGTTTCAGTACCTAGAAACACTTGGTGGATAGATTCTGGTGCTACTACTCACATAAGTGTTTCTATGCAGGGTTGCCTGAGCTACCGAAAGCCAAGTGATGGTGAAAGATACATCTTTGTGGGCGATGGTCAATCGGTGGAAGTGGAAGCAATTGGGCATTTCAGATTGTTATTAGGAACTGGTTCTTATTTGGATTTGAAAGACACTTTTGTTGTGCCGTCTTTTAGGCGGAATTTAGTTTCTGTTTCTTTGTTGGACAAATTTGGATATTGTTGTTCATTTGGAAACAATCAGTTTACTTTGTCTTTAAATTCAAATATTATTGGAACTGATTATTTGAATACTTATGACAATCTTTATTTGTTAGAAACAATTGCATCCTATAATGAAACCTTGCATGTGGAATCACGAGGTACTAAACGCAAATTAAATAAAGAAAATTCAGCGTCATTATGGCATAAACGCTTAGGTCATATCTCAAGAGGTAGAATTGAGCGTCTTGTGTCTGATGACATTTTAGAGTCTCTTGACTTCACAGATTTCAATGTCTGTGTAGATTGTATCAAGGGAAAACAGACCAAAACTAAGAGATTAGGTGCCAATAGAGCTTCAGAAGTCTTAGAATTGATTCACACAGATATTTGTGGGCCATTCCCTACGACATCTTAGAATGGTCAACAATATTTTATATCATTCATAGACGATTACTCACGTTATGGGTACCTATATCTCATTCATGAAAAATCTCAGTCTGTGGACGTGTTCAAAGCTTACAAAGCTGAAGTTGAGAATCAACTCAACAAAAGGATTAAGAACGTCAAATCTGATCGTGGTGGTGAGTACTACGGTAGATATGATGGCTCAGGTGAACAACGTCCAGGACCATTTGCTAAATTCCTAGAGGAATGTGGTATTGTCCCACAGTACACCATGCCAAGATCACCTAGCATGAATGGTGTTGCTGAGAGACGAAATAGGACTCTTAAGGATATGGTAAGGAGCATGATCGCTCATTCTACCTTACCTGAGTCCCTCTGGGGAGAAGCATTAAAGACAGCAGCTTACATTCCGAATAGAGTACCAAGTAAAGCGAGCTTGCAAAAACACCTTATGAGCTTTGGACAGTCGAAAGCCTAGTCTAAAGCATTTCCACATTTGGGGATGTCCAGCTGAGGCAAGGCCTTATAGGCCACATGAAAATAAATTGGACTCCAAAACAGTTAGCAGCTACTTTATTGGTTATTCTGAGCGATCTAGGGGCTATAAGTTTTATGATCCCACTGTCAGAAATATATTTGAGACGGGAACTGCAACATTTTTTGAGGATGTTGAATTTGGGGGGAGAAATAAGGTTAGAGACATTGTTTTTGAGGAGGAATTGAATTCAAACTCAGTTCCTACTATCATTTTAGACAATGTTCAGGCTTCCACACCTGTCATTGATCAAGAAATGAATCCGGAACCTCAACAAGACAATGTTGAACAACTCCCAAATCAAAATGAGCTATTGTTCCAGAAGAACAAATTCAACACCCTCAAGAACAAGAGCCATTAAGGAGGTCCACAAGAGAGAGAAGAAATGCTATTTCAGATGACTATTTCGTATTTCTTCAAGAACATGAGGATGAAATTGGAATGATGGAAGATGATCCAATCAACTTGCATCAGGCCATGAAAAGTTCTAACTCTCAAAAGTGGATTGATGCCATGGATGAAGAGAATAAGTCTATGCAAGACAATAAAGTTTGGGAAGTTGTCCCATTACCAGAAGGTGTAAAACCAATTGGTTGTAAGTGGATACTTAAAACCAAGAAGGATGAATATGGTAATGTGGTGAGATTTAAGGCACGTCTTGTAGCAAAAGGCTATACTCAGAAACAAGGCATTGATTATACAGAGACTTTCTCTCCGGTTTCATCGAAAGACTCTTTTAGGATAATATTGGCACTTGTTGCTCATTTTGACCTTGAGTTACATCAGATGGATGTTAAAACAGCGTTTCTCAATGGCGACATTGATGAGACAATTTATATGGAGCAACCAGAAAACTTTGTGGTTGGTGACCCAAAGAATATGGTTTGCAAATTAAAGAAATCCATCTATGGACTCAAGCAAGCTTCTCGTCAGTGGTATCACAAGTTTCACCAAGTAATTATCTCATTTGGTTTTGAGATGAATATTATTGATGATTGTGTATATCACAAGTCCAGTGGGAGTAAATACATATTTCTGGTTCTATATGTCGATGACATATTGCTTGCTACTAATGATATAGGCTTATTGCACGAAACCAAGAGATTTTTATCTAAGCAATTTGAGATGAAAGATCTTGGTGACGCCTCTTTTGTATTAGGAATTCAAATACGTCGAGATCGTTCTCGGGGTATTCTTGGATTATCACAAAAGGGCTATATTGATAAAGTACTCAAAAGGTTTGGCATGCAAGATTGTAGACCAGGTGATACCCCTGTTGCTAAAGGAGACAAATTCAGTCTTAGACAATGCCCTAAAAGCAGCCTTGAAATTCAGGAAATGAAAAAGATTCCCTATGCATCAGTTGTAGGGAGTCTAATGTATCTTCAGGTATGTACGCGTCCAGATATTGCGTACATTGTTGGGATGTTAGGCAGATATTTAAGCAACCCTGGTATGGACCATTGGATAGCAGTCAAGAGGGTTATGAGGTATCTTCAGAGAACAAAAGATTACATGCTCACATACAGGAAATCAGATCATTTGGAGGTCGTAGGGTATTCTGATTCTGATTTCGCTGGATGCCAAGATAGCAGAAGGTCTACATCAGGCTACATTTTCTTGTTAGCTGGAGGAGCTATATCCTGGAAAAGTGTCAAACAGACACTTGTAGCTTCTTCCACTATGGCAGCTGAATTCGTAGCGTGTTATGAGGCATCAAATCAGGGAATATGGCTGAGAAACTTTGTCACTAGGCTGCGTATTTTGGAGAATGTTGAAAGACCACTTAAGATATTCTGTGACAATAAATCAGCAGTGCTGTATTCCAATAACAATAGGAGCTCATCCAAGTCAAAGCATATTGACATAAAGTTCCTAGTTGTGAAAGAAAGAGTGCAGAGTGGACAGATTTCCATAGAGCATATTGGGACAAACTCCATGATAGCGGATCCGCTCACAAAAGGATTACCACCCAAAGTCTTTCATGAGCACACTGCTCATATGGGTGTAGTATTACTTGAGGATATCATGATTTAGTGGGAGTTTGTATTTTCTTTGCTTTATGTTTGTTTAAGACATTTATGTATTTGGTTATTTTCTGATCAGAAATAAAGTTTTCAGTTTATTCACTCTATTTTGTTATGTTTAAGTTTGACCTCACTTTGGTTTAAGGAGGACCAGTTGGAAATAGGCATGTTTGGTTCACATTGCATGTAATTTCCATGCTACACATCCATGATTGATCTATGTCATTTGACTATATTTGTATATGTGACCATTGATGGGTTTAGTCATGATTGATATGACGAAAATCGCTTTGATCCTATATGGGTATAGTTGATGGACGAGATTGTTGTGAATACCTTTACATAATAGCAAATTTTGAGCTCATAAGGTTATACATTTATCAGGTAACATATGTTGCCCAAGTGGGAGATTGTTGGATTAAAAATCCTAAGTGGGAACATATGTATAATGTATATGCTATTATAAAGTGTGATACAAAATTAAGTGACCAATTATGTTATGGGTATCAAAAGGGTATTAAAGTGTCATGGAATTAATGTGTAGATACCATAAGCTAATTTATAATTTGTTGAGGGGCCAAATTATAAATACCCAAGAGTTATTCTAAGATGACTCTATAAATAGGTAGTGGTCCCCAAGAAACACTAGGATTTTCTGTATTCTCTCCTTCCCCATCAGAGAAAATACTTTAGAAAATAGTGTATTCTTGAAAGATCAAAACCTTCTCTGCAATCTCCAACAATGGCTTCAGGTTAGTGCTTCCGCTGATCTTTTATCATCATCTTCTTTTTTAATTTAGCAAAGGCTTTATAGATCTATATGATTTAAGGTTTTCTACATTAAAGCACTTTAGGAATATGTTTAGATCTGTGATTTATATATTTCTTTGAGTGTTTAATAAACCTTTACATACTAGCCTTACAAAACTAAAACTAGCCATACTGGCCTTACAAAACCAGAACCTAGTCACATTGGCCGTACAAAGAAAACTAGCCACATTGGTCATACAAAAAAAAAAAACTAGCCACATTGGCCATACAAAAAAACTAGCCACATTGGCCTTACAAAATAAAAAATAAAAAAACAAAAACAAACCACTTACAAAACTAGACATATTGTCTTACAAAACCAAAAAGTACATTAGTCATAAAAACTAAAAAGCCATATTAGTCATAATTAAAATAACAATGATGATAATAAGGTAGGTTATCTTAATTTTTAGTTTTATTATTATAAAAATAAAATGATAATTCTTACTTTATATATACTTTACCTATAGAATCAAAACCATGAACCGCCAAATTCAAAAGCATGTAATTTTTCAAATTGGGTTAAGACCAAAATACCCTTTGTAATCATTTAAAATGTACTTTTTATTAAAAAATAACTTTTTAAGGGGTAATTGTTATACCCGAAATTCGGTTGTACTTCAGAAAGTGACACGTGTCAATCTCGTGGAATATGAACCAACAGATATAATGATGATTATATCATTAAATGCAAAATAGAATAACTCATTAACTATAAAATTAATAGAGTATATTCATAACCCGTTGAATGTATAGTCTTAGGTGAGATAAGGATACACAAACTATCAATTTATGTATTAACGAGAAACCATCTTGCCTCGGAAGGCATAATCCCGAGGGAACTATGGACAATGCATATCGAGACATCTACCTCGTTACATGTAAGGAAGTATTGACGAGGCGAGTCGGCTGCTGAAACATCTAGTGTATAATCCACATTATAATAACTAAGTGTAACAACTTGGGAGCATGTAGGACATGATTGTCTAGTTTGCGAGGCTTTATGGTCAAAGAGCAGTTCCTAAATTTGCTCAGTACACTGGTGCTCATGCCATTGCTGGAAGGCATATGAATAAACCAAGTCATTATTGGTTATCTATGTACAAAGCTAGATGTCTCTAGCGAGATGCTCCTATTCCACGTCAGCATCCACTAACTTGAAGATAAGAATGATAAAAGGTTACACGGATTTCTAGTTCTACACGTGTTAAAATAGAACGTGGTCAAAGCCCACATTTTGTGAAAACAGTTATGTAATTCAAATTCAAATGTAAATAACTGTCAACCTATATTCTTATAAATAGGGGCCGATTATATATACAGAAAAGGGGACGGAAAATCTTTGAGAGAAAAAGATCACTGATTATAATACTGTATTGAATATCTAAAAATATCTTGAATAAGATAGACTCATGGACTATGTAGATTTAACTGCAAAACTACGTAAAAAAACTTGGTGTCGTTATTATTATTATTATTAGTATTATTATTATTATTATTATTATTATTATTATTATTACTATTATTATTATTAATTCTTTTCAGTTTTCTAATATATCTGTGTTTAATTTATTACGAAAAAAGGCTCCTTATTCGTCAATGAAAATCTGTGTTAACAAATATAATATATGTTCATTCTAAAAATATGGAGTTAACTTGTAAAAAAAATCTCCTTAAACTTTGTCACTAAAATATCATGCCTCCTCTATTTATATGGATGTTAAATATACATTTTAAATTTTAGACAATTATGGAAAGTTAGTATTATGTAATATTTTGTCAATTTTCGTAGTTATCTTACAAATATGAAATAGTATTGTCTAATTTAGTTCTTACCTAAGCAAATCGAAATAAAATTAAATTCAAGAGAATGTATTTGATTTTCACTATAAATTAGCTTCATCATATTTTTCATTATTTTTTTAAAAAATTTAATCACTTTTTTTATTTTTTAGCCCTATAAATTGATATTTGCACAAGTGAAAAATTTAACAGAAATTTTAATTTTTACTAATTAATAAAATTAAGAAGTATTTTGACAACGTTAATATTAACGTAATGGTAGCTCTATTTGCAACCCATAAAATAATAAATACACTCTATTATTAAAAAAAATATATACTTAAATTTTTTTAAAAAAATTACTCTTGATATTTTTTTAAAATTCTTTCCTTATATTATTTTATGTTAATTTCAATACTTATTTTGATTTCATTTTCATCTTTTTTTTCTAACTCATGTATATATTTTTTTATTTTTTTCTAAAAAAATCTCATATAATTTTTTATTTTAAATTTTTTGTCATAATATTTAAAATATAATTTATTTTTGTTTAATAGGTATATTGTTTAAGAATATGAATTGGAAGAAAAAAAATTAAAAAAATTTAGTACAATTAAAAATATAATTTTATATAAAATAAAAATTATTAAAATAGGGTGTCTTTATAAATTTTTGGAGTATTAATGAAATTTCCTGATTGACATAATCCTATAAGTGCAAAATAGTTTTTTTTATCTTAACAAAAGTCTTAATTTTACTAACTAATAAGGTTAAAGGGGATATTTTTGACAACGCTTAAATTAGAGAGACACAATTATATAAATGATATGTTTACTTGGAGGGAATAAGAATCAATAGTATGATATTAATTTCCATATAATAATTTATTAAATTGTGGAAAGAGAGAAAGTAATGGGGTTCACACAAATTAGAGAGAAAATAAAGAATAATGTTCTCTCCTCATTTTTATAGGGAATACTTTCTCCTTTATTAATTTAGGGAAATTTTATTTACACCTCAAAAATTTCTAAAGACACCTAATTTTAATAATTTTTATTTTATATAAAATTTATATTATTAATTGTACTAAATTTTTTTAAACTTTTTTCTTCCAGTTCATATTCTTAAAAAATTTACCTATCAAACAAAAATAAATTATATTATAAATATTATAACAAAAAATTAAAATAAAAAATTATATTTAAGTTTATATTTTTTTAATAATAGGGTGCATTTATCATTTTATGGGGTACAAATAGGAAATCCCTCAACATCGATGAGAATATGAGCGTTGTTTGCCCTTAAAATTTGCTCTGTGGCAGTTGTGTTTTTGTTATTTCTTTTTAAATGTTTTCTCTCTAATTTTGTTCCCTTTTTTGATCATAACTTCCTCTTTTGGTCTATAACTACTCCCGCCCTGATATATTCAAAATCTAACCTCCTTCTTCCCTAGTTCTTTCTCCCTTGTTCTTGCTTCCGACAGTGTTTCCACCCTAGCTTCTAAGATGGATTCGTTCCATCCTGACATCTCCAATGCCCTTTCCATTAGAGAAAGAGAAGTTGTTAACTTGTCCAATCTCCCTACACCTCCCCAACGTCCTGTTTCCCACCGAATTATTTGCAGAATCTTCTCTCACAGAGGTTTCAATCCAAAGCAACTTATTAATTTCTTCACCACTCACTGGAAAGGCCGATTTGAAGTCACAATTTCTACTTATGAAAAGGATTCCTTTATGATCACCTTTGGTTGTGAAGGTGACTTAAGAAGAGTTCTCTCTAAGGAACCTTGGCATTTTCATAACAAACACATGATACTATGCACTCCAACTAATTGTTGGATATTATTTTACCAGGATCTTAGATCTACTCACAAGTATGTTTATTAACATCCTAAATATGAACTTTCTAAAACGATAAATTAAACACATATAAAGTTTAGGAAACCTTACATTGGGTGCAGCGGAATATAATGACTCCTTCCGTTCAGATATCTAGCCCTTGATTCCTTTCTGTAGCAGAGCATTATCAATATCTGAACCTGGATCTCTTTCTCTGAATCTTTGATGCTGAAACTCCTTTGCTGATGATCTTTCTTCACGATCTTCCTCACTATGATTGAGGTATCACTTGATGTGTGTGGGCACTACTCATACACTAAGGATTTCGAAATTATCAAGGAAGAAGAGAGAGAGTGGTCAGCTAAAGATAGGGAGAGAGAAGGCTCAGTTTTTCTGAATAGAAAAAGTCAGAAGAAAAGTGTAATTTTTCTGAAGCCTTCACTATCTATTTATAGCATTCCACTAGGGTTAGATTTGAATTATATGGCATTAAAATAATGAAAAAATCAATTTAAAAAAGCTACAAAGGTGGCCGGCCATACACTTAATGGATTGGGCCTTGGGCTTTGCAATTTTGCAATTTTAACACCTTTTGTATCTGATTTTCTCAAAAATGCCAATTTCCTAATTCAATCATTTAAATGCCAATTCTAACTATTTAATAACTATAAATAATTATTAAATAATATTGTCATTTATCATATTTATTAATTGAACCATACAAAGTATCATAATTAACAAATATGCCCCTATAAACTCTTTCTTTACAATTTCGCCCTTACTTAGTGAAAATTTCACAAATAGACATAGTCTAATTTGAGAATTATAATTGATTAATCAAAACCAATTACATGAGTCTTACAAGCAATATTATCTCAACTAGTGGGGGGACCATGGGTCTATATAACCGAGCTTCCAATAAGTAGATCAAGAATTTAGCACTAAAATTCACTAACTTATTAATTCTTCGTTGAATCCACGCATAGAACTTAGAATTGCACTCTCAGTATATAGAATGCTCTATATGTTCCACCATATAGACACATCATTAGTTATCCATTGTTATAATCCTAATGTGATCAATGATCCTCTATATGAATGATCTACACTGTAAAGGGATTAAATTACCGTTACACCCTACAATGTATTTATTCCTTAAAACACTTGACCCCGTATAAATGATATTTCAGCTTATGTGAAATGAGTACTCCACCATTTATGTTCGTTTGGTCAAGCTCGAAGGAGATCATCCTTTGCTTACTATTCGCCAGATAGAAGCTATAGATTCCATGTTTATGATAGCGCTCCCACTCAATTGCACTACCGTGTTCCCAAAATGTACGTATCACCCTGACCTAAAAGTAGGCTTAACTAACAAATCAAAGAACACGAATAGCCTTTCAAGATTGAGCCTAATCATATCAGGATTAAGATCATTTGATCTAGGATCAACTAGGCGATATTGACTTGAATAGATATTACGGTAAGTTTAATAAATCTAAGTCAAAGTTCAATATCGGTCCCTTCAGATGCATACTCCATGCATCCAACCTGAGCTTTACTTTAACCAATGTTCTGGAAAGAACATAGTATTTCTCCAAATACAAGTAAACTCTTGTTGTAGATTATCATATCAGTAAAACCCTGTGTCTGATAAATCTAGGAAACTTTATTCACATAGTCATGTTTACTTTCCAATGTGTTGACGGCACAATAAACAGGATCAAGTATGTGAAAAGGGTTTCAGATGAATTTATACATTATGTACATATAATCATGAAATAAATCATGTGAACCATGCAACATTAAACGTTATTTCTGATCTATATTAATAAGTAAATCTGATTATATTGAAATGAGTTTTATTTAGGGCATAAAACCCAACACTAATCTGCTAAATGCTCCACTTGAATCTTATACTACAGCTCCCTTTTGGGTTCAAGTGTTGCAACTGCCCTTCTTGAGTAAGTCTGAATCACTTGCACGGGTTATTGGGAACTTAATTGGCTCCTTCATTGAAGTTCATGAAGACTCCCTTTACGAAGGATGGGGTCCGTTTCTTCGAATTCGTGTTGGAATTGATGTATCCAAACCAATTCTACGCGGGCAAACTTTTACTTTTCCTTGGATGTCGGATGAATTATGGCTTGATTATCGATACGAAAGACTTCCAGATTTCTGCTACGAATGTGAAACTATTGGCCATGTAGTTGACAAATGCCCCACTTGCTTGGAAAAATTGGATGACGGCAAAGAACCTGGCCTTCCTTATGGTCCCTGGTTAGAAGGGTCTCCTCTCCCAAAATCCAATTATGACCGCTACAGACAAGACTTTTCTAAAGCAGGTCCCTGTCCTTTCATCACTCGCCTTTCTCGCAACACTATCTCCCACATCATCCCTCACCCAAAGCCACTCCCTGCTTCCCCCTCAGGCCACTTCACGAGAAAAAGGAAAAGCTGTGATGATTGACAATGACAATCCTCTCGCTGCTCTTAAAATCATGTACATGTTGGGTTTTATACCCTAAATAAAACTCCATTTCAATGTAATCCATTTTATTCAACATCAATAAAGAAACATAAGTATTTTTCATTCATTTGTGTATGTTTTGGTTCATGTTATCAATTGCTTGTCTATTTGATTTATAAATTTATCTGAAACCCTTTTCACATACTTGATCATGTTTATTGTGTTGTCAACACATTGGAAAGTAAACATGACTATGTGAATAAAGTTTCCTAAATTTATCAGACACAAGGTTTTATTGATATGATAATCTACAACAGAGTTTACTTACATTTGGAGAAATGCTTTGTTCTTTCCAGAGCATTGGTTAAAGTAAAGCTCAGTTGGGTGCATGGAGTACGCATTGGAAGGGACCGATATTGAACTTTGACTTAGATTTATTAAACTTACCGTAATATCTATTCAAGTCAATATCGCCTAGTTGATCCAAGATCAAATGATCTTAATCCTGTTATGATTAGGCTCAATCTCAAGAGGCTATTCGTGTTCTTTGATTTGTTAGTTGAGCCTACTTTTGGGTCAGGGTGATATATACATTTTGGGAACACGGTAGTGCAATTGAGTGGGAGCGCTAACATAAACATGGAATCTCTAGCTTCTATCTGGCGAATAGTAAGTAAAGGATGATCTCCTTCGAGCTTGACCAAACGAAAATAAATGGTGGAGTACTCATTTCACATAAGCTGAAATATCATTTATACGGGGTTAAGTGTTTTAAGGATAAAATACATTGTAGGGTGTAACGGTAATCTAATCCCTTTACAGTGTAGATCATTCATATAGAGGATCATTGATCAAATTAGGATTATAACAATGGATAACTAATGAGGTGTCTATATGGTGGAACATATAGAGCATTCTATATACTGAGAGTGCAATTCTAAGTTCTATGCGTGGATTCAACGAAGAATTAATAAGTCAGTGAATTTAGGTTATAAATTCTTGATCTGCTTATTGGAAGCTCGGTTATATAGACCCATGGTCCCCCCACTAGTTGAGATAATATTGCTTGTAAGACTCATATAATTGGTTTTGATTAATCAATTATAATTCTCAAATTAGACTATGTCTATTTGTGAATTTTTCACTAAATAAGGGCGAAATTGTAAAGAAAGAGTTTTAGGGACATATTTGTTAATTATGATACTTTGTATGGTTCAATTAATAAATATGATAAATGACAATATTATTTAATAATTATTTATAGCTATTAAATAATTAGAATTGGCATTTAAATGGTTGAATTTGAAAATTGGCATTTTTGAGAAAATGAGATGCAGAAATGATTAAACTGCAAAATTGCAAAAAGTGAGGCCCAAATCCATATTGCCTAGGCCGACCACTTTTATAGGCTTTATCATCTGATATTTTTATTATTTTAATGCCAAATAATTCAAACCTAACCCTAGTGGAATGCTATAAATAGATAGTGAATGCTTCAGGAAATTTACACTTTAACTTCTGATTTCCTTCAGAGAAAAACCTGAGCCTTCTCTCTCTCTATACCTAGCCGCCACCTTCTTCTCTTTCTTATTCCTTGAAATTTCGAACCTCTTAGTGATAGAGTAGTGCCCACACACAGCAAGTAATACCTCAATCATAGTGAGGAAGATCGTGAAGAAAGACATTCAACAAGAAGGAGTTTCAGCACTAAAGAAGGAGAGAAAGAGATCCAGGTTCAGATCTTGATAATACTCTGCGACAGAAAGGATACAAGAGTTAGAGATCTGAACGGAAGGAGTCATATTATTCAGCTGCACCCAATGTAAGGTTTCTCATACTTTATATGTGTTTATTTCATAATCGTTTTAGAATTTCATATTTAGGGTGTTAATCAACATACTTGGGAGTAGATCTAAGATCCTGGTAAAATAATTTCCAACAGTACACACCATCCAATTTTGCTGGAAGTTCATCCAATGCTTGCATTTCCACATCCATTAACTTGGACAAACTTTCCAATGACAAACAGATCATATCGCCAACATCTAAATTGACTGCTACAACTTCTTCTCCTCGATCGACTATTAAAAAATCTGAACATCACCCTCTTCTTCACAACACTACCCCTTCGGCTTCGATCTCAGCAACAACATCTGTAATGCTTTCAATTGCTACACCTCCAGCATATGTGCATGTACCACCAATACATAGCAACCATCATCCTTCAATTGCTGCTACACCAGTAACCACAAACTCCACCATAGTCACAACTCTTCCACTTGACTTCTCGACTGTTACCATCTCCACTGCTGCTATTGACTCAACACCAACTCCACATATTGAAAATAGAATGTCCTCTATTTTTACCAAAAGACAGTATGTTTCCACAAGTGGTAATGTGCGTAATGTTTTGAAGCGATGTCGAACGAGAATGACTCCCCTAGCAGACTCCACCAACACTTCTACTCACCAACAACCTGATCCTTCCTCTGAAATCACAGATATTTCACTGTTGGCTGATGGTAATGGTGCTCCCTCGGCGAAGGCTGTTGTACAGCCTCGCCAATCGCCATGAATATCATCTCTTGGAATGCTCAGGGTTTGAGCAATCCAAAGGCATTCCGACAACTGCGTTTGCTCATCTCTCAAAATAAACCTGATGTAATTTTCATTATGGAAACAAAGCTTAGTTTAGGATCTATTTCTAAATTTTGTAATGCTTTTAAATTTCAGAATGGTATAGAGGTCCCTAGAGTAGGTCTAAGTGATGGTTTGCTATTTCTTTGGAATTTGAATGTAAATGTAACTATTATTAATTATGGAAGGAAATTTGTTGATTGTTACATGGCCCGCTTTGATGGCCCCTCTTGTCACTTCTCTGGTTTTTATGGATCCCCCGTTGTTTCTCAAAGAAAATTTACTTGGGAACTCTTAAAGAAGCTTAAAGACTCAGCTCCGTTAATGCCTTGGGGGCCCTTTAAAAAATGACTCTTAAATTGATGATTTCAGAACCACCATTGATGCAAGAGGACTTCATGAACTTATCTTTGATGGTGAGAGATTTACTTTGCATAACAACAACATTTGCGGCTCTAATGTGAAAGAACGTTTGGACTATGGTTTCATCAATTCCTCCTGGATGAATGAATTTCAAGTTCCAACTATTTCACATCTTGACTTTTTTCAATCGGATCATAGGGCATTAAAGGTTACTATACAACCTCATTCTATTGCACCAGCCCAAAAATTTAAATCCAGATTCAGATTTGAAAAGCTTTGGCTCCATGAGGAAGATTGTACCTCCATAATCTTAAAGAATTGGAAATCAACCAGGGCAAATCCATCTACCCAAATCCTGCAAAATCTTGCAGATTTCTCTCTTCAATTGCAATCTTGGCATAGAGCCAAATTTGGAGACTTGCCTAAAAAAATCAAAATCTCTCAAGAAAAGGTGGCTGCCCTTCACAACTCTTCGGACACTAGCAGATCCCACTTTGAAGAGCTTAAATCAAGCGAAAATATCCTTGATGAATTACTTGCTCAAGAGGAAGACTATTGGCAACAACGTGTTAGAACTTCATGGCTTAAATCGGGAGACTCCCACAAAAAGTTCTTCCACCAAAAAGCCAATACCAGACTCAACAATAATACTATCAAAGAACTCTTCGATGACCAATGTGTTTTAAGATCATCAAAAAAAGAAATTGGGGTTATGATTGAAAGTTACTTTCAGAGCATCTTCTCCACTGCTGGGTTTGATGCAGAAGCCATTCAACATGTCCTTCACACTGTTCCGTGCACCATTTTAGCTGACATAAATCACTCCCTGCTATTGCCTTACACGCGTGAAGATGTGTTTAATGCCTTGTCCTCCATGGGAGACGATAGCAACCCTGGTTTAGATGGCATGTCCGTCATGTTTTACACAAATTATTCGCATATTGTTGGTGATTTGGTGTCCAAAACAGTCCTTGAGGTTCTGAATAATGGTGCGGATCCCTCCTGCTTTAATCAAACTTTAATAACTTTGATTCCTAAGGTCAAGAAACCGAATGCTATGTCTCAACTTCGCCCCATCAACCTCTGCAATGTGTTATACAAGTTGGTCTCTAAGGCAATTGTGATTCGAATTAAACCTTTCCTTTCAATGGTTATTTCCGAATCTCAAAGTGCTTTCTTCAATCGAGGCTTATTACGGATAACGTGTTGGTTGCTTTTGAACTTTTGCACTCATTAAAACACTTAAAGAGAGGCAAAGAAGGCTACGCCGCCATCAAGCTCGACATGAGCAAAGCCTTTGATAGGGTGGAATGGCACTTTGTTTACAACATGATGATTAAAATGGGGTTCGATCCAGCTGTAGTGGATCTCATATATTGCTGTATCAACACTATTACATACTTTTTTTCTGTCAATGGCTCTATTCAAGGTCACTTAAATCCAACTCGTGGAATACGACAAGGTGATCCATTGTCTCCTTTCCTTTTTATCATATGTGTCGAGGGTCTCTCAAGGCTTTTTCAGTTTGAAGAACTATGAGGTAATCTTAATGGTCTTCGTATTGCCAGAGGTGCTCCAAGTGTCTCTCATCTATTTTTTGCTGACGATAGCCTCGTTCTCTGCCGTGCTAATAAAAAATCTGCCATGGCCATCAAGCGATCACTTGATTATTACTGCAGAGCTTCAGGTCAAAGCCTTAATGTGGATAAGTCTGTGCTTTCATTCTCTCCGAATACACTTCCGGTATTGCAGTCGAATGTTTAACAAATTCTGCAAATGGATATCAAACCATGTCATGAAAGATACTTGGGATTACCTTCATATTCAGGCAGAGACAAAAAAATCCTCTTTGGAGAAATCAAGGATAAGTTATGGAACCTTCTATCCGCTTGGCAAGAAATTTTTTTTTTCAGTTGGTGGCAAAGAAGTCTTACTCAAAGCTGTTGCACAATCCATTCCAACCTATGTCATGAGTTGTTTTAAACTCTCTAAAACTCTCATCAACCAAGTTGAAACCATGTGCAACAAATTCTAGTGGGGTTCTAACTCCTCGTCATCGGGTATTAATTGGAAAACATGGAAGGCTCTAACCCAGTCAAAAGTTCAAGGAGGAATGGGTTTTAAAAGTTTTGTTCACTTTAACCAAGCTTTATTGGCAAAGCAAGCTTGGCTAATTTTCTCGAAAAATACTAGAAAAATACTTCAAGCAAAACAGATAATATCTATCTAGACTTTCATTGACTAATTAATTCAATTTCTAATTATAATATATTTTAGTTCATTTATTTTAATTAATCATTAAATGAAAAAATCATTGATTTAAGTTGGTCCAAAATTAAAATAAATAATTTTCAACTTTAATCTATTTTTCAAATAAAATTCGAAATTTCTGCATTAAAGAAATGCAATTTTGAAATTGTGGGAAAAAGATTAATAAAATAAAATAAAATATATTTTGAAAATTATTCAAATTTAAGTTATTCTGAAATAAGATTCCAAACTTAAGATAATTTTCAACTTTAATTAAATAACATGAAAATAACAATATTTAAGTATCATAATGAAAATCAACTTAGATATTGAAATTTTCAATTTAATTAAATGTATTAAATTCAAGAAATAAATAATTAAGTATAGAGGAAACTTAATTATTAATTCTAGTTTAATACTAGGAAAATATACGAAACTTAGATTGTCCCAAAATTAATTATTAAACAATTAATTTCATAATTAATGATATTTTCCTATTTAATATTAGAAATAATAACTAGTATAGAAATAACTATCTAGAATATATATCATTAACTAAGTGTTTTTCTAAAATTAACTTTAAAATATTAAATGAAAAAAATTTCATATATTTTAAAAGTTAATTATGTTGCTAATTCAATTTTAATTAGGTTAGACTAATATAATTAACCTAATACAATTTTAAATAAGGCAAATGGGCCTTCACAATTGGGGTAGTTCATGTGAGGGAGAGTTGGGTTCAGTATGTCGTACCCACTTCTATTGGCCCCCAACTCTCACACAAGACCCAAAAGAGAGTAATTTAACCTTAAAATAAATACCTGTTATTAATTGAATAGGTCCAAAAACTAAATGGACCTAAATAAAATCTATCAGGGTGTGACATTTTATTTAGCAACAACATATATGCATCTAAACATAAAGTAAACATATAGGCTCACATAGGCACATAGATTTGGATGGATCCTATCATGTTACTAGGTCATACACAGATGAAAGAAGAATGTAAAATTTACATGTTACAAATTATTTACTTGACCTATTGACAATTGAACCGTGGGTTAAAATCATATCATTGGATCTGTCAACAAGTTAACCATGGCAATTTAGATCAAGCAATAATAGGTTTTAGAAAAACTTACAAACAATCTAAAACACATACTCCTGCAAACAAGTTAGATTGGATAGTTGGATGTAGGATTTATTTAATTTTAAATTAAGTAATAAAAAAAACCGGTTTAAAAAAAATTTAAAATAAACCTACAATTTTTGAAAAATTATGTTTCAACTAACCCAAATATCATTTCAAAAAAAAAATTTGCTAACCACCTTTTAAATTTCATGTTATTTTATAAATTAAATATTCAATAAAATAAAATGATAAATACATACCCTTTTCTGATTTTATAATTTAATTTAAGTAAAAATAACAAAATTTAAAAGTTAGCAAAAATATCTTATTTCTATTTAAAATACCATGATTATAGTAATCTTATTTTAAATCTAAATAAGGTCAAATTACTTAAAATAGAATATTTTATAAAAGAAATTTAATATCTGACCTTAGATTTAAAAATAAGATAAAATAATCAAATTTTAAAAAATAAGAAAAGAACTAAGCAAAAATAGATTTTTACCTATTTTCAAATTCAAATTACACTAATATCTAAAATTAATTTTAAAAAATCAAATTAATTTATTTCTGATAATTAGATTTGAAATATGAAAAGTAAAAATCAAAATACAAAACTACACAAAAAATCGGAAGTTAATTCCATGAAATAGTATGAAAAATCGAAGAAAAACGAAAAAATTTTGAGCTGTGCGGACGGTATGCAAAGCACACCATCCAGATGCACATCCTTGGGCGCAAGGGGCCGCTTGGGCGCACAAAGGGTGCTGCCAGCAGCCAGCCACGCGCACAAGGTTGTGTCACCACCCCCGATTTTTTCAAAACTTTCAAAAAATCATAACTAATTCAAATAAAATCGAAATTGAGTTCTGTAAAAAAGGAAATTGCTTAATTTTTTCCAAACTATCCAATAAAAATAATTCCAAAAACGAAAATTTAATTATTTTTCATAAAATTTCACGAGCATCAATCAATAATCATATAACACACATATCAACATGAAACCATCCAAATCAACATATATCATCGTTTTAATTCATATTTCATGAAAGTAAATCATTACCATGGCTCTGGTGCCAGTTGTTGGAAATATTTTACCAGGATCTAGATTTACTACCAAGTATGTTTCATTAACATCCTAATATGAATTCTAAAACAATGAAATAAACACATATAAAGTTAGAAAATCTTACATTGGGTGCAGCGGAATATAATGACTCCTTCCATTCAGATCTCTAGCCCTTGATTCCTTTCTGTAGCAGAGCATAATCAAGATCTGAATCTGGATTTCTTCCTCTCCTTCCTTTGATGCTGATTCTCCTTCTTGTTGTTTGGATTCTCCTACAGTTTTACACACTATGATTGAGATACCACTTGATGTGTGTGGGCACTACTCTATCACTCAAGGATTTCGAAATTGAAGAGAGAAAAAGAGAGAGGGTGGCGCATGGCTTTTTCTCTGAAGGAAACAATGTGCAAAGTCATGAGTTTCCTGAAGCCAATACTTTCTATTTATAGAATGCCTTCTAGGTTTAGGTTAGAATTGTATGGCATTAAAATAATAGAAAAATAAAATGGTAAACTCTTTGCATAGTGGGCGGCCATATAAGGAAATTGGGCCTCACTTTGCAACTTTCCCATTTTGTTATTTTTCATTCCCATTTTCTCAAAAATACCAATTTTCCAATTTTAACCATTTAAATGACAATTCTAATTATTTAATAACTAAAAAAATAATTATTAAATAATATTGTCATTTAATATATTTATTAATTTAGACATATAAAGTATCTTAATTAATAAATAAACCTAGAATCTCTTTTCTTTACAATTTCGCTCTTGCTTAGTGAAAATTCATAAAGTAGACATAGTCTAACTTTAGAATTATAATTGATTAATTAAAATCAATTAATTGAGTCTTACAAGCAGTATGGTCTCAACTAGTATGGGGACCATGGGCCTATATTTCTGAGCTTCCAATAAGTCGAACCGAATTTATCAAGTCAATTCCCTAACTTATTAATTCCTTATTGAATTCACACTTAGAACTTGGAATTGCACTCTCAGTCATATAGAACGCTCTATATGTTCCACGATATAGATACGTCATTAGTTATCCATTGTTATAATCCTAATTTGATCAATGACCCTCTAATAGATGATCTACATTGAATAGGCACTAAGTTATCGTTACACCTTCAATGTATTTTATCCTTAAAACACTTAGCTCCGTATAAATGATATTTCAGCGAAGTGAAATGAGAGATCTCCACCATTTATCTCTGTTTAGCCAAGCTCGAAGGATATCATCGTTTCACTTCTAAATTCCTATAGAAGTTATAGACTCCATATTTATGTTAGCGCTCCCACTCAATTATACTATCATGTTCCCAAAATGTACGTATCACCCTGACCCAAAAGTAGGCTTAACTAACAAATCAAAGAACATGTATAGTACTCTTGAGATCGAACCTAACCATATCAGGATTAAGAACATTTGATCTAGGATCAACGGGTGATATTGAATTGAATAGATATTACGGTAAATTTTAATATATCTAATCAAAGTTCAATATCGGTCCCTTCCGATGTATACTTGTAACGCCCGTACTTTTATAAAAATATTAATTTTATTTACAAGCGTTAAACATGGAAAATCATAATGTCGCATTTTTATTTAATACTTAAAAATGTTCACAACTGGCCAGTTTTCGAAAAAAAAAAACATAATAATTAATAACTAAAATAATTGTGACATAAGTTTAATAACATAAATAAATAAACAGAGCGCCCTAGATCGCGCACAGTTATATGGCCCTCAGCGAGTTCACACACACAAGCATCCAAAGTTCCACGCGCCACCGACATTCTAGACTTTTAGTTACTTTGGTCTGCACATGGTAATTTAATAAGGGTGAGCTACTAAACTCAGTAAGGAAATGTGTGTCAGGTAGTCACATAATAAAAATAAAACTTAACTAAAAATGCACATGCACATATATAGACAACTAGCAAAACATAAACTTAATCATATCACTGGTAGCTAATAACTAGGTTCTAAGCTAAATCACATAAAATGATTACGCCCGAGTCCAACTTTGGCAAATAAACCCGAGCTATTGGACTAAATGGCGGAGGGCTGGGTTCAGTAAAATCGTACCCACTACTAAATGGCCCCCTATCTACCATATAGACCCAACAGTCAAGTATTTAACAATTATCTTCTCGGTCAAATCATGTCACATAAATTATAATCTGCCTAATTTAAATAATGCCAAACTACTATACATTATTTAACTAACATAACAATCATAACTAAATAATGTGAATCTTATAAACACACTATTTACATACATACGTAAATAACATGAATCTTATAAACATATTATTTAAATATATACCTTTAGCAATGGCCATGCTCTAATACTGTAAACATACATAAATAACATGAATCTTATAAACATATTATTTGAATATATATTATACAGTACATTAAATAACAAACAATAAAGAGTCAGGCAGAAAACCTTAGTTAACTTCTTTTTTACTATTCTCACTCTTCCTATGAATGTTATTACATACAGAAAACTTATTTTTTCTACTTAATTTTCTTACCTCGAATGTGGAGTACTAGCCTTGATTGCAATGAAAGTGACCCTTGAGAAATAATTGTCTTATGAAAAACCTAAATTTCATACTTATTAATTAGAACACATTATAGGGGTATATATACATATATACATATATTTATATATGAAACCTTAAATTTGAATTTAGAAACCCAAAATTATAAAATGATATACCTTAGTTTCCAATAAGATCTAGTTGAGCACTAAAACTTGAACGTAAAATAATGGTGATGTGATGCTAATCCGATGATGGAGATAATTGTTGGGTTTCATGCCCTAAATAAAACTTTATTTCAATGTAATCCAGTTTATTCAACATCAATAAAGAAACAGAAGTATTTTTCATTCATTTGCATGTTTTGGTTCATCTTATCAATTGCTTGTCTATTTGATTTATAAATTCATCTGAAACCCTTTTCACATACTTGATCCTGTTTATTGTATTGTCAAGATATTGGAAAGTAAACATGACTATGTGAATAAAGTTTCCTAGATTTATCAGACACAGGGTTTTACTGATATGATAATCTACAACAGAGTTTACTTGCATTTGGAGAAATGCTATGTTCTTTCCAGAGCATTGGTTAAAGTAAAGCTCAGGTTGGGTGCATGGAGTATGCATCGGAAGGGACCGATATTGAACTTTGACTTAGATTTATTAAACTTACCGTAATATCTATTCAAGTCAATATCGCCTAGTTGATCCTAGATCAAATGATCTTAATCCTGTTATGATTAGGCTCAATCTCAAGAGGTTATTCGTGTTCTTTGATTTGTTAGTTAAGCCTACTTTTGGGCCAGGGTGATACGTACATTTTGGGAACACGGTAGTGCAATTGAGTGGGAGCGCTAACATAAACATGGAATCTGTAGCTTCTATCTGGCGAATAGTAAGTAAAGGATGATCTCCTTCGAGCTTGACCAAACGAAATAAATGGTGGAGTACTCATTTCACATAAGCTGAAATATCATTTATACGAGGTTAAATGTTTTAAGGATAAAATACATTGTAGGGTGTAACAGTAATCTAATTCCTTTACAGTGTAGATCATTCATATAGAGGATTATTGATCAAATTAGGATTATAACAATGGATAACTAATGATGTGTCTATATGGTGGAACATATAGAGCATTCCATATACTGAGAGTGCAATTCTAAGTTCTATGCATGGATTCAACGGAGAATTAATAAGTCGGTGAATTTAGGTTATAAATTCTTGATCTGCTTATTGGAAGCTCGATTATATAGACCTATGGTCCCCCCACTAGTTGAGATAATATTGCTTGTAAGACTCATATAATTGGTTTTGATTAATCAATTATAATTCTCAAATTAGACTATGTCTATTTGTGAATTTTTCACTAAGTAAGGGCGAAATTGTAAAGAAAGAGTTTTAGGGGCATATTTGTTAATTATGATACTTTGTATGGTTCAATTAATAAATATGATAAATGACAATATTATTTAATAATTATTTATAGTTATTAAATAGTTAGAATTGGCATTTAAATGGTTGAATTTGAAAATTAGCGTTTTTGAGAAAATGAGATGCAGAAATGATTAAACTGCAAAATTGCAAAAAGTGAGGCCCAAATCCATATTGCCTAGGCCGACCACTTTTATAGGCTTTATCATCTGATATTTTTATTATTTTAATGCCAAATAATTCAAACCTAACCCTAGTGGAATGCTATAAATAGATAGTGAATGCTTCAGGAAATTTACACTTTAACTTCTGATTTCCTTCAGAGAAAAACCTGAGCCTTCTCTCTCTCTATACCTAGCCGCCACCTTCTTCTCTTTCTTCTTCCTTGAAATTTCAAAACCACTTAGTGTTAGAGTAGTGCCCACACACAGCAAGTGATACCTCAATCATAGTGAGGAAGATCGTGAAGAAAGACATTCAACAAGAAGGAGTTTCAGCACTAAAGAAGGAGAGAAAGAGATCTAGGTTCAGATCTTGATAATACTCTGCGACAGAAAGGATACAAGGGTTAGAGATCTGAACGGAAGGAGTCATATTATTCTGCTGCACCCAATGTAAGGTTTCTAATACTTTATATGTGTTTATTTCATAATCGTTTTAGAAGTTCATATTTAGGGTGTTAATCAACATACTTGTGAGTAGATCTAAGATCCTGGTAAAATAATTTCCAACAACAATTATGGTTATGTATGATATAGCTTGAGGTAGTATATGATGATATGATGTTTGTGGGGTAAGGTTTTGGCTATAGATGAAACAAATGAGAATAACAAAATGGAAGAAAGGGACTATGACATGGATATTGGTAATGACGAAATCGGGGAATGTTTGAGAGATTGGTTTCGCTTCTTTGAATGAGTGAGAAAATAAGTTAATTATATGGCTATTTATAGGCCTAAATCTTAACTATACTGCACCATAATTTGAAAAGAAACTATTAAATTATTAATAAAGCATCATAATCACCTTTACAATCGGTCAAACCAGTTTAATACTATCTGTAATTAATTTGAAAAAAACTACCATGCAGAGAATATCATTCTTGACTGCGTATAATATGGAGTAACTCTCTCATTTATTGTTGCTACATAAACCGTTCTACCATGTGACTAACTATACTATTAATTACTCAAACTCTAAATTCTTAAATATGTCCACGTCCTCTACTAGCACTAGTAACTTCTTCTTATTATATGTTATATATATTTATTGAAACAAAAGTTTTTTTAACCCTTAGTGGCCCACGTTTTCTCTTAAAAAAAATATAACTAAATGTGATGATGATAGAACACATAGAATTTAATATAACCTAATCTGCTTGTGAATCGATTAGAGATTCAAAACCCTCCTACTCCTATGTATAAACTATCATTGAACTTGAATTGATCCTTGGTGTGCCACATACCTAAAATTATTCATAAAAATAATAATTCTTTGATTTATTCCTTAATTGATTACATAAATTTAAATATAGTTTCTAACAAAATTAATCACTTAGCTATTGTAATCTCTTACTTACAAGATGTAAGAAATAAATACCATTTTATTTATGAAGTAAAGAAACATACCACTTTCTAATAACAATAATAATAAAAAAAATACTATATTCTATGCAATAACTATTTCCACATCGAGATAACTAGACTATCGTAATAGAAAAAAATAATCAAATATTTTGGTTATTACAATACTCCATACATCCAATACTGGTAAACTTTGCCAATGTCCTGGAAAGGACATAACACTTTTCCAATGTGTAAGAATACCTATCGCTGATTATACCATGTCAGTCTAAATCCAGTGTACTGACAAATCAGGGAATAAACTTTCGAACATATAATTAAGATTATATTTCACTGTGCTGACAACCCTATAATCATTAACAAATTCATATGTTTTGGACTTAAATAGAATTCATACATTATATATATAATCATGAAATAAATCATGTGAACCATGCAACATAAAATATTATTTCTGATCTTTATTAATAAGTAAATCTGATTATATTGAAATGAGTTTTATTTAGGGCACAAAACCCAACAGTCTCAACCTTATGGTCCTCCTTAGAGCTTGAACAATTTGTAACTGTATTATGGAGCGTTTGGACAAAACGAAACAAGGAGAGACATGGATCGAAACCGAAACCACATGATGTTCTCCTGTATTTTGCTCTCTCATATTTGGATGAATTTCACTCTGCTAATCATAAATCAGCTGTGAGGGAATCAGACACAGCTACTGCCTCATCTTCAGCAAGTAATTCTGCTGTCTCTTGGCCGAATCCTCCTTCGGGACGCCTCAAACTCAACACATACGCAACAGTCAATGTAAGGAATCAAATGTCCGGGTTTGGTGTTGTTTTAAGAAACAGTTCAGGTGACATTGTTGCTACAATGTCATTGCCTTTCAAAGGCTGTTTCAAACCAGACATTATGGAAGCATTAGCTTTAATGCATAGTCTACAGTGGATCAAAGACCTTCGACTACCAATGCACTTAATTGAGACGGACTCCCTTACCGTAGTTAAAGGACTGCTTTCTTCGCATGAGCTAGTTTCTGATTGCCATTGTTTGCTTCGCAACATCTCTCTTTTAGTTTCCAATCTCCCTGGAGCCCAAATCTCACATGTATATAGATATGCTAATAATGCCGCTCACTTGTTGGCTAGGTTCGCTCTTTCGACGGAAACTAAATGTTCATGGTTGGAGGAAGTCCCTCCACCAATTATGCCTATTATATTTTAACTCTTTGTTCCAATATAATAGCATTTTATCTCAAAAAAAAAAAAAGAACTCCCTTAATTTATTTTAGTTTTATTAATTAAAAATGAAAAAGACAAATAAATCCTTTAAAAATATATAAACAAAAAATAATTAGCATGTTTATCAAATTAAAACATTCTAATTATCTTTCCTAGTTATGTAAATAAAATAATATGATTTTAGTTTTATTTCAATACAATTTAATAAAATATTGTTTTCGATTATTTTCTATTTTAAACTTACACTTTTGTAAAAGGAAATTTGATTTTCTATACTTACATATACCTAATATTTTTTCTCTAAACACATAACATTTAATATTTGTGGGATATGACACATTTTAGAATATCCCTAAAATACCCTCATTTACATTACCGCCTCCCCTCTCTTTTCTTCTCTCTTTGTTATAAACAAAAAAAAAATTAAAAATTAAAGTGGGCATCGGGCCCTACATCAGGCCCATCGGGCCAATCCTATAAAATGAAAAAAATTAAAAAAAAAATAAAGTGGACATCTGACCATCGGGCCCTACATCGGGCCAGTCCTATAGATAGAATTTTTTTTAAAAAAATCCAAAATGGGCATCAGACCATCGGGCCCTACATCGGGCCATGCATCGGGCCTTCATCTTCAAGCTCATATCAAACTAGAAAATCAGATTTTCTTGCCCAGAAAGATCACAGACCCTAGATCTACTCCATCTAACCCTAGATCTAATCAAGAATGCACATATCCAACCTAAATCTATCAACTAACAACATTTTTACCATAATCAATAAGAAAAAAAAAATAAAAAATCGAAAGGGGAAAGACTTGTCGCATGCTCAGTGGATGGGTTCCCTCCGTGGGGTGGTGGGTTCGGTGGGTTCTTTGTTCGAGTGGGGATTCGTGGGTGGTGGGATTTCAAACGCTAGAGAGAAAAGGGGCGAAGAGAGAGAGATAGTCAGTTTAGAAATGAGGGAGTAAAATTGGGTTTAAGTAAAAGTTATCCCATTTTACAAATTATGTATAATTTTAGATTAGGATACCAATTTTTTTAGCATATAATTTCAAATTTCCCTTTGTAAACGCCGAATAAGTGACAAAGTTTGGGGTAAAATAGTTTTTTTTTTTTTTCAAAATAAATATAAAATAGAGTTGGACTTCATTTTTGTTCCATAGGATATAAAACTCTCATCTGAAGTGAAGCAAGAAGAAAAGGAAAGGGTTTCTTTGGGAACAAGCAGAGTTAGGTTCTTCACTTCTTCTCTGAAATTTGAACAAATTTCAGCTTGATCTTTCATTCTCAAACAATGGCGGCCGCCATGTTAGAAGATACGAGTTTTGAAGATGATCAATTGGCATCTATGTCCACTGATGATATTGTTAGGGCCTCTAGACTTCTCGATAACGAAATTCGAATCCATAAGGTATACCCTTTTACTTCTTATCGCGCTAGATGTAGCTAAGTTTTTCTTTCTGACTGTTTAATAATTCATATCTATATCTTCGGTTTCAGTCTGCGCTTTTAGGGTTTTCTATGGCGACCATTCTTTTTTTCTGTCACTTTTTAGATCTCTACCCGATTTCTTTTGTAAATACGGGATATTTGTACTGTGATTATTTGTTTATCCTTGCTTATGATTTTTATTATTATTGTTTAAAGGAAGAATTGCAAAGAACCAATCTAGAATTGGATTCGTACAAGGAGAAGATAAAAGAAAATCAGGAGAAGATTAAGCTCAACAAGCAGTTACCTTACTTGGTGGGCAACATCGTTGAGGTAATATTATGATTCCCTTGAACATGGTTTCAATGCTTTTCTTATGTTGGTGATAAGTTAGTTTCCCAAGTTGCTTACAAGTTTGGTTTGAGCTGTGTTGTGTTTGTATGTTTGATATATGAATTTAAAGGAAGAATAAAGGGTTACCAAGTAAATGGGTCTGTGAGGTATTGATGTTATTATGAATGAGGGTCCCTGCTAGTGGTACTGGCGGGCGTGGTTATGTACTGATTATATGTACCAGTAAACACACCATATAAAAACAAATAACCCGCCTGCTATGTCAAATTGTGGTAGGTATGTTTCTTGTTTACACACCACGAAATGAAGAGTAGAAAAACTTGCTCTTATTTCATTTGAGAAAGGTTTCATCTTAAAATTTACTGGAGGTAGTCATATCCCAAAGTTATGTTCTTGAAGTTCCGAGGTTTTGTTCCTTTACATTTATGTTTTGGAAGTCAGAACTCATAGGATTATCATACTAACTACTAACCATTCACTGGATTTAGATTAAGGAAATTATGATTATTTTGATAGATGTATAAATTTTGAGTTAACGGGGTCATCTATGCCATTTGATGTTTATTATGGACAACATCACCTGTTAGTATTCAACCATATTTACTTATTCCTTTTGTTTTCAGATTTTAGAAATGAATCCTGAAGATGAGGCCGAGGAAGATGGTGCAAACATCGACCTTGATTCACAGAGGAAGGGGAAGTGTGTTGTTTTGAAAACATCTACCCGCCAGGTAACTTAGTATGCAAGTCCTTTGTTCTTGTATTAAACTGATAGAGTTACAGAATAGAGCCTACTTAATCAGTCAGTTGAGCTGTGCCAAATTTATTTGCAAAAGAGTTTCTCATATTATTGATCATGCTACATATTTTGGTTATTATTAGGAAAGAGTAGCTATGTTTCTATGATGATGTGTATTGTGCACGTGTTGCTGATACAAATGAGGAAAAATTTATCTTTCAAATGGAAGAGCTAGAAGAGTCTTGCTGTGCAAAAGAGTTTCTAATATTATTTTGATCATGCTACATTTGGATATTTTGGTTATTATTAGAATAGAGTAGCTATGTTTTTACAATGATGTATATTGTGCACGTGTTTCTGATACAAACGAGGAAACATTTATCTTTCAAATGGAAGATCTAGAAGAGTTGTTGTAAATTATTATTCTATGTTTGCTCATATCTGATTGCTAATTTCTGTGTTAACTATTGATTGCAGACAATTTTTCTACCTGTTGTCGGACTTGTTGACCCTGACAAATTAAAGCCTGGTGATCTTGTTGGAGTGAACAAAGATAGTTACTTGATCTTGGACACGTTGCCATCTGAATATGATTCTCGAGTAAAGGCTATGGAGGTTGACGAAAAACCTACTGAAGATTACAATGACATTGGAGGACTAGAAAAGCAGGTAAGTAAAAGGCTGATGCATGTCCTTTGTGGCACTTCAAATTTTATGTTCTCAAGCACCACATGCTTACTTTTGTACTCAATTTGGTTATTATTGCACAGATCCAAGAGCTAGTAGAGGCCATTGTTCTGCCTATGACACACAAGGAACGGTTTCAGAAATTGGGGGTCCGACCCCCTAAGGGAGTGCTATTATATGGACCTCCTGGTACTGGGAAAACTTTGATGGCTCGTGCTTGTGCTGCACAGACAAATGCTACATTTTTGAAACTTGCAGGTCCACAGTTGGTCCAGGTATTGTATAGGATAGATTACTATCTTTTTCTTTTGTGAATACATACTCATATTCTGTTCTTTTGTAAGTTTTATGTTAATTTTTTATATTGTAACCTTGAAGATGTTCATTGGAGATGGAGCAAAACTTGTTCGTGATGCTTTTCAGCTTGCAAAAGAAAAATCTCCATGCATTATTTTTATAGATGAAATCGATGCAATTGGGACAAAGCGATTTGATAGGTAATTAATGCTCTACAATTTTTTTTGTCAGTGCATTTTGATAGGATATATGTTCTAATATATAAGCATGAATAAGTCTCAAGCTGGTGGATGACATTTTTGTTTTTGTTTTTGTTTTTGTTTAGTTTTGTCCTTTTCAAATATCTATATATAAACTTCCTTTTTACCAGCTTAGAGCGGCAATAAGAATCCTCTCTCCTAATTACCTATTTTCCTTACTTCTCCACCCCTACCAAATATATTATTATTTTTTTGTTGAACACTTGCAAAAGTGATTATTGTTAACTTTTTTTTTTGGCGTGCACATAATGCAAATACAAATGATCTTTATTTTAATTTTTTTTTCTTCCACAAATTAGTAGTAAAAATAACCTTTTTAGAGAAAATAATCTATTCTTCTGCACCAATATTATAATGTTTATTTTTAATTACTATATAAATATTTATTATTGTAATAAATATAATATTAATCTATAATCTATATAACAATATCTATACTAATATATAGAAGTGTGGAATGTGAATGACTTTTGTACTATTCTAACTCTTGATTTTTTGTTATTAGATGTTATTAAGTTTTTTCATTAGCTTCTAAATATGTACCAGGTGTCTTTTACTTTTCGTCAATTATTTCTTTATTAATTAAATATTATTATTATAATACTATTTTTTTATGATTATGGACAATTCTATATAATTTTTATTTATATTAATACTCACTATTTGCAATTCTTAATAAATGACAAATAATTAATAAATTGTGCACCTTCATTTATTGAGCCAAATGCACCTTCATTTATAATTCTGAATAGATAATAAGTAAAATAACAAAATATATATTTTCTGCTTGGAATTGCCAAATGCAATACATAATAAGTTCTTTAATCTATTTTACTACAGTGAAGTAAGCGGAGACCGAGAAGTACAACGTACTATGTTAGAATTGTTGAATCAGCTAGATGGTTTCAGCAGTGATGACCGTATCAAGGTAACATATTGGATGGTTATTTTTTTGTGCATCCAGAAATATAGATGCAGTCTGCTAATAGAAGATATTATACTAAGTTCTAACTAACTATCCAATACCATTTTCTTTTTATCATTTTAATATAGGTTATAGCAGCAACGAATCGTGCTGACATTCTAGATCCTGCTCTTATGCGTTCTGGCCGTTTGGATCGTAAAATTGAGTTTCCACATCCTACTGAAGAGGCAAGGGCCAGAATCCTCCAGGTATATAACCTTTTTTTATTAACTTCTCAGTTCATTTGTTTTTGGTTGTATGTAACTGTATTACTGGATCTTTCTACTACAAATCTGCAGATCCATTCTAGGAAGATGAATGTTCACCCAGATGTCAATTTTGAAGAACTAGCTCGATCCACTGATGACTTCAATGGTGCACAACTAAAAGCTGTTTGTGTGGAGGCAGGCATGTTAGCTCTTCGTCGTGATGCAACCGAGGTACCAATTCTTTCTACTCGATAACTCTGGATTTCACTTTAGTTGTTTGGATAAATTTATTCAAGGGCCTCCTGTTAATAGGATTGTTTGAGTTGTGGCATAAAAATAACTGTAATTCCGTGGCAGGTGAATCACGAGGACTTTAATGAAGGTATCATTCAAGTTCAGGCAAAGAAGAAGGCAAGCTTGAATTATTATGCATAAGGTGGGATCTATGGAGATGTTTAGCAAGCTGACTAAGAACTGTTCGAGGACTAAAGGCAAAAGCTTGTTTCTCATATACCATTGGAGTGCAAAAATGTTAAATGTCTGCAGCGTTTTGGGACTTGGGCATTTATACTTTTAGTTCTTCTATTACTCCCAGCTGTTTATTGGAGCTCTCTCACTGTCTCACTTCAATTTTCTTATATTGCCATTTTTATATGAAATTGTTGCGCAATGGTTCTCTCATCCCTAGAATAGCTCATATGCCACAAACCATTACATTATACGGTAGCTTCTGTTTTAAGGAAAACATTCTCTGGATTCCTCTTGATTACAATAGAGATTTCTAAACAATGCAAAGTAAGGTTTTGCGTTATGAAATGATTACTACCCTTGAGTAAGAAATATTAGTGAAATAGAGAATGAAGGTGAATACTGTGCACAACTGGATTTGGAGGAATAGAGGATTGATATTTGAAAGCAGTTAGTTGCTTCTATGCCTCCAATTTTTAATGTCATTTGGAAAAGGCTTTTCCAAGTTAATCCACAGAATTATCTGTGAAGCATACATTGATTTGATCCTTGAAATCTAGTTCTTATAGGCACATCAACAAAGAAAACAAAAGTGTATTCAAATGTAAATAATAAAGTAGTAAACTTGCTAGTTATAGCTGTGAAGTAGCAGAAGTTTGAATAAATGAAACTAACTGGGAATAATGAAAATTGTCGTGATTGTGACCCGTCTTGCTTGGAATGCCAGTACTCAAATCACATGTCACCGTATCCAAATAAAAGATATTCGTAGCCACTTTGCTCAAGGAACAAATGATTCACTTGATAAATTTGATGATGTTAGGTATGTCCTTTTACAAATTACAATCCATTTTAATTGTTAACGTTTAGTTGATTTTTTTTTATGATAGTTTATTTGTGTATTGTTTTTTTTTTTTGCGCTCTCTCTTTTGGGAGCCTGATAAAAGCTCGAATAGTTCGGGCCAAAGTCGCCCCATCGGGCTGGAGGCCCGACTCGGCCTGCGAAAATGGCCCTAATTGTCATCCCTATCAGGTTCCCTTGGTCGACGGAAGCTCTCTTGGTCCGAAAGTCACCTTTTGGCCAGTCAGCTTGTGCCCAGATCCTGGCCGACCATATAAGCTCTTCCTAGCTGGCCTATAGACTTCCCTTGGTCGGTCAAACATGTTGGTACAGTTCCTTGACGACTCGCTCAACTCCTTTTGGTTGTTGCTTGGTGGTTTTGCCATACCTTGTAAGGAGACATTGTCTTGCTATTGGCAAGACTCTATTCTACCTGTACTCTGTCTTGGCTTACATGGACATGCCACGTTAGGTGAAAAAAATTTAGGATAACATTTAGCAAAAATTTCTACAAACTCTCAGTGATGTCTTGATGGTACTGACGATTTTCATCTTGATCGTGTTCACACCTTTCTTCATATGCATTTCTCTTGCCGAAATTTTTCCTTTGCAAAGCACCTTAACTCTTCATTGTGCTTGTCTCACGCATTCATTCTTTGGTTTATCTCTTTTATTTCTGCTGCCAGAGCAACGGTAGGATCAATAATCCAACTTGACGTATCTCCTTCATTCGCCACCACAGTTTCTGCGCATTCTCCGATGCTTTCTTGGATCCCATATTAGGCTGTAGCCTAGTCCTCAATTTTTTGTTCTAGTGTTTCACATAAACAACGATAACTGTTGATGTTGAATTATCTCAACAAAAAATTTATATTTTCACTTAGAATTCCTTGCACCAGAATTGATCCAATCAAAAGATTGCAATTCTGCAAAATACACAATTTTTCCTAAATCGGTCATGATTCTCTTCTTTTTTTTGCAGCCCTAAGCTTACAAGTATTTTAGAGATGTAATCCGACAGAATTTCGACTGATCTGGTGTGCTCAGAATCTATCCTCTTTTTGAACGATGTGGGTCTCTTATTTATAGGCGGGAAGAGATGTTGTGCAATCCTATTTCCTCTACTCAAATTGGTGCACATGGATTCGTTCTCCTCACTTCTTCGCGTGCTTTCCCTTCTGCTCCATTCGTCAAGCTCTATTCTCCATATTATCCAGAGCTAAGCTTTGCTCTCTTGTCTTTCTTTTTCTTTTAAATGAAACAGTTCGTTTGCCTGCCACGTTACCTTATTAGTTTTACTGCTCTTGTAAAAGTGAAAACTCCCCATATTATTTTTATCCCTTATAGTTACCAAACATAGGACCTCCACCACTTAGGCAAACATTGGTTTAATTACTTTTTTGTAACTTACTATCGATTTTTTAATTATATTTTTTTTTTATAAAAGAGCTAAATATAAGTCCTAACAACTACTTATATCAAAGCAACTAACTTTGACAACTAATTTCTGAAAAAAAGTAGTAGGATGACTTATTTGCCCAAACGTAAAATAATAGTACTTAATTTTGATTTAATTTATAATGTAATAAACAAACTTGTATAAAACAATATCATTACAAAATAAATTAATTTAGAACCATCTATAAATTCTTATAACAATTACTATTAAATTTGACTACCTAAAGGCCTGAATAAGTTCTTTCAAAAAAAAAAAAAAAAAAATAAAAATAAAAAAAATCCTAAACAACCAATTTTTAAGATTTTTTCTAAGATATGGTTTTGAAATAAAATATGTATATTTCCCAAATTATGGTAGGTAAATTTAGTCCATATATATTTTATTTAAATTTGAATATGTAATAAGATTAATAATTTTTCAAAACTAGATGATTATATGTTTAAAAAAAATCGATGATTATAATATTAAGATAAAGAAGTTCAGTAATAAAAAAAAATATTAAGATAAAGTTGAATGAATCTTAGCCGTCCATCCCCATATTTGGTAAAACAGTTATTGTCAATTACTTAAATAAAATAATAATAATAAAAGAAAAAAATCTGACGGTGCAAAATCTATTGCTTACGGATATAGACCAAAAAAAACTAAGAGAGACCCAATTCAGACAATATTTTTTTTTAAATATATATATATTTATATAAATTTCAATAATTAAAAAAATTAAAAAACGACCCATCTCCTCCAAATTTCTTAGCTTCGTTTCTTACAATAGAGAATCAGACAATCTGTCTCTCGTTTCGCGGTGACGTTATCTGTGCTGATTAGCCTGATTTTGGTGAACAATACGTTTTGAGACGATTACGGTTTTGACCTTCGTGATTTGGGGCTCCTATGGGGTTGGGGAACGATGATGATCTTACCACTGATGATAGCGATGGTGTTTGTGGCGCTGCTGGTGGATGTGGCAAGTCCTGTGGTGTCTCCGTCTCGTGTTCGATTTGCCTCGAGGTCGTCGCCGAAAGTGGAGATCGATCTTGGGCTAAGCTTCATTGCGGGCATCAATTTCATCTCGGTGAGCTATATATTATAATCGGCGTTGGATTTTATACTAGAGTTTTAATTTGGTGGGAATTCAGTTTCCTTTTGATTACAATTGTTGAGATCTGGTTGCAGTTTTGATTGTTCATGCATGTATGTACCCATTTGAATTTTATAATTTTATAATGGGTTGCTTGGTCGATTAGGATGTGAGAGAAATATGAACGAAATGGACTTTATATGTCATCATCTTACTTGCATTTTTTTCCTTATTGCTTATGTATTTGTATTAATCTAGCTGTTAAAATTTAGAACAGTCATGTTTTGGATGAATTGCGCTATCTAGATCATTTTTGGGAATTATATTTTTGCATGTTGCTATATTATGCTGTGAATTGCAGATGTTTTCTATTTGGTTTGACAATTTGATTAGATTATGACGGTTTGGATTTGTTTATGAAGACCCGTAGATATGAAATGAATGAAGCAGTTCAAGAGAGTTTTTGTATTGGGTGTGGAATTTCGAGAAATTTGTTGTTTGTTGGATGCATATTGGTTTGTGAGATTGTGATTTTGGCGAATTTTAACATTTTCAATATGCAGAAGAGGTATGGAAAGAGCTATTGTAAGAAAAGTAAATGCAAGGAATAATGCACTCAGCCCCATTATACTCTGTGATCCTAGGTCTTTAACTCTATATATGATAGTTGAACGAGCTCTACAGAACCTCATTCCCGTGCCTGCTCTTCAAATAATTATATTCCTTAGAGCACTTGTATTGAGAAGCCACTGTTCTCATAGGAATCTAAATAAATTAAGCTGATCATTTCTGATCGGCTTCCAAAAGTATGGTCAAATAGTATGTGTTGATTAATTGCAAATGTATGTTGTGGTATAAATCTTAAAAATTGTATTATAGTTTCAAATGTATGTATCTTATTATGCAATTGAAAGATGTTTTTGGACATATTTCTTCAATCTAGCTCAGTTTTTTTTTGGATTGAGGGTTGAGCTAAAATTTTGAAGACACCTATGCTATCTTTACCTATAGACAAATATTTGCCATTTTTTTTTAATATTAGATCAGATATTTCATTTTCAATATATAATTTCCCTTTATTCTTATTACACTTACGCTTAATTTTCTTATTCTTCTTTTCTCCCAATCAGATTGCATTGGTTCAGCATTTAACATAAAGGGAGCTATGCAATGTCCCAATTGTCGGAAGATTGAGAAGGGCCAATGGCTTTATTCTAATGGCTCTCGTTCATATCCTCCAGAGTACAGCGTTGAAGATTGGGCCCATGATGAGGATCTATATGATTTAAACTACTCTGAAATGGTAAAAGAAAAATAAAAATTCTGTTGGATTCTCTTATATATATAAATATATATTTTTTTATGGTTTAGTTTTTATGTTTATTTAGTTGGACATATTTAAAAGTAAAATTATTTTATACTTTTTACACCATTTTATATCTTGGAATTATAGTTAAATACTAGATATAACCCTAACAGTCACTTAGAATTCTTTCTTTTTTTTTTTTGTCTGAGGTTTGAAGGGATTTTGGAAGTGAAGTATTTTGCTGCCTCTATTGTTTCTATTTTGTATATGACATTTTTGAGGGAGTTTTATTCTTGTCCAAGTACATGAACCAAACTTTGAAAGTATATTTGACTTCATTTGTAACTTATTAAATAAGTTCCATAGCTTTCACTTTCAGTTCTATTGTATATAAATTATGTATTAAAACAAAAATTAAATAACACATTATCGTCTATCTTCTAGCCCTAGGTACTTTTTTGAGTTTCTGCAATTTTGCATGTTCATTCATTTACAGTAATGGTATCTGGATGGAGCTCTTCATTTAATGCTACTTTGGTTTTTGCAGACCTTTGGTCTTCATTGGTGTCCATTTGGCAGCTTAGCAAGACTTCCTTCCACATTTGAGTAAGCATGATTTTATGTATTAAAGCTTAAATCTCATTTTATATCTTCTTCAACTTTTATGCAGGAAATATGGGTTGTCTTTTAATTTCTTTTTCTTTTCTTTCAGTGAAATTTTTTTGCTTGTCTCTCGTAATTTGATGTGCTCTAACGATTAACAAACATCTGCTTGTGAACTATGTAAATTAAAATCTGAAAGAAATCATAAATAATTTGGGTCAATCAATTGTTGCAATTAGATCAAGCAATGTAAGGTTTCTAGTAATAGTAGTAAAAGGATGCACTTATGAATTTTTTTTTTATCTAATATAGGCAACTTGAAAGGTTGCCATTCTGGCATATTGGATTGCTTTGACTGAGCTTGGTTTTTGCGTTCATGTTAATCTTCCTTATCAAGCTTTGATAATGCATTCTTGCTAAAACTCTCATGCTTAGATTTGATGTCTGTTTCATAATGAGCCAAGTCTTATTTATCCTTTTGTAGCACATTAATGGCAAATCTGTAATAGTTATGTTATGATAATGCTTCATGCTAAACCTGTCATATGTTAACAGAAAGCATCCTCCTGTTAGAGGGTGTTTGGCATCATAACTACTTAACTGTTTTATGAAAACAAGTAGCAGCGTCTGATATTGTTTTCAGAAAGCAATTTTTCAAATATAAAGTTACAAAAAATAGAAAATTTTGAGAACAAGAAGAGGCGTGTTTTCTGCTTCAAAAACTCATTGTAGTTTTCAATATTTTTTTCTTTCACTTTCTCTCATCGTAATTTTGCACATCACTCTCTCTCTCTCTCATCACATTCTCTCATATCATTTTCTCTATTACTCTTTCATCACTTTTAGTAACATCATTTTCTTTCTCGTTACTTTATATTGAGTCACTTTCTCTCTCCTCATTTTTTTTATAGTTTCTCTTTCACATTACTTTATCTCATTATTATCACTTTTAAGAAGATTGTCTCTTATTAAAGAAATTTAATAATTTTTTAAATCATAGTTTGTTTATTTTTATTTTATTTTTTGAAAACATTAACCAAACGTCTCATGTTTCCTGAAAAAAGAAAAAGAAAAACTGTTTTTTGTTCTCATATTTGAAAATACAATTTCAAAAACAAAAACAATACCAAACATATCCTTGGTTTCTGCGATGTGCAGTAAACGTATACCATTATACTTTGAACTATTGATGATTTAAATTCTTCAGAAGTTGAAATTAAGTGATGCCCTTTTTGGTTCTGTAGTTTTGTAATTAAGCATACTATTTTTCATGCTTTATTTATTATTATTTTGTTTTTGCAAGTCTCTTTTCCTTTCCACATTTTTTTGGGTCCAATTATGTGATCTTACTAGTAGTTATTCTTCATACTAAAGTTCATCTTTTTTTATTGCAGGGATGGTGAGTTCTCATCAACTGCATGTAAGCTGACTCTTCTATGCATTTATATTTTTCTTGCTGTCTTCATCTCTTTAACCGGTGATGTTTCTTCACGACTAGCGAAGGCAAGCATTTGACTGAAAAACCTAATGTTGCAATGCAGATCACAATCTACTTGGACAACATGCTATTTTTGCTGAGCATACAGCTGTATCCTCGGCTACTCATCCTTGCCCATATATTACCTACTTTGGACCAGTACACCCGTCATCCTCAAATTCCAGTGGAAGTATTTCAGATGGTTCTAGCTTCAACAATCATTGGCATGGCACATCAGCACCTAGTGATTTGCCAGCTTCTTATGCTTTTCCTGCCATGGATCTTCATTATCACAGTTGGGAGCACCATTCACCTCAATTTTCTACAACCGGCAGTCGTATTAGTGGAGCTGATCAGCCATCTATTCCGCCTGTTGGCCAAAGGCCAGCTAGGCCCAATTCTGATGTACCAAGATCAGTTTTTGTCCATCCATTGCTTGGTCACAGGTACACTAGACAAATTAAAGTCTAATTATTAACTCTTTTATTTGGACCAAGTTATGTGAAAAGTGTTTAACTAACTCTTTCTGAAGAGTAAAGACATTTATTTCTGTTTGTGTGTGCGCACACGATAAATGCTAACTTCAGACATGCTTTTTGCAGTTCTAGTGCTAGAGCTGGGAGCTCAGTTACTTCTTCAATGATTCCTCCTTATCTAGGTAGCAATGCTCGTAACCGTGAAAGAGTCCAAGCTCTCCAAGCATATTATCAACCTCCTAGCAATTCACCAACAATGAGGGCGCCTCCCATTTCAAGCTCTCGACGATCCAGCAGTCATAGAGGTATGGCCCAAGCAGGCCCGGCGGCATCATCATCAGATCAAACCGGTGGTTACTACTATTTCCCATCCGGGTCATCAGGTCGTAACTTCCAAGAAGGTGAGAATCCATTGCCCAGTCGATACCACCATTCATGGGAAAGGGAACCCTTGCCTTCATTTACGTCAAACCAGGTTGAGAGAGATCCAGGTTGGGGTGCTTTTCACCACGCGGCTGGTGGGTCAGATTCAAATCTAAGACCAAATGGCTTCCGGCAAAGGCATGGGTCTGAGAGAACCTCTTCACAGAATCGGTCATGAGCTCTCCTCATTATCCTTACTGGGTGAAGCAAACTATCAGTACTATGAATGAAACCAAAACATTATGTAATGCTTTTGAAAATGGTAGATATGCCTGGTGTTTGTCATATCATGACAGGCTTCAAATACTTTTGGAGTGGCCCCAAAAACAATATTTTTGGCTGCCACCAGGTGGTGTGAAGGACTGTGTTGGCTTCCTCTTTAGTTTCTTTGCCTTGGGAGGATATAGAATAAGACAATTTGTTGGATGGGCAAAGAAGAAAAAGAAAGCGCCATATTATCGGTCATGTGACCCAAAATGTTAGGTTTGGTGAAGAAAAAAACCTAATGCTCCACAGGACAGTTTAATTGATGGGTCATTTATTTATGTTTGAAAGCATATTCGTCAATGCTTTTGTTTCCCTGGTGAACAATTGTTTTCGAGTATATAAGAAATGAGGACTTTTTCCGATCAAACACTTTCGTTTTCTTTATTGTTAGAGAATACATGAGTGAATGAATGAATGATATTTAGCAATCAATGTTAGGTATGTGCGATCCCTTGATGGGTGTTACTGAAATGGTAATCAATAGGTATCATCCACACGTTTTAATAAAGAAAAATGGGAATTATTATCTTCATAACATAATAAATGGATGTTTGGGAGAGAGCCAATATAAGGGTTAGTATATTGTCGAGACATTAATGGATTCTGAGAAGTGAAGGGCATGAGATAAAAGATATATTGCCTTGGATAGATTTTGTTTAGGATTGCATATTATAAAGAAAATTTTCATTAGGTAAATCAGACAAAGAATATTTTCTTTTTACAATTTTGTTAAAAGAATAATATATAGTTTTTTGCTTAACTAAGAATTATATAACGAAGTGCTAGCTAATTTTTATTGGTAAACCCAAAATATTGATCAAAACATTACCAAATATCACTTTAGAGAGATTTATCAGAGATTTATTGGTAAACCGGAAAAGATCTGTTTGAAAAGAAGAGGATGAGTGAATGGTTATTTTCCCTTTCTCAAATACCAAACACTAAACACAAAAAAAAAAAAAAATTAAATAAATAAAAAATGCTCTGCGAGAAACGGAATACAAAAGGAGACCCCGATCATGAAAGAGTTATATAATTCCTTTTATTCATTTGGTGCAAGGTCATGGTCATCAAAATTTCACCTTTTATATTTTATCCTCTGCATCTCCTCCAAAGATATATTAAAAGGTAAAACCAACGAAATTAAACTATACATACCTGGTGATGTTGATGAAGTAACAGTGGCATTGTCATTACACATTGGAGACTAAGAAGCTCTTCATATTAACAATTGATTTTCACATGGACAAGAAATTTATTTAATACTAAAACTAAAAAGTATCTAACGGGATGATTTATTACGTCTTGTCTATTGATATGTTTTCTCTGTAAGTTCTCTATATCATTTTATTGGTTTTTATTTCGTAAATGGTCTTTGTGGATTATGGCTTCTACTAGCCGCGTGGCTGGTGAGTTAGAGGAGCAGTGCGGTAACATTCAATTGAATGAGAAAGAGGATATTTTTTTTAAGATTATGATACAGCGGCTGCCCCACATGATCGTAATTGAGTTGATAATAGGTGGTGTCTTGTTTGTCGATTTTTAACAACGAGAATAATTGATTTTGATGCTATGCATGTTAGATAATTATATGTAAAACATTAAGCATATATGATCTTTTATAAAATGCGAAATAAATTGAACATATATGCATTATGAACAAAAGATCGAAATACCTTTAGCTATTGATTTTTTAATCTTCAATTACACACGAGCTTTGATCTACAAAAGAAAACTAAAAGTGAGTTAGTGTGGGCATTTGGACTTCCAATCTCTCTCTTACTCTCTTAGATAAATTTACTATATTTCACAAAATGAGTAGTGAGCATAGACAAAGACAAGACTAAGGTTATCCTAGCCATGAAGGTACCGCAATCAACCAAAGAGTTGAAAAACTTTCTCGGAAAAGTTTCATATCTACGACGTTTGTATACCAGCTTTGGTAGAACTCACAAGCCCGCTTTAATCATTGATGAGAAAAGGTATGTCTTTTAATTGGGACGAAAAATAACAAAAAAATATTTCTTAAAAGATGGTAGTGACCTCTACCGTAGATGATTCAGTGGAAAATTGTTACGCTGCATTAGTAAAGAAGAAGATGAGGAAGTCATGGAAGAAGTCCACCGCAGGGATTGTGGTGAACATCAAGGGGGGAGGAAACTATTTGAAGAAATCATTCGTATAGGGTATTATTGGCCAACCATGGAAGCAGATACAATGGGATTCACAAAAAAGTGTCAAAAATGCCAAATTTTTAGAGACAAAGTTCACGCGCCAGCCATTCCTCTCCAATCTGTAACCACTCCTTGGCCGTTTCACACTTGGGCTATGGACCTTAGAGGTCCAATTTCACCACCTTCTCAAGGAAGAATTTGGATTTTTGCTGCAACAGAATGTTTCACAAAATGGTCAGAAGCAATTCCTTTGAAAAAAGCCTCTGCAGAAGCTGTGGCCACTTTCATTCTAGAACACATTATTTGTCGCTTTGGTATCCCGAAAATGATTTTCTCAGATAACGGCACTCCATTTACTGGAAAAGCAACCAAGAAATTGTTGGAAGACTATCAAACTTTTCATGGGAAGTCAACTAGGTACTACCCACAAGAAAATGGCATTGCTGAGGCGTTTAATAAATCATTATTGTGGATCTTAAGTCGCATGGTGCACAACAATCCTACAATATAGCATGAATTTATCCCTTTAGCTCTATGGGCCTATCACACTTCAAAACGGGGATCTACAGGGTTCATACCATTTTCTTTGGTTTATGGATCAGAAGCAGTATTACCTGTCGAAATAGCTGATGTGTTGGAAGGTAGTGTGAACTGTTTAGTTTTCATAAAAGGTTATGAAATAGGTAGCTTAGTTTTCGTAGAAGGTTATGAAATAAGCAGCTTGATTTTCATGGAAGGTTATGAAATAAGCAGCCTATTTTTTTTATAGAAGGTTACGAAATAAGCAGCTTAGTTTTTATAGAAGGTTACGAAATAAGCAGCCTGATTTTTATAGGATCTTGCTAAATAGGCATCCTAGTTTTTATAGGAGCTTGCTAAATAGGCAGCCTGGTTTTTATATGAGCTAGGCAGCCTAGTTTTTATAGGAGCTTGCTAAATAGGTAGCCTGATTTTTATAGGAGCTTGCTAAATAGGCAGCCTGGTTAATGGTAAAAGTGTGATTAATTACAGAGAGTTATTAAGAACTAGATGGATGTGTATGAAAGAGTTTTTATGAGATGGGATGGTTGTGTGTAAGAAGAGAATTGATGAGACGGGACAGTTGTGTGTAAGGGAAGAGAATAGGGAGCAATGATGAAAACTGAGATTTTTAGAGAGAAACTCTTCTTTTCTTTTGATGTCTGTTATGTGTCCTCTCAACCTTCCTTTTATAGGAGCTGAGTACATAACCTACCTGTTGGGTTTTGTGCCCTAAATAAAATTCATTTCAATATAATCAGATTTACTAACTAATAAAGATCAGAAATCATTCTATGTTGTATGGTTTATATGATTTATTTCATGATTATGTTTAATGTATAAATTATATTAAGTCCAGAACATATATAAATATGTATAAATTTGTTCATGATTATAGTGTCGTCAGCACAGTGAAATATAATCATGATTATATGTTCAAAAGTTCAATTCCCATGATTTGTCAGTTCACTGGATTTAGACTGACATGATAATCAGCGATAAGGTATACTTACACCTTGGATAAGTGTTATGTCCTTTCCAGGGTATTGGCAAACTTTACCAGTATCAGATGTATGGAGTATACATTGGAAGGGATTGATATTGATCTTGGATAAGATATCATAAACTTACCGTTATATCTTTCTAAGTCAATATCAATGGTTGATCTTAGGTCTATGGATCTTAATCCTGATATGGTTAATTTCAACTTAGATGTATTATTTATGTTCTTAGAGGCATTCGTGGAAGCTAACTTTTGGTTCTGGCAAATATTTACATCTTGGGAATATCGTAGTTCAATTGAGTAGGAGCGCTGATCATAGATATGGTACTATAGCTTTTATAAGTATTTAAAAGTGAAACGATGATTTCCTTCGAGCTTGACTGAATAGAGATAAATGATTGAGATCTCATTTCAGTAATTATATTAGTTTACTTAAATATCATTTATAGATAGCCAAGTGTTTTAAGGATAAAATACATTGAAGGGTAGAATAGTAAATTTGTCCCTATTCAGTGTAGATCATCTATAGAGGATCTTAGACTATTAGGATTGTAACAATGGATAATCATAACATTATTATATCGTGGTACATATAGAGCGTTCTATATAATTGAGAGTGCTATTCAATTCTAAATTTATAGTGGCGCAAGGCGGAATTAATAAGTTAGAGAATTTACTTGGTGAATTCTAGATCTACTTATTGAAAGCTCGGTTATATAGGCCCATGGTCTCCTCACTAGTTGAGATAATACTGCTTGTAGACTCAGTCAATTAATTTTAATTAATAAATTTTAATTCTAAAATTAAAATATGTCTTATTATTGAATTTTTACTAAGCAATGACTTAATTATGAAGAAAAGAGGTTTTGGGGTTAATTTATTAATTAAGAGACTTTTTATGGTCTAATTAATAAATTACATCAATGATAATTTTATTTAGTAATTAATTATAATTATTAAATAAATAGTTTTGGCATTTATAGGATTGAATTGGAAAATATTGTATTATTGAAAGAAGAATAAGTGGTTGAAAAAGTGGCAAAATTGTAACTAGAGATTCGCACTTTAAGTGGACCCTAGTGTGATTTTTGCCCAATATTTTATTCTTTTTTAATTCATATAATTCAGCCCTAAGCCCTAGTTAAAACACTATAAAAGGAACATGATGCTCTCACTAATCCAACTAATGTCAACTTGACTATTCAACCAACCTGGATAAGAGAGTTCCTTCCTTAGTGATTTCAGCCTCCTTCATTGTTCTTCCATATTTGAAACCTGGAGTGAATGAGTGCCATGCCCACACATAGAAAGTAAAGTACTCAATCATAGTAAGTAAGACGGTGGTAACCAAACCCGAAGGAGAGAAAGAGATTCAGGTTTAGATCTTGATAATGCTCTGCTACAGAAATGAATCAAGGGCTAGAGATCTTGAATGGTAGGAGTCATTATATTCTGCTGCAATCAATGTAAGGTTTTCTTAAACCCTTATGTGTTTATTTCATTGTTTTAGAGATATTCATATTTAGGATGTTAATTCAACATACTTGTTAGTAAATCTAGATCCTGGTAAAATATTCCCAACAACTGGCCTCAGAGCCATGGTAATGATTTACTTTCATGTAATATGGATTTAAACGATGAATATTGTTCTTGTGCTGATTTGGATGTGTTCATGTTGGTTTATGTGTTAATTGATGAATGTATGTGAATTACAAAATTTTTCTATGAAAATAATTTTATTTTCGTTCTGAAAATATTTTATTTGAATTTCTTGTGAAAAATTAAGCAATTTTAGTTTTACAGAATTCGATTCCGATAAAAATTGAAAGAGTTATAAATTTTGGAAGTTTCGGGTTGAGTTGGTGCATCGAGTGCACCAGGCACTCGGACAAGGTGGCTTCTGCACGCGCGTGACAGGGGACAAAATCCCTATCTGAACTCGTGTGCCCTGCCCACGTGACCCTGCATCCATCGCCCAGCATGCTGCACATGCCGAGTGACACCCTGCAGCTGACCGAGATTTCTCGGTCAAGGAAGCTGTAGGTCTTCCAATCCACGTTCGCATCAGGCATTTTGCAACCTATTTTCAAACCCTAAAATCAAAATAAAATATTATTTTTAATATATTTAAACTTAAATATCAATTTTAAATTAATATTATTTAATTTTTAATAGATTATTATTAATTCTTTGATATTTTGAGGTTTAAATTTAAAAATTGATTATTTTATTTATAAATTATGGTTAGATTTTTTTTTTTTAATTTCTTTAATATTTAGATATTATTTAATTATAAGATCAGATATTTTAATATTAGCCAAATTTTAAATTAAAAGATAACTTAAACCTTTAAATTTGAAACATTATATTAAAATTATCTTATATGATAAATTAAATAATTAATAAATTTGAAATTAACCTAGATATTTTTATAGATATTCTAACCATAATATTTTCAAATTCAAAATTGGTTATTTTAAATAATATTTAATTTTTTTTTATAAACTATAAGTTAGAAAAATGATATTTTATATTATTTTACTTATCAGACATTTATAAATGATATTTTAAATATTTAAATGACCTAAATATTTTTGTCGAAATTTGAAAAAGGATTAATTTGAGATATTTTTACATATAATTAGGATAATTATTATATGTTTATTATTTTATTCTTAAAATAATAATTGCCTAACCATATCTATTTTAAAATTGGTTTATTTTATTATTTTAATTTTATTAATTTATAAGAATTGAAAATGATATTGAAAATATCCATTTGGTTATTTTCAAATCATTTATCTTATTAGATATTTAATTTAATTTGATAAAATAATTCGAATAAACCTAGATATTTTAAATTAGTTTTATTTTTGAATTTTAAATTTTGAAGAGATATTTAAGGTTATTTTTGTAACAACCCTAATTTTTTAAAATTAGTTGGTTAGTTAAAAATAATAATTTAATTATATAAATATCTTGCTTCACAATCTGATACATGAACATTGTTTGTTATGTATAATAATCAAAGGGGTATTAATAATAAGTCTTATATTATAGGGGGCACAATTTATTAGTGTAAAAAGTTCAGGGGGCAAATATGCTAATTATTCAAATTGCTATGATTAATTTGTTAACAGATCTAATGATCTGATTTTAATCATAGTTCAATTGTCAATAGATCTTATAAATAATTTGTAACAGGTAAATTTTGTACTTCTTTCATCTGTGTAAACCTAAAAACATGATAGGGCCCATCCAAATCAATTTGACATGTGTGAGCCTATATGTTTGTTTTTGGGCTTAGATGCATATAGGAAGCCCATTAATTTTTAAATATTTAAATGGACTAGGTTGCTAAAATTATTTAATTTAAGGTTAAATTCAACTCCTTTTGGCCTTGTGTGAGAGTTAGGGGGTCATTAGTAGTGGGTACGGCATACTGAACCCAACCCTCCCTCACATGAACAACTCCAATTGTGAAGGCACATTTGCCTTATTTAAATAGTTGTATTAGGCTAATTATACTTGTTTAACCTAATTAAAATTAAATTAGTAACATAATTAATTTTGAAATAAATAAAATTAATTTTTTATTGGATTATTTTAAAATTAATTTAGAAAAACACACTTACTTTAAAGAAAAGATTCTAGATAGTGAATTCCAGTAACTAATTTATAGTTTCTAATATTTAATTTAGTAGAAAAATATATTTGAGTTGAAAATTAATTTTAATTAATTAATTTTAGACCAACTTGAGTTAGCATATTTTTCTTAGAACTTAAATAGAATTAATAATTAAGTTAATTTTTTCAAGATACTTAATTATTAATTTCTATTTCCTGAAATTTAATTAAACAAGTAAAATATATTAAGTTGAAAAGTAATTTATTAATTAATTTTAGATCAACTTAAATTAGAATATTTTTCTTAAATATTAAATTAGAATTAATAATTAAGTTGAATTTATACTAGATACTTAATTATTTCTATTTTAATATATTTAATTAAATAGAAAATTATATTTAAGCTGAAATTTTTTCAATTTTAGGTCAGCTTAAATTAGAATAATTTTTAAAATATATTTTATTTTCATTTAAGAATCATTTCTCACTTAAATTTCGAATTGCATTGATTTTAATGTAGATATTTCGAAATTTTTTAATTTTGAAAATTAATTTGTTAATGAATTTTACATCAACTTAAATCAAGTAATTTTCATTAAAGAATTATTTAAAATAAATAGACTAAAATATATTATATTTTAATTAGAAAATAATTAATTAGTTTATGAATTATCTAGATAGATATTTGTTGGTTATTGTGCCCTAAATAAAACCCATTTCAAAATAATCAGATTTACTAATTAATAAAGATCAGAAATTATTTTTTGTTGCATGGTTCACATGATTTATTTCATGATTATATTTAATGTATAAATTCTATTAGGTCCAGAACATATTGTTGGGAATTATTTTACCAGGATCTTAGATCTACTCACAAGTATGTTTATTAACATCCTAAATAAGAACTTTCTAAAACGATAAAATAAACACATATAAAGTTAAGAAAACCTTACATTGATGCAGCGGAATAAATGTCTCCTTCCACTCAGATCTCTAACCCTTGATTCCTTTCTGTAGCAGAGTATAATCAAGATCTGAGCCCGAATGTCCTTCTTCTTCAAGTTTGATCCTTCACAGTCTTCCAATCTATGATTGAGTTACTGCTTGCTGTGTGTGGGCACTCACTCTTTCACTAGGGTCACGAAAAAGATGAAGGGAAAAGAGAGAGAGGTATTTCGGCCAAGGAATAGAAAGTGGGAAGGCTCAATTTTTCTGAAGAGAGAAATTTCTGTCAGATTACTAATGAAAGCATGTTATGTGACTGAGCCATCACTTTCTATTTATAGGCAACTACTAGGCTTAGGTTAGGATTTATTTGGCATTAAAATAATGAAAATATTAATTTGAAAAAGCTATTTAAGTGGCCGGCCATATGGTGTTATTGGGCCTCACTTAATTTTGCAATTTTATCAAATTTTATCTCTATTTTCTCAAAAACGCCAATTTTCCAATTCTAACCTTTTAAATGCCAAAACTAATTATTTAATAACTAAAATAGATTATTAAATAATATTGTCATTTAATTTAATTATTAATTAGACATATAAAGTCCATTAATAAATAAATAAACCTAGAAAACTCTTTTCTTTACAATTTCACCCCTGCTTAGTGAAAATTCATAAAATCAGACATAGTCTAACTTTAGAATTATAATTGACCAATCACAAATCAATTAATGAGTCTTACAAGCAGAATGTTCTCAACTAGAATGGGGACCATGGATCTATATGCTGAGCTTCCAATAAGTGAACCAAATTTACCAAGTAAATTCCTACTTATTAATTCTTCGTTGAATCCACTCTTAGAACTTAGAATTGCACTCTCAGACTTATATAGAGCATATTGTATGTTTCACGATACCAATATAATATCTCATTTAACCATTGTTATAATCTTATTGTGATTTAAAGATCCTCTATATAGATGATTTACATCGAGATGGGATTTTTTTTACCGTTCTCACCCCTCAATGTATTTTGCCCCTTAAAGCACTTAGCTACCTGTAAATGGTGTTTAGTGATCTAATGATTAGTCAGTTAAACAAGAGCTCATCCATTTACTTCTATTTGCTAAGCTCGAAGGGAATCATCACTTAACTTCTATACACCAGTAGAAGCTATAGATTCCATATTTATGTTCAGCACTCCCACTCAATCATACTATCATGTTCTCGAAATATACGTATCACCCTGACCCGAAAGTAGGCTTAACTAATAAATCTAAGAACATGAATAACACTCCTGAGTTGAGCCCAAGCATATCAGGATTTAGATTCTTTTAATCTTAAGATCAACTACTGATATTGACTTGGAAAGATATGTATAACGGTAAGTTTGTAATATCTTAACTTAGTTGCAATATCGGTCCAGTCCAATGTATACTCCATACATTCGAAACTAGTATACTTTACTAATGTCCTGGAAAGAACATAACACTTACTCCAAGTATAAGTACACATCATCGCTGATTATCACATTAGTGTAAATCCAATAACACTGATGAAACAGGGACCAAAACTTTTGATTCATATGATCACAATCACATTCCACTGTGTTGACGATACTGTAATTGTGAATAAACATATGATATGGATTTAACTGATTTTGTGTGTATGAATGTAATAAACATATTAAACATATTAAACCATTAGCATGTAAAATTCATGCAAACATCAATCACTTCAAATTTCTTATATTGATAACTAATCAGATTGTAAAGAGTTTTATTTAGGGCATAAAACCCAACACATATGTATTTGTTCATGATTATAGTGTTGTCAGCACAGTGGAATATATCATGATTATATGTTCGAAAGTTTAATTCCCTAATTTGTCAGTTCACCGGATTTAGACTGGCATGATAATCAGTGATAGGTATGCTTACACCTTAGATAAGTGCTATGTCCTTTCCAGGGCATTGGCAAAGTTTACCAGTATCCGATGTATGGAGTATACATTGGAAGGGACCGATATTGAACTTGGATTAGATATGATAAATTTACCATAATATCTATTCAATTCAATATCACCTAGTTGATCCTAGATCAAATGATCTTAATCCTGATACGGTTCGGTTCGATCTCAAGAGTATTATTCGTGTTCTTTGATTTGTTAGTTAAGCCTACTTTTTGGTCAGGGTGATACGTACATTTTGGGAACACGATAGTACAATTGAGTGGGAGCGCTAAACATAGATATGGAATCTATAACTTTTATAGGTATTTAGAAGTGAAACAATAATTTCCTTTGAGCTTGCTAAATAGAGATAAATGATTGAGATCTCATTTTAGTGATTATATTATTTCACTAAAATATCATTTATAGGTGGCCAAGTGTTTTAAGGATAAAATACATTGAAAGGGTGTAACGATAATTTTATTCCTATGCAATGTAGATCATCTATAGAGGATCATTGATTATTGGGATTATAACAATGGATAACTGATAGCGTATCTATATCGTGGAACATATAGAACGAGTTCAATTCCAAGTTCTATGGGTGGATGAAACAAGGAATTAATAAGTCAGTGAATTTACTTGGTAAATTCTAGGACTGCTTATTGGAAGATCAGTTATATAGGCCCATGGTCCCCATACTAGTTGAGACCATACTACTTGTAAGATTCAGTTAATTGATTTTAATTAATCAATTATAATTTTAAAATTAGACTATGGCTAGTTTATGAATTTTCACTAAGCAATGGCTTAATTGTGAAGAAAAGAGATTCTAGGTTTTATTTATTAATTGGAAGACTTTATTATGTCTAATTAATAAATATATTAAATGGAAATTTTATTTGATAATTAATTTTAATTATTAAATAATTAGTTTTGGCATTTAAATAGTTAGAATTAGAAAAGTGACATTTTTGAGAAAATAAGGAAAAATTGTCAAAAGTGGAAAAATTCTCTAGTGGGGCCCATTAGTATGGCCGGCCACTATAGATGGAATTTAGACTTATTTTTTTTATTATTTTAACGACTAGAAATTCCTAACCTAAACCTAGGTGGTTACCTATAAATAGATAGTGATGGCTCACATTTAATGAATGATGAAATTTCTTGTCTTCAGAAAATTGAGCCTCCTACCTATAGCCGAAACCACTTCCTCTCTTTTCTTCTTCATAATTTCGAACCTTGAGTGATAGAGTGAGTGCCCACACACATCAAGTGGTATCTCAATCATAGTGTGTAAGACTGTGAAGAATCCAATCAACAAGAAGGAGAATCGGGCTCAAGGAAGGAGAGAAAGAGATTCAGGTTCAGATCTTGATAATGCTCTGGTACAGAAAGGAATCAAGGGCTAGAGATCTGAACGGAAGGAGTCATTATATTCCGCTGCACCCAATGTAAGATTTTCTTAAACCTTTATGTGTTTATTTCATTGTTTTAGAAATTCATATTAGGATGTTAATGAAACATACTTGTTAGTAAATCTAGATCCTGGTAAAATATTTCCAACAACTGGCCTGAGAGCCATGGTAATGATTTACTTTCATGAAATATAAATTAAAACGATGATTTGTGTTGATTTGGATAGTTTCATGTTGGTTTATGTGCTTATTTGATGAATGTATGTGTTGTAAGAAATTTTTCCATGAAAAATATATATATTTTTTTTCTAAAAATATTTTATTTGGATTCCTTGTGAAAAATTAAGCAACTTTCGTTTTTACGGAACTTAATTCCGATTAAAAATGAGAGAGTTATGGAGGTTCGAAAAATCGGGTCCATTGGGTGTCGAGGGTGGTGCTCATGCGCACCAGACCCTCGGACAAGAAGGTCTGCGCGCGCGGATTTCAGACAGTTTTTGTCTAAATGCTTGGTCAGCTCACCTGCTTCGGACATGGGACACGCGCGCCAGGGATGCTGCATGTGACCGAGAAACCTCAGTCAAGCACCCTGGGTTTTCTCCCTTCCGCGCGCGTAAGGCTCTTTTTGCAGCCTCGAGGCCTACTGACAACCAACACCTATTTTGCATTTTTTGTGGGATTTTTTCCCAAAATTCGATTTTTTCTAATTTTCAAACCCCAAAATCAAAATAAAATATTATTTTTAATATATTTGAACTTAAATATCATTTTTTAAATTAATAATATTTATTATTTAATAGACTATTATTAATTTTGATATTTTGAGGTTTAAATTTAAAAATTGATTATTTTATTTTTTAAATTATGGTCAGATTTAAAAATTTGTTAATTTCTGTTATAATTATATATTATTTAATTATAAGATCAGATATTTTGATATTTGACATATTTTAAATTAAAAGATAACTTTATCTTTTTTATTTGAAATATTATATTAAAATTATCTTAAATGATAAATTAAATAATTAATATAAATTTGAAATCAACCTAGATATTTTTATAGATATTCTAACCATAATATTTTCAAATTCAAAATTTGTTATTTTGTTAAATATTTAATTGTTTATAAATTATAAGTTTGAAAAATGATATTTTTTTTATATCATTTAACTTATTAGAATTTTATAAATTATATTTTAAATATTTAAATAACCTAGATATTTTTGTAGAAATTTGAATAATGCTTAATTTGAGATATTTTGACATATAGTTAGGATAACTATTATTTATTTATTATTTTATTCTTAAAATAATAATTATCTAACCACATCTATTTTAAAATTGGTTTATTTTATTATTTTAATTTTATTAAATTATAAGATTAGAAAATGATATTGAAAATATTATTTTTCAAATCATTTATCTTATTTGATATTTAATTTAATTTGATAAAATAATTCAAATAAACCTAGATATTTTAAATTAGTTTTTCATTTTTGAATTTTAAATTTTGATGAGATTTTTAAGGTTGGTTTTAACAACCCTAAATTTTCAAAATTTAGTTGGTTAGTTTAAAATAATAATTTTATTATATTAATATCTTATTTCACATCTGTTACATGGACAATGTTTGTTTACTTATATTGTTTATTCAAACTTTTTTTAACAAACCTATTATTTATTTGATCTAAATTGCTATGATTAACTTGTTGACAGATCTAATGATCTGATTTTAATTATAGTCCAATTGTCAATAGATCCTATAAATAATTTGTAACAGGTAAATTTTGTACTTCTTTCATCTGTGTATACCCAGTAACATGATAGGGCCCATCCAAATCATTTGACCTGTGTGAGCCTATATGTTTGCTATTGGGCTTAGATGCATATATGAAGTCCATTTAAGTTTTACTAAGTAAATGGACTAGGTTGCTAAAATAAAATTTCACATAAGTAATTTTATTTAGGCCCAATTAGAATTGGGCTTATTAAATGAATAACAATTATTTATTTAATGGTTAAATTTCTCTCCTTTGGGTCTTGTGTGAGAGTTAGGGGCCAATAGCAGTGGGTACGACATACTGAACCCAACCCTCCCTCACATGAACCACCCCAATTGTGAATGCCCATTTGCCTTATTTAAATAATTGTATTAGGTTAATTATATTAGTCTAACCTAATTAAAATTGAATTAGCAACATAATTAACTTTTAAAATATATGAAATTTATTTTTCATTTAATATTTTAAAATTAATTTTAGAAAAATACTTAGTTAATGAGATATATTCTAGATAGTTATTTCTAGTGACTAATTATATTTTCTAATATTTAATTAGGAAAATATTTTAAGTTGAAAATTAATTATTTATTTTTAATTAATTTTGGACCAAATTAAATTTAGAATATTTTTTCTAGTATTAAATTAGAATTAATAATTAAGTTTATTTTATACTTGATTATTTAATTCTTGTATTTACTACATTCAATTAAATTGAAAATTAAATATTTAAGCTGATTTCATTCTTGATACTTAAATATTATTATTTTCAGAATATTTATTTAAATAGAAAATTATTTTAAGTTGGAAATTTTAATTTCAGAATAACTTAAATTTGAATAATTTTCATTATATATTTTATTTTTATTTTATTAATTTTTTTTTTCGAAATTGCATTTTTTATTTAAATGCAGAAAAAATTTGTTTTTTTTTTTTAAAAAATAGATTAAAGTTGAAAATTAATTATTTTAATTTTATACCAACTTAAATCATTATATTTTTCATTTAAATGATTAATTAAAATATATTATTATTAGAAAATGAATTAATTAGTCAATGAAAGTCTAGATAGTTATTGTCTGTTTGCTTGAAGTATTTTTCTAGTGATATTTAATTAAATAGAAAATTAATATTTAAGTTGATTTTTATCATGAACCTTAAATATTTGATAATTTTCTTAATATTTAATTAAATAAAAAAATTATATTTGTGTTGAAAATTAATTTTTAATTAATTTTGGATCAACATAAATTAGAATAATTTTTTTCAGGTTTTATTTTATTTTATTTTATAGCATTTTTTTTTTCAAAAATTGTATTTTTTTTTTAAATACATTAGTTTTCGAAATGCAATATATATTTATAGAAAATTAAATTTGAGTTGTAAGTTAATTTAAATTAATTTTGATACAACTTAAATTGAATAATTTTTTAAATATTTATTGAAAATTATTACTAAGATGGAAAATAATTCATTTTATTTTTCATATCCATCTAAGTATAATTTTATAAATATTAAATTAAAATTTATATTTAGAATTTTATTCTAAATTGGTAATTTTAATTAAATAAATATATATTAAAATAAATAGATTAAAATAAGTATCAAAGAAAATACAACTGTTTAAAATAATGAGGTTTTAGTTATAAGGATATTCGATCTCCATTATTGGTCTTACAATAGTTAAATGTTTTCAATATAACCTCGAGACGCTAGACTTCGTCCCCCTTATGGATGGTTATATTGGAATTTATTTTACCAGGATCTTAGATCTACTCACAAGTATGTTGTTTAACACCCTAAATATGAACTTTCTAAAACGGTAAAATAAACATATATAAAGTTAAGAAAACCTTACATTGATGCAGCGGAATTAATGTCTCCTTCCACTCAGATCTCTAACCCTTGTATCCTTTCTGTCGCAGAGTATAATCAAGATCTGAGCCCGAATGTCCTTTTTTGAGTTTGATCCTTCACAGTCTTCCAATCTATGATTGAGTTACTGCTTGCTGTGTGTGGGCACTCACTCTTTCACTAGAGTCGAAATTTTAGGAGAGGAAAAGAGAAGAGGTTTTCGGCCAAGGTATAGAAAATAGGGAAGGCTCAGTTTTTCTGAAGAGAGAAATTTCTGTCAGAAGATGTTATGAAAACTTGTGATATGACTGAGCCATCACTTTCTATTTATAGGCAACTACTAGGTTTAGGTTAGGAATTATTTGGCATTAAAATAATGAAAACATCAATTTGAATTTCCACAATTAGTGGCCGACCATGGTGTGATAATGGGCCCCACTTGATTTTGCAGTTTTAACACATTTTATTTCTATTTTCTCAAAAACGCCAATTTTCCAATTCTAACCATTTAAATGCCAAAACTAATTATTTAATAACTAAAATAGATTATTAAATAATATTGTCATTTAATTTAATTATTAACTAGACATATAAAGTCCATTAATAAATAAATAAACCTAGAATCTCTTTTCTTTACAATTTCATCCCTGCTTAGTGAAAATTCATAAATTAGACATAGTCTAACTTTAGAATTATAATTGATCAATCACGAATCAATTAATGAGTCTTACAAGCAGAATGTTCTCAACTAGAATGGGGACCATGGATCTATATGCTGAGCTTCCAATAAGTGAACCAAATTTATCAAGTAAATTCCTACTTATTAATTATTCGTTGAATCCACTCTTAGAACTTAGAATTGCACTCTCAGACTTATATAGAGCATATTATATGTTCCACGATATCAATATGCTATCTCATTTAACTATTGTTATAATCTTATTGTGATTTAAAGATCCTCTATATAGATGATCTACATCGAGATGGGATAATTTTACCGTTCTCACCCCTCAATGTATTTTGCCCCTTAAAACACTTAGCTACCTGTAAATGGTGTTTAGTGATCTAATAATTAGTCAGTTAAACAAGAGCTCATCCATTTACTTCTATTTGCTAAGCTCGAAGGGAATCATCACTTGACTTCTATATACCAGTAGAAGCTATAGATTCCATATTTATGTTCAGCACTCCCACTCAATCATACTATCATGTTCCCAAAATATACGTATCACCCTGACTCAAAAGTAGGCTTAACTAATAAATAAAAGAACATGAATAGCACTCCTGAGTTGAGCCTAAGCATATGAGGATTTAGATTCTTTTAATCTTAAGATCAACTACTGATATTGACTTGGAAAGATATATAATGTTAAGTTTGTAATATCTTAACTTAGTTGCAATATCGGTCCAGTCCAATGTATACTCCATACATTCGAAACTAGTATACTTTACTAATGTCCTGGAAAGAACATAACACTTACTCCAAGTGTAAGTACACATCATCGCTGATTATCACATTAGTGTAAATCCAAAACACTGATGAAACAGGAACTTATTCTTTTGATTCATATGATCACAATCACATTCCACTGTGTTGACGATACTGTAATTGTGAATAAACATATGATCTGGATTTAACTGATTTTGTGTGTAAAAGTAATAAACATATATTAAACCATTAGCATGTAAAATTCATGCAAACATTAATCACTTCAAATTTCTTATATTGACAACTAATCAGATTGTAAAGAGTTTTATTTAGGGCATAAAACCTAACAAACTCCCACTTGCTCTAATATAAAACAAAGTATGCAAATAGATCAATCTGATGTCTTGATCTTTAGATCAAGTGTAGTATATTTGAATCCACCCAAACTTCTGGAAACTAGTTCATAAATACACTTATGAAACATCCTTTACTATATGCTTTAGTCATCAAGGGATACTGAAATCTTTACTGTTTAAAAGTACATCTGAATAAACAGAAGACATATCTCTCATATTTTAAAATATGTAATTGAGATAATACAGTGTAGACTTTTCTTCAGTGATATAACTTTGTGGTAATGTCAAATTTACAAAGTTATAATTCTTCTCTGGTAGAGCTTGAATTATTATAGAATAATTCCTCCACCCCCAAAGTAAGCACCATCTCAAGAATTTCGAAATGAGTTGGTGAGATACAAGGATAACTGATACACAGTTCCTTAATATCTAACATATAGATCACTTTCATAAATCTTTCTTGAATATCTTCTAATGTTCCCTATTTGATTACATCTCAGATAGGTCCTACTCAATAGCAGATGTCTGGTTAAATAATACTTTTAACCTCTTATTGTTTGGAGAGTTATCTAGTTGTGACTTTTGTATTAGTCTTGAAACTTTAAGTTTAGACTAAGTCATCAACATAGCAAACTAGTATTTGAAGTGAAAAATACATGCCAGAGATTAAGTAATCAAAATAAAGATAACCATAAAGTTTTATGAGGATTAAGAATTCTTGGTTCAAGTCATTCGAATAGACTGAACTAGAGTTCTTTATCTTATTCTCATAATTCTGATAAGTTATACCTATCCATGTGTATGGTTAGATTTGCTTTTCAGTAATGTTCTTAAGTACCTATCACAAGTATCAACCTAATGAATATGGGTATAGAATCTTAAAATTCTCCCACTCAATTGAGGTAGTGTGAAACTTTTTCAAAGAACTTTCATAGGTATCAAACTTTTACTTACAATTGTAAAACGAAATGGAACATACAATCAAGATCAAGGATTTATATTGATAATAGCTGAGTCATTATATTACTTCCATGTTTAAAGAAAATATGTGTTACATAGGGAATTGTGGAATAGACTCCACCCCTAAGTATATAGAGATTATGATCCGCCCCTAAAGGTTGTAAAGATCACGATTCTCTAAGTGTAATAGAGTTTATGTGGAGTTGAATACTATCCAGAGTTCATTAGATATAAAAGATCGTTGAACTGCATAGTTTTCTTAACTTTTCTCCACCCCTATCAGATCAAAAGATCCTTTTATTAAACAAATTCTTAATAATTGTTTTAGAATGAACAATTATTAATAAACATAGAATTAGTTTCTAGTGTTTATTTAATATAACTCTATGAAGAGTTGTAAATATTATAGAATTTGCATCAATAATAAAAAACACTTACACATACAAACATATAAATATAATGTGGTAATAATTGATGAAGATAAAGTAAATGAAGCTCAATCTCATAAATTGCAATGGTTGAATTCGAAAATAAAAACTTTATTAATAATAATAAAAAAAAAATGTATTGCAACAATATGAGAAAAACAGGGATAAATATCCCTAACTAAAATTTGAAATCCAAATTGTCTTTAAACTAAAACAATTAATTCAAAAATAAATTGAAGAGCTTCATCTTCATCTGGACGATTTCACCCTTGGTCCAGCTTTTCGATCCAACTCATCTGAGTTCAAGTAGCTTGGCCTATAAGAAAAAGAAAACAAATAAACAAAGTTAGTCCAGAATCATAAATCCAATTGGATAATAATTCACTAAAACTCTTAAAGTTTATAAATAGAAATACCTTGTTTCTTTGCAAGAAGTTTAGGACATTGAGGTTTCCAATGACCTTTCTCATTGCAGTAGAAACACTTTCCTTTAAGTGTAGCATCACCAGAAGCAGTAGTCTTTTTGTGTTTCATGGCTTTTGCTCGCTTCTTGGTGTTCTTCCACTTCTTCTTCGATTTGGGTTTCGAAGCAGAGGCAACATTTGCTTCAGGTTTCATCGTCCCATTACCATTCCCAGGATTGTGAGGTTTACTCCCTTTCTTCTTGGGTCCTCCAATCAAATTTTCATAAGTTTGAAGGTCATTGACTAACTCATGAAAGTCTATTTCCTTCTTATTCATGACATAATTTGATGTGTATGGTAGAAATGCTGGAGTCAGGCTATTCAAGATAAGGCTTACTTGAGTAGCGCTGTCCATTTCAGCACCATGATCCTGGGCTTCTTGGAAATAACTTTCCATGAGGAGAACATGGTCGTGCACATTTTGATGAGGTTCCATCCGTGCATTAATGTACTTCTTAGTCGCGTCAAAGCGTTACTGAAGTGATGCCTTACCGAATAGCTCATTTAACTTCGTCATAACTTCAGCAGCCTTTTCGGTTTTAGAAAACCGAGTTTTGAGGGTGTCAACCATGCCGGAAAGCATAAAGTATCGAGCTTTGTCATTTGCTTTCTGCCAACGCTCATACTTTTCTTTCACAGCTTTGGATGCATTATCCCCAGGCACTTCAGGTGACGGCTCAGTTAAAACAAACAAGGCACTTTCTCCTATGAGAGCAATATTAATGTTCTCGTTCCATTTAGGAAAGTTAGATCCATTCAGCTTATTTTCAGTCAACAGTGATAACATGGGATTCATTATGATAACACAGGATACTACAAAATAATAGAAATCAATCAATAATGGTTTAATCACAAAATCAATTCAGAAATTATAAGCACATAGCAAGTAGGAATGATATGAGAAAATACTTAAAAAAAATTCAATCCTAAATAATTTCCAAGGTTTTTCAACAAACTGATATCAGTGTCCCATTTAGGCGAGAGTCAAAGCTATCATCTATTGAATAGAGTTGTCAGATCATCTAAAATGTATAACATTCTAGCAACCTTTTATTCGATCAAGATTGGAATCCAGCGTTGTCCCGTTTAGGCGAGAGTCAAGGCTATTCTATCTTATGAGCTACTACCATTGTTTCGCAATTTGCAAGTCAAATATGGTCGCCACCATTAGGGTGATCTATACCATATAAAACACTTACAAACTACTTATCTTTCGAGATTAAACGGTGTGAAATTGCTAATGAACGTTCCTCCATTAGGGAGGATTACTCACTAAAACAAACGCGATGTAAAACCAACAATGGAGATCGAATATCTTAATAATAATAAAGCTCATTCTTTAAAATGTATTTTCTTTATTATTCTAATAAATATATTCATTAAATATCAAATTTAGAATTAAAAATTCAAAAATAAGAATTTAATATAATATTTATAAAATTATACTTAGATGGTGATTGAAATAAAATTAATTATTTCCATCTTAGTAGTAATTTTAAATATAAATATTAAGGAAATTAATTTAAGTTGTATTAATTTAAATTAATTAGCAACTTAAAAATTTCCATAAGAATATATTTATTGTTTTCGAAAAATAAAGAATAAAACCATACATATTTTCAAAAATAATAAAACTTAGAAAAATACTTCAAGCAAAAATATCACCTATCTAGATTTTCTTTTGACTAATTAATTCAATTTCTAATAATATATATATATATTTTAAATTTCATTTATTTTAAATTAATCAATTAAATGAAAAAATCATTGATTTAAGTTGGTCCAAGAATTAATTAAAATAAATAATTAATTTACAACTCAATCTTTCAAGATAAATTCAAAAATATTGCATAATTAAAATGCAATTTTCGAAATTGATTAATAAAATAAAAAAAAATATATATTGAAAATTATTTAAATTTAAGTCGAAAAATTAAATTTCAACCTAAAAATAATTTTCTATTTTATTAAGTGTCATGAAAAATAAATATTTAAGTATCATGACGAGAATCAACTTAGATATTTAAAATTTTCAAATTAATTAAATGTATTAAATTCAAGAAATAAATAATTAAGTGTAGAGAAGGCTTAATTATTAATTTCTAGTTTAACACTAGGAAAAATATACTTAAATAAAATTGTACCAAAATTAATTATTTAAATAATTAATTTCACAATGTATAGTATTTTCCTATTTAAATATTAGAAATAATAAGTAGTCTAGAAATAACTATCTAGAAAATATCTTATTTGACTAAGTATCTTTTCAAAAAAAAAATTTGAAAAATATCTAATTTAAGTTGTTTAGAAAAAAAATCTAAAACTTAAATAATTTCAAATTTAGATTTAATTAAATATCAAAAATTAAGTTACAACCACTTAATTTGAAAAATATTCCATTTTAAGTTTAAAACTAACTTAAAAAATATCTTAAGAATCTTTAATAACTAATGCCTAGGATTCCTCAACTTGATTTAAAATTTAAATAAAATATTCAAATTTAAGTTAGATATGAAAAATCAGTTAAAATAACTAATTTATAACTTAAATAGGAATATTTAATTAAATAAGTTCCAGAAAAAATCTAGTTAGTTAAAATTCTTTATTTAATTAAATACAAGAAAAATACAAATAGTTTGTCTAGAAAAATATCTAAAACTAAAAGTGTTTTTCTTAAAATTAACTTTAAAATATTAAAATGAAAATAAATTTTCATATATTTTAAAAGTTAATTATGTTGCTAATTCAATTTTATTAGGTCAAACTAATATAATTAACCTAGTACAGTTATTCAAATCAGGCAAATAGGTCTTCACAATTGGGGTAGTTCATGTGAAGGGGTGCTGGGTTCAGTATGTCGTACCCACTTCTATGGCTCCCAACTCTCACACAAGGCCCAAAAGAGAGGAATTTAACCTTAAAATAAATAACTGTTATTAATTGAATAGGTCCAAAAACTAAATGGACCTAAATAAAATCTATCATGGTGTGACATTTTATTTAGCAACAACCTATATGCATCTATATAATAAAATAAATATATAGGCTCACACATGCACACATTTGGATGGGTCCTATCATGTTGCTAGGTCATACACAGATGAAAGAAGATTGTAAAATTTACCTGTTACAAATTATTAACTTGACCAAGGGAGCCATGAGTTAAAATCACATCATTGGATCTGTCAACAAGTTAACCATGGCTATTTGCAATCAAGTAATAATAGGTTTTGAAAACTTACACACAAGCTTAAACCACATACTCCTGCAACAAGGTTAGCTGGATAGTTGGAAGTAGGATTTATTAAATTTTAAATAAATAAATTTCGAAAATAAAATAATTAAATAAATAAATAAAAAATAAAATTTAATTTTCGAAAAATTAAAAAAAATATTTATTTATTTTCGAAAATAATTAAAAAAAAGATAAAATAATATTAATTTAATTTCGAAATTATTTAAAATAATTATTTAAAATTAAACCTACAATTTTGAAAAATTAGGTTTCAACTAACCTAAATATCATTTCAAAATTTGATAACTACTTTTAAAAATTAAATGTTATTTTATAAGTAAAAATTAAAAAAAAAAGATAAATTAAATATCTTTTTCAGATTTTAAATTTAATTTAAATAAATAAAATAGCAAAATTTAAAAGTTAGCAAAATATTTTACATCTATTTAAAATTTCACGATTATAGTTATCTTATTTTAAATTTAAATAAGGTCAAATTATTAAAAAAAAATTGATTTAAAAAATTTAATATCTGACCTTAAATTTAAAAAAAAATAAGATATAATCAAATTTAAAAATAAGATAGATAATTAAGCAAAAAAGATAGATATTGACTATTTCAAATTCAAATTACACTAATATCATGAATTAAATTTAAAAAATATTAAATAAATTAATTATGATAATTAGAATTGAATTAGGAATAGTAAATATATAAATACAAAACTACACAAAAAATCGGAACTTAAATTCATAAAAAAGCATGAAAAAACGAAGAAAAATGAAAAAATTGCAAGCTGTACGGACGGGATGCTGTGCATACCCGTCATCGCGCGTGCATGGGTGCTGGGCTGAGAATCCTCGGCGGAATGAGTGTCACGCACGATTTCCGCGCGCGCAGAGGAGATTCAGCTCAACCCCGATTTTTTCGAAACTTCAAAAAATCATAACTAATTCAAATTAAATCGAAATTGAGTTCTGTAAAAAAGTAACTTGCTTAATTTTTCCCATACTATCCAATAAAAATAATTCCAGAAACAAAATTTCAATTATGTTTCACGAAAATTCACAAACATCAATCAATCATCATATAACACTCAATACAACATGAAACCATCCAAATAACAAATAATCGTTTTAAAGTCCAAATTTCTTGCAAGCAAATCAATTACCATGGCTCTGAGGCCAGTTGTTGGAATTTATTTTACTAGGATCTTAGATCTACTCACAAGTATGTTGTTTAACACCCTAAATATGAACTTTCTAAAACGATAAAATAAACACGTATAAAGTTAAGAAAACCTTACATTGATGCAGCAGAATTAATGTCTCATTCCACTCAGATCTCTAACCCTTGTATCCTTTCTGTCGCAGAGTATAATCAAGATCTGAGCCCGAATGTCCTTGTTTTTTGAGTTTAATCCTTCACAGTCTTCCAATCTATGATTGAGTTACTGCTTGTTGTGTGTGGGCACTCACTCTTTCACTAGGGTCGAAATTTTAGGAGAGGAAAAGAGAAGAGGGTTTCGGCTAAGGTATAGAAAATAGGGAAGGCTCAGTTTTTCTGAAGAGAGAAATTTTTGTCAGAAGATGTTATGAAAACTTGTGGTTTGACTGAGCCATCACTTTCTATTTATAGGCAACTACTAGGTTTAGGTTAGGAATTATTTGGCATTAAAATAATGAAAATATCAATTTGAATTTCCACAATTAGTGGCCGGCCATGGTGTGATAATGGACCCCACTTGATTTTGCAGTTTTAACAAATTTTATTTCTATTTTCTCAAAAATGCCAATTTTCTAATTCTAGCCATTTAAATGCCAAAACTAATTATTTAATAACTAAAATAGATTATTAAATAATATTGTCATTTAATTTAATGATTAACTAGACATATAAAGTCCATTAATAAATAAATAAACCTAGAATCTCTTTTCTTTACAATTTCACCCCTGCTTAGTGAAAATTCATAAATTAGACATAGTCTAACTTTAGAATTATAATTGATCAATCACGAATCAATTAATGAGTCTTACAAGCAGAATGTTCTCAACTAGAATGGGGACCATGGATCTATATGCTGAGCTTCCAATAAGTGAACCAAATTTATCAAGTAAATTCCTACTTACTAATTCTTCGTTGAATCCACTCTTAGAACTTAGAATTGCACTCTCAGACTTATATAGAGCATATTATATGTTCCACGATATCAATATGCTATCTCATTTAACCATTGTTATAATCTTATTGTGATTTAAAGATCCTCTATATAGATGATCTACATCGAAATGGGATAATTTTACCGTTCTCACCCCTCAATGTATTTTGCCCCTTAAAACACTTAGCTACCTGTAAATGGTGTTTAGTGATCTAATAATTAGTCAGTTAAAGAAAGGCTCATCCATTTACTTCTATTTGCTAAGCTCGAAGGGAATCATCACTTGACTTCTATACACCAGTAGAAGCTATAGATTCCATATTTATGTTCAGCACTCCCACTCAATCATACTATCATGTTCCCAAAATATACGTATCACCCTGACCCAAAAGTAGGCTTAACTAATAAATCAAAGAACATGAATAGCACTCCTGAGTTGAGCCTAAGCATATGAGGATTTAGATTCTTTTAATCTTAAGATCAACTACTGATATTGACTTGGAAAGATATATAACGGTAAGTTTGTAATATCTTAACTTAGTTGCAATATCGGTCCAGTCCAATGTATACTCCATACATTCGAAACTAGTATACTTTACTAATGTCCTGGAAAGAACATAACACTTACTCCAAGTGTAAGTACACATCATCGCTGATTATCACATTAGTGTAAATCCAAAACACTGATGAAACATGGACTTATTCTTTTGATTCATATGATCACAATCACATTCCACTGTGTTGACGATACTGTAATTGTGAATAAACATATGATCTGGATTTAACTGATTTTGTGTGTAAAAGTAATAAACATATATTAAACCATTAGCATGTAAAATTCATGCAAACATTAATCACTTCAAATTTCTTATATTGACAACTAATCAGATTGTAAAGAGTTTTATTTAGGGCATAAAACCCAATAGGTTATTCGTTGGAAGCATTTAACACCGTAAGATCTCATATGATAAGTATTTTGTAAGTTTTCGTCTCTAGTAGACTCTCCCCTACAGTGACTACTTAGAGATAAATTTACGAAGTATGAAACAATGGTGGAAGCTCATAAAATAAGATAACCTTGACTCTCGCCTACCGAGACAACATTGGATTTTTATTTTGATCGAATAAAAGGTTGCTAGAATGGTTTCCATTTTAGATGAGCTGACAACTCTATTCAATGAATGATACTTTGACTCTCGCCTACCGGGACACTGTATCAGTTTGTTGGAAACCTTAGAAATTATTTAAGATGTGCCTGTTTTGTATTTTCACATGTCTTTGTTATTTGCTAAATGCTTGATAATTTCTGAATTGTGTGTGAATTTATATTGAACCATGTCGTTTTCTGTTATTAATTATAGTTTAATTTCGAATCTTCATTGTTGGTCTAACTAAGCTTGTTGTTTTTAATGGAACAAATCCTAATGAATAGTCATCCATTAGACAAACATAATAGTGTTAGATCTCGATAGATAAATATTTGTAAATGCAACATCTAGCAATTCATCAATTGATGACACTTTAGACAAGTATTTACAATATGAAACAAGAAGATTATAAAAATAAGAATAACTTTGACTCTCGCCTACCGGGACATTGTTGGATTCTTATTTTAAATCAAAATTATCCTTTACTTATTCCTCTTAGCTTATTCATTTCAAATTTGCTTACATAGTATCTCATTGGATGAATGATTTATAAATCATTTGCTTATAATGTTATTCTATTTTTTTTTTGAAATTGAATGGCGCATATGATTATATTCCCGATATTCTATCCCGAAATGATATAAATCCTCAATCTTAGAATCTCCTGCTTATATATGCTTACTTTAGGCAAATTAAACTTAAAGTTAGATTAGTAGTGGTGGTCCAAGAGAGAAGAATACTCATGTATATTCGGTATAAATTTAAGTCTTTGACTTTAAATTTTAGATTCCAAATAGAATTATTTTTTTTATTTCTATTTCCAGAATACAATACAGTTCAACTTTCACAAGTGTTTAATATCCATTTTCTGTCAATGGATTCAAACTGTATGTTAAAGTACGGAATATGAGTTTAGTATTCTGTGACCAGGATCCACTTGGACTATTCTAAGAACTCTTTATTGTAACTAAACTTAAGTCATCAAAAGACACAACCACATTTTAGTATCTATGGCATTTGTATCTTGTTCATAGTGGTTTTGACAAGATCATTCTCTACAAAGAGTCAATATGCCTATATCCACTGAAAGTATAATCATCTCATTCGAAGATGGAGGTACATTCAGGGGTGGATATGAGTTTTCGTTATATTCTTAAGACGATCACTCTAGATTTTACCTTATGCAAAAGAAATTTGAAATGTTTGAAAATTTTCATGAATTTCTAGCAATGGTGAAAAACCATTAAGGTAAGTGGTTAAAGATCTTGCGAACTGATAGGGTTGGAGAAATATTTGGTACATATGCAGTTCAGAGATCATTAAGTTGATTTTTGAATTATATCCAAACTTACCTTCACAGCAATTCGATTTGCATATTGATGATTAGTTACTAATCGTTGCCTAAGTCCTTCTAGGGATATACCCTAGTGATAGGAAAATTTCAGAATGATGGAATGGTTGTGTACTTAGTGTAAACCATTACTAGATTCATGGATGACCTAATCATAATCTTAAGAAAAGCTAGAACTGTTAACTAAGGTTTGCATGTTTGTTAGCTATTCTAAGTGATTAGGGGTGGACCATCCCATAGTCATTAGATAAGAAAGTGTTTGTTTAAACAAATAATACTTTTCTAAGAAAATGACTAAGTCTGAAAATAAAGTAGCAAATAAAGGAGATATTTTTTTCTTGATTCCAAAAGTGTTCAATCATCTTATTTCGTATAAGATGGTCCCACTACCTCTGTTGTCTTAACACAACCGAAGGGGACAATACCATTTAGTATTCTTAGACAAAATTTGTGGTACCTTGTTGTAGTGGGAGGGTTTCAAGGAACTCACCCTGTTATGACTTGGAAGACACTTGTGATGAAAATCCATTATTAGTTTAAACAAGTAATGGATTGTCAGAATAAGAAACTAAGAAGAAAAGCCAAGAGAACTATTGTTTTTAAAACCATTCATATGGAACGACCAAAAGTTTTCTATTACAAGGACAAGAAAGGAAATTTTCGTTAATAATTCTATTCAATGGACTTAACAAAACTTCCTGTTCCTAGTATTATAGGTTTGAGTTTATCTAAACCTATGGCTTGTGGTATCCTGGTTAGTTTACTTACTCTAGTGCAAGCAACTTACTTTAGTAAGATGCTAGAGCATTTTTCTAATGGCAATCTATAGAAGCTTCTCGACTTCTAGATATAGATTTTATTTATCTAAGGAAAAGTTTCAACTATTCCAGAAAAGATAAAGCCATGAAAGAATTCCTTGAATCAACAGTAAGAGGTCTCAGATATGGTTTAGTATGTCTTAGACCAGACACTTGCTGTTGAGTGGGAGTAATGAGTAGGTATCAGATTAATCCAGGAAATGAACATTGGAAGACAATTAAGTAAATCTTAAGATCAAGAAGAGGAACTATATGTTAGTCGATAAGGGTGTATTTAATACTCTTAGACTACACCAAATCAGATTTCTAGACTTACCTTAGTCCTAGAAAGTCTGCTATGAGATAATGATTACTCTGGGGGTGGAGTAGTGATTTTGGAGAAGTGTAAAAACCTATCTGAAGTCTCTAAGTCTACCAGAGAGAGATTGAATGTTAAAGTTGTTGGAAATTATTTTACCAGGATCTAGATTTACTAACAAGTATGTTTGATTAACAACCTAATATGAATTCTAAAACAATGAAAATAAACACATATAAAGTTTAGAAAACCTTACAGTGGGTGCAGCAGAATAATATGACTCCTTCCATTCAAATCTCTAGCCCTTGATTCCTTTCTGTAGCAGAGCATAATAAAGATCCGAATCTGGATCTTCTTTTCTCCTTCTTTGATGCAGATTTTCCATAGTCTTACATACTATGATTGAGATACCACTTGATGTGTGTGGGTGTTGGGTTTTATGCCCTAAATAAAACTCATTTCAATATAATCAGATTTACTTATTAATATAGATCAGAAATAACATTTAATGTTGCATGATTCACATGATTTATTTCATGATTATATGTACATAATGTATGAATTCATCTGAAACCCTTTTCACATACTTGATCCTGTTTATTGTCTGTAGTCGGCTTACATTGGAAAGTAAACATGACTATGTGAATAAAGTTTCCTAGATTTATCGGACATAGGGTTTTGCGATATCATAATCTACAACGAGTTTACTTGCATTTGGAGAAATGCTATGTTCTTTCCGAGCATTGGTTAAAGTAAAGCTCAGGTTGGATGCATGGAGTATGCATCGGAAGGGACCGATATTGAACTTTGACTTAGATTTATTAAACTTACCGTAATATCTATTCAAGTCAATATCGCCAAGTTGATCCTAGATCAAATGTTCTTAATCCTGTTATGATTAGGCTCAATCTTGAAAGGCTATTCGTGTTCTTTGATTTGTTAGTTAAACCTACTTTTAGGTCAGGGTGATACGTACATTTTGGGAACACGGTACTGCAATTGAGTGGGAGCGCTATCATAAACATGGAATCTATAGCTTCTATCTGGCGAATAGTAAGCAAAGGATGATCTCCTTCGAGCTTGACCAAACGAACATAAATGGTGGAGTACTCATTTCACATAAGCTGAAATATCATTTATACGGGGTCAAGTGTTTTAAGGAATAAATACATTGTAGGGTGTAACGGTAATTTAATCCCTTTTACAGTGTAGATCATTCATATAGAGGATCATTGATCACATTAGGATTATAACAATGGATAACTAATGATGTGTCTATATGGTGGAACATATAGAGCATTCTATATACTGAGAGTGCAATTCTAAGTTCTATGCGTGGATTCAACGAAGAATTAATAAGTTAGTGAATTTTAGTGCTAAATTCTTGATCTACTTATTGGAAGCTCGGTTATATAGACCCATGGTCCCCCCACTAGTTGAGATAATATTGCTTGTAAGACTCATGTAATTGGTTTTGATTAATCAATTATAATTCTCAAATTAGACTATGTGTTGTGAATTTTTCACTAAGTAAGGGCGAAATTGTAAAGAAAGAGTTTATAGGGGCATATTTGTTAATTATGATACTTTGTATGGTTCAATTAATAAATATGATAAATGACAATATTATTTAATAATTATTTATAGTTATCAAATAGTTAGAATTGGCATTTAAATGGTTGAATTAGAAAATTGGCGTTTTTGAGAAAATCAGATGCAGAAAAGATAAAACTGCAAAATTGCAAAAAGTGAGGCCCAAATCCACTTGTATAGGGCCAGCCACTTTTGTAGGAATTTAAACTGATTTTTTCATTATTTTAATGCCAAATAATTCAAACCTAACCCTAGTGGAATGCTATAAATAGATAGTGAAGGCTTCAGGAAAATTACACTTAAATTTTTCTATTTTTCCTTCAGAGAAAAACCTGAGCCTTTCTCTCTCCCTATCTTTAGCTGCCACTTCTTCTTTCTCTTCCCTCTTGAATTTCGAAATCCTTAGTGTATGAGTAGTGCCCACACACAGCAAGTGATACCTCAATCATAGTGAGGAAGATCGTGAAGAAAGATCATCGACGAAAGGGTTTCGGCATCAAAGATTCGAGAGAAAGAGATCCGGGTTCGGATATTGATAATGCTCTGCTATAGAAAGGAATCAAGGGCTAGATATACGAACGGAAGGAGTCATATTATTAAAGCATTTGCACCAATGTAAGGTTTCTTAAACTTTATATGTGTTTATTTCATCGTTTTAGAAAGTTCATATTTAGGATGTTAATAAACATACTTGTGAGTAGATCTAAGATCCTGGTAAAATAATTTCCAACAACTGGTATCAGAGCCATGGTAATTGATTTACTTGCAAGAAATTTGGACTTTAAAACGATTGTTTGTATGTTTTTTAGATGGTATCATGTTGTATTGAGTGTTATTTGATGATTGATTGATGTTTGTGAAAGTTTTGTGAAAAATAATTGTGATTTCGTTTCTCGAATTATTTTTATTGGATAGTATGGAAAAAATTAAGCAAGTTAGCCTTTTACAGAACTCAATTTGGATTTTATTTGAATTAGTTATGATTTTTTGAAGATTTGACAAAATCGGAAATTTTGTCTTGATAGTTTCATAACGATCATGAGAACTGTCCGTACAGTTTCGAATTTTTCCTTTTTTCTTCAATTTTTCATATTTTTTCATGGAATTAGCTTCCAATTTTTTGTATGGTTTTGTATATATACTATTACTATTCCTAATTCAATTCTAATTATCATTTTGAATTAATTTAATTTTTTTTTTTTAATTTAATTCAAGATATTAGTGTAATTTGAATTTGAATAGAATTAGTATTTATCTTTTTGCTTAAAAATCTATCTTATTTTTAAATTTGATTATATTTTTTTAAATTTAAGGTCAGATATTTTAAGATATTTATAATATCTTTTAAGATATTTATAATATCTTATCTTTCAAGATATTTATAATATTTTTTAAAGATATTTATAATATCTTTTAAGATATTTTAAAAATATCTTATCTTTTAAGATATTTTAAAAATATCTTATCTTTTAAGATTTTTTAATTAAATCTTTTTAGATATTTTGACCATATTTAAATTTAAAATAAGATATTTATAATCATGTAATTTTAAATAGATATAAGATATTTTGCTAATTTTTTAAATTTTGTTATTTTATTTATTTAAATTACATTTAAAATTTGAAAAATATATTTATTTATCTTTTCTAATTTTTTATTTAATTTTTATTTATAAAATAATATTTAAAATTTAAAAGTAGTTAGCAAATTTTTGAAATGATATTTAGGTTGGTTGAAACCTAATTTTTTAAAAATTGTAGGTTTAATTTTAAATTAATTTTTTTTTTAAAAAAATTTCGAATTTATCAATTTTTTTTTGTGGGCACTACTCATCACTCAAGGAATTTCAAAAATACAGAGAAGAAAAGAGAGAGAGAAGGTGGCGTGTGGCCTTTTCTGAAGGAAACAAAGTGTGAAGTTGTGTGTGTGTTTCCTGAAGCCAACACTTTCTATTTACAGAAAACCCTCTAGGTTTAGGTTAGAATTGTATGGCATTAAAATAATGGAAACTACAAATGGCAATTCTCATGCATGTGGCCGGCCATACAAAGGGATTGGGCCTCACTTTGCAACTTTCCCATTTTGTTATTTTCCATTCCCATTTTCTCAAAAATACCAATTTTCCAATTTAACCTTTTAAATGCCAATTCTAATTATTTAATAACTTAAAAATAATTATTAAATAATATTGGCATTTAATATATTTATTAATTTAGACATATAAAGTCTCTTAATCAATAAATAAACCTAAAATTTCTTTTCTTTACAATTTCGCCCTTGCTTAGTGAAAATTCATAAAGTAGACATAGTCTAACTTTTAGAATTTTAATTGATTAATTAAAATCAATTAACTAAGTCTTACAAGCAGTATGGTCTCAACTAGTATGGGGACCATGGGTCTATATAACCGAGCTTCCAATAAGTCGAACCGAATTTACCAAGTAAATTCCCTAACTTATTAATTCCTCATTGACTCCACACTTAGAACTTGGAATTGCACTCTCAGTCATATAGAACGCTCTATATGTTCCATGATATAGACACGTCATTAGTTATCCATTGTTATAACCCTAATGTGATGAATGATCCTCTATATAGATGATTTACACTCGAAAGGGATTAAATTACCGTAACACCCTACAATGTATTTTATCCTTAAAACACTTAACCCTGTATAAATGATATTTCAGCTAAGTGAAATGAGATCTCCACCATTTATTTTCGTTTGGTTAAGCTCGAAGGAAATCATCCTTTACTTTCTATTCGCCAGATAGAAGCTATAGATTCCATATTTATGTTAGCGCTCCCACTCAATTGCACTACCGTGTTCCCAAAATATACGTATCACCCTGACCCAAAAGTAGGCTTAACTAACAAATCAAAGAACACGGATAACACTCTTGAGATTGAACCTAACCATATCAGGATTAAGATCATTTGATCTAGGATCAACATTTGATATTGAATTGAATAGATATTACGGTAAGTTTTAATATATCTAATCAAAGTTCAATATCGGTCCCATCCGATGTATACTCCATACATCCGATACTGGTAAACTTTGCCAATGTCCTGGAAAGGACATAACACTTTTCCAAGGTGTAAGAATACCTATCGCTGATTATACCATGTCAGTCTAAATCCAGTGTTTTGACAAATCAGGGAATAAACTTTTGAACATATAATTAAGATTGTATTCCACTGTGCTGACAACACTATAATCTTTAACAAACTCATATGTTCTGGACTTAAAAAGAATTCATACATTATATACATATAATCATGAAATACTTCATGTGAACCATGCAACATAAAATGTTATTTCTGATCTTTATTAATAAGTAATTTTGAATATATTGAAATGAGTTTTATTTAGGGCACAAAACTCAACAAAAGTTGCAGGAAAGATGCTTATTCAGTCTAAGGAAAGTTCTATACATTTTTGGCATTGTTCCAACATTTATTAACTACTAGTGTTAATTCCTGACTAACGCAAAAGTAGTTGCCAAAAAGTAAAGAATCCAGTATCCCTAGAGGAGTAGACATATAGAGAGGAATTTCACAATATCAAGGATTTTGTGATTAAAGAAATTTAATGGTGGAGAAAAGGTTGTATTGAATACAACCTGTCAGATCCTATTACAGAGAGTATACTACAAACTACACTTGATTTGGATATCAAGATGTTGAGATTATTTGAAATGCACTTTTTGTTTTATATTAGTGCAAGTGGGAGTTTTTTGGGTATTGTGCCCTAAATAAAACCCATTTCAAAATAATCAGATTTACTAATTAATAAAGATCAAAAATCATTTTTTGTTGTATGGTTCACATAATTTATTTCATGATTATATTTAATGTATAAATTCTATTAGGTCCAGAACATATGTATTTATTCATGATTATAGTTTTGTCAGCACAATGGAATATAATCATGATTATATGTTTTAAAGTTTAATTCCCTGATTTGTCAGTTCACTGAATTTAGACTGGCATGATAATTAGCGATAGGTATGCTTACACCTTGATAAGTGTTATGTCCTTTCCAGGGTATTTGCAAAGTTTACCAATATCGGATGTATGGAGTATACATTGGAAGAGACCAATATTGAACTTTGATTAGATATGATAAATTTACCGTAATATCTATTCAATTCAATGTCACCTAGCTGATCCTAGATCAAATGATCTTAATCCTGATATGGTTAGGTTCGATCTCAAGAGTATTATTCGTGTTCTTTGATTTGTTAGTTAAGCCTACTTTTTGGTCAGGGTGATACGTACATTTTGGGAACACGATAGTACAATTGAGTGGGAGCGCTAAACATAGATATGGAATCTATAGCTTCTATAGGTATTTAGAAGTGAAACGATAATTTTCTTTGAGCTTGCTAAATAGAGATAAATGATTGAGATCTCATTTTAGTGATTATATTATTTTACTAAAATATCATTTATAGGTGGCCAAGTGTTTTAAGGATAAAATACATTGAAATGGTGTAACGATAATTTTATCCCTATGCAATGTAGATCATCTATAGAGGATCCTTGATTATTGGGATTATAACAATGGATAACTGATAGCATATCTATATCGTGGAACATATAGAGCGTTCTATATAACTGAGAGTGCAATTTCAAGTTCTATGCGTGGATGCAACAAGAATTAATAAGTCAGTGAATTTACTTGGTAAATTTTAGGACTGCTTATTGGAAGCTCGGTTATATAGGCCCATGATCCCCATACTAGTTGAGACCATACTGCTTGTAAGACTCAGTTAATTGATTTTAATTAATCAATTATAATTCTAAAATTAGATTATGTCTAGTTTTTGAATTTTCACTAAGCAATGGCTTAATTGTGAAGAAAAGAGATTCTAGGTTTTATTTATTAATTGGAAGACTTGATTATGTCTAATTAATAAATATATTAAATGGCAATTTTATTTGATAATTAATGTTAATTATTAAATAATTAGTTTTGGTATTTAAATGGTTAGAATTAGAAAAGTGGTATTTTTGAGAAAATAAGGGAAAATTGTCAAAAGTGGAAAAATTCTCTAGTGGGGCCCATTAGTATGCTCGGCCACTATAGATGGAATTTACACTTAATTTTTCTATTATTTTAATGCCTAATAATTCCTAACCTAAACCTAGGTGGTTACCTATAAATAGATAGTGATGGCTCACAGTTAATGAATGATGAAATTTCTTGTCTTCGGAAAATTGAGCCTCCTACCTATAGCCGAAACCACTTCCTCTCTTTTCTTCTTCATAATTTCGAACCTTGAGTGATAGAGTGAGTGCCCACACACATCAAGTGGTATCTCAATCATAGTGTGTAAGACTGTGAAGAATCCAATCAACAAGAAGGAGAATCGGGCTCAAGGAAGGAGAGAAAGAGATCCAGGTTCAGATCTTGATAATGCTCTGGTACAGAAAGGAATCAAGGGCTGAAGATCTAAGCGAAATGAGTCATTATATTCCGCTGCACCCATTGTAAGGTTTTCTTAAACCCTTGTGTGTTTATTTCATTATTTTAGAAATTCATATTAGGATGTTAATGAAACATACTTGTTAGTAAATCTAGATCTTGGTAAAATATTTCCAACAATTTTCTAGGTAGACTCTTTGGTATTTTTCGAGATATATTTAATTAAATAGAAAATTAATATTTAATTTGATTTATACAAGACACTTAAATATTTGATATTTTTCTTAAGATATTTAATTAAATAGAAAAATTATATTTGTGTTGAAAATTAATTTATTTAATTTTAGACCAACATAAATTAGAATAATTTTTCCAATTTTATTTTATTTTAAGATAAATTTTGAAAATGCATTTTTTAATACATTAAATTTCGAATTCTAGCTTGACAACAACAATGTGGTACCACAACGTTATTAATGCAATCAAGTTTTATATGTCATAAATCTTAATTTGAGAATACTACCGATGAAAATCAAAATAAATATTTAGAGTTATAAGAAAATGTTAATTACGTTAAAACATACATATAAATATTTCTTTGACGTGTATATTATTTTTTAATTTAATTTGAAGTACTTCAAACAAAAGCTTAATAAAAACGAGCTAGAGTTTCGTATTCTTCTTATAAACAGCAGTTACGAAAAAGGGGTATTTACGGTGTTTCTAAACACTATTAAAATTAAAAAAAAAAACAGAAAAAGGAAGAACAAAAAAAAAAAAAAATCTCTTTACAAAAAATAATAATAATCCCAAACAGGTATCTACCATTCGTGATTTGTTCTATGGTTATAGTGGAAAACATTGTGATTAAGAACAAAGAGAGGATGAGCCAAGTCTCTCAACGACTTTCGTTCAAATGAGAGAGGATGTTCCTGAGTTCATCAGAAATACGATTGTCTTTCCATTTCTCAACGGTGACAAGCTTACCCCGCCAACTCGAAACATCACCCTGAAGTAGGGTAAGTAAAGAACATAAATATTCCACTGTTTCTCTAGATGAGGACATCTCCTCGATTAGCCTTAAGAGCTCAGCACGAAGCTCCTCCATAGTTTTTCGTGTTAGTATCATGGAAACACGAACGTTTCTTTTTGGTAGGAACATGAATGATAGTTGTGTCCTTCAAAGTATGTTTGCCAGATGTGGAGGACGACATATTTGGAAGAGAAATAAGCAGATAATAGAACACATAGTATGATAAATGAACCGAGCAAGTACTCTTATTTATAGAAAAAAGAACAAGAAGGTGTTAAGGAAATACAAGGAAATATTTCAGGAATTATGATGATGATATGTAGGCTCTGAATATAGTCTTATCATGAGAAGTAGCTTCTTCCATCTAGCCTAACATAAAAGTAGTATACCTATTTTCGTAAACAGTTATATTATATTATATTATATTAACATATTACTAAGATAGAGTAAGTTCATAACATTTCTTTGCAGCTATTACAAAAAAAATAAAAAAGCAAGATGCTACAAACTCACATTCTCAAGGAAGAATTTGGATTTTGGCTACAACAAAATATTTCACAAAATGGTCAGAAGCAATTCTTTTGAAAAAAGCCTCTACAGAAGTTGTGGCCACTTTCATTCTAGAACACATTATTTGTCGCTTTGGTATCCCGAAAAGGATTTTGTTAGATTACGACACTCCATTTTGATCCAAGATAATTTCCCCTTTTGCTAATCACTCATGAAAAATCTTACTCAGAGTGTAGCATCCCATGGTTGGGTGGTTAATCTTTCGGTGGAAGTGACAGTAGAGTTCATGTTTCTTTTCCTCTAAAGTAGGTAGTTTTGTGACAAATGGTAGTACTACCTCTCCATCCCTGATCCATGCCTCCAATAGGCTACAGAGTCTTTCTTTGTTATAAGGGAACTCCGCCGATTTATCATTCCGTCGACCTTTTTTATGAACTTCAAAATTTTGTTTTTCTTGCGCCATTGCTATGTCAACACCACGTTTTTAACTTTTTCATAGCCGATTTTGATCATTTTGGTTAGATGGCTTGGCCAGCCGACAGACAATAGCTTAAATATTTCTTGATTTGGCGATGAGCTCTGAAAAATTGTATATAGCATGGTTTTCAATATGTAAGCGATATTCATCAAGCATACATTTGATACATATTTTGACTAGATCTTTTTCAGCTATGGTTTCGGCACAGTCAAGAGCTTTTTCTCGAAACTTTTGAACATAATTAACAAGTCTTTCTCTAAAGCTTTGTCTTTCTCCTGACAAGTCAGCTATACTCTATTTATCTTCAATCATGAAGAATTTGGCGCAGAATTGGGAGACCATATCGTCCCAACTCCTTACACTTCTTGAAGGCAAGCTTGCATACCAAGAGTAAGCACGATCAGTGAGAGATTTTGAAAACTCTCGAATCCTTAGTTTGAAATCATGGGCGTAGACTCTCAAATCATCAATGAATTAGATGATATGTTCTTTAGCATTGTTGAATTTCCCATTGTACTTTCAAAATATGGGACTCATATAACCTCGTGGGTAAGGTTTCACTACAACTTCCAAGGGGTAAGGTGGATGAAAATCGATAGAAGTTACCGATGATGATGATTTCCCTCTTTCGGCTTTAAGAAGACCGATCAATTCGTCTTTTGTGACAAATTCGGAGGAAGATTAGGCTTCTTTGCCGACCCTTTTAGCAATCTCAGAAGTTCTGATCCCTCGAACATTATCAAGTGTTGCCTAAGTTCTTTGTTCAATAGTATGTACTTGCCTTATTTGAGATTCATTCATCACGCGCTCTTCAGGTAAACCGCTTCTGTCAACAGATGCTTCTTGGTGTGCCTGTGGCAGAAGTGAGCTCTACAGTTGCATCATACCGTCTTGGGCATTTTAAAGCTTTTCCAATCTAGTTAACACAACATCATCTGTGTTTGTCAGATTGCTTAGTCTTCAAACCAGCAGATACACTCACACTTGAAGCCTATTCTGATGCGGATTGGGCATGCAATCTTGATGATAGAAAATCAACCATAGGCTTTTGTGTCATGCTTAGAGGAAATTTGGTCACTCGGGCATCGAGGAAACAAACTGCTGTAGCTTGTTCCAGTACTGAATCCGAGTATAGGTCTCTTTCAACAACTGCCACAAAAGTTGTCTGAATACATTTGTTCTCAAGGAACTTGGCATTTCCATTCCTCACACACCTATTATATCGCGTGATAATGTGAAGCTCAACAAATGGCTGCCAATCTTATATTTCAGTTGAGAACAAAGCACATTGAGGTCGATGTTCACTATGTTCGAGAACTAATTACTACAAACACATTGGCCATTTCTTACATCTCAACTGAAGAACAACCTACAAACTTACTTACAAAAACACTAACTTTACCCAAATTCAACTTTTTTATTGTCACAAGCTTTCTTCGGAGGTTCCTCCCTTCAGCTTGAGGGGGGATTTTGAATATACTGTGGAATAACAAAAATTAGGTAGTTAGTGGTAGTTTTTTTTTTAAGTCTTAGTTATGCAAGTTGTTATTTTCTGTTTTGGCTCATTTATTCTCTGTTCTTAGCTGCTACTATATATAGTGGCTTCAATTGTAAAGTTGATTATTCAGAAAATTCAATAACGAAAAATCATTTTCAGATTTACTCTCTCTCAACTCTTTTTAAAAAAAAGGAAAAAACAAAAAAAATAGATACATGATAATTAAACCCAAACGACCTCTTTTCACATGAGTATAGTCAACTACAGAGACAGACTCGTAGACAAGAGAAAAATGTATAATTACACAGCGAGTACTCGGTGCCACATGCAATCCAGGGTGTGGTGCACTGGCCCGAGTCTCTAATATAGGAAAACAAAATATAACAATTTATCTAAAACAAAATTGGCACATTATGTTTGATTCTTCCATGAACAAGAAAAAAAAAACCCCATGTAAACAATGCAAAATCAGAAAGATGTGCCAATCAGAAAATGAAGACCATATCAGTTAGCAACGTCAATTTCACCATGGCTGGAAAACAATGATTCAGAACCCTGCTCCCCAAAAACCTTAGCAATCCTCTCAACTGGTACCAAAGGCAAGTAGGAGGAAACCTTGTACCCTTTATCTGCAGTGGAAAGCACGGTTTGGTTGTACTTCTCAGAGCAGTAAGCTGCAGTGGGGACCATAACATGAGCCATTTTAGGGAACAGAGGAAGTTGGTTGAGCTTGCGCCAAGCAGAGACGGCACACTGCTCAGCCTTGGGCTCGTATTTGGCGTAGAACTCCTTAGCCCTTGGTTCACACTTAGCATACACTGATTTAGCAACTCCTGACGCAGTGTCCACAACTCCAGCCCGTTGAACCTCAGTGGCAACGGCTCTGGCCATCACTGGGGCCTTCTGAGCCGCAGACACGGCTTGGGAAGAGACTTGCTTGATTGTTGGTGGTACACGGCGATCCAGTTCAGTCACAGATTCATCAACCTGCATTTGTTTATGCAAAATTTTAAGCACCAAGTGAGCAAGAACGTAATGACCACAATTGACACAACTAAGCAAAAATGACCCAAAATATTGATTAAAACTATAATAGATATCAAATAATATAAACAATATGAATTGCTGGCAATTCAACCCAATTGAGATAAGAATTTTGTATTGGCAATTTTTCTGCAGGCCCAAAAACAAGACTAACAAACGCTTCACGGTGTTTCAATGAGTAATGTTTCCAGTAACATTTTTACGTAAAACACGATGGGTGAACATTTTGACTTTTGAAGCGTTTAACAAATTGAGACAAAAAAACTAAGCAAGTATCAGAACTGGCTCTATTAGAAAACTAAGTATTCAATCATTTCTATTGCTATTTCGAAAACCCATTATTAAAGAAGCAAAAAAAAAAAACAATAATACAAAATGATTAACCAACCTTGCGATCAACGAATTTGAGCAGGCCAATAGGGACGTCATGGAATTTATTATAAACAGGAGCAACAACGTTCTTGACAGTTCCCTCGACGGTCTCAACCCCAGGCTTCAAAGGGCCAGACTTGTCCTTAGCATAGCCGTAAAGGTTTGAGAAGCAAACCACTGCGTGAATGGTCGCTATTTGGACAAACTCAAGGTACTTGAGCCTATTTTCCTCATCCTTCTCCTTTCAAAATCGAAATCAAAATAACAAAACCATCAGATACAAATTATTAAAAAAAAAAAAAATACAGAGAATCGAAAATCATTTGAAAAGTCTTCTTTTACCCAATTCGAGCGCATCCTAAAATAAAAAATTGAGTTGAAAAGAAAAAAAAATAAAAACATACCAACAACTGTTGTTGCAAACCGGAGTCTTGTTGAGCCATATCACAAAAGAAATTCTTGAATTCTTGGTTTTGGTTTAGGTTTTGTTTGGTGCGAAAGAAAGTTGGATGAAATTTTGGTCATAAGGGGTCTGGGTATTTATAGGAAAGAAAAAGAGAGAAGAAACCAAATAAAGAAATGAGCGCACGCGTCAATTGGATTTGGCGCGTCAGTTATTATGAATGGCATATTTGGAAATTTGTATAACTTACTTCGGAGCTAAGGTAGGAGACCAGAACCCGTAGCTAGCTATTCTTGAAACCCGCATTATTAGTCGGTGAATCGGGCAAGAATAGAAGATTCTAGTGACCCGCCCGACTACAACCTGGTCCTGCTCTACAATTCTCACACACTTCCCAATTTTATATTAAATTGATATTTTATGTACACTTTTGTTCGTTTCGGGAAACCTTAGGCTATTTTATACAAGAAAATTGAAAGGTTTTGATGGGATCTTGTCAAAAGGAAGTTTATAACAATAAAACGCACCTTACCGAAAAAAGAAAGGAAAAAGGAGTATAAAACGCTGCTTGTCGTATTATTTGTCTTTTATTAAAATTAAAGTATTATGTTTGACCTTGTAGTTACTGCACAAAAATATTTATTAGAATGGGAGATACATATAAGCAACCATAATTAAATACGCAACTTGCCATTATGAATAACAAAATTTACAAGTTCTATCTCTACTAGAAAATAAACAAACTACAAAATAAGGAGATATCTTTTACAAAAGGAAGAGTAATTCTACACTCGGTTGGCTTTGGCCCCCAACGTAATTGCCGTAGAGCCTTTGTGTACTTCTGTCAATAGCTATTTAGCTTTTTTCATAGTAACGCTCCTTAGAGATGGTGTTGGGATACTATTTTTGTGTGTTATGCTGTGCAGGATTGGACACCCTACAGCCATCCCCTAATCCCTGCTTTTTGGCAAGGTTTTTATTTGGAGGTATGCAGCTGTAAGTGTTTCCATGTTGATTGTCCAGCAAGTCTATTTCTTTTGAAATAGGGAGGCTTAATTCTTTGAAGAACTGACCAGCTACTAAGTTTTCCTTGGTTGTCAAGGCGCATGTGGCTAATCGAGTGAGTGCGTCTGCTGTTGTGTCATCTTTAGGGGTTAGTATAGCCTTTGAGCGGTCTTAACAACTCAGGTAGGCCATCATCTTCTTGTATTGAGTTGTATATTCACCTAGGACATAACCTACGACTAGTTGAGAGTCGTGGTGTATGTCTAGGTGGTCAGCTTGCGCTTCGTGTGCTAGTCTGAGGCCAACATTTGAAGCTTCATGTTCAGCCTCATTGTTAGAAGCTTTGAAACTAACCTTGTTGCCTCGTGGCTCAGTTGCCCCCAGGTGCTCTTAGGGCCATCCTTGCATCGGGCAGGTGGTCAATGCATCTCTTGGGTTCTTACTCTCGCTTCTTCTCTGGTTCCTGTTTTTCTCCCAAACTTTGAGAGATTTAGGGAGACATGCTTTTATGATTAGCCATGAAGCTGGTGAGAGATTGGCCTTTGTTGGCCATGCTTGGTTGACAGGTGACCTTATATTGGCAGAGTCTCAGTAGTTCACTTAAGTGGTCGGCCTGATGCTTCAGGTTTTCGTGGAACCTGTCTCAACGGTTGATTCGTGTACACCTTTATAGGGTGTCTCTGGAAGTATGACCTTAGTTTTTTGGAAGCCAAGAGCAAGTTGTGGGTTAGCTTCTCCATGAGTGGGTACCGACTTTCAGCATCGATTAGTCTCTTGCTGATGTAGTACACAGGGTGTTATACTTTGCCTTCTTCTCTTGTGAGGATAGCACTCACAGCATGTATAGTGACTGCTAGGTACATGTTGGGTTTTGTGCCCTAAATAAAACCCATTTCAATATAATCAGATTTACTAATTAATAAAGATCAGAACTCATTTTATGTTGCATGGTTCACATGATTTATTTCATGATTATATTTAATGTATAAATTCTATTAAGTCCAGAACATTTGTATCTGTTCATGATTATAGTGTTGTCAACACAGTGGAATATAATCATGATTATATGTTCAAAATTTTAATTCCCTGATTTGTCAGTTCACTGGATTTAGACTGGCATGATAATCAGCGATATGTATACTTACACCTTGGATAAGTGTTATGTCCTTTTCAGGGTATTGGCAAAGTTTACCAGTATCGGATGTATGGAGTATACATTGGAAGAGACCGATATTGAACTTGGATTAGATATGATAAATTTACCGTAATATCTATAATATCACCTAGTTGATCCTAGATCAAATGATCTTAATCTTGACATGATTAGGTTCGATCTCAAGAGTGTTATTCGTGTTCTTTGATTTGTTAGTTAAGCCTGTTGGGTTTTATGCCCTAAATAAAACTCCATTTCAATGTAATCCGTATTATTCAATATCAATAAAGAAACAAGAGTATTTTTCATTCATTTGTGTATGTTTTGGTTCACCTTATCGATTATTTCTCTATTTGATTTATAAATTCATCCAAACCCTTTTCACATACTTGATCCTGTTTATTGTGTTGTCAGCACAGTGGAAAGTAAACATGACTATGTGATTAAATATTCCTAGATTTATCAGAACACTGGGGTTTTACTGATATGACAATCTACAACAGAGTTTACTTGCAAATGCTATGTTCTTTCCAGAGCATTGGTTAAAGTAAAGCTTGGGTTGGATGCATGGAGTATGGATCGGAAGGGACCGATATTGAACTTTGACATAGATTTATTAAATTTACCGTAATATCTATTCAATTCAATATCACCTTGTTTGATCCTAGATCAAATGATCTTAATCCTGATATGATTAGGTTCAATCTCAAGAGTGTTATTCGTGTTCTTTGATTTGTTAGTTAAGCCTACTTTTGGGTCAAGGTGATACGTACATTTTGGGAACACGGTAGTGCAATTGAGTTGGAGCGCTAACATAAATATGGAATCTATAGCTTCTATCTGGCGAATAGAAAGTAAAGGATGATTTCCTTCGAGCTTAACCAAACGAAAATAAATGGTGGAGTACTCATTTCACTTAGCTGAAATATCATTTATACGGGGTTAAGTGTTTTAAGGATAAAATACATTGTAGGGTGTTACGGTAATTTGATCCTTTTACAGTGTAGATCATCTACATAGAGGATCATTGATCAAATTAGGATTATAACAATGGATAATTAATAGCGTGTCTATATGGTGGAACATATAGAGCGTTCTATATAGCTGAGAGTGCGATTCTAAGTTCTATGCGTGGATTTAACGAAGAATTAATAAGTCAGTGAATTTAAGAGGTAAATTCTTGATCTGCTTATTTGAAGCTCGGATATATAGGCCCATGGTCCCCACACTAGTTGAGACAATACTACTTGTAAGACTAATTCAATTGGTTTTAATTAATCAATTATAATTCTCAAGTTAGACTATGTCTATTTGTGAATTAATCACTAAGTAAGGGCGAAACTGTAAAGAAAGAGTTTATAGGGTATATTTGTTAATTAAGAGACTTTAGTTAGTCTAATTAATAAATATAATAAATGACAATATTATTTAATAATTAATTATAGTTATTAAATAGTTGAAATTGACATTTAAATGGTTGCATTTGAAAATTGGCATTTTTTTGAGAAAATGGGATGCAGAAATGATAAAACAGCAAAATTGCAAAAGTGAGGCCCATATCTACAAGCCATGACCGGCCACATGCATAGGGTTTATCATTTAATATTTTCTTTATTTTAATGCCAAGTAATTCAAACCTAACCCTATGTGGTATTCTATAAATAGAAAGTGAAGGATTTAGGAAAGTAACAATGCATCTCATTCCTTTCAGAGAAAAACCTGAGCCATCTTTCTAAACCTAGCCGCCACCTCTCTTTCTCTCTTCTTCTTTGATTGTTTCGAATTCCCTTTGTGATAGAGTAGTGTCCACACACATCAAGTAGTACCTCAATCATAGTGTGGAAGATCGTGAAGAATCCAGATTCAACAAAGAAGGATATTCGGGCTCAGATCTTGATAATACTCTACAACAGAAAGGTTACAAGGGTTAGAGATCTAAGTGGAAGGAGACATATTATTCCGCTGCATCCAATGTAAGGTTTCTCATACTTTATATGTGTTTACTTATAATCGTTTTAGAAGTTCATATTTAGGATGTTAATTAACATACTTGTGAGTAGATCTAAGATCATGATAAAATAATTCCAACAAAGCCTACTTTTTGGTCAGTGTGATACGTACATTTTGGGAACATGATAGTACAATTGAGTGGGAGCACTAAACATAGATATGGAATCTATAGCTTCTATAGGTATTTAGAAGGGAAACAGTGATTTCCTTCGAGCTTTGCTGAATAGAGATAAATGATTGAGATCTCTTTTTAGTGATTATATTAGTTCACTAAAATATCATTTATAGTTGTCCAAGTGTTTTAAGGATAAAATACATTGAAATGGTGTAACGGTAATTTTATCCCTATGCAATGTAGTTCATCTATAGAGGATCATTGATTATTGGGATTATAACAATGGATAATTAATAACGTATCTATATCGTGGAACATATAGAGCATTCTATGTAATTGAGAGTGCAATTCCAAGTTCTATGGTGGATGCAATGAGGAATTAATAAGTTAGGGAATTTACTTGGTAAATTCTAGATCTGCTTATTGGAAGCTCGGTTATATAGGCCCATGGTCCCCATACTAGTTGAGATAAACTGCTTGTAAGACTCAGTTAATTAATTTTAGTTAATCAATTATAATTCTAAAATTAGACTATGTCTAGTTTATGAATTTTTCACTAAGATATGGCTTGATTGTGAAGAAATTGTGTTTTGGGATTTATTTGTTAATTAAGAGACTTTATGGAGTCTAATTAATAAATATTATAAATGACAATTTTATTTGATAGTTATTTTAATTATTAAATAAATAGTTTTGGCATTTATAGGGTTGGAATTGTAAAAAGTGGTATTTATGAAAAATAGGTAAAATAGTTGGGAAAAATGACAAAACCCAAACTTGAGCGGGGCTCATTAAGTGGCCGGCCATCAAGTGTAATTTTTACCCTATTTTATCATTTTTTTTATTCCTAATAATTCAACCCTAACCCTATTGAAGATAGTATAAAAGGAAGGCTATGGTATCTTCATCCAACTAGTGCCTCCAAAGCTAAAAACCTAGCTTTTTGATGAGACCTCTGTTGGAAATATTTTACCAGGATCTTAGATTTACTAACAAGTATGTTGTTTAACATCCTAAATATGAACTTCTAAAACGATATGAAATAAACACATATAAAGTATAAGAAACCTTACAGTAGTTGCAGCGGAATATAATGTCTCCTTCCACTCAGATCTGTAACCCTTGCATCCTTTCTGTCGCAGAGTATCACCAAGATCTAAGTCCAAATGTCCTTCTCTTAAATCTAGATTCTTCACAATCTTCCACACTATGATTGAGGTACCACTTGATGTGTGTGGGCACTCACTCACTCACTATAGGCTTCAGTTTTCAGAAGTGAAGAAGTGGAAGAGAGAGTGGCGGCTAGGTTTAGGAAGAAGGCACTCAGTTTTCTCTGAAGGAATAAGTGTTGGAAATTATTTTACCAGGATCTTAGATCTACTCACAAGTATGTTTATTAACACCCTAAATATGAACTTCTAAAACGATTATAAATAAACACATATAAAGTATGAGAAACCTTACACTGGGTGCAGCGAAATAATATGTCTCCTTCCACTCAGATCTCTAACCCTTGTATCCTTTCTGTCGCAGAGTATTATCAAGATCTGAGCCCGAATGTCCTTCTTGTTGAATTTCTTTCTTCACGATCTTCCTCACTATGATTGATGTACTACTTGCTATGTGTGGGCACTACTCGATCACTAAGAGGGTTCGAAATATTCAATGAAGAAGAAGAAGGAAGAGTGGCGGCTAGGTTTAGAGTGAAGGCTCAGGTTTTTTTCTGAAGGAAACAAGATGCAAAAGTCACTTTTTCCTGAAGCCATCACTATCTATTTATAGCATGCCACATAGGGTTAGGTTTGAATTATTTGGATTAAAATAATGAAAATATTAAGTGATAAAACCTACAAAGGTGGCCGGCCATGGCTTAGTGGACCTGGGCCTCACTTTTACAATTTTGCTGTTTTATCATTTCTGCATCTCATTTTCTCAAAAACGCCAATTTTCAAATTCAACCATTTAAATGTCCATTTCAACTATTTAATAACTATAAATAATTATTAAATAATATTGTCATTTCTCATATTTATTAATTAGACCAAACAAAGTATCTTAATTAATAAATATGCCCCTAAAAACTCTTTCTTTACTATTTCGCCCTGGCTTAGTGAAAAATTCACAAATAGACATAGTCTAATTTGAGAATTCTAATTGATTAATCAAAACTAATTAAATGAGTCTTACAAGTAGTATTGTCTCAACTAGTGTGGGGACCATGGGTCTATATATCCGAGCTTCCAATAAGCAGATCAAGAATTTACATCCTAAATTCACTGACTTATTAATTCTTCGTTGAATCCACGCATAGAACTTAGAATTGGACTCTCAGTATATAGAACGCTCTATATGTTCCACCATATAGACACGTCATTAGTTATCCATTGTTATAATCCTAATTTGATCAATGATCCTCTATATAGATGATCTACACTGTAATGGGATTAGATTACCGTAACACCCTACAATGTATTTTATCCTTAAAACACTTAACCCCGTATAAATGATATTTCATCTAAGTGAAATGAGTACTCCACCACTTATTTTCGTTTGGTCAAGCTCGAAGGAAATAATCCTTTACTTTCTATTTGCCAGATAGAAGCTATAGATTCCATATTTATGTTAGCGCTCCCACTCAATTGCACTACCGTGTTCCCAAAATGTACGTATCACCCTAACCCAAAAGTAGGCTTAACTAACAAATCAAAGAACATGAATAACACTCTTGAGATTGAACCTAATCATATCAGGATTAAGATCATTTGATCTAGGATCAACTAGGTGATATTGAATTGAATAGATATTACGGTAAGTTTAATAAATCTATGTCAAAGTTCAATATCGGTCTCTTCCGATCCATACTCCATGCATCCAACCCAAGCTTTACTTTAACCAATGCTCTGGAAAGAACATAGCATTTGCAAGTAAACTCTGTTGTAGATTGTCATATCAGTAAAACCCCAGTGTTCTGATAAATCTAAGAATCTTTAATCACATAGTCATGTTTACTTTCCACTGTGCTGACAACACAATAAACAGGATCAAGTATGTGAAAAGGGTTTGGATGAATTTATAAATCAAATAGACAAATAATTGATAAGGTGAACCAAAACATACACAAATGAATGAAAAATACTTCTGTTTCTGTATTGATATTGAATAATATGGATTACATTGAAATGGAGTTTTATTTAGGGCATAAAATCCAACATACACATGTTCTTTGATTTGTTAGTTAAGCCTACTTTTGGGTCAGGGTGATACGTACATTTTGGGAACATGGTAGTGCAATTGAGTGGGAGAGCTAAACATAGATATGGAATCTATAGCTTCTATCTAGCAAATGGAAGTGAAATGATGATTTCCTTCGAGCTTGGCTAAATAGAGATAAATGGTTGAGTACTCATTTCAGTTCGCTGAACATTTATATGGGGCTAAGTGTTTTAAGGATAAAATACATTGAAGGGTGTAACGATAATTTAATCCCTATACAATGTAAATCATCTATAGAGGATCATTGATTATTGGGATTATAACAATGGATAATTTATAGCGTATCTATATGGTGGAACCTATAGAGCGTTCTATATAGCTGAGAGTGCAATTCCAAGTTCTATGCGTGGATGCAACAAGGAATTAGTAAGTCAGTGAGTTTACTTGGTAAGTTCTTGGTCTGCTTATTGGAAGCTCAGATATATAGGCCCAAGGTCCCCATACTAGTTGAGACAATACTACTTGTAAGACTCAGTTAATTGATTTTGATTAATCAATTATAATTCTAAAATTAGACTATGTCTAGTTTATGAGTTTTTACTATAAGCAAGGGCGAAATTGTGAAGAAAGAGTTTCTAAGTGTCATTTGTTAATTAAGAGATTTTGGTTAGTCTAATTAATAAATATATTAAACGACAATATTATTTAATAATTATTTTTTAGTTATTAAATAGTTGGAATCGGCATTTAAATGGTTAAATTGGAAAATTGACATTTTTGAGAAAATAAGATGTAGAAATGATAAAACAACAAAATTGTAAAAGTGGGGCCCATTATCCTATACCTTGGCCGGCCACTTATGTAGGTATTTATCATTTATTTTTTTATTATTTTAATGCCAAATAAATCTAACCTAACCCTAGGTGGTTGACTATAAATAGGTAGTGATGGCTTCGGGAAAAAGATTATGCATCTTATTGTTGGGTTTTATGCCCTAAATAAAACTCCATTTCAATGTAATCCATTTTATTCAATATCAATAAAGAAACAGAAGTATTTTTCATTCATTTGTATGTTTTGGTTCATCTTATCAATTGCTTGTCTATTTGATTTATAAATTCATCCAAACCTTTTTCACATACTTGATCCTGTTTAATGTGTTGTCAACACAGTGGAAAGTAAACATGACTATGTGATTAAAGATTCCTAGATTTATAAGAACACTGGGGTTTTACTGATATGACAATCTACAATAGAGTTTACTTGCATTTGGAGAAATGCTATGTTCTTTCCAGAGCATTGGTTAAAGTAAAGCTTGGGTTGGATGCATGGAGTATGCATCGGAAGGGACCGATATTGAACTTTGACATAGATTTATTAAACTTACCGTAATATCTATTCAAGTCAATATCACCTAGTTGATCCTAGATCAAATGATCTTAATCCTGATATGATTAGGTTCAATCTCAAGAGTGTTATTCATGTTCTTTGATTTGTTAGTTAAGCCTACTTTTGGGTTAGGGTGATACGTACATTTTGGGAACACGGTAGTGCAATTGAGTGGGAGCGCTAACATAAATATGGAATCTATAGCTTCTATCTGGCAAATAGAAAGTAAAGGATTATTTCCTTCGAGCTTGACCAAACGAAAATAAGTGGTGGAGTACTCATTTCACTTAGATGAAATATCATTTATACGGGGTTAAGTGTTTTAAGGATAAAATACATTGTAGGGTGTTACGGTAATCTAATCCCATTACAGTGTAGATCATCTATATAGAGGACCATTTATCAAATTAGGATTATAACAATGGATAACTAACGACGTGTCTATATGGTGGAACATATAGAGCGTTCTATATACTGAGAGTCCAATTCTAAGGTCTATGCGTGGATTCAACAAAGAATTAATAAGTCAGTGAATTTAAGATGTAAATTCTTTATCTGCTTATTGGAAGCTCGGATATATAGATCCATGGTCCCCACACTAGTTGAGACAATACTACTTGTAAGACTCATTTAATTGGTTTTGATTAATCAATTAGAATTCTCAAATTAGACTATGTCTATTTGTGAATTTTCACTAAGTAAGGGCAAAACTGTAAAGAAAGAGTTTCTAGTGTATATTTGTTAATTAAGATACTTTGGTTGGTCTAATTAATAAATATGATAAATGACAATATTATTTAATTATTAATTATAGTTATTAAATAGTTGGAATTGACATTTAAATGGTTGAATTTGAAAATTGGCGTTTTTGAGAAAATGAGATGCAGAAATGATAAAACAGTAAAGTTGCAAAAGTGGGGCCCAAATCCACTAGCCATGGTTGGCCACTTATCTAGGCTTTATCATTTAATATTTTCATTATTTTAATGCCAAATAATTCAAACCTAACCCTATGTGGCATACTATAAATAGATAGTGATGGCTTCAGGAAAAAGAAACTTTTGCATCTTACTCCTTTCAGAGAAAAACCTGAGCCATCACACTAAACCTAGTCGCCACTCTCTTTCCTCCTTCTTCCTTGATTGTTTCGAATCCTCTTAGTGATAGAGTAGTGCCCACACATAGCAAGGAGTACCTCAATCATAGTGTGGAAGATCGTGAAGAAAACAATTCAACAAGAAGGACATTCAGGCTCAGATCTTGATAATACTCTGCGACAGAAAGGATACAAGGGTTAGAGATCTGAGTGGAAGGAGACATATTTTTCCGCTGCACCCAATGTATTCTGCCTCCATGGTAGAGTCTGAAATTGCGGTTTGTTTAGCACTTCTCCAAACCACTGCTCCACCCCGAAGAGTAAACACCATCCCAGATGTAGATTTCGTGTCATCCAAACATGCCTGGAAATCTAAATTGGTATAGCCTACGGGATTTAAAGCACCACCCTTGTAGACTAACACGAATTGCCTTGTACTCTTCAAGTACTTCAAGATATGCTTAATAGCATTCCAATGTTCCTGTCCTGGATTTGTCTGATACCTGCTCACGATTCTTACTGCATAACAGATGTCAGGTCTAGTGCATAACATAGCATACATTAGACTCCCAACGGCAGAAGCATAAGGAACCCTTCTCATGTCTTCTATCTCTTGAGGATCAGTGGGACACTGTTCCTTAGATAGACAGATACCAAATCTAGAAGGCATTTGTGCCCCTTTGGTGTTGGTCATTGAGAATCTCTCTAAAACCTTATCTATGTAAGTTGTTTGAGAGAGAGCAAGGGATCTGTTCTTCCAATTTCTGATAATCTGAATACCGAGAACATAGGCAGCTTCACCCAAATCTTTCATTTCGAATTGAGTGTCTAGCCATTCCTTGATGTCAGTCATTTTCTTGACATTGTTGCCAATGATCAAAATGTCGTCAACATAAAGGACCAGGAACACTACCACTTGGTTTTCATTGAGTTGGTAAACACAAGGCTCATCTTCATTCTGAAGAAAGCCGTTGGTCTTTATGATTTCATCAAACCTTTTGTTTTAGGAGCGAGAAGCTTGCTTAAGTCCATAAATGGACCTATTGAGTTTGCAAACTTTCTTTTCCTGCCCTGGAAGAACATAGCCTTCATGTTGCTCCATATAGATGGTTTCTTCAAGAATTCCATTGAGGAAGGCTATCTTGACATCCATTTGCCAGATTTCATAATCGAAAGCGGCTGCGATGGAGAGAAGAATTCGGATGGATTTTAGCATGGCGACCAGACTAAAAATTTCCTCATAGTCCACGCCTTCTCTTTGGGTGTAACCCTTGGCGACCAGTCTAGCTTTAAAAGTTTCGACTTTGCCTCCAGCGCCTCTTTTCTTCTTGTAGACCCATTTACATCTGATTGGACGATAGTCATCGGGTGCGTCTACATATTCCCAGAATTTTTTCTTTTTCATGGAATCCATTTCTGAAGCCATGCCGGCTGACCATCGTTTCCGTTCTGGACTTGCCATTGCCTGTTTATAGGTTAATGGGTCGTCTTCAATACCATCACCAACGACCATATTGATTTTACCATCCAAGCCATAACGAGACGGTTTAGTAGAAACCCTCCCACTAGGACGAGGAGCGGTGATTTTCTGAACAAGAACTTTAGTGGTAGTTCTCTCAGTTGTTTCGACTGAGGGAGTGGGATTATCCTCTTTTGGAGTAGAAGAGGACGGAACATTGGAAGGAGTTATATCTGAAAGCATTTCCTCTAACACAACTTTACTTTTCGATTTGTAGTCTTTAATATAGTTTTCTTCAAGGAAAGTAGCATTTGTAGAGACAAACACTTTGTTATCCTTGTAACTATAAAATAGTCCACCCCTACTCTCTTTAGAATTTTCGACAAACATGCAAACTTCAGTTTGCGATTCCAGTTTGCCTTCTTTCTTTCTCAAGACATGAGCAGGGCACCCCCAAATCCTTTAATGGTGTAAACTAGGTGTACGACCATTCCATAGTTCGACGAGTGTCTTAGGAACTGCTTTAGATGGAACAACATTTAGAATGTCATTTGCCATCTTTATAGCATATCCCCAGAAGGACGTAGACAGAGTTGAATAACTCAGCATAGACCTAACCATTTCCAAAAGAGTGCGATTTCTTCTCTCTTCTACTCTATTTTGCTGTGGAGTGCTAGAGGCAGTATATTGGGATTCAATTCCATGTTCAATTAAATGATCTTTAAACTGCATATCCATATACTCTCCACCCCTATCAGTTCGCAAGATCTTTAATGTTTTACCTAATTGGTTTTGAGCCAAAGCATGAAATTCCTGAAACTTTTCAAACATTTTAGATTTCTTTTGCATTAGGTAAAGGAAACTATATCTAGAGAAATTGTCAATGAAAGTGACGAAATACTCATAACCACATCGGGCTTTGTGTAACGTCCGCGCTTCAAGCCTCCACTGGGTCCTTACACGCACAGAATAATGGCTCTTATACACGAGTACATCACTCTAGCTGCTTCATGGACTGATGACTGACCCTACACAGTTCGACGGGTGTCTTAGGAACTGCTTTAGATGGAACAACATTTAGAATGTCATTTGCCATCTTTATAGCATATCCCCAGAAGGACGTAGACAGAGTTGAATAACTCAGCATAGACCTAACCATTTCCAAAAGAGTGCGATTTCTTCTCTCTTCTACTCTATTTTGCTGTGGAGTGCTAGAGGCAGTATATTGGGATTCAATTCCATGTTCAATTAAATGATCTTTAAACTGCATATCCATATACTCTCCACCCCTATCAGTTCGCAAGATCTTTAATGTTTTACCTAATTGGTTTTGAGCCAAAGCATGAAATTCCTGAAACTTTTCAAACATTTTAGATTTCTTTTGCATTAGGTAAAGGAAACTATATCTAGAGAAATTGTCAATGAAAGTGACGAAATACTCATAACCACCTCGGGCTTTGTGTAACGTCCTCACTTCAAGTCTCCACTGGGTCCTTACACCCACAGAATAATGGCTCTTATACACGAGTACATCACTCTAGCTGCTTCATGGACTGATGACTGACCCTACACACCAACACGAGTGTTTCTAGCGTGCTTTGTCCTCACTCGCACGCTTCCTAGAAAAACTTCCCAGGAGGTCACCCATCCTGAAATTACTCCCAAGTCAAGCTCGCTTAACTGTGGAGTTCTTTCGAGATGGGCTACCGAAAAACAAGATGCACCTTGTTGATATAGGTAGTACCAATCAATCCATTTAAGCTCTCTTCAACTCTGTAGTCCCATACCTACACAGTCTCAAAATCATCCCACTTGACCTTCCCCAGGCGGTGTGGGATTGCACAACTTACTCGGTGTTTCTCCTTACGGATCCCGGGACTACTGACTGTCACACTTTGACATTCAGGGGTCCGCAAACATCTGAATGTACTAACCCTAGGGGTTGTTTGGCACGCTCTCCCTTTGCAGAGAAAGAACGTTTGGTCATTTTTCCTTCTAGACAGGACTCGCATACAGGTAATTCACCTAAGACGACATTTTTCAATGGACCATCTTTGGTTAGCCTATTGAGTCTATCATAGCCTATGTGACCTAAACGTAAATGCCATAGATAAGTTTGTTCATCATTATCAATCTCTTTTCTTTTAAAGTTTCTAGGTCTAGCAACATTGAAAAGTTCATTGTTTAGTGCGATTTTTATATTTGGTCTCAAAACATAAAGCCCTTGTTCCATGTGAGCAACACATAATTGAAATCCATTACGAGAAATTGTACAAATAGTACTCGAAAAATTCAATTTATAAAGATGTGTTTGTAAACATGAAACACTAATCAAGTTTCTACTAAAGTTTGGAATAAATAAAACATTTTCTAAAATTAAAAATTTCTTTTGAAACTTGAGGCGGGCTTTTCCTTTGGCTTGGACCGATACTAACTCGCCATTTTCAACATTAAGCTTTAACTCTTCTGAGTGCAGATTTTTCAAGTTTTAAGCAGCTGCAATGAAGAACAAACATGGTTAGTAGATCCAGAATCAGCAATCCATATGGATTTGTCATTCTCTAAAACACATGATTCAAAGACAAAAGCTTTACCTTCGTTTGAATTGTTTAGAAGCCTGGGACATCGTTCTTCGTGATGTCCCTTCTCATTACAATTCGAACATAGAAGAATATGACTATCAATTGTACTTGAAGAAGCAGCTTTGTGAGAAGCTTCATGCTTAATCCTTTTCCTCTGATTGAAGTTTGCAAAACCAGGAGGTGGCATTGCAATCAGATTCCGTTCATGAGCTCGGAATTCTGCTTCGAGCTTATCCATGTCGGAAGAGTTAAAATTGTTGATCATGTAAGATATAACAAATCCATTATACTCTGGAGGAAGACTATTAAGTATGAATTGAACCCATTGTTCCTTTGATAATTCAATTCCAAGTAGATTTTCCTTTTGGAACTTCAGATTCATCATCAATAGGTGCGAGTTTATGCAATTACCATGGTGCATTTTCACACTATAGAGTTCATTTGTTAAGACATTGACTAGGAGTGGTTCGGGGTGTGGGTTATCCATATTGGCACTACAAATATCAATAAACATAAGTAAGGTTTTGGTTCAATAAATTCATACACAAGTTCAGAAAATAACAAGTAACCACATATGTTTATAAAAATGCCAAAATTCTAACATATTTTATTTTCCAAGGTTTTCAACAAACTGATACAGTGTCCTGTTTAGGCGAGAGTCAAAGCATCATCCATTGAATAGAGTTGTCAATTCATCTAAAATGATAAGCATTCAAGCAACCTTTTATTTGATCGAAAAAAAGAATCCGACGTTGTCCCGTTTAGGCGAGAGTCAAGGTCATTCCTATTTCATGAGCCCCACCATTGTTTCATACTTTTGTAAGCCTTATAATAGTCACCACCATTAGGGTGATCTATACTAAAATAAACACTTACAAAAAAAAATGCTTATCTTTCGAGATTCTACGACGTTAAATTGCTAATGAACGTTCCTCCATTAGGGAGGATTACTCACGAAAACAATAACTATGTAAAACCAACAATGGAGATCGAATGTCTCTTGATTAAAGCTCATTATTTAAAATATGTATTTTATTATTTAATCATTTATTTTATCCTATATTTTAATAATAAAAATTATCAATTAAAGTTGGTTAAAAAAATTTAATTTAAAAAATATTTCCAACTTTAATTAAATTTTCAAATTATTTAATATTTGAAAATTATATATAAAATTCGAAATTAAATAAATAATTAAAATATAATAAAATAAAATTTGAAAAAATATCTAATTTAAGTTGTTCTAGAGAAATCTAAAATATCCAACTTAAATATTTTTCAAATAATTTTTTTAATTAAATATCAAATTAAGTTGTAACTACCTAATTTAAAAAATATTCCATTTTAAGTTGATCCAAAGTTTTTTTAAAAAAATTAACTTAAAAAATATCTTAAGAATCTTCAATAACCAATTCCTAGAATTCCTCAACTTAATTTTGAAATTCAAAAGATATTAAAATTTAAGTTGACAAATAAAATTAGTTAGAAATAACTAATTTACAACTTAAATAGGAATATTTAATGAAATAATTAAAATAAGCTTTAGAAAGAATCTAGTTAGTTATAATTCTATATGTAATTAAATACAAGAAAAATACATATAGTTTATCTAGAAATAATTTCATTAAACTAAGTGTGTTTTTCTTAAATTAATTTCAAAATATACGAATGAAAAATAATTCCATTTACTTTGAAATTAATTATGTTGCTAATCAATTTTATTAGGTTAAACTATTTTAATTAACCTAGTACAGTTATTCAAATCAGGCAAATGGGCCTTTACAGTTGGGGTTGTTCATGTGAGGGAGAGCTGGGTTCAGTATGTCGTACCCACTTCTATTGGCCCCCTAACTCTCACACAAGGCCCAAAAGAGAGGAATTTAACCTTAAAATGAACAACTGTTATTAATTGAATAAGCCCAAAAACTAAATGGGCCTAAATAAAATCTATCATGGTGTGACATTTAATTTAGCAACCTAGTCCATCTTAATTAAAAAAAATTAAATGAACTACCTATATGCATCTAAACATAAAGTAAACATATAGGCTCGCACAGGCACACAGATTTGGATGGATCCTATCATATTACTAGGTCATACACAGATGAAAGAAGAATGTAAAATTTACCTGTTACAAATTATTTTCTTGACCTATTGACAATTGAACCATGGGTTAAAATCAGATCATTGGATCTGTCAACAAGTTAACCATGTCAATTTAGATCAAGCAATAATAGGTTTTATAAAACTTACAAACAAGCTAAAAACACATACTCCTGCAACAAGTTGGATAGTTGGATGTAGGATTTGTTTAATATTTTTCGAAAATAAATAAATAATAATAATAAAAAAATTTCGGTTAAATAAAATAATTAAATAAATAAATAAAAAATTTAAAATTAAACCTACAATTTTAAAAAATTAGGTTTCAACTAACCTAAATATCTTTTCAAAAAAAAAAAAATGCTAACTATCTTTCAAATTTCATGTTATTTTATAAATTAAATATTCAATAAAATAAAATGATAATCTAATATCTTTGTTTTGATTTTATAATTTAATTTAAATAAAAAAATAACAAAATTTAAAAGTTAACAAAATATCCTATATCTATTCAAAATGTCATGATTAAAATAATCTTATTTTAAATTTAAATAAGGTCGATTTATTTAAAAAAATAGAATAATTTTTAAAAAATATTAATATCTGACCTTAAATTTAAAAATAAGATAAAATAATCAAATTTTAAAAATAAGATAATTAATTAAGAAAAAAAGATAGATTTTTACCTATTTCAAATTCAAATTAACACTAATATCTTAAATTAATTTAAAAAATACTAATTAATTTAATTGTGATAATTAGATTTGAAATATGAAAAGTAAAATTCAAAATACATAACTAAACAAAAAATCGAAAATTAATTCCATGAAATAACATGAAAAAATGAAAAAAATGCAAGTGGTACGAACAGTATGCAGTGCATACTGTCCGCACGCACATGAGGGGCATCTTGACCGAGAAAGCACGGCGCTGGAGGATACATGCAGCCTCTCCGCGCGCGCCCAGGGTCGTCTTCAGACATCCAGTCTACAGACCGAGAAATCTCAGACAAAAGCGTGTCTGAATGCGCACGCGTCCGAGAAAAAAAAATTATCCGCGCGCATAAGGGGTTGATGTCACCCTGATATTTCTCGATTTTCAAAAATTCATAACTAATTCAAATAAAATTGAAATCAAGTTTTGTAAAAATGTGAATTGCTTAATTTATTCAAAACTATCCAACAAAAATAATTCCAAAAAAAAAAAATTCAATTATTTTTCATTAAATTTCACAAGCATCAATCAATCATCAAATAACACACAGATCAACATGAAACCATCCAAATCACACACAAATCGTTTTAAGTCCAAATTTCTTAAAAGTAAATCAATTACCATGGCTCTGAGGCCAGTTGTTGGAAATATTTTACCAGGATCTTAGATTTACTAACAAGTATATTATTTAATATCCTAAATATGAACTTCTAAAACGATACGAAATAAACACATATAAAGTATAAGAAACCTTACAATGGTTGCAGCAGAATATAATGTCTCCTTCCACTCAGATCTCTAACCCTTGTATCCTTTCTGTCGCAGAGTATCACCAAGATCTGAGTCTGAATGTCCTTCTCTTGAATCTGGATTCTTCACAATCTTCCACACTATGATTGAGGTACCACTTGATGTTTGTGGCCACTCACTCACTCACTATAGACTTCAGTTTTCAGAAGTGAAGAAGAGGAAGAGAGAGTGGCGGCTAGGTTTAGGAAGAAGGCACTCAGTTTTCTCTGAAGGAATAAGTGTTGGGTTTTATGCCCTAAATAAAACTCATTTCAATATAATCAGATTTACTTATTAATATAGATCAGAAATAATATTTAATGTTGCATGGTTCACATGATTTATTTCATGATTATATGTACATAATGTATAGATTCATCTGAAACCCTTTTCACATACTTGATCCTGTTTATTGTGCCGTCAACACATTGGAAAGTAAACATGACTATGTGATTAAAGTTTCCTAGATTTATCAGACACAGGGTTTTACTGATATGATAATCTACAACAAGAGTTTACTTGTATTTGGAGAAATACTATGTTCTTTCCAGAACATTGGTTGAAGTAAAGCTCAGGTTGGATGCATGGAGTATGCATCGGAAGGGACCGATATTGAACTTTGACTTAGATTTAATTAAACTTACCGTAAAATCTATTCAAGTCAATATCGCCTAGTTGATCCTAGATCAAATGATCTTAATCCTGTTATGATTAGGCTCAATCTTGAAAGGCTATTCGTGTTCTTTGATTTGTTAGTTAAGCCTACTTTTAGGTCAGGGTGATACGTACATTTTGGGAACACGGTAGTGCAATTGAGTGGGAGCGCTATCATAAACATGGAATCTATAGCTTCTATCTGGCGAATAGTAAGCAAAGGATGATCTCCTTCGAGCTTGACCAAACGAACATAAATGGTGGAGTACTCATTTCACATAAGCTGAAATATCATTTATACGGGGTCAAGTGTTTTAAGGAATAAATACATTGTAGGGTGTAACGGTAATTTAATCCCTTTACAGTGTAGATCATTCATATAGAGGATCATTGATCACATTAGGATTATAACAATGGATAACTAATGATGTGTCTATATGGTGGAACATATAGAGCATTCTATATACTGAGAGTGCAATTCTAAGTTCTATGCGTGGATTCAACGAAGAATTAATAAGTTAGTGAATTTTAGTGCTAAATTCTTGATCTACTTATTGGAAGCTCGGTTATATAGACCCATGGTCCCCCCACTAGTTGAGATAATATTGCTTGTAAGACTCATGTAATTGGTTTTGATTAATCAATTATAATTCTCATATTAGACTATGTCTATTTGTGAATTTTTCACTAAGTAAGGGCGAAATTGTAAAGAAAGAGTTTATAGGGGCATATTTGTTAATTATGATACTTTGTATGGTTCAATTAATAAATATGATAAATGACAATATTATTTAATAATTATTTATAGTTATTAAATAGTTAGAATTGGCATTTAAATATTTGAATTAGGAAATTGGCATTTTTGAGAAAATCAGATACAAAAGGTGTTAAAATTGCAAAATTGCAAAGCCCAAGGCCCAATCCACTAATGCTATGGCCGGCCACCTATGTAGCTATTTTAAATTGATTTTTTCATTATTTTAATGCCATATAATTCAAATCTAACCCTAGTGGAATGCTATAAATAGATAGTGAAGGCTTCAGAAAAATTACACTTTTCTTCAGACTTTCTGAATCAGAAAAAACTGAGCCTTCTCTCTTCCTATCTTTAGCTGACCACTCTCTCTCTTCTTCTTCAATATATTTCGAAATCCTTAGTGATTAGAGTAGTGCCCACACACATCAAGCAATACCTCAATCATAGTGAGGAAGATCGTGAAGAAAGATCATCAGCAAAGGAGTTTCAGCATCAAGGATTCAGAGAAAGAGATCCAGGTTCAGATATTGATAATGCTCTGCTACAGAAAGGAATCAAGGGCTAGATATCTGAACGGAAGGAGTCATTATATTCCGCTGCACCCAATGTAAGGTTTCTTAAACTTTATATGTGTTTATTTCATCGTTTTAGAAAGTTCATATTTAGGGTGTTAATAAACATACTTGTGAGTAGATCTAAGATCCTGGTAAAATAATTTCCAACAACTGGCCTCAGAGCCATGGTAATTGATTTACTTGCAAGAAATTTGGACTTTAAAACGATTGTTTGTATGTTCTTTGGATGGTATCATGTTGTATTGAGTGTTATTTGATGATTGATTGATGTTTGTGAAATTTTTTGTGAAAAATAATTGCGATTTTATCTCTGGAATTATTTTCATTGGATAGTATGGAAAAAATTAAGCAGGTTAGCCTTTTACAGAACTTAATTTGGATTTTATTTGAATTAGTTATGATTTTTTGAAGATTTGGAAAAATCGAGTACATGTCTTTGATTTTTTCTCGATCGCAAATCTGTCCGTACAGTTTCGAATTTTTTTGTTTTTCTTCGATTTTTCATGCTTTTTCATGGAATTAGCTTCCAATTTTTTGTATAGTTTTGTATTTATACTATTACTATTCCTAATTCAATTCTAATTATCATTTTGAATTAATTTAATATTTTTTAAATTTAATTCAAGATATTAGTGTAATTTGAATTTGAATAGAATTAGTATCTATCTTCTTGCTTAAAAATCTATCTTATTTTTAAATTTGATTATATCTTATTTTTTTTTAAATTTAAGGTCAGATTTTATAAGATATTTATAAAATCTTTTAAGATATTTTTAAGATATCTTATCTTTTAAGATATTTTTAATTATATCTTATCTTTTAAGATTTTTTTTAAAATTAAATCTTTTTAGATATTTTGACCTTATTTAAATTTAAAATAAGATATTTATAATCATGTAATTTTAAATAGATGTAAGATATTTTGCTAACTTTTAAATTTTGTTATTTTATTTATTTAAATTAAATTTAAAATCTGAAAAGATATTTATTTATCTTTTCTAATTTTTTATTTAATTTTTATTTATAAAATAACATTTAAAATTTAAAAGTAGTTAGCAAATTTTTGAAATGATATTTAGGTTGGTTGAAACCTAATTTTTTAAAAATTGTAGGTTTAATTTTAAATTTAAATTTTTTTAAAAAAATTTCGAATTTTTCAATTTTTTTTTTAAAAATTTTCGAATTTTTTTTATTTAATTAATTATTTTCAAAATTAAAAAAAAATTTAATTTAAAATTAAATAAATCCTACATCCAACTATCCAGCTAACCTTGTTGCAGGAGTATGTGTTTTAGCTTATGTGTAAGTTTTCAAAACCTATTATTACTTGATTGCAAATAGCCATGGTTACTTTTTGCTAGATCTAATGATTTGATGGCTCCCTTGGTCAAGATAATAATTTGTAACAGGTATATTTACAATCTTCTTTCATCTGTGTATGACCTAGCAACATGATAGGACCCATCCAAAGTGTGCCTGTGTGAGCCTATGTGTTTAATTTTATTATAGATGCATATAGGTTAATGTTGCTAAAATAAATTATCATAGTTTTTGATAGAATTTATTTAGGCCCATTTAGTTATTGAGCTTATTCAATTAATAACAGTTGTTCTTATTAAGGTTAAATTCCTCTCTTTTGGGCCTTGTGTGAGAGTTGGGAGCCATAGAAGTGGGTACGACATACTGAACCCAGCACCCCCTCACACAAACCACCCCAATTGTGAAGGCCCATTTGCCTGATTTGAATGACTGTACTAGGTTAATTACACTAGTTTAACCTAATAAAATTAATTAGCAACATAATTAATTTCATTTATTTTGAAATTAATTTAAGAAAAATATAGTTTAAAGAATTTTTTATTCTAAGCTAAACTATATGTATTTTCTTGTATTTAATTAAATATAGAATTATAACCATCTAGATTCTTTCTGGAGCTTAATTTAAATTTTTCATTAAATATTCCTATTTAAGTTGATATTTAGTTATCTACAACTAACCAACTTAAATCTGAATATCTTTTGAATTTCAAATTTCAAAATTAAGTTGAGGAATTTTAGGCATTGGTTATTAAGATTCTTTAGATATTTTTTAAGTTAATATCTTTTAAAATATTAACTTAAAATGGAATATTTTCAAATTAAGTGGTTATAACTTAATTTTTGATATTTAATTAAATGTAAATTTGAAAAATATTTAGGTTCTAGATTTTTTCTAATACAACCTAAATTAGATATTTTTTCAAATTTTGTGGAAAAGATACTTAGTCAAATAAGATATTTTCTAGATAGTTATTTCTAGACTACTTATTATTTCTAATATTAAAATAGGAAAATATTATACATTGTGAAATTAATTATTTAAATAATTAATTTTGGTACAATTTATTTTAAGTATATTTTTTCCTAGTATTAAACTAGAAATTAATAATTAAGCCTTCTCTACACTTAATTATTTATTTCTTGAATTTAATACATTTAATTAATTTGAAAATTAAATATCTAAGTTGATTTTTATCATCATACTTAAATATTTCTTTTTCATGACATTTAATTAAATAGAAAATTATTTTTAGTTGAAATTTAATTTTTTCAACTAAATTTAAATAATTTTCAAAATATATTTTTTCTTTATTTTATTAATCAATTTTCGAAATTGCATTTCTTAAATGCTAGAATTTCGAATTTTATCTTGAAAAATAGATTAAGTTGTAAATTAATTATTTTAATTAATTCTTGGATCAACTTAAATCAATGATTTTTTTATTTATTGATTAATTTAAAATAAATTGAATTAAATTATATTATTAGAAATTGAATTAATTAGTCAAAGGAAAATCTAGATAGATGATATTTTTGCTTGAAGTATTTTTCTAGTGTATTTAATTAAATAGAAAATTAATATTTAAGTTGATTTTCATCATCATACTTAAATATTTGTAATTTTTCTTATATATTTAATTAAATAGGAAAATTATATTTTTTGTTGTAAATTAATTTTATTAATTAATTTTGGGCCAACATTAAATTAGAATAATTTTTCCAGGATTTATTTTTTATTTTAATATGCATTTTTCGAAAATTGTATTCTTATATACTTTAATTTTTCGAAATGCAATATATATTTATAGAAAATTAAATTTGAGTTGTAAATTAATTTAAATTAATTTTGTAACAACTTAAATTGAATATTTTTCTAAATATTTATTGGAAATTATTACTAAGATGGAAATAATTCATGTTATTTTCATATCCATCTAAGTAAAATTTATAAATATTAAATTAAAATTTATATTTAGAATTTTTCATTCTAAATTAGAAATTTTAATTAAATAAATATATATTTAAAATAAATAGAATAAATAAATAGAATAAAAGAAAATACTACTCTTTTTAAATAATGAGCTTTATTATCAAGAGACATTCGATCTCCATTGTGGGTTTTACACCGCGTTTGTTTTAGTGAGTAATCCCCCCTAATGGAGGAACGTTCATTAGCAATTTCGCACCGTTTAACCTCGCATGATAAGTAGTTTGTAAGTGTTTTGTATGGTATGGATCACCCTAATGGTGGCGACCATACTTGACTTGCAAATTATGAAACAATGGTGGAAGCTCATAAGATAGAATTGCCTTGACTCTCGCCTAAACGGGACAACGCTGAATTCCAATCTTGATCGAATAAAAGGTTGCTAGAATGTTTAACATTTTAGACGAGCTGACAACTCTATTCAATGAATGGTAGCTTTGACTCTCGCCTAAACGGGACATTGATATCAGTTTGTTGAAAACCTTGGAAATTATTTAGGATTGTAAGTTTTAGTATTTTCACTTGTCATTCCTACTTGCTATATGTTTATAATTTCTGAATCGTGTATGAATTTATATTGAACCATGTTATTTTCTGTTATTAAGTTGTAGTTTAATTTCGAATCTTCATTGTTGGTCTAACTTGGCTTGTTTATCTAATGAGATAAATCCCTAGTGGATTTTCACCATTAGACATACATAATAGTGTTAGATCTCGAAAGATAAATATTGTATATGCAACATCTAGCTGTTCATCAATTGATGACACCTTAGACTAGTATTTTTACGATATGAAACAAGAAGATTACATAAATAAGATTACTTTGACTTTCGCTAATCGAAGCATCGTTGGATTCTTATTTATAAACGAAATTATCCTAATTCCTCTTAGCTTATTCATTTCGAATTAGCTCCATAATATATCATTGGATGAATAGTCTATAAATCATTTCATGTCATTATATTTTCTCTTAAGAAATTAAATGACGCATATGATTATAATCCCGAAATTCTATTCCCAATTGATATAAATCCTCAATCTTAGAAATCTCCTACTTGTATGGGCAAATCTGACTTAGAGTTTGTATTAGTAGTGGTGGTCCAAGATAGAATTACTCATAATATTTGGTATAAATTTAAGTCTTTGACTTTAATTTTAGATTCCAAATAGAAATTTTCTTATATTTCTAATTCCAGAATACAATACATTACACTTTTTCAAGTGTTTAATATCCATCTTCTATTAATGGATTAAAACTGTATGGAATATGAGTTAGGTATTCTGTGACCAGGATCCACTTGAAGTATTCTAAGAACTCTTTCATATAACTAAACCTCTGTCATCAAAAGACACTACCACATTTTTTTTAATCTATGGCATTTGTATCTTGTTCATAGTGGATTTGACAAGATCAATCTCTGCAAAGAGTTAATATGCCTATATCCACTGAAAGTAGTTCATCTCATTCGCAGATGGATGTACATTCAGGGGTGGATATGAGTTTTTCGTTGTATTCTTAAAACGATCACTCTAGATTATACCTTATGCAAAGAAATTTGAAATGTTTGAAAAATTTCATTAATTTCTAGCAATGGTTAAAACCATTAAGGTAAGTGGTTAAAGATCTTGCGAACTGATAGGGGTGGAGAAATAGTTAGTAGATATGCAGTTCAAAGATCATTAAATTGATTTTTGAATTATATCCAAACTTACCTCCCCAGAAATTTCGAGTTGCATGTTGATGATTAGTTACTAGTCGTTGCCTAATTCCTTCTATGGTAATACAATTTCAGAATGATGTAATGGTTGTATACTTAATGTAAATCATTACTAGATTCATGGATGACCTAATCAAAATCTTAAGAAAAGCTAGAACTGTTAACCATGGTTTCTTAGCTATTCTAAGTGATTAGGGGTGGACCATCCCATTGTCAATAGATAAGAAAGTGTTTGTTCAAACAAATACTACTTTTCTAAGATAATGACTAAGTCTGAAAACAAGTAGCAAATAAAGGAGATATTTTTCTTGATTCCAAAAGTGTTCTATCATCTTATATAACATATGATGATCCCACTGCCTCTGTTGTCTTGTCACAACCAAAGAGGTTAATACCATTTTCTTAGCCATAATTCACGGTACCTTGTCGTAGTGGGAGAGTTTCTAGGAACTCACCTTCTTATGACTTGGGAGACAATAGTGATTAAAATCCATTGTAAGTTTAAACAAGTAATGGATTGTCAAGATAAGAAACTAAGAAGAAAGCCAATAGAACTATGGTTTAATCCATTCACATGGAGTAACCTAAAGTTTTCTATTACAAGGACATAAAAGGAAATTTTCGTTTATAAGTCCATTCAATGGACTTAACAAAATTTCCTGTTCCTAGTATTATAGGTTTGAGTTTATCTAAACCTATGGCTTGTGGTATACCTGGTAATTACTTACTCTAATGCAAGCAACTTATTTTAGTAAGATGCTGAAGCATTTTCTTTCTAATGGCAATCTATAGAAGCTTCACAACTTCTTAGGTATAGATTTTATTTATCTAAGGAAAAGTCTCAACTATTCCAGAAAAGATAAAGCCATGAAAGAATTTCTTAAATCAACAGTGAGAGGTCTTAGATATGCTTTTGTATGCCTTAGACCAGACACCTGCAGTTGAGTGGGAGTAATGAGTAGGTATCAGATTAATCCAGGAGAAGAACATTGGAAGACAATCAAGTAAATATTAAGATAAAGAAGAGGAACTATATGTTAGTCTATAAGGGTGTGTTTAAAACTCTTAGACTACACCATATCAGATTTCGAAATTTGTCTTTGTGCTAGTAAATCTTTCTGATAAGATGGTGATTACTCTGGGGGTGGAATAGTGATTTTGGAGAAGTGTAAAAACCTATCTGAAGTCTCTAGGTCTACTAGAGAGGGACTGAATGTTAAGGTTGCAGGAAAGGTACTTATTCAGTCTAAAGAAAGTTCTATACATTTTTGGCATCATTCCAAATTGCCTTAAACTACTAGTGTTAATTTCCTGATTAACCAAAAGTAGTTGCCAAAGATATAGAATCCAGTATCCCAAGAGAGTAGACATATAGAGAGGAATTTCACATTATCAATGATTTTGTGATTAAGGAAGAGTAATGGTGGAGAAAATGTTGTGGTTAATTCAACCTTTCAGATCCTATTACGAGGAGTTTACTACTACTACACCTTATTTGTATATCAAGGTGTTGAGATTATTTGAAACGCACTTTTTTTATATTAGTGCAAGTGGGAGTTTGTTGGGTTTTATGCCCTAAATAAAAATCATTTCAATATAATCATATTTACTTATTAATATAGATCAGAAATAACATTTAATGTTGCATGGTTCACATGATTTATTTCATGATTATATGTACATAATGTATAGATTCATCTGAAACCCTTTTCACATACTTGATCCTGTTTATTGTGCCGTCAACACATTGGAAAGTAAACATGACTATGTGATTAAAGTTTCCTAGATTTATCAGACACAGGGTTTTACTGATATGATAATCTACAACAAGAGTTTACTTGTATTTGGAGAAATACTATGTTCTTTCCAGAACATTGGTTAAAGTAAAGCTCAGGTTGGATGCATGGAGTATGCATCGGAAGGGACCGATATTGAACTTTGACTTAGATTTAATTAAACTTACCGTAAAATCTATTCAAGTCAATATCGCCTAGTTGATCCTAGATCAAATGATCTTAATCCTGTTATGATTAGGCTCAATCTTGAAAGGCTATTCGTGTTCTTTGATTTGTTAGTTAAGCCTACTTTTAGGTCAGGGTGATACGTACATTTTGGGAACACGGTAGTGCAATTGAGTGGGAGCGCTATCATAAACATGGAATCTATAGCTTCTATCTGGCGAATAGTAAGCAAAGGATGATCTCCTTCGAGCTTGACCAAACGAACATAAATGGTGGAGTACTCATTTCACATAAGCTGAAATATCATTTATACGGGGTCAAGTGTTTTAAGGAATAAATACATTGTAGGGTGTAACGGTAATTTAATCCCTTTACAGTGTAGATCATTCATATAGAGGATCATTGATCACATTAGGATTATAACAATGGATAACTAATGATGTGTCTATATGGTGGAACATATAGAGCATTCTATATACTGAGAGTGCAATTCTAAGTTCTATGCGTGGATTCAACGAAGAATTAATAAGTTAGTGAATTTTAGTGCTAAATTCTTGATCTACTTATTGGAAGCTCGGTTATATAGACCCATGGTCCCCCCACTAGTTGAGATAATATTGCTTGTAAGACTCATGTAATTAGTTTTGATTAATCAATTATAATTCTCAAATTAGACTATGTCTATTTGTGAATTTTTCACTAAGTAAGGGCGAAATTGCAAAGAAAGAGTTTATAGGGGCATATTTGTTAATTATGATACTTTGTATGGTTCAATTAATAAATATGATAAATGACAATATTATTTAATAATTATTTATAGTTATTAAATAGTTAGAATTGGCATTTAAATATTTGAATTAGGAAATTGGCATTTTTGAGAAAATCAGATACAAAAGGTGTTAAAATTGCAAAATTGCAAAGCCCAAGGCCCAATCCACTAATGCTATGGCCGGCCACCTATGTAGCTATTTTAAATTGATTTTTTCATTATTTTAATGCCATATAATTCAAATCTAACCCTAGTGGAATGCTATAAATAGATAGTGAAGGCTTCAGAAAAATTACACTTTTCTTCAGACTTTCTGAATCAGAAAAAACTGAGCCTTCTCTCTCCCTATCTTTAGCTGACCACTCTCTCTCTTCTTCTTCAATATATTTCGAAATCCTTAGTGATTAGAGTAGTGCCCACACACATCAAGCAATACCTCAATCATAGTGAGGAAGATCGTGAAGAAAGATCATCAGCAAAGGAGTTTCAGCATCAAGGATTCAGAGAAAGAGATCCAGGTTCAGATATTGATAATGCTCGCTACGTAAAGGAATCAAGGGCTAGATATCTGAACGGAAGGAGTCATTATATTCCGCTGCACCCAATGTAAGGTTTCTTAAACTTTATATGTGTTTATTTCATCGTTTTAGAAAGTTCATATTTAGGGTGTTAATAAACATACTTGTGAGTAGATCTAAGATCCTGGTAAAATAATTTCCAACAATAAGATGCATCAACTTTATCCTGAAGCCATCACTACCTATTTATAGTCAACCACCTAGGGTTAGGTTAGATTTATTTGGCATTAAAATAATAAAAAAATAAATGATAAATACCTACATAAGTGGCCGACCAAGGTATAGGATAATGGGCCCCACTTTTGCAATTTTGCTGTTTTATCATTTTTACATCTCATTTTCTCAAAAACGCCGATTTTCCAATTTAACCATTTAAATGCCAATTCTAACTATTTAATAACTAAAAATTAATTATTAAATCATATTGTCATTAAATTTATTTATTAATTAGACTAACCGAAATCTCTTAATTAACAAATAACCCCTAGAAACTCTTTCTTCACAATTTAGCCCTTGCTTAGTGAAAATTCATAAACTAGACATAGTATAATTTTAGAATTATAATTGATTAATCAAAATCAATTAATTGAGTCTTACAAGTAGTATTGTGTCAACTATTATGGGGACCATGGGCTTATATATCCGAGCTTCCAATAAGCAGACCAAGAACTTACTAAGTAAATTCAGTGACTTACTAATTCCTTGTTTCATCCACGCATAGAACTTGGAATTGCACTCTCAGCTATATAGAATGATCTATATGTTCCACCATATAGATACGCTATCAATTATCCATTGTTATAATCCCAATAATCAATGATCCTCTATAGATGATTTTCATTGTATAAGGATTAAATTACCGTTACACCCTTCAATGTATTTTATCCTTAAAATACTTAGCCCCGTATAAATGATATTTCAGCGAACTGAAATGAGTACTCAACCATTTATCTCTATTTAGCCAAGCTCGAAGGAAATCATCATTTCACTTCTATTTGCTAGATAGAAGCTATATATTCCATATCTATGTTTAGCGCTCCCACTCAATTGCACTACCAAGTTCCCAAAATGTACGTATCACCCTGACCCAAAAGTAGGCTTAACTAACAAATCAAGGAACATGTGTAATACTCCTGAGATTGAACCTAACCATATCAGGATTAAGATCATTTGATCTAGGATCAACTAGGTGATGTTTAATTGAATAGATATTACGGTAAGTTTAATATATCTGATTCAAAGTTCAATATCGGTCCCTTCCGATGCATACTCCATGCACCCAAGCCAAGCTTTAATTTAACCAATGCCTTGGGAAGAACATAGCACTTATCCAAGGTGCAAGTAAACTATGTTGTAGATTCACATATCAGTTAAACCCTGTGTACTGATAAATCTAGGAATATATATTTAATCACATAATCTTGATTACTTTCCACTGTGTTGACGACACAATAAACAAGAACATAAATGTGATAGGGGTTTGGATGAATTTATAAATCAAATAAACAAGTAAATGATAACATGAACCAAATGACACACAAATAAGTGAAAAAATATTTTTGTTTCTTTATTGATATTTAAAGGATAAAGATTACATTGAAATAGAGTTTTATTTAGGGCATAAAACCCAACAACCTCTTCCTTCTTCTTCTTCCTCTTGAATTTTCGAAACACTAAGCCTTTCTTCACAAAAATATTATTCAGCCATTAGTGATTGAGTAAGTGCCCACACACATCAAGTTGTTCCTCAATCATAGTGTGTAAGACTTTGAAAAATCCAAACATAAGGAAGAAGTTTCGGACTCAGATCTTTGTGATACTCTGCTACAGAAAAGATACAAGGGTTAGAGATCTGAGCAGAAGGACTCATTTAATTCCGCTGCACCCACTGTAAGGTTTGTCAAACTTTATATGTGTTTATTTACATTGTTTTAGAAATTCATATTTAGGATGTTAAAAACATACAAGGTAGTAAATCTTGATCCTGGTAAAATATATTCCAACAACTGGCCTCAAAGCCATGATAATGATTTACTTTCATGAAATATGAATTAAAATGATATTTGTGTTGATTTGGATGGTTTCATGATGGTCTATGTGATTATATGATGTGTGTATGTGTTTTACGAAAATTTTCCATGAAAATAATTTTATTTTCTTTTTGAAAATATTTTATTTGGATTCCTTGTGAAAAATTAAGAAATTTTGTTCTTTACGGAACTCGATTACGATAACAATTGAGTGAGTTATGGTGTTTTTACATTTTTGGTGCATTGAGTGTCGAGCACTCGAACACCATGCGAATTAGGCCCTCGGACAAGCCAATCTGCACGCGGACAAGGGACAAGCTTCTGTCTGAAGCACGAACGCACGCACACGTTCAGACACGATCCCGTGTCTGGACCCTGCAATTGCCCGTGCGTGACCCTGCATCCGCCGAGCTTTCCCGCACGTCCCCATGCATCTGCGCGCGTATCATGGTTTTTGCAGCACGTGCAGCCTTGCTGCCAGCAGCCCCAAAACCCGAATTTTGTGGGATTTTTTTCCCAATTTTGAATTTTTCCAATTTTCAAACCCTAAAATTAAAATAAAATATTATTTTTAATATATTTAAACTTAAATATCAAATTTTAAATTAATAATATTTAATTTTAATAGATTATTATTAATTTTTGATATTTTGAGGTTTAAATTTAAAAATTGATTATTTTTTTTTTAAATTATGGCCAGATTTAAAATTTGTTAATTTCTTTAATGTTTATATATTATTTAATTATAAAGTTAGATATTTTAATATTGGGTATATTTTAAATTAAAGATAGCATTATCTTTTTAATTTAAAATATTATATTAAAAACACCTTATATGATAAATTAAATAATTAATAAATTTGACATTAATCTTGGTATTTTTGTTGATATTCTAACCACAATATTTTCAAATTCAAAAATTTGTTATTTTGTTAAATATTTAATTGTTCATAAATTATAAGTTAGAAAAATAATATTAATGTTATTTTTATATCATTTTACTTATTAGAAATTTATAAATTGTATTTTAAATATTTAAATAACCTAGATATTTTTGTAGAAATTTGAATAATGTTTAATTTAAGATATTTTGACATATAATTAGGATAATTATTATTTATTTATTATTTTATTCTTAAAATAATAATTGTCTAACAACATCTATTTTAAAATTGATTTATTTTGTTATTTTAATTCTATTAAATTATAAGATTAGAAAATGATATTGAAAATATTTTTTTTTCAAATCATTTATCTTATTTGATGTTTAATTTAATTTGATAAAATAATTCAAATAAATCTAGATATTTTAAATTAGTTTTTTTTTCTTTTTTTGAATTTTAAATTTTGATGAGAAATTTAAGGTTGGTTTTAACAACCTTAAATTTACAAAATTTACTTGGTTAGTTTAAAATAATAATTTAATTATATTAATATCTTATTTCACATTTGTTACATGGATATTGTGTTGGTAATGTTTGATTATTTATTTATTAATTTATTTAATTTTTTTTTTTTACAAACCTATCATTTATTTGATCTAAATTGCTATGATTAACTTGTTGACAGATCCAATTATCTGATTTTAATCATAGTCCAATTGTCAATAGATCCTATAAATAATTTGTAACAGGTAAATTTTTGTACTTCTTTCATATGTGTAAACCTAGTAACATGATAGGACCCATCCAAATCATTTGACTTGTGTGAGCCTATATGTTTGCTTTTGGGCTTAGATGCATATAGGAAGTGTTGGGTTTTGTGCCCTAAATAAAACCCATTACAATCTGATTAGTTCTCAATTTAAGAGATTTGGAGTGATTTATGTTAACATGTATTTTACATGTTTATGGTTTAATATATATATATTTAATATATGCACAACATCAGTTAAGTCCAGAACATATATTTATTTACAATTACAGTATTGTCAACTTAGTGGAATGTGATTGTGACTATATGATTCAAAAGACTAAGTCCTTGTTTCATCAGTGTTTTGGATTTACACTGATGTGATAATCAACTATGAAGTATACTTACACTTGGAGTAAGTGTTATGTTCTTTCCAGGACATTGGTAAAGTATACTAGTTTCGAATGTATGGAGTATACATTGGACTGGACCGATATTGAATTTAGTCAAGATATTATAAACTTACCGTTGTATCTTTCCAAGTCAATATCACTTGTAACACCCTAACTAGCATAGGCGTATTACGCAATTTCTAAACATGCTGTGCAGCTCGTTGCTAATCAACGAGGTTTATGGAAAACGTGATTAATTAAAATTTTTGCTTTTTCATTAAACTTGTAAAACATTTATACAAAATACTCGGGATCCCGATTACAAAACCATTTAGAAAAGTTTACTGTGTATACAAAATACTTGTCGCCTAGCGACTAATTACAAAAATAGCCTCGCTGTCCCGATGATCGTACGCTCCAGGCCTAACCGCCCCGACATGTACAATCTTCACCGGCTCGCTCACGGTCCATCAACTCTAGCCTTGCCCTTACCTACACATAAACATAGCACTGTGAGTCGACAGACTCAGTAAGAAAAGCATAATAATACTCATACATAAATCCCGGTCATGATCAGACGCCCATACCCCTGACCATAACCCTAACTGCCGTGTCCAACACGATACTGAGTCCCCCTAACTGCCCTGTCCAACACGGTACTGAGTTCTGAACGTTCATAGGGACGGTACTATTGACAAGTAACAGCCTAATCGGTCGAACCGGTCATACTCCGGCTGCTGGCCATACTCTAGCCTGTACCGACGTGTTACAGTATCAGCCTAATCGGTCGAACCGGTCATACTCCGGCTGCTGGTCATACTCCAGCCTGTACCGACGTGATACGTCAAATAGTACGGAACCACCAACCTAAGTATCAGCCTAATCGGTCGAACCGGTCATACTCCGACTGCTGGTCATACTCCAGCCTGTACCGACGCGATACAGTGTCAGCCTAATCGGTCGAACCGGTCATACTCCGGCTGCTGGTCATACTCCAGCCTGTACCGACGTGACACAGTTGGATGGTTCGAAGCCAACATACATATCTAATGTAATCTAACAGGCTTCTTACATGCACGCTAAACATGTAATCTACATATGCATACTGTTATACTAATCTTACCTGGATTCCGAATTCAAGTGTGCCGGTCAACCTGACTAGAACTATCTGCGCGGCGGATTACAGGCTCCTAAACCATAAAAATCACAACACTATAAGTGATACGCTAAATAACTTCCCGGGGACTTAAACTAGGAACTAAAAGTTTCGCTATCGATAAAAGCATGGCAATACCCCAAATAACATAAAAACGAGAAAAACTAGGGTTTCTAAAAATTGCCCAATCGGCAGACCGGTTGTCCAACCGAAATTCTGGTTCTGGAAATTTTCAAAACCCCATCCGGAATTCCGGATGTACAACCGGAATTCTGGTTCCTCGCAGGCAGAAATACAAAAATTCATAACTCAACCAAATCAAATCCAATTAACCTCAAACCTTCCAGACCTGTTCTATACAACCCCTAGAACATTTCTAAAGCAACAAAACCGAGCTTCACACACAGAAACTCATTTCACCATTAAAGGTCAAAGATTGAGTTCTAAACTCAAAACTTGACTAAACAACCTATCATGCATTAAACCTAGATTAAAATCACATAAATAACACTAAAGGGGTATTTTGGGAAATTCCAAATTCCTGGCCATTCCCGACATTCCCAATGTCTAATAAACCGTCCCAAACTACTAACATACTAAGTTGTGATTTTACTGAGCCAAACACCGAGTTCCATGTTACCGGGCACCGGAAATGCAAAATTATGAAAACTGCTAAATGACATAAAAATGCATCTCTGAATTCAATAATAACAGTATAATAATTATTTAAATAGCTATAAATAATTTTTTCATAATTAAACATGATTAACTGCTAATTTCCAAATTAAACTAAGCGGTCTTTACAACTATTCCCCCTTAAAAGGATTTCGTCCCCAAAATCTAACCTGAATAACTTTGGATAATGAGCTCTCATATCTGACTCTAGCTCCCAGGTGGCTTCCTCCACCTTGCTGTTTCTCCAGAGAATTTTGACCAATGCTATGGTCTTATTCCGAAGGACTTTATCCTTTCTATCCAGGATCTGCACTGGCTGTTCTTCATAAGTCATATCTGGCTGCAGTTCTAGGCTCTCATAACTAAGTATATGAGAGGGATCTGAAACGTATTTTCTCAACATCGAGACATGGAATACGTTGTGAATTGGTGATAAAGCTGGAGGCAACGCTGTATGCCACTTGACCTATCTTCTCGAGAATCTCGAAAGGTCCTGTAAATCTAGGGCATAACTTGCCTCTTTTCCCGAAACGTTTGATCCCCTTCATCGGAGATACCCGTAAAAACACATGATCCCCTACTTGGAACTCAACATCTATGCGTTTCGGATCTGCATAACTTTTCTGTCTACTCTGTGAGGCAAGCATTCTAGCTTTTATCTTCTCTATTGCCTCATTGGTCCGTTGCACTGACTCTGGACCTAAGTACTTTCTCTCCCCTGTCTCATCCCAGTGGATGGGAGATCTACATTTCCTACCGTATAACAGTTCATAGGGAGCCATTTCTATCGTACTCTGATAACTGTTGTTGTAAGAAAATTCTATCAACGGTAGATATTTATTCCACGAGCCTTCAAAATCCATAACACAGGCTCGCAACATGTCCTCCAATATCTGAATTGTCCTTTCGGACTGACCATCTGTCTGAGGATGGAATGCTGTACTGAATTTCAACTTTGTACCCATTGCTTGTTGCAAACTCTGCCAAAATTTGGAGGTGAACTTCGGATCCCTATCCAAAACTATAGACTTCGGTACCCCGTGAAGTCTTACAATCTCTTTGACATACAATTCTGCCAACTGATCCACTGTAAATGTTGTTCTAATAGGCAGAAAATGAGCAGACTTCGTGAATCGATCCACCACTATCCAGATGGAATCAAACAAACCCGTGGTCTAAGGTAACCCAACCACGAAATCCATCGTGATATCTTCCCACTTCCATTCAGGTAGGGTTAAAGGCTGCAACAACCCTGCTGGTCTCTGATGTTCAGCCTTAATCTACTGACAAGTGAGGCACCTCGATACAAATTCTACCAAATTCTTCTTCATACCGCTCCACCAGAAGTACGGTTTAAGATCTTGGTACATCTTAGTGGTGCCGGGATGCAGAGAATAAGGGGTAGAATGAGCCTCCTCAAAGATCTCATTCCTGAGTTCCACACTATTCGGAACACAAACCCTAGCTTTATACAGAAGCATCCCGTTGTCTGTCACTGAAAAGTCCCTGGCTTGACCAGCCAAAACCTCATCTCTGATCTTCACTAACTCTGGATCAGTCATCTGAGCGGCTTTAATTCTTTCCAACAGATCAGATTGCAGCGTTAAGTTGTGAAGCTGACCTACCACAAACTCAATGCCGGATCTAACCATATCCTCTGCTAGCTGAGGTGAGATCTGAACCATGCTAACTATCTGCCCGGGACCCTTCCTGCTCAGGGCATCGGCCACTACATTGGCTTTCCCAGGGTGATAAAGAATCTCACAGTCGTAATCTTTCACTAATTCCAACCAACGTCTCTGTCTCATGTTCAAATCTTTCTGAGTAAAGAAATACTTGAGACTTTTATGGTCGGTATAGATTTCACACCTTTCTCCGTAAAGGTAATGCCGCCAAATCTTCAATGCAAAAACCACTGCGGCCAACTCTAGATCATGAGTCGGGTATAGCTGTTCATAATCCTTTAACTATCGGGAAGCATAAGCGATGACCCGATCGGCTTGCATCAACACACACCCCAGACCCTATCTGGATGCATAACAATAAACTACAAACTTCTCATTGTCTGAAGGCAAAGCTAGCACTGGAGCGGTAATCAACCTCTGCTTCAGCTCCTGAAAACTAGCTTCACACTTGTCTGACCAGACAAACCGCTGATTCTTCTTTGTAAGTTCGGTTAGGGGCATTGAAATTTTTGAAAACCCTTCCACGAACCTACGATAATTGTTGCGATATTTTTGCACACGCAAGTGTACGTATTGTTTAAAGTAGTAGACTCACTAGGAGTGAGGTCGATCCCACAGGGAGTGTAGTTAAGTACGTTAAAATTAAACTTTTACTTGTATTTGGTTAAATAAAAAATAAAGAAAGAATTAAGAATAAGAAACTAGTAAGAAAAAATTATACAAGAAAATGGAAAGTTAATAAAAACTAGGGCTTCGATTTCAATTGTTTTTATTGGATATGGCCTAATATGATTATTTTCTTAATATTAATTTCTATGCAATAACAGGTTTACTAAGGTAATTTATAGTCTTCTCAGATATATAAATCTCAATTACATGCAAACTTTCTACTCTCGTGATAAATTTAACATGCAACAGGCATTAAACACAGAAACCCTATAAGCTATCTAAACCATATAGGTACTCTCGTCCTATATCGAAATTCAGTTCTATTCCACTATAGCATATTTGACACTCACTTCTCAGATCTCGCATCAAAATCATAGACAGATAATTGGTGATCAAGCAATTAAAAGTAGTTAAGCACAAATAAAATAGAATACATAGAATTTAGGGGGAAAATAACTCATATTAAAACCATAAACAATGTCAAACAATATCCATCTAACCCTAATAAAGTGTTTAGTTACTCATGTTCATTGAAGCACAATTACACATATTAACTTTAAGAAAAGAGATGAAAATAGAGAAGAGAAGAAGAGAAGAATGCTGAAAACCCTGAGAAGTATGCCTCCAATTTTTCAGTTGATCTCTCCACTCTATATCTGAATTCTCTCTTTTTTTTCTCTCTGAAGTTGCTTGATGAAATCAACTCCATTCTTTCCTTTATATAGGCATTGAAGGCCTAAAAATATGAAAAAAAAAACGCAATATTTAAATTCCCATTCGGATTTAAGTTTTTGGGAAACCTCAAACGAGATATTTTTTTTCTGCTGCGTTGACTGATAGTATTTTGGCCATAACTCTCTCAATATTGCTCGGAATTAGACGATTAAAGATGTTCTGGAAAGATAAAAGAGAGATCTAGAACTTTTATGTTTTGACTTTTTCCAAAATCCAATCAAAACACTGTCGAATTCAGGCTTGAAGTTTCGGCTTCCACAATTTTCTCTATTTTAAATATCATGATATTTTTTATCTTTTTCCCATCTTTTTCTCTGATATTTTTCTAATCTTCTTCTATTTTAAATCTGTAAAAATAAAAGATAACAAGCGTAAAAATGCTCCAAACACGATTAAAACTTAATTAAAAATATACTAAACTTAATCTAAAATTAATACTAAAAATAACCTAACAATAATACCCAGCTAAACCCAAGAAGCTTCTGACCTCTGTCACTATCTTCGGTCTCGGCCAATCCCTGACGAATTCGATCTTCCTGGGATCCACCTTGATCCCATCTTTGCTCACAATGTGCCTAAGAAGGATACCTGAGATAGCCAAAATTCGCATTTCTTGAACTTGGCATAAAGCTTGTGTTCCCGAAGCCGTTGCAGTACCATCTGAAGATGTAATTCATGCTCCTCTTCTGATTGAGAGTACACGAGCATGTCGTCGATAAACACAATCACACAAATATTGAGGAAATCCTTGAATACTCTATTCATCAAGTCCATGAATGCTGCAGGAGCATTGGTTAGTCCGAACGACATAACCAGGAATTCATAATGTCCATACCTAGTGCGGAAAGCCGTCTTCGGAATGTCCTCCTCTCGGATTCTCAACTGATGATAACCCGAACGGAGATCAATCTTAGAAAAGACCGTCTTCCCCTGAAGCTGATCGAACAAATCATCGATCCTAGGTAATGGATATTTATTCTTCACTGTCAGCTTGTTCAATTCTCTGTAATCGATACACATCCTCATAGTTCCATCTTTCTTCTTGACGAATAAAATCGGGTTTCCCCAGAGTGACACACTAGGCCGAATAAACCCGATGTCAAGCAACCCCTGGAGTTGAATCTTTAATTCCTTAAGTTCAGCTGGAGCCATCCTATACGGGGCTTTGGAAACCGGTTCCACCCCTAGTGCCAAATCTATCACGAAGTCAATCTCCCGCTGAGGTGGTAACCCTGGAAGTTCTTCGAGAAAAACATCTAAAAATTCCCGAACCACCTTGATGTCCTCTGGCCGAATGGTATCTGGCCGAGTGGTGTCCACCACCACGGCCAGAAACCCTAAGCATCCACCATGCAATAATTCCCTAGCTGACATGGCCGAAATCACCGGGATCCGAGATCCCTGAACTGAACCAACAAACACGAATGGTTCTTCACTTTCCGGTTGGAAGATCACCATCTTCCTTTTGCAATCAATACTTGCCGAATATTTAGATAGGAAATCCATTCCTAAAATAATATCGAACTCTACTAGGCTCATCTCTATCAAGTCAGCACTTAACTCTCTACCATCTATCCTGATCGGCATAGACCTAATCCACCTTTTGGAGATAACTAACTCTCCGCCAGGTAATAGGGTTCCAAACCCTGATTCATATCTATCATACAGTCTATCCAATTTACTAAAGACTCTGGCTGCCACATAAGAATGTGTAGCCCCAGAGTCAAACAGTACTGAGTAAAGCGAGTTATTAACAGAAGCTGACCTGTTACAACTGAGGGGCTGGCATCTGCATCAACCTGAGTGATGGCGAACACCCTAGCTGGAGTGGGTATTTCTGGAGCCCTCGGTGCCTCTGATCGGAGCTGGGGACAATCCCTCTTGAAATGTCCGGGCATGCCACAGTGAAAGCATCCCTGACCTTAGCACTCACCCGGAGGATGCCTCTTACTAATGAGACACTTCGAGTAGGAATGACGGGTCTCAACACTACCCTAACGACCGCCTCGATTCTGGTTCCCGCGGAACCTCTTGTACTGCCCCGAGCCACCGGATGCAGTGGATGATTTCCTCCTCTAGTCCATGGCCGAACCACTACCTCCCCTGCTGAAACCTGATGCAGGAGGGGTAGGAGCCCCGCCACTTACTGGAGTCCTAACTGACTCCGACATACATCCAACTGCGCCCTCAGCTCACACTGCCTTCTCCACCATCTCAACATAGGTGATCTAGTCGTCGCTAGTGATCATAAGGTCATACTTGATCTTCACATTAAGTCCATCAAGATATTTTTCTTTCTTACTGAAATCGGTTGGCATAAATCCCAAGGCCAACCTCGCCGACCGATCAACTGCGTAGTGTATTCCATGACACTCATAAAATTAAATATTTTCGTAATCATTGTTAGCCACTGCTCGGCTTTCACGACATCTGGACCTCCCAAAAAACCGGAGGTGCTTGCTTCCGGAACTTTTCATACAAGGGTTCCATTCAGTTTACCGCTACCACTATCTCGGCCTGAGCAGCAGAGGTGGGTGCCACTGGAACTTCTGGCACCGGCACTGCAGGAGCACCCTGCTGCCTCAATCTCTGAATCTCATTATCTTGCTCCTCTATTCTGGCTTGCATTTCAGCAAACCTAACTTCCCAATTCGGGGCTTCCTGATTGACTTGGGCAGCCTGTGGCGAGGTGATATCACCCTGACCACGAGCCCTACCCCTGGGACCTCTACCTCGGCCCATAACACTTGGGGGAAACTGAGCTCCTCGACCTTGATCTGACCCGACTGAGATGCCCTGACTCTTAATATTTCGTCTGGTGTCCATCTAGTCTGGACAGCCTCGAAACCCCGAGTTGGCATTTCAGGTCACGATCAACGAGAGCTTACCAATGCCGCTTAATTTGGAAATTAAAAACAAAACATGCGCCTATTCTACTATCAGGCTACTAACATGCTTCCTATCAGGCTTTTCTTATTTCATAAAAATAAATAAACTACTAAAGCAATAAAAGCTTAATAAACCGTAGAACGAGCTAACTGCTGATGATGATTGTACATGTCGTGACGATCTTCGGAAGACAACCTGGCGGCTCTGATACCAAATTGTAACACCCTAACTAGCATTGGTGTATTACGTGATTTTTAAACATGCTGTGCAGCTCGTTGCTAATCAACGAGGTTTATGGAAAACGTGATTAATTAAAATTTTTGCTTTTTAATTAAACTTGTAAAACATTTATACAAAATACTCGGGATCCCGATTACAAAACCATTTAGAAAAGTTTACTGTGTATACAAAATACTTGTCGCCTAGCGACTAATTACAAAAATAGCCTCGCTGTCCCGATGATCGTACGCTCCAGGCCTAACCGCCCCGACATGTACAATCTTCACCGGCTCGCTCACGGTCCATCAACTCTAGCCTTGCCCTTACCTACACATAAACATAGCACTGTGAGTCGACAGACTCAGTAAGAAAAGCATAATAATACTCATACATAAATCCCGGTCATGATCAGACGCCCATACCCCTGACCATAACCCTAACTGCCGTGTCCAACACGATACTGAGTCCCCCTAACTGCCCTGTCCAACACGGTACTGAGTTCTGAACGTTCATAGGGACGGTACTATTGACAAGTAACAGCCTAATCGGTCGAACCGGTCATACTCCGGCTGCTGGCCATACTCTAGCCTGTACCGACGTGTTACAGTATCAGCCTAATCGGTCGAACCGGTCATACTCCGGCTGCTGGTCATACTCCAGCCTGTACCGACGTGATACGTCAAATAGTACGGAACCACCAACCTAAGTATCAGCCTAATCGGTCGAACCGGTCATACTCCGGCTGCTGGTCATACTCCAGCCTGTACCGACGCGATACAGTGTCAGCCTAATCGGTCGAACCGGTCATACTCCGGCTGCTGGTCATACTCCAGCCTGTACTGACGTGACACAGTTGGATGGTTTGAAGCCAACATACATATCTAATGTAATCTAACAGGCTTCTTACATGCACGCTAAACATGTAATCTACATATGCATACTGTTATACTAATCTTACCTGGATTCCGAATTCAGGTGTGCCGGTCAACCTGACTGGAACTATCTGCGCGGCGGATTACAGGCTCCTAAACCATAAAAATCACAACACTATAAGTGATACGCTAAATCACTTCCCGGGGACTTAAACTAAGAACTAAAAATTTCCCTATCGATGAAAGCATGGCAATACCCCAAATAATATAAAAATGAGGAAAACTAGGGTTTCTGAAAATTGCCCAACCGGCAGACCGGTTGTCCAACCGGAATTCCGGTTCTGGAAATTTTCAAAACCCCATCCTGAATTTCGGATGCACAACCAGAATTCCGGTTCCTCACAGGCAGAAATACAAAAATTCATAACTCAACCAAATCAAATCCAATTAACCTCAAACCTTCCAGACCTTTTCTATACAACCCCTAGAACATTTCTAAAGCAAAAAAACCAAGCTTCACACACAGAAACTCATTTCACCATTAAAGGTCAAAGATTGAGTTCTAAACTCAAAACTTGACTAAACAACCTATCATGCATTAAACCTAGATTAAAATCACATAAATAACACTAAAGGGGTATTTTGGGAAATTCCGAATTCCCGGCCATTCCCGACATTCCCAATGTCTAATAAACCGTCCCAAACTACTAACATACTAAGTTGTGATTTTACTGAGCCAAACACCGAGTTCCATGTTACCGGGCACCGGAAATGCAAAATTATGAAAACTGCTAAATGACATAAAAATGCATCTCTGAATTCAATAATAACAGTATAATAATTATTTAAATAGCTATAAATAATTTTTTCATAATTAAACATGATTAACTGCTAATTTCCAAATTAAACCAAATTAAACTAAGCGGTCTTTACATCACTAGTTGATCTTAGATTAAAATAATCTAAATCCTGATATGCTTAGGCTCAATCTCAGGAGTGTTATTCATGTTCTTTGATTTAGTAGTTAAGCCTACTTTTGGGTCAGGGTGATACGTATATTTTGGGAACATGATAGTATGACTGAGTGGGAGCGCTTAACATAAATATGGAATCTATAGCTTCTAGTGGTGTATAGAAGTCAAGTGATGATTCCCTTCGAGCTTACCAAAATAGAAGTAAATGGATGAGCTCTTGTTTCAGTGACTATATCTTAGATCACTAAAACATCATTTACAGGTAGCTAAGTATTTTAAGGGGCCAAATACATTGAGGGGTGAAAACGGTAAATTTTATCCCATCTCGATGTAAATCATCTATATAGAGGATCTTTGATCACATTAAGATTATAACGATGGTTAAATGAGATAGCATATGTGTATCGTGGAACATATAGAATGCTCTATATAAGTTTGAGACTGCGATTCCAAGTTCTAAGAGTGGATTCAACAAGGAATTAATAAGTTAGGGAATTTACTTGGTAAATTCGGTTCGACTTATTGGAAGCTCAATAATATAGATCCATGGTCCCTATTCTAGTTGAGACCATACTGTTTGTAAGACTCAATAATTGATTTATGATTAATCAATTATAATTCTAGAGTTAGACTATGTCTAATTTGTGAATTTTTCACTAAGCAAGGGTGAAATTGTGAAGAAAAGAAATTCTAGGTTTATTTATTAATTAAGAGACTCTATATGTCTAATTAATAATTATATTAAATGAAAATATTATATAATAATCTATTTTAGTTATTAAATAATTAGTTTTGGCATTTAAATGGTTAGAATTGGAAAATTGACATTTTTGGAAAAATAGAAATAAAAATTGTGAAAATTGCAAAACCCAAGTGAGGCCCAATAACACCCATGGCCGGCCACTTATGCATGCATTTTCCAATTATTATTTTTATTATTTTAATGCCAATTAATTTTTTTTTTGATAATAATTAATGCCAATTAATTACTAACATAAACCTAGCAGTTATCTATAAATAGAAAGTGACGGCTCACACCAAATAAGGTAGTTAAGCAATTGTTCAGTAATTCAGGAAACTGCCTCTTTCAGAAAGTTGAGCCTTCCCTTTTCTCTCTATATATAGCCGACCCTCTTCTTCTTCTTCAACACAATAGATACAATTTCGAAATACCTAGTGAGAGAGTAGTGCCCACACACAACAAACAGTACCTCAATCATAGTTTGGAACACTGTGAAGGATCAAATCCAAGAGAAGGACATTCGGACTCAGATCTTGATTATACTCTGCAACAGAAAGGAATCAAGGGTGAGAGATCTGAGTGGAAGGAGACATATTATTCCGCTGCACTCATTGTAAGGTTTCTCATACTTTATATGTGTTTACTTATTATCGTTTTAGAAGTTCATATTTAGGTTGTTAATCAACATACTTGTGAGTAGATCTAAGATCCTGGTAAAATAATTCCAACAACTCGCACCAGAGCTATGGTAATTGATTTGCTTGCAAGAATTTTGGACTTAAAACGATTTGTTTGTGATTTGGATGGTATCATGTTGTTTTGTGTGTTGTATTGATGATTGATTGATGTTTGTGAAATTCTGGGAAAAATAATTGAATTTTCGTTTCTGGAATTATTTTATTGGATAGTTTGGAAAAAATTAAGCAATTTCTTTTTTTATAGAACTCAATTTCGATTTTATTTGAATTAGTTATGAATTTTTGAAAATCGGAAAAATCACGGTGGTGATCACCCTTCCCACGCGTGTGGAATGGCTGCTTGCAGCGTCCAGTGCCGAGGAATCTCGGCCCAGCCTCCCCTTGTGCGCGCGCGGGTGGTATGCTGTGCATACCATCCGTACAACTCTCTAATTTTTTTTCGTTTTCTTCGATTTTTCATGCTATTTCATGGAATTAACTTCCGTTTTTTTTGTGTAGTTTTATATTTTGATTTTATTTTTCATATTTCAAATCTAATTATCAGAAATAAATTAATTTGATTTTTCAAAATTAATTTTAGATATTAGTGTAATTTGAATTTGAAAATAGGTAAAAAATCTGTTTTTGCTTACTTATTTTCTTATTTTTTAAAATTTGATTATTTTATCTTAATTTTAAATCTAAGGTCAGATATTAATTTTTTTTTTTAAATAATATTCTATTTTAAGTAATTTGACCTCATTTAGATTTAAAATAAGATTACTATAATCATGGTATTTTAAATAGAAATAAGATATTTTTGCTAACTTTTTAATTTTATTATTTTCACTTAAATTAAATTATAAAATCAGAGAAGGCTATGTATTTATCATTTTATTTTATTGAATATTTAATTTATAAAATAACATGAAATTTAAAAGGTGGTTAGCAATTTTTGTTTGAAATGATATTTAGGTTAGTTGAAACCTAATTTTTCAAAATTGTAGGTTTAATTTCAAATATTATTTTATTTCATTTAAAAATCTGAAAATATTTTTTTTATTATTTAATTATTTTCAAAATATAATTAATTATTTAAAATTAAATAAATCCTACATTCAACTATCCAATCTAACTTGTTGCAGGAGTATGTGTTTTAGATTGTTTGTAAGTTTTTCTAAAACCTATTATTGCTTGATCTAAATTGCCATGGTTAACTTGTTGACAGATCCAATGATCTGATTTTTACTCATGGTTCAATTGTCAATAGGTCAAGTAAATAATTTGTAACAGGTAAATTTTACATTCTTCTTTCATCTGTGTATGACCTAGTAACATGATGGGGTCCATCCAAATCTTTGTGCCTGTGTGAGCCTATATGTTTATTTTATTGTAGATAGGGGTGCACACGGGTCGGGTTTTCGGGTTTTCGGGCAGTCGGATTCAGGTTTTCGGGCTTCAGGTCTTGGAAATGTATAACTGAACCCGGTTTTCGGGTGTTCAGGTGGGTTGGGTATCGGGTCGGGTGTAGTCGGGTCGGGCGTGGTCGGGTTCGGGTCCTATTGGACTAAGCTCGAATATTTAATTTATGGGCTGAAATAAAATTTAATTTTTAAAAATGCCATTTTTTTTATTTTTAACATTTTTTAGACCTTTTTGTTATAATTAATATTTTTTTGAGTCTGAATAGTAAATTGAATTTGAATTTCAAACTAGCTTTTTTTAAAGGAAATGAAGAGAAGAAAGGTGGGGTGGTGGTGAGAATTCCAAGCTTTTGTGGGTCCTAATTAACGCCAAATATGCCACTCATTTGTCGTTTTTTATTTATTAAATAATAATAATAATAATAATCAAATTTAATGCAAACAAATATCATTAGCTAGAGGACAAATATTGAACTTTGGAACACGAAAAGATGAAGATGATGATAATTTATGTCGTCTTCAATTTTTTTTTTTTTTTGCTCTTTTTATTACTATACTGTATGTTCTTATTACATACAAAAAAAAAAGAAGTTAAAGGAAAAATAAAAAGAACGCACACACACAGCAACCACCACACAGTGACAGTGCAACAGTACATCGTCGTCAAAGTTAACAACTGAAGGAAGAAAATAAGAACGCACAAACATATTACCTCGCCAGTCGCCAGGCTAGCCGGTGAAGTCACCACCTCGGTCGGACTCCGAGGCTCAGAGAAGAAGAAGTTTTCTGATGAGTTTGGACTTAGATGTAGGGACGCAGGACTGTCCACCACTTGGATGTGACCCCGCCGGAGAAGAGAAGCAATCGCCGTCCGTCTGTCGCCGCCCTTGGAGAAGAAGAAGCTTGAGGGAGGTGACTCTTGGTGTACTGACTAGTGACTACTGTGTCTATATTCGTAAGGCAAGGCAAGCTACAGAATTTGAATGGCCATTTTTTTTTAATAATAAAGTCTGAAAACTGAAAGTATATATTATAGTAAATGTTAATATATTATTAAAGCTGGTTTAATTGGTTTAATTTTTAAAGCTGGTCGGGTTACGGGTTATAACCCGAATAAAAAAAAATTAATTTATTATACCCAAACCCGAAACTCGTGTGGGGTATTTTCGGGTTGAACCCGACCCGACCACGCGAGTTTTAAGATTTTCGGTTTTTGGGTCAGCGGGTCGGGGCGGGTTGTCGGGTTTTTCGGGTTTACGGGTCTAAATGTGCAGCCCTAATTGTAGATGCATATAGGTTGTTGCTAAATAAAATGTCACACCCTGATAGATTTTATTTAGGTCCTTTTAGTTTTTGGACCTATTCAATTAATAACAGTTATTTATTTTAAGGTTAAATTCCTCTCCTTTGGCCTTGTGTAAGAGATGGGGGCCAATAGAAGTGGGTACGACATACTGAACCCAGCTCCCCCTCACATGAACTACCCCAATTGTGAAGGCTCATTTGCCTGATTTGATAACTGTATTAGGTTAATTAAATTAGTTTAACCTAATAAAATTGATTAGCAACATAATTAACTTTTAAAATATATGAAATTTATTTTCATTTTAGTATTTTAAAGTTAATTTTTAAGAAAAACACTCTTAGTTTAAGATATTATTTATAGATAAACTATTTGTATTTTTCTTGTATTTAATTAAATAAAGAATTTTAACTAACTAGATTCTTTCTGAAACTTACTTTAATTATTTCATTAAATATTCCTCTTTAAGTTCTAAATTAGTTATTTCTAACTAATTTTCCTTATTAACTTAAATTTAAATATCTTTTGAATTTAATATTAAGTTGAGGAATTCTAGGAATTGGTTATTGAAGATTCTTATGATATTTTTTAAGTTGATTTTAAAATTAAAATGGAATATTCTTAAATTAGGTAGCTACCACTTAATTTTGATATTTAATTAAATTTTATTGGGAAAATTTTAAATTGCTTATTTTAGGTTCTTTCGATAACAACTTAAATTAGATATTTTCCAAATCTTGAAAAAAATACTAAGTTAAATTAAGATATTTTCTAGATAGTTATTTCTATACTAATTATTATTTCTAATGTTAAAATAGGAAAATATCATTGATTGCGAAATTAATTGTTTATAATTGATTTTGGTACAATTCAAGTTAAGAATATTTTTCCTATTATTAAACTAGAAATTAATAATTAAGTTTTCTCTATACTTAATTATTTATTTCTTGAATTTAATACATTTAATTAAATTGAAAATTAAATATCTAAGTTGATTTTCATCATGATACTTAAATATTTTTATTTTCATGACATTTAATTAAATAGAAAATTATTTTAAGTTGAAAATTTTTATAACAACTTAAATTTGAATAATTTTCAAAATATATTTTATTTATTTTATTAATCAATATTTTCGAAATTGCATTTGAATATGCAAGATGATTTTGAATTTATCTTGAAAAATAGATTAAAGTTGTAAATTAATTATTTATTTTAATTAATTTTTGAATCAACTTAAATCAATGATTTTTTCATTTAATGGTTAATTAAAATAAAGGAACTAAAATATATTATTATTAGAAATTGAATTAATTAGTTAAAGAAAATCTAGATAGATAGTATTTTTGCTTGAAGTATTTTTTCTATTAAAGATTAATTTATTTTGTACTTCAAATATTATATAATTTTATACTTTATTTTTTTGAAATACAATATATATTTTATAGGAAATTTAAATTTGAGTTGCAAATTAATTTAAATTAATACAACTTAAATTAAATAATTTTCTTAATATTTATTGGAAAATTAATACTAAGATGGAAATAATTCATTTTATTTTCTTAACCATCTAAGTTTAATTTTATAATATTAAATTAAATTTTATTTAGATTTTTATTTTAAATTTAAATTTAATTAAATAAATATATATTTAAAATAGATAAATAATAGAAGAAAATACATTTTAAATAATGAGCTTTATTATTATATTCGATCTCCATTGTTGGTTTTACATAGCTATTGTTTTAGTGAGTAATCCTCCCTAATGGAGGAACGTTCATTAGCAAGTTAGCACCGTTTAATCTCGAAAGATAAGTATATTTGTAAGTGTTTTATATTAGTATTGATCACCCTAATGGTGGCGACTGTATAAGACTTACAAAAGTATGAAACAATGGCAGAAGCTCATGAAATAGGAATGACCTTGACTCTCGCCTAAACGGGACAACGTCGGATTCTTTTTTCGATCGAATAAAAGGTTGCTAGAATGGTTATTATTTTAGATGAGCTGACAACTCTATTCATGGATGGTAGCTTTGACTCTCGCCTAAACCGGACACTGATATCAGTTTGTTGAAAACCTTGTAAATTATTTAGGATTGTATGTTTTAGTATTTTCTCTTGTCATTCCTACTTGCTATGTGCTAATAATTTCTGAATAAGATTTTGTGTTAAACCATAATTGATTTCTATTTATTATTTTGTAGTATCTTGTATTGCCATGTCAAATCCCATGTTGTCGCTGTTGACCGAAAATAAGCTAAATGGAAAGAGAACATTAATATTGCTCTCATAGGTGAAAATGCCCTGTTTGTTTTCACTGAGCCGTCTCCTGAACAGCCGGATGACAATACAACCAAAGCTGTTAAAGAGAAGTTCGAGCATTGGCAGAATGCTAACAACAAAGCTCGATGCTTCATGCTTTCCAGCATGGTTGACACCTTGTAAACAAGGTTTGCTAACGCAGTCACGGCTGCAGAAATAATGACGCAGTTAACTGAGCTATTCGGAATGGCATCTATCCAGTCTCGCTTTGACGCGACTAAGAAATTTATCAATGCACGGATGGAACCCCATCAGAATGTGCGTGATCACCTTCTCCAAATGGCAAGTTATTTCTAGGAAGCCCGGAATCATGGTGCTGAAATGGATCAGACAACTCAAGTGAGTCTTATCTTGAATAGTCTGACTCCAGCTTTTCTGCCCTATACATCAAATTATGTCATGAATAAGAAGGAACAAGACTTTCACACATTAGTCAATGACCTTCAGACATATGAAAATTTGATTGGAGGACCCAAGAAGAAAGGGAGTAAACCTCATAATTCTGGAAATGGTAATTGGACGAGTAATCCTGAGGCACACGTTGCCTCTACTTCCAAACCCAAGAATAAGAAGAAGTGGAAAAATACCAAGAAGCGAGCTCAAGCTGTGAAAACAGCTAAGAACAAAAAGGCTGCTGCTCCTGGTGATACACCAAAAGGAAAGTGTTTCTACTGCAATGAGAAAGGCCATTGGAAACCCCAATGTCCTAAGCTTCTTACAAAGAAACAAGGTATTTCTTTCTATAAACTGATGTGTTTTAGTGAATTATTATCCATTTAGATTATAAATTCTAGACTACTAACCTTGTTTATTTGTTTTTCTTCTTACAGCCCAAGCTGCTTGAACTCAGGTGCTATCTTAGTGAGTTGGTTTTGAAAGCTGGACAAAGGGGTGGAGTTCGTCCAAGATAAAGATGAAGCTCATTTATTTATTTTTGAATTAATTGTTTCAGTTTTAGAACAATTTGGATTTCAAGTTTGGGATTTTATTCCCTGTTCTTTTCTCATGATGTTGTAAACAATTTTTTTTGAATTTATAATTAATTTTTTTTTTACAAATAAATTGCAATCTATGAGTTGAGCTTCATTACTTTATCTTATATATCAATTACCAATTATTATATTTATTATGTTTGTATGTGTATGTGTTTTATTATTGATACAAATTCTATAGTTATTTAAACTCTTTACAGCGTTATTACTACATAAACACTAGAAATTATTTCTATGTTTATGAATAATTGTTAATTCTAAAACAATTATTAAGAATTTGTTTAATAAAAATATCTTTTGATCTGATAGGGGTGGAGAAAAAGTTAAGAATAATATGCAGTTCAACGATCTTTTATATCTAATGAACTCTGGATTATATTTCAACTCCACATAATCTCTATAACACTTAGAGAATCATGATCTCTATAACCTTTAGGGGTGGATCATAATCTCTATATACTTAGGGGTGGATTATATTCCAACAAGTACTCTTTGTGACACATATTTTAAACATGGAAGTAATATAATAAATTAGCTATTATCAGAATAAATCCTTGATCTTGATTATATGTTCCAGTTTAGATTTAATGTTGTAATAGATAATGATACCAATAAAGTTCTTTGATAATGTATCACACTACCTTAATTGAGTGGGAGAATTTTAAAATTCTTTACCCATTTTCATCTGGTTGATACTTGTGATAGGAGCTTAAGAACACTACTGATAAAATAAATCTAACCATTCATGTGGATAGAAATAACTTATCAGAATTATGAGAATAAGTTAGAAGAATTCTCGCATAGTCCATTCGAATGACTTGAGTCAAGATTTCTAATCCTCATAACATTTTATGGTATCTTAATTTGATTGCTTAATCTCAAGCAAGTATTTTACACTTCAAATACTAGACTGCTATGTTGATGACTTAGTCTTAAAAGAACTTATAGTTTCAGACTAAGATAATAAGTCACAACTAGATACCCCTCAAAACAATAGTAAGAGGTTAAAAGTATTATTTAACCAGACACCTATTATTGAGTGAAAGCTATCTGAGATGTAATCAAATGAGGAACATTAGGGGACAGTCAAGAAAGATTTATGAAAGAGACCTGTATGTTAGATATTAAGGAACCGTATATTAATTATCCTTATATCTACACCAACTGTAATATCCCAAAAAGCTTAATAATTAATAATTAGGGTTTATATTTATATTATAACTTAACCAGGTAATGAGTGGGATTATGATCCTACTAATTTAGTTCAACATAAAATTTTAAATTTGCTATAAGTGGATAAATAAGCGTGATTTTTAAATTATAGAGATTTATATATTATGTGTGAATGTAATATGAGCTATATGTGGAATAAAAATATTTTCAGGTTTGGCAACCTTGGAGACTCGATCGGGGGCCAGAAATGTCATAACAGGCTTAATTGATAGAATTAATGAGAATATTTTGATAAGTTGATAATATAGATATTGGGGTAATTAGGAGTATGTAGAATTTAATGTAACGCCCTAGAAGTAAAAGTTTCTTAGTAACTAAGAAATGATAAGATAATTATTAATAATAATTTTTTATTATTATTATTATTAGGGCTGTACAGAAATTTTCGTAAACCGCCCAACCCGAATAACCCGACCAAACCAAACCGACAAAACCGAAAAAAAATACAAACCGATATAACTTGACAAAATTCTAAACCGCCCAATCTGTAAATTGGGCGGGTTGAATTTTGACCCAAACCGCCCAATGAACCCGCCCAAACCGATTTAACCCGATTTTCAGTTTTTTTATTTTTTTTTTTTTTTTTATATATATATTATATAATATATAATATATATTAAAAAAAACCCAAACCCTAAATTGAATTTAGATTTGGAATATTATGTATTTAATGTTATTAATTTAGATTTGGAATTCGGTTTGGGCGGGTTAACCCGCCCAACCCGCCCAACCCGTCGGTCGGGTACAGAATTTTTTTTTAAAAAATTGGGTAGTTTGCATGCAGAATTTTATAACCCGATCTTTATATTGGGTTGGAAAATATATAGTATAAACCGACTAAACCGACCGATGTACAACCCTAATTATTATTATTATTATATTATTGTTATAATAATATTAACGTTAAAAAGAAAAAAGTAAAAATGTTATATATATATTAAGTTATATATATAACTTAAGCGAAGAAGAGAACGAACAGAGTCGAACGAACCCTCGTTCCTCCCCCTTCGATAAAACTTTCTCCTTTTATATTCATTTTTTTTATTTTCAACCCGAAACTTAGCGATCTAAGCTCCGGTAGTAGCAGGATAGCGAATTCTCAGAGCGGAGAAGCTTAAGATAAAGTTTAAATTTCGTTTTAAGTTTAATAACAATTGGTTTCGTATAGGAGTTTTGTGAATTAGAATAGTTATGAAGGTTTGACCTTATAGGATTGTTCTCGGGTAGTCATGGGACTAGTTTCGATGTTTTCTTGCTCAAATTGAAGTAGTTTTTGTTAAAAATCGAGTTTGGAACTTTATAAAGCTTAGTCCGAGCGTTAATGACGTTTTCCATTTAAGGGCTCGATTTTAACTTCTGTTACGTCAGAATGGTAGTATTCATGGTATATATGTGCCCTGTGAAGTTTGGAGTGATTTGGATAAGTTTTGGTAGTGTTTCGATGAGTGCAAAAATTGAGATTTTCGTGTTTCATAGTTTTTAGAAATTCATAGAAGATCAGAAATCATATTTTTATCATTATTTTCACTCGGGTGTCCGTTTTGGACGTTCTATATACCGTTTCGAAGCTTGCAAAGAGCTCTACAATATGGTATATGTTTTAGAGCCAAAATATAATTTTTATTTTAGTGTATTATACCACAGAGTTTGGTAGAAAATCCTAGATTGTCTTACGCGAGTGTTAAGTGGTGTTTTGGGATAAACGCTTATTGATTTATTATTGTTATGACAGAGGACCGAAGATTATTGATCATTCTCTAAGTAGGTCGGCCAACGTACCTGATTCGGAACTTGAGGTAAGAAAAGTATAATGTACCACATGGCATGACATGTTCTGAAATTATCGATTGTCTGATTAGGCAATGATAATGTAATGATACTATGGACACGATATATGGGATCACCTGATTAGGTGATGCAATATATCTGGCGACGTACCAGGCAAAGGTACGGGCGTCAGTAGCATATGATGAGTACCGAGCGTAGGTACGAGATCGTCTGATTAGGCGATGCGATATATTAGTATCAAGTTGTGGCACGGGCTCACCTGATTAGGTGACGCAATGATATTATATATGATATTACATTATGACATGGGCTTGCTTGATTAGGCAATACAAATATATGAGCATATCTATTTTTATGCATGTGACTGATTATTACCTACTGTTGAATGCTATAGTTTAATCATTTTGTGATAATGAAATGTATAATTAGCTATGTAATGTATCTTTCTTTATTACTTTTCTTGATGAGTCTATGTGACTCACGGGTGCTTTGTGGCGCAGGTAAGGGCAAGGCAAAGTTAGAACAACCATGAGATGGCGGTCTTCTCCAGCAATGTACATATTGACCCCACCAGCCTGCGTGTTGAGTTGCCAGGAGTTGTTTTAGACTGGCTGTGTCTGCTGTATTTTGAATTGTTGTTGTATATCATCTTTTGGATAAATCTTTTATAACAGTGAGTCCCGGAACTCCTTTTTACTGCCGTTATAATGTCCGTTTTTTTGTGTTTTATTTTAGTCAAGTTTTTATTGTCCTCACAGTTTTTAATAATTAATTAATATATTAGTATTAAACTAGTTTTATAAATTCACACACGTGGCGTTCCTATAGATTAGGGCGTTACAACAACTCATTAAGATTTTGAGATGGTGGTTACTCTGCGGGTGGAGGAGTTATTCTAGAAGAGTTTAAAAACCCATCTACAATAATTCAAGCTCCATCAGAGAAAATATACATAACTTTGTAAATTCAAAATTACCAGAAAGTTATTCTACTGAAAAAAAGTTCTACACTGCATTATCTCAGTTCCAAATTTTAAAATATGAGAGATATGTCATCTGTTTGTTCAAATGTACTTAATAAGCAGTAAGAATTTCAGTATACCTTGATGAGTAAAGCATATAGTTAAGGATGGTTCATAATGATTTATGAACCTGGTTCCAGAAGTTTGGGTGGATTCAAATATACTACACTTGATTTGAAGATCAAGACATTAGATTGATTGGAATGCACAACTTGTTTTATGTTAGTGCAAGTGGGAGTTTGTTGGGTTTTGTGCCCTAAATAAAACCCATTACAATCTGACTAGTTATCAATTTAAGAGATTTGGAGTGATTTATGTTAACATGTATTTTACATGTTTATGGTTTAATATATATATTTAATATATGCACAACATCAGTTAAGTCCAGAACATATATTTATTCACAGTTACAGTGTTGTCAACACAGTGGAATGTGATTGTGACTAAATGATTCAAAAGACTAAGTCCCTATTTCATCAGTGTTTTGGATCTACACTGATGTGATAATCAGCGATGAAGTATACTTACACTTGAAGTAAGTGTTATGTTCTTTCCAGGACATTGGTAAAGTATACTAGTTTCGAATGTATGGAGTATAAATTGGACTGGACCGATATTGAACTTAGTCAAGATATTATAAACTTACTGTTGTATCTTTCCAAGTCAATATCACTAGTTGATCTTAGATTAAAAGAATCTAAATCCTGATATGCTTAGGCTCAATCTCAGGAGTGCTGTTCATGTTCTTTGATTTATTAGTTAAGCCTACTTTTGGGTCAGGGTCATACGTATATTCTGGGAACATGATAGTATGACTGAGTGGGAGCGCTGAACATAAATATGAAATCTATAGCTTCTACTGGTGTATAGAAGTCAAGTGATGATTCCCTTCGAGCTTAGCTAAATAGAAGTAAATGGATGAGCTCTTGTTTCAGTGACTATATCTTAGATCACTAAAACTGTTGGATATTATTTTTACGAGGATCTTAGATCTACTCACAAGTATGTTGATTAACACCCTAAATATGAACTTTCTAAAACGATGAAATAAACACATATAAAGTTTCGTAAACCTTACATTGGGTGCAGCGAAATAATATGACTCCTTCTATTCAGATATCTAGCCCTTGATTCCTTTCTGTAGCAGAGCATTATCAATATCTGAACCTGGATCTCTTTCTCTGATTCTTTGGTGCTGAAACTCCTTCTTGTTGAATGTCTTTCTTCACGATCTTCCTCACTATGATTGAGGTATCACTTGCTGTGTGTGGGCACTACTCTAAGACTAAGTATTTTGAAATCTTTAGGAAGAAGAGAGAGAGAGGGAGTGGTCGACCAAAGATAGGGAGAGAGAGAGGCTCAGTTTTTTCTGAATAAAAAGTGTGAAATTTTAGTGTAAATTTCCTGAAGCATTCACTATCTATTTATAGCATTCCAATAGGGTTAGGTTTGAATTATTTGGCATTAAAATAATGAAAATATCAGTTTAAAAAATCATTCCAAGTGGCCGGCCATGTAGTGTAATGGGCCTTACTTGGATTTTGCAGTTTTCTCAATTCTGCATCTGATTTTCTCAAAAACGCCAATTTTCTAATTCAACCATTTAAATGCCAATTCTAACTATTTAATAACTATAAATAATTATTAAATAATATTTTCAGTTATCATATTTATTAATTGAACCATACAAAGTATCATAATTAACAAATATGCCCCTAAAACTCTTTCTTTACAATTTCGCCCTTACTTAGTGAAAAATTCACAAATAGACATAGTTTAATTTGAGAATTATAATTGATTAATCAAAACCAAATATATGAGTCTTACAAGCAATATTATCTCAACTAGTGGGGGGACCATGGGTCTATATAACCGAGCTTCCAGTAAGCAGATCAAGAATTTATAACCTAAATTCACTGACTTATTAATTCTTCATTGAATCAACGCATAGAACTTAGAATTACACTCTCAGTATATAGAATGCTCTATATGTTCCACCATATAGACACATCATTAGTTATCCATTGTTATAATCCTAATTTGATCAATGATCCTCTATATGAATGATCTACACAGTAAAGGGATTAAATTACCGTAACACCCTACTATGTATTTTATCCTTAAAACACTTGACCCCGTATAAATGATATTTCAACTTATGTGAAATGAGATCTCCACCATTTATTTTCGTTTGGTCAAGCTCGAAGGAGATCATCCTTTACTTAATATTTTCCAGATAGAAGCTATAGATTCCATGTTTATGTTAGCGCTCCCACTCAATTGCACTACCGTGTTCCCAAAATGTACGTATCACCCTGACTCAAGTAGGCTTAACTAACAAATCAAAGAACACGAATAGCCTCTCGAGATCGAGCCTAATCATAACAGGATTAAGATCATTTGATCTAGGATCCACTAGGCGATATTGACTTGAATAGATATCACGGTAAGTTTAATAAATCTAAGTCAAAGTTCAATATCGGTCCCTTGCGATGCATACTCCATGCATCCAACCTGAGCTTTACTTTAACCAATGCTCTGGAAAGAACATATCATTTCTCCAAATGCAAGTAAACTCTTGTTGTAGATTATCATATCAGTAAAACCCCGTGTCTGATAAATCTGGGAAACTTTATTCACATAGTCATGTTTACTTTCCAATGTGTTGATAGCACAATAAACAGGATCAGGTATGTGAAAAGGGTTTCAGATGAATTTATACATTATGTACATATAATCATGAAATAAATCATGTGAATCATGTAACATTAAATGTTATTTCTGATCTATATTAATAAGTAAATCTGATTATATTGAAATGATTTTTATTTAGGGCATAAAACCCAACAAAAACATCATTTACAGGTAGCTAAGTGTTTTAAGGGACCAAATACATTGAGGGGTGAAAATAGTAAATTTTATCCCATCTCGATGTAAATCATCTATATGGAGGATCTTTGATCACATTAAGATTATAACGATGGTTAAATGAGATAGCATATCTATATCATGGAACCTAGAGAATGCTCTATTTAAGTCTGAGAGTGCAATTCCAAGTTCTAAGAGTGGATTCAACAAGGAATTAATAACTTAGGGAATTTACTTGGTAAATTCGGTTCGACTTATTGGAAGCTCAATAATCTAGATCCATGGTCCCCATTCTAGTTGAGACCATACTGTTTGTAAGACTCAATAATTGATTTATGATTAATCAATTATAATTCTAAAGTTAGACTATGTCTAATTTGTGAATTTTTCACTAAGCAAGGGTGAAATTGTGAAGAAAAGAGATTCTAGGTTTATTTATTAATTAAGAGACTCTATATGTCTAATTAATAATTATATTAAATGACAATATTATTTAATAATCTATTTTAGCTATTAAATAATTAGTTTTGACATTTAAATGGTTAGAATTGGAAAATTGGCATTTTTGGGAAAATAGAAATAGAAATTGTGAAAATTGCAAAACCCAAGTGAGGCCCAATAACACTGATGGCCGGCCACTTATGCATACATTTTCCAATTATTATTTTTATTATTTTAATGCCAATTAATTACTAACCTAAACCTAGTAGTTATCTATAAATAGAAAGTGATGGCTCACACCAAATAAGGCAGTTAAGCAATTGTTCTGTAATTCAGGAAAGTGCCTCTTTCAGAAAGTTGAGCCTTCCCTTTTCTCTCTATATATAGCCGACCCTCTTCTTCTTCTTCAACCCAATAGATACAATTTCGAAATACCTAGTGAGAGAGTAGTGCCCACACACAGCAAACAGTACCTCAATCATAGTTTGGAAGACTGTGAAGGATCAAATCCAAGAGAAGGACATTCGAACTCAGATCTTGATTATACTCTGCAACAGAAAGGAATCAAGGGTTAGAGATCTGAGTTGAAGGAGACATATTATTCCGCTGCACCCATTGTAAGGTTTCTCATACTTTATATGTGTTTACTTATTATCGTTTTAGAAGTTCATATTTAGGTTGTTAATCAACATACTTGTGAGTAGATCTAAGATCCTGGTAAAATAATTCCAACTGGAAGCCCATTTAAGTTTTAAGTAATTAAATGAACTAGGTTGCTAAAATAAAATTTCACATAAGAAATTTTATTTAGGCCCAATTAGAATTGGGCTTATTCAATGAAGAACAATTATTTATTTGATGATTAAATTCCTCTCCTTCGGGCCTTATGTGAGAGTTAGGGGGCCAATAGTAGTGGGTACGACATACTGAACCCAGCCCTCCCTCACATGAACCACCTCAATTGTGAAGGCCCATTTGCCTTATTAAATAATTGTATTAGGTTAATTATATTAGTCTAACCTAATTAAAATAGAATTAGCAACATAATTAGCTTTAAAATATATGAATTTTTTGTTTCATTGAATATTTTAAAGTTATTTTTTTAGAAAAACACTTAGTTAATGAGATATATTCTAGATATTTATGTTGGGTTTTATGCCCTAAATAAAACTCATTTCAATATAATCAGATTTACTTATTAATATAGATCAGAAATAACATTTAATGTTGTATGGTTCACATGATTTATTTCATGATTATATGTACATAATGTATAGATTCATCTGAAACCCTTTTCACATACTTGATCCTGTTTATTGTGCCGTCAACACATTGGAAAGTAAACATGACTATGTGAATAAAGTTTCCTAGATTTATCAGACACAGGGTTTTACTGATATGATAATCTACAACAAGAGTTTACTTGTATTTGGAGAAATACTATGTTCTTTCCAGAACATTGGTTAAAGTAAAGCTCGGGTTGGATGCATGGAGTATGCATCGCAAGGGACCGATATTAAATTTTGACTTAGATTTATTAAACTTACCGTAAAATCTATTCAAGTCAATATCGCCTAGTTGATCCTAGATCAAATGATCTTAATCCTGTTATGATTAGGCTCAATCTTGAAAGGCTATTCGTGTTCCTTGAATTGTTAGTTAAGCCTACTTTTAGATCAGGGTGATACGTACTTTTTGGGAACACGGTAGTGCAATTGAGTGGGAGCGCTAGCATAAACATGGAATCTATAGCTTCTATCTGGCGAATAGTAAGCAAAGGATGATCTCCTTCGAGCTTGACCAAACGAAAATAAATGGTGGAGATCTCATTTCACATAAGTTGAAATATCATTTATACGGGGTCAAGTGTTTTAAGGATAAAATACATAGTAGGGTGTTACGGTAATTTAATCCCTTTACTGTGTAGATCATTCATATAGAGGATAATTGATCAAATTAGGATTATAACAATGGATAACTAATGATGTGTCTATATGGTGGAACATATAGAGCATTCTATATACTGAGAGTGCAATTCTAAGTTCTATGCGTGGATTCAACGAAGAATTAATAAGTTAGTGAATTTTAGTGTTAAATTCTTGATCTACTTATTGGAAGCTCGGTTATATAGACCCATGGTCCCTCCACTAGTTGAGATAATATTGCTTGTAAGACTCATGTTATTGGTTTTGATTAATCAATTATAATTCTCAAATTAGACTATGTCTATTTGTGAATTTTTCACTAAGTAAGGGCAAAATTGTAAAGAAAGAGTTTATAGGGGCATATTTGTTAATTATGATACTTTGTATGGTTCAATTAATAAATATGATAAATAAAAATATTATTTAATAATTATTTATAGTTATTAAATAGTTAGAATTGACATTTAAATGGTTGAATTAGAAAATTGGCGTTTTTGAGAAAATCAGATGCAGAAAAAGTAAAACTGCAAAATTGCAAAAGTGAGGCCCAAATCCACTAGTATAGGGCCAGCCACTTTTGTAGGAAATTTAAACTGATATTTTCATTATTTATTACCAAATAATTCAAACCTAACCCTAGTGGAATGCTATAAATAGATAGTGAAGGCTTCAGGAAAATTAGACTTTTCTTCTGACACTTTCTGAATCAGAAAAACTGAGCCTTCTCTCTCCCTATCTGGCTGACCACTCCCTCTCTTCTTCTTCAATATTTCGAAATCCTTAGTGTATGAGTAGTGCCCACACACATCAAGTGATACCTCAATCATAGTGAGGAAGATCGTGAAGAAAGATCATCAACAAAAGATTTTCAGCATCAAAGATTCAGAGAAAGAGATCCAGGTTCAGATATTGATAATGCTCTGCTACAGAAAGGAATCAAGGGCTAGATATCTGAACGGAAGGAGTCATTATATTCCGCTGCACCCAATGTAAGGTTTCTTAAACTTTATAGGTGTTTATTTCATCGTTTTAGAAAGTTCTTATTTAGGATGTTAATCAACATACTTGTGAGTAGATCTAAGATCCTGGTAAAATAATATCCAACAACTGGCCTCAGAGCCATGGTAATTGATTTACTTGCAAGAAATTTGGACTTTAAAACGATTGTTTGTATGTTCTTTGGATGGTATCATGTTGTATTGAGTGTTATTTGATGATTGATTGATGTTTGTAAATTTTCGTGAAAAATAATTGCGATTTTGTTTCTGGAATTATTTTTATTAGATAGTATAAAAAAAATTAAGCAAGTTAGCCTTTTACAGAACTCAATTTCGATTTTATTTGAATTAGTTATGAATTTTTGAAGATTTGAAAAAATCGGGACTGTGTTGAAATTTTCCTGCGATCGCGAAACTGTCCGTACAGTTCACAATTTTTTTTTTGTTTTTCTTCGATTTTTCATGCTTTTTCATGGAATTAACTTCCGATTTTTGGTATAGTTTTGTATTTATACTATTTATATTCCTAATTCAATTCTAATTATCATTTTGAATTAATTTAATATTTTTTAAATTTAATTCAAGATATTAGTGTAATTTGAATTTGAATAGAATTAGTATCTATCTTCTTGCTTAAAAATCTATCTTATTTTAAAATTTGATTATATCTTATCTTATTTTAAATTTAAAAATAAGATATTTATAATCATGTAATTTTTAAATGATATAAGATATTTTGCTAATTTTTTAAATTTTGTTATTTTATTTATTTAAATTACATTTAAAATTTGAAAAAGATATTTATTTATCTTTTCTAATTTTTTATTTAATTTATATTTATAAAATAACATTTAAAATTTAAAAGTAGTTAGCAAATTTTTGAAATGATATTTAGTTGGTTGAAACCTAATTTTTCAAAAATTGTAGGTTTAATTTTAAATTTAAATTTTTTAAAAATTTCGAATTTTTCAAATTTTTTTTTTTTTAAATTTTCAAAATTTTTTTATTATTTAATTAATTATTTTCGAAATTAATTATTTAATTTAAAATTAAATAAATCCTACATCCAACTATCCAGCTAACCTTGTTGCAGGAATATGTGTTTTAGCTTATGTGTAAGTTTTCAAAACCTATTATTACTTGATTGCAAATAGCCATGGTTACTTTTTGCCAGATCTAATGATCTGATGGCTCCCTTGGTCAAGTTAATAATTTGTAACAGGTATATTTACAATCTTCTTTCATCTGTGTATGACCTAGCAACATGATAGGACCCATCCAAAGTGTGCCTGTGTGAGCCTATGTGTTTAATTTGATTATAGATACATATAGGTTGTTGTTGCTAAAATAAATTATCATAGTTCTTGATAGAATTTATTTAGGCCCATTTAGTTATTGGGCTTATTCAATTAATAACAGTTGTTCTTATTAAGGTTAAATTCCTCTCTTTTGGGCCTTGTGTGAGAGTTGGGAGTCATAGTAGTGGGTACGACATACTGAACCCAGCACCCCCTCACATGAACCACCCCAATTGTGAAGGCCCATTTGCCTGATTTGAACAACTGTACTAGGTTAATTATACTAGTTTAACCTAATAAAATTGATTAGCAACATAACTAATTTCATTTATTTTGAAATTAATTTAAGAAAATTATAGTTTAAAGAATTTTTTATTCTAAGCTAAACTATATGTATTTTCTTGTATTTAATTAAATATAGAATTATAACCATCTGGATTCTTTCTGGAACTTAATTTAAATTTTTCATTAAATATTCTTATTTAAGTTGATATTTAGTTATCTACAACTAACCAACTTAAATCTGAATATCTTTTGAATTTCAAATTTCAAAATTAAGTTGAGGAATTTCAGGCATTGGTTATTAAGATTCTCTAGATATTTTTTAAGTTAATATCTTTTCGAATATTAACTTAAAATAGAATATTTTCAAATTAAGTGGTTACAACTTAATTTTTGATATTTAATAAAATTTAAATTTGAAAAATATTTAAGTTCTAGATTTTTTCTAATACAACTTAAATTAGATATTTTTTCAATTTTTGTGGAAAAGATACTTAGTCAAATAAGATATTTTCTAGATAGTTATTTCTAGACTACTTATTATTTCTAATATTAAATAGGAAAATATTATACATTGTGAAATTAATTATTTATATAATTAATTTTGGTACAATTTATTTTAAGTATATTTTTCCTAGTATTAAACTAGAGACTAATAATTAAGCCTTCTCTACACTTAATTATTTATTTCTTGAATTTAATACATTTAATTAATTTGAAAATTGAATATCTAAGTTGATTTTTATCATCATACTTAAATATTTCTTTTTCATGACATTTAATTAAATAGAAAATTATTTTTAGTTGAAATTTATTTTTTCAACTAAATTTAAATAATTTTCAAAATATATTTTTTCTTTATTTTATTAATTAATTTTCGAAATTGCATTTCTTAAATGCTAGATTTTCGAATTTTATCTTGAAAAATAGATTAAGTTGTAAATTAATTATTTATTTTAATTAATTCTTGGATCAACTTAAATCAATGATTTTTTCATTTATTGATTAATTTAAAATAAATTGAATTAAAGTATATTATTAGAAATTGAATTAATTAGTCAAAGGAAAATCTAAATAGATGATATTTTTGCTTGAAGTATTTTTCTAGTGTATTTAATTAATTAGAAAATTAATATTTAAGTTGATTTTCATCATCATACTTAAATATTTGAAATTTTTCTTATATATTTAATTAAATAAGAAAATTATATTTTTTGTTGTAAATTAATTTTATTAATTAATTTTGGGCCAACATTAAATTAGAATAATTTTTCCAGGATTAATTTTTTATTTTAACATGCATTTTCGAAAATTGTATCCTTAAATACTTTAATTTTTCGAAATGCAATATATATTTATAGAAAATTAAATTTGAGTTGTAAATTAATTTATATTAATTTTGAAACAACTTAAATTGAATATTTTTCTAAATATTTATTGGAAATTATTACTAAGATGGAAATAATTCATGTTATTTTCATATCCATCTAAGTAAAATTTATAAATATTAAATTAAAATTTATATTTAGAATTTTTCATTCTAAATTGGAAATTTTAAATAAAAATATATTTAAAAAAAATAAATTAAATAAAGAGAATCAAAGAAAATACAACTCACTTTAAATAATGAGCTTGATTATTATTAAGATATTCGATCTCCATTGTTGGTCTTACAAAAGTTAAATGTTTTCAATATAACCTCGAGACGCTAGACTTCGTCCCCCTATGGATGGTTATTCGTTGAACGCATTTAACACCGTAAGATTTCATTTGATAAGTGTTTTGTGAGTTTTCGTCTCTATTTAGACTCTCCCCTATGGTGACTACTTAGAGATAAACTCATAAAACATGAAACAATGGTGGAAGCTCATAAAATGAGAATACCCTTGACTCTCGCCTACCGGGACAACGTTGGATTCTTATTTTGATCGAATAAAAGGTTGCTAGAATGGTTTCTATTTTAGAAGAGCTGACAACTCTATTCAATAAATGATGCTTTGACTCTCGCCTTCCGGGACACTGTACCAGTTTGTTGAAAACCTTAGAAATTATTTAGGATTGTATGTTTTAGTATTTTCACTAGTCATTCCTACTTGCTATATGTTTATAATTTCTGAATTGTGTATGAATTTATATTGAACCATGTTATTTTCTGTTATTAAGTTGTAGTTTAATTTCGAATCTTCATTGTTGGTCTAACATGTTTGTTTTTCTAATGAGATAAATCCCTAATGGATTTTCACCATTAGACATACATAATAGTGTAAGATCTCGAAAGATAAATATTGTATATGCAACATCTAGCTATTCATCAATTGATGACACCTTAGACTAGTATTTTTACAATATGAAACAAGAAGATTACATAAATAAGATTACTTTGTCTTTCGCTAATCGAAGCATCGTTGGATTCTTATTTATAAACAAAATTATCCTAATTCCTCTTAGCTTATTCATTTCGAATTAGCTTTAAAAACATATCATTTGATGAATGGTCTATAAATCATTTCATGTCATTATATTTTCTCTTAAGAAATTAAATGACGCATATGATTATAATCCCGAAATTCTATTCCCAATTGATATAAATCCTCAATCTTAGAAATCTCCTACTTGTATGGGCAAATCTGACTTAGAGTTTGTATTAGTAGCGCTGGTCCAAGATAGAATTACTCATTATTTTTGGTATAAATTTAAGTCTTTGACTTTAATTTTAAATTCCACATAGAAATTTTCTTATATTTCTAATTCCAGAATACAATACAGTTACACTTTCTCAAGTGTTTAATATCCATCTTCTATTAATGGATTAAAACTGTATGGAATATGAGTTAGGTATTCTGTGACCAGGATCCACTTGCAGTATTCTAAGAACTCTTTGATGTAACTAAACCTATGTCATCATAGACACTACCACATTTTTTTTAATCTATGGCATTTGTATCTTGTTCATAGTGGATTTGACAAGATCAATCTCTGCAAAGAGTTAATATGCCTATATCCACTGAAAGTAGTTCATCTCATTCGCAGATGGATGTACATTCAGGGGTGGATATGAGTTTTTCGTTGTATTCTTAAAACGATAACTCTAGATTATACCTTTTAGCAAAGAAATTTGAAATGTTTGAAAAATTTCATTAATTTCTATCAATGGTTAAAACAATTAAGGTAAGTGGTTAAAGATCTTGCGAACTGATAGGGGTGGAGAAATAGTTAGTAGATATGCAGTTCAAAGATCATTAAATTGATTTTTGAATTATATCCAAACTTACCTCCCCAGAAATTTCGAGTTGCATGTTAATGATTAGTTACTAGTCGTTGCCTAATTCCTTCTATGGTAATACAATTTCAGAATGATGTAATGGTTGTATCCTTAATGTAAAACATTACTAGATTCATGGATGACCTAATCAAAAATCTTAAGAAAAGCTAGAACTGTTAACCATGGTTTGTTAGCTTTTCTAAGTGATTAGGGGTGGACCATCCCATTGTCAATATATAAGAAAGTGTTTGTTCAAACAAATACTACTTTTCTAAGAAAATGACTAAGTCTGAAAAACAAGTAGCAAATAAAGGAGATATTTAATTCTTGATTCCAAAAGTGTTCTATCATCTTATATAACATATGATGATCCCACTGCCTCTGTTGTCTTGTCACAACCGAAGAGATCAATACCATTTAGTTTTCTTAGAAATAATTCACGGTGCCTTGTCGTAGTGGGAGAGTTTCTAGGAACTCACCTTCTTATGACTTGGGAGACACTAGTGATTAAAATCCATTGTGAGTTTAAACAAGTAATGGATTGTCAAGATAAGAAACTAAGAAGAAAGCCAATAGAACTATGGTTTAATCCATTCACATGGAGTAACCTAAAGTTTTCTATTACAAGGACATAAAAGGAAATTTTCGTTTATAAGTCCATTCAATGGACTTAACAAACTTCCTGTTCCTAGTATTATAGGTTTGAGTTTATCTAAACCTATGGCTTGTGGTATACCTGGTAATTACTTACTCTAATGCAAGCAACTTACTTTAGTAAGATGCTGAAGCATTTTCTTTCTAATGGCAATCTATAGAAGCTTCACAACTTCTTAGGTATAGATTTTATTTATCTAAGGAAAAGTCTTAACTATTCCAGAAAAGATAAAGCCATGAAAGAATTTCTTATATCAACAGTGAGAGGTCTTAGATATGCTTTTGTATGCCTTAGACCAGACACCTGCTGTTGAGTGGGAGTAATGAGTAGCTATCAGATTAATCCAGGAGAAGAACATTGGAAGACAATCAAGTAATTCCTAAGATTAAGAAGAGGAACTATATGTTAGTCTATAAGAGTGTGTTTAAAACTCTTAGACTACACCACATCAGATTTCGAAATTTGCCTATGTGCTAGTAAATATTTCTGATAAGATGGTGGTTACTTTGGGGGTGGAATAGTGATTTTGGAGAAGTGTAAAAACCTATCTGAAGTCTCTAGGTCTACCAGAGAGGGACTGAATGTTAAAGTTGCAGGGAAGGTACTTATTCAGTCTAAGGAAAGTTCTATACATCTTTGGCACCATTCCAAATTGCCTTAAACTACTAGTGTTAATTTCCTGATTAACCAAAAGTAGTTGCCAAAGGTATAGGATCCAGTATCCCAAGAGAGTAGACATATAGAGAGGAATTTCACATTATCAATGATTTTGTGATTAAAGGAAGAGTAATAGTGGAGAAAAGGTGGTGGTTAATTCAACCTTTCAGATCCTATTACGAGGAGTTTACTACTACTACTACACTTGATTTGTATATCAAGGTGTTGAGATTATTTGAAACGCACTTTTTGTTTTATATTAGTGCAAGTGGGAGTTTGTTGGGTTTTATGCCCTAAATAAAACTCATTTCAATATAATCAGATTTACTTATTAATATAGATCAGAAATAACATTTAATGTTGCATGGTTCACATGATTTATTTCATGATTATATGTACATAATGTATAGATTCATCTGAAACCCTTTTCACATACTTGATCCTGTTTATTGTGCCGTCAACACATTGGAAAGTAAACATGACTATGTGAATAAAGTTTCCTAGATTTATCAGACACAGGGTTTTACTGATATGATAATCTACAACAAGAGTTTACTTGTATTTGGAGAAATACTATGTTCTTTCCAGAACATTGGTTAAAGTAAAGCTCAGGTAGGATGCATGGAGTATGCATCGGAAGGGACCGATATTGAACTTTGACTTAGATTTATTAAACTTACCGTAAAATCTATTCAAGTCAATGTTGGGTTTTATGCCCTAAATAAAACTCATTTCAATATAATCAGATTTAATTTTTAATATAGATCAGAAATAACATTTAATGTTGCATGGTTCACATGATTTATTTCATGATTATATGTATATAATGTATGAATTCATCTGAAACCCTTTTCACATACTTGATCCTGTTTATTGTGCTGTCAACACATTGGAAAGTAAACATGACTATGTGAATAAAGTTTCCTAGATTTATCAGACATAGGGTTTTACTGATATGATAATCTACATCAGAGTTTACTTGCATTTGGAGAAGTGCTATGTTCTTTCCAGAGCATTGGTTAAAGTAAAGCTCAGGTTGGATGCATGGAGTATGCATCGGAAGGGACCGATATTGAACTTTGACTTTGATTTAATTAAACTTACCGTAAAATCTATTCAAGTCAATATCGCCAAGTTGATCCTAGATCAAATGATCTTAATCCTGTTATGATTAGGCTCATTCTTGAAAGGCTATTCGTGTTCTTTGATTTGTTAGTTAAGCCTACTTTTAGGTTAGGGTGATACGTACATTTTGGGAACACGGTAGTGCAATTGAGTGGGAGCGCTAACATAAACATGGAATCTATAGCTTCTATCTGGCGAATAGTAAGCAAAGGATGATCTCCTTCGAGCTTGACCAAACGAACATAAATGGTGGAGTACTCATTTCACATAAGCCGAAATATCATTTATACGGGGTCAAGTGTTTTAAGGAATAAATATATTGTAGGGTGTAACGGTAATTTAATCCCTTTACAGTGTAGATTATTCATATAGAGGATCATTGATCAAATAAGGATTATAACAATCGATAACTAATGATGTGTCTATATGGTGGAACATATAGAGCATTCTATATACTGAGAGTGCAATTCTATGTTCTATGCGTGGATTCAACGAAGAATTAATAAGTTAGCGAATTTTAGTGCTAAATTCTTGATCTACTTATTGGAAGCTCGGTTATATAGACCCATGGTCCCCCCACTAGTTGAGATAATATTGCTTGTAAGACTCATGTAATTGGTTTTGATTAATCAATTATAATTCACAAGTTAGACTATGTCTATTTGTGAATTTTTCACTAAGTAAGGGCGAAATTGTAAAGAAAGAGTTTATAGGGGCATATTTGTTAATTATGATACTTTGTATGGTTCAATTAATAAATATGATAAATGACAATATTATTTAATAATTATTTATAGTTATTAAATAGTTAGAATTGGCATTTAAATGTTTGAATTAGGAAATTGGCATTTTTGAGAAAATCAGATACAAAAGGTGTTAAAATTGCAAAATTGCAAAAAGTGAGGCCCAAATCCACTAGTATAGGGCCAACCACTTTTGTAGGAAATTTAAACTGATATTTTCATTATTTTAATGCCAAATAATTCAAATCTAACCCTAGTGGAATGCTATAAATAGATAGTGAAGGCTTCAGGAAAAATAGACTTTTCTTCTGACTTCTTCTGATTCAGAAAACTGAGCCTTCTCTCTCCCTATCTTTAGCTGCCACTTCTTCTCTCTCTTGTTCATTGAAATTTCGAAATTTCTTAGTGTATGAGTAGTGCCCACACACATCAAGTGATACCTCAATCATAGTGAGGAAGATCGTGAAGAAAGATCATCAGCAAAGGAGTTTCAGCATCAAAGATTCAGAGAAAGAGATCCAGGTTCAGATATTGATAATGCTCTGCTACAGAAAGGAATCAAGGGCTAGATATCTGAACGGAAGGAGTCATTATATTCCGCTGCACCCAATGTAAGGTTTCTTTAACTTTATATGTGTTTATTTCATCGTTTTAGAAAGTTCTTATTTAGGGTGTTAATAAACATACTTGTGAGTAGATCTAAGATCCTGGTAAAATAATTTCCAACAACTGGCCTCAGAGCCATGGTAATTGATTTACTTACAAGAAATTTGGACTTTAAAACGATTGTTTGTATGTTCTTTGGATGGTATCATGTTGTATTGAGTGTTATTTGATGATTGATTGATGTTTGTAAAATTTTCGTGAAAAATAATTGCGATTTTATCTCTGGAATTATTTTTATTGGATAGTATGGAAAAAAATTAAGCAAGTTAGCCTTTTACAGATTTTAATTTGGATTTTATTTGAATTAGTTATGATTTTTTGAAGATTTGAAAAAATCGGGACTGTGCTGATTTTTTCCTGCGATCGCAAATCTGTCCGTACAGTTTCGAATTTTTTTTGTTTTTCTTCGATTTTTCATGCTTTTTCATGGAATTAACTTCCAATTTTTTGTATAGTTTTGTATTTATACTATTACTATTCCTAATTCAATTCTAATTATCATTTTGAATTAATTTAATATTTTTTAAATTTAATTCAAGATATTAGTGTAATTTGAATTTGAATAGAATTAGTATCTATCTTCTTGCTTAAAAATCTATCTTATTTTTAAATTTGATTATATCTTATTTTTTTTTAAATTTAAGGTCAGATTTTTATAAGATATTTATAAAATCTTTTAAGATATTTTTAAGATATCTTATCTTTTAAGATATTTTTAATTATATCTTATCTTTTAAGATTTTTTTTTTTTAAATTAAATCATTTTAGATATTTTGACCTTATTTAAATTTAAAATAAGATATTTATAATCATGTAATTTTAAATAGATGTAAGATATTTTGCTAACTTTTAAATTTTGTTATTTTATTTATTTAAATTAAATTTAAAATCTGAAAAGATATTTATTTATCTTTTCTAATTTTTTATTTAATTTTTATTTATAAAATAACATTTAAAATTTTAAAAGTAGTTAGCAAATTTTGAAATGATATTTAGGTTGGTTGAAACCTAATTTTTCAAAAAGTAGGTTTAATTTTAAATATTTTTTTTTAAATTTCGAAATTTAAATTTTATTTCTGAAATTAAAATTTTTTTAAAATTTTATTTATTTTTCGAATATTAAAATATTTTTTAATTATTTATTTTTCAAAATTATTTATTTAAAATTAAATAAATCCTACATCCAACTATCCAGCTAACCTTGTTGTAGGAGTATGTAGTTTTAGGTTGTATGTAAGTTTTTAAAAACTATTATTACTTGATTGCAAATAGCCATGGTTACCTTTTGCCAGATCTAATGATCTGATGGCTCCCTTGGTCAAGATAATAATTTGTAACAGGTATATTTACAATTTTCTTTCATCTGTGTATGACCTAGCAACATGATAGGACCCATCCAAAGTGTGCCTGTGTGAGCCTATGTGTTTAATTTTATTATAGATGCATATAGGTTAATGTTGCTAAAATAAATTATCATAGTTATTGATAGAATTTATTTAGGCCCATTTAGTTTTTGGGCCTATTCAATTAATAACAGTTGTTCTTATTAAGATTAAATTCCTCTCTTTTGGGCCTTGTGTGAGAGTTGGGAACCATAGAAGTGGGTACGACATACTGAACCCAGCACCCCCTCACACAAACCACCCCAATTGTGAAGGCCCATTTGCCTGATTTGAATGATCATGCTAGGTTAATTACACTAGTTTAACCTAATTAAAATTGATTAGCAACATAATTAATTTCATTTATTTTGAAATTAATTTAGAAAATCATAGTTTAAAGAATTTTATATTCTAAGCTAAATTATATGTATTTTCTTGTATTTAATTAAATATAGAATTATAACCATCTAGATTCTTTCTGGAACTTAATTTAAATTTTTTCATTAAATATTCTTATTTAAGTTGATATTTAGTTATCTACAAATAACCAACTTAAATCTGAATATCTTTTGAATTTCAAATTTCAAAATTAAGTTGAGGAATTTTAGGAATTGGTTATTAAGATTCTTTAGATATTTTTTAAGTTAATATCTTTTCGAATATTAACTTAAAATGGAATATTTTCAAATTAAGTGGTTACAACTTAATTTTTGATATTTAATTAAATTTAAATTTGAAAAATATTTAAGTTCTAGATTTTTTCTAAAACAACTTAAATTAGATATTTTTTCAAATTTTGTGGAAAAGATACTTAGTAAAATAAGATATTTTCTAGATAATTATTTCTAGATTACTTATTATTTCTAATATTAAATAGGAAATATTATACATTGTGAAATTAATTATTTATTAATTAATTTTGGTACAATTTATTTTAAGTATATTTTTCCTAGTATTAAACTAGAGATTAATAATTAAGCCTTCTCTACACTTAATTATTTATTTCTTGAATTTAATACATTTAATTAATTTGAAATTAAATATCTAAGTTGATTTTTATCATCATACTTAAATATTTCTTTTTCATGACATTTAATTAAATAGAAAATTATTTTTAGTTGAAATTTATTTTTTCAACTAAATTTAAATAATTTTCAAAATATATTTTTTCTTTATTTTATTAATCAATTTTCGAAATTGCATTTCTTAAATGCTAGAATTTCGAATTTTATCTTGAAAAATAGATTAAGTTGTAAATTAATTATTTATTTTAATTAATTCTTGGATCAACTTAAATCAATGATTTTTTCATTTATTGATTAATTTAAAATAAATTGAATTAAAGTATATTATTAGAAATTGAATTAATTAGTCAAAGGAAAATCTAGATAGATGATATTTTTGCTTGAAGTATTTTTCTAGTGTATTTAATTAAATAGAAAATTAATATTTAAGTTGATTTTCATCATCATACTTAAATATTTGAAATTTTTCTTATATGTTTAATTAAATAGGAAAATTATATTTTTTGTTGTAAATTAATTTTATTAATTAATTTTGGGCCAACATTAAATTAGAATAATTTTTCCAGGATTAATTTTTTATTTTAACATGTATTTTCGAAAATTGTATTCTTAAATACTTTAATTTTTCGAAATGCAATATATATTTATAGAAAATTAAATTTGAGTTGTAAATTAATTTATATTAATTTTGTAACAACTTAAATTGAATATTTTTCTAAATATTTATTGGAAATTATTACTAAGATGGAAGAAATACATGTTATTTTCATATCCATCTAAGTAAAATTTATAAATATTAAATTAAAATTTATATTTAGAATTTTTCATTCTAAATTGGAAATTTTAAATAAATATATATTTAAAATAAATAGATTAAATAAAGAGAATCAAAGAAAATACAACTCACTTTAAATAATGATCTTGATTATTATTAAGATATTCGATCTCCATTGTTGGTCTTACAAAAGTTAAATGTTTTCAATATAACCTCGAGACGCTAGACTTCGTCCCCCTATGGATGGTTATTCGTTGAACGCATTTAACACCGTAAGATTTCATTTGATAAGTGTTTTGTAAGTTTTCTTCTCTATTAGACTCTCCCCTACGGTGACTACTTAGAGATAAACTTATGAAACATGAAACAATGGTGGAAGCTCATAAAATGAGAATAACCTTGACTCTCGCCTACTGAGACAACGTTGGATTCTTATTTTGATCGAATAAAAGGTTGCTAGAATGGTTTCTATTTTAGATGAGCTGACAACTCTATTCAATAAATGATGCTTTGACTCTCGCCTACCGGGACACTGTATCAGTTTGTTGAAAACCTTGGAAATTATTTAGGATTGTATGTTTTAGTATTTTCACTAGTCATTCCTACTTGCTATATGTTTATAATTTCTGAATTGTGTATGAATTTATATTGAACCTTGTTATTTTCTGTTATTAAGTTGTAGTTTAATTTCGAATCTTCATTGTTGGTCTAACATGTTTGTTTTTCTAATGAGATAAATCCCTAGTGGATTTTCACCATTAGACATACATAATAGTGTTAGATCTCGAAAGATAAATATTGTATATGCGACATCTAGCTGTTCATCAATTGATGACACCTTAGACTAGTATTTTTATGATATGAAACAAGAAGATTATATAAATAAGATTACTTTGACTTTCGCTAATCGAAGCATCGTTGGATTCTTATTTTAAACGAAATTATCCTAATTCCTCTTAGCTTATTCATTTCGAATTAGCTTTCAAAACATATCATTGGATGAATGGTCTATAAATCATTTCATGTCATTTTATATGACGCATATGATTATAATCCCGAAATTCTATTCCCAATTGATATAAATCCTCAATCTTAGAAATCTCCTACTTGTATGGGCAAATCTGACTTAGAGTTTGTATTAGTAGTGGTGGTCCAAGAAAGAATTACTCATTATATTTGGTTGAATTTAAGTCTTTGACTTTAATTTTAGAATCCAAACAGAAATTTTTCTTATATTTCTAATTCCAGAATACAATACAGTTACACTTTCTCAAGTGTTTAATATCCATCTTCTATTAATGGATTAAAACTGTATGGAATATGAGTTAGGTATTCTGTGACCAGGATCCACTTGAACTATTCTAAGAACTCTTTGATGTAACTAAACCTTTGTCATCAAAAGACTCTACCACATTTTTTTAATCTATGGCATTTGTATCTTGTTCATAGTGGATTTGACAAGATCAATCTCTGCAAAGAGTTAATATGCCTACATCCACTGAAAGTAGTTCATCTCATTCTCAGATGGATGTACATTCAGGGGTGGATATGAGTTTTTCGTTGTATTCTTAAAACGATAACTCTAGATTATACCTTTTAGCAAAGAAATTTGAAATGTTTGAAAAATTTCATTAATTTCTAGCAATGGTTAAAACCATTAAGGTAAGTGGTTAAAGATCTTGCGAACTGATAGGGGTGGAGAAATAGTTAGTAGATATGCAGTTCAAAGATCATTAAATTGATTTTTGAATTATATCCAAACTTACCTCCCCAGAAATTTCGAGTTGCATGTTAATGATTAGTTACTAGTCGTTGCCTAGTTCCTTCTATGGTAATACAATTTCAGAATGATGTAATGGTTGTATACTTAATGTAAATCATTACTAGATTCATGGATGACCTAATCAAAATCTTAAGAAAAGCTAGAACAGTTAACCATGGTTTGTTAGCTATTCTAAGTGATTAGGGGTGGACCATCCCATTGTCAATAGATAAGAAAGTGTTTGTTCAAACAAATACTACTTTTTAAAGAAAATGACTAAGTCTGAAAAACAAGAAGCAAATAAAGGAGATATTTAATTCTTGATTCCAAAAGTGTTCTATCATCTTACATATGATGATCCCACTGCCTCTACTGTCTTGTCACAACCGAAGAGATCAATAGCATTTAGTTTTCTTCGACATAATTCACGGTACCTTGTCGTAGTGGGAGAGTTTCTAGGAACTCACCTTCTTATGACTTGGGAGACACTAGTGATTAAAATCCATTGTGAGTTTAAACAAGTAATGGATTGTCAAGATAAGAAACTAAGAAGAAAGCCAATAGAACTATGATTTAATCCATTCACATGGAGTAACCTAAAGTTTTCTATTACAAGGACATAAAAGGAAATTTTTGTTTATAAGTCCATTCAATGGACTTAACAAAACTTTCTGTTCCTAGTATTATAGGTTTGAGTTTATCTAAACCTATGGCTTGTGGTATACCTGGTAATTACTTACTCTAATGCAAGCAACTTACTTTAGTAAGATGCTGAAGCATTTTCTTTCTAATGGCAATCTATAGAAGCTTCACAACTTCTTAGGTATAGATTTTATTTATCTAAGGAAAAGTCTTAACTATTCCAGAAAAGATAAAGCCATGAAAGAATTTCATACATCAACAGTGAGAGGTCTTAGATATGCTTTTGTATGCCTTAGACCAGACACCTGCTGTTGAGTGGGAGTAATGAGTAGGTATCAGATTAATCCAGGAGAAGAACATTGGAAGACAATCAAGTAAATCCTAAGATAAAGAAGAGGAACTATATGTTAGTCTATAAGGGTGTGTTTAAAACTCTTAGACTACACCATATCAGTTTTCGAAATTTTCCTATGTGCTAGTAAATATTTCTGATAAGATGGTGATTACTCTGGGGGTGGAATAGTGATTTTGGAGAAGTGTAAAAACCTATCTGAAGTCTCTAGGTCTACCAGAGAGAGACTGAATGTTAAGGTTGCAGGAAAGGTACTTATTCAGTCTAAGGAAAGTTCTATACATTTTTGGCATCATTCCAAATTACCTTAAACTACTAGTGTTAATTTCCTGATTAACCAAAAGTAGTTGCGAAAGATATAGAATCCAGTATCCCAAGAGAGTAGACATATAGAGAGGAATTTCACATTATCAATGATTTTGTGATTAAAGGAAGAGTAATAGTGGAGAAAAGATTGTGGTTAATTCAACCTTTCAGATCCTATTACGAGGAGTTTACTACTACTACACTTGATTTGTATATCAAGGTGTTGGGATTATTTGAAACGCACTTTTTGTTTTATATTAGTGCAAGTGGGAGTTTGTTGGGTTTTATGCCCTAAATAAAACTCATTTCAATATAATCAGATTTACTTATTAATATAGATCAGAAATAACATTTAATGTTGCATGGCTCACATGATTTATTTCATGATTATATGTATATAATGTATGAATTCATCTGAAACCCTTTTCACATACTTGATCCTGTTTATTGTGTCGTCAACACATTGGAAAGTAAACATGACTATGTGAATAAAGTTTCCTAGATTTATCAGACATAGGGTTTTACTGATATGATAATCTACAACAAGAGTTTACTTGCATTTGGAGAAGTGCTATGTTCTTTCCAGAGCATTGGTTAAAGTAAAGCTCAGGTTGGATGCATGGAGTATGCATCGGAAGGGACCGATATTGAACTTTGACTTAGATTTAATTAAACTTACCGTAAAATCTATTCAAGTCAATATCGCCAAGTTGATCCTAGATCAAATGATCTTAATCCTGTTATGATTAGGCTCAATCTTGAAAGGCTATTCGTGTTCTTTGATTTGTTAGTTAAGCCTACTTTTAGGTTAGGGTGATACGTACATTTTGGGAACACGGTAGTGCAATTGAGTGGGAGCGCTAACATAAACATGGAATCTATAGCTTCTATCTGGCGAATAGTAAGCAAAGGATGATCTCCTTCGAGCTTGACCAAACGAACATAAATGGTGGAGTACTCATTTCACATAAGCTGAAATATCATTTATACGGGGTCAAGTGTTTTAAGGAATAAATACATTGTAGGGTGTAACGGTAATTTAATCCCTTTACAGTGTTGATCATTCATATAGAGGATCATTGATCAAATTAGGATTATAACAATGGATAACTAATGATGTGTCTATATGGTGGAACATATAGAGCATTCTATATACTGAGAGTGCAATTCTAAGTTCTATGCGTGGATTCAACGAAGAATTAATAAGTTAGTGAATTTTAGTGCTAAATTCTTGATCTACTTATTGGAAGCTCGGTTATATAGACCCATGGTCCCCCCACTAGTTGAGATAATATTGCTTGTAAGACTCATGTAATTGGTTTTGATTAATCAATTATAATTCACAAGTTAGACTATGTCTATTTGTGAAATTTTCACTAAGTAAAGGCGAAATTGTAAAGAAAGAGTTTATAGGGGCATATTTGTTAATTATGATAGTTTGTATGGTTCAATTAATAAATATGATAAATGACAATATTATTTAATAATTATTTATAGTTATTAAATAGTAAGAATCGGCATTTAAATGTTTGAATTAGGAAATTGGCATTTTTGAGAAAATCAGATACAAAAGGTGTTAAAATTGCAAAATTGCAAAAAGTGAGGCCCAAATCCACTAGTATAGGGCCAGCCACTTTTGTAGGAAATTTAAACTGATATTTTCATTATTTTAATGCCAAATAATTCAAATCTAACCCTAGTGGAATGCTATAAATAGATAGTGAAGGCTTCAGGAAAAATAGACTTTTCTTCTGACTTCTTCTGATTCAGAAAATTGAGCCTTCTCTCTCCCTATCTTTAGCTGCCACTTCTTCTCTCTCTTGTTAATTGAAATTTTGAAATTTCTTAGTGTATGAGTAGTGCCCACACACATCAAGTGATACCTCAATCATAGTGAGGAAGATCGTGAAGAAAGATCATCAGCAAAGGAGTTTCAGCATCAAAGATTCAGAGAAAGAGATCCAGGTTCAGATATTGATAATGCTCTGCTACAGAAAGGAATCAAGGGCTAGATATCTGAACGGAAGGAGTCATTATATTCCGCTGCACCCAATGTAAGGTTTCTTTAACTTTATATGTGTTTATTTCATCGTTTTAGAAAGTTCTTATTTAGGGTGTTAATAAACATACTTGTGAGTAGATCTAAGATCCTGGTAAAATAATTTCCAACAGTCAATATCGCCTAGTTGATCCTAGATCAAATGATCTTAATCCTGTTATGATTAGGCTCAATCTTGAAAGGCTATTCGTGTTCCTTGAATTGTTAGTTAAGCCTACTTTTAGGTCAGGGTGATACGTACTTTTTGGGAACACGGTAGTGCAATTGAGTGGGAGCGCTAGCATAAACATGGAATCTATAGCTTCTATCTGGCGAATAGTAAGCAAAGGATGATCTCCTTCGAGCTTGACCAAACGAAAATAAATGGTGGAGATCTCATTTCACATAAGTTGAAATATCATTTATACGGGGTTAAGTGTTTTAAGGATAAAATACATAGTAGGGTGTTACGGTAATTTAATCCCTTTACTGTGTAGATCATTCATATAGAGGATAATTGATCAAATTAGGATTATAACAATGGATAACTAATGATGTGTCTATATGGTGGAACATATAGAGCATTCTATATACTGAGAGTCCAATTCTAAGTTCTATGCGTGGATTCAACGAAGAATTAATAAGTTAGTAAATTTTAGTGTTAAATTCCTTATCTACTTATTGGAAGCTCGGTTATATAGACCCATGGTCCCCCCACTAGTTGAGATAATATTGCTTGTAAGACTCATGTTATTTGTTTTGATTAATCAATTATAATTCTCAAATTAGACTATGTCTATTTGTGAATTTTTCACTAAGTAAGAGCGAAATTGTAAAGAAAGAGTTTATAGGGGCATATTTGTTAATTATGATACTTTGTATGGTTCAATTAATAAATATGATAAATGACAATATTATTTAATAATTATTTATAGTTATTAAATAGTTAGAATTGGCATTTAAATGTTTGAATTAGGAAATTGGCATTTTTGAGAAAATCAGATACAAAAGGTGTTAAAATTGCAAAATTGCAAAAAGTGAGGCCCAAATCCACTAGTATAGGGCCAGCCACTTTTGTAGGAAATTTAAACTGATATTTTCATTATTTTAATGCCAAATAATTCAAACCTAACCCTAGTGGAATGCTATAAATAGATAGTGAAGGCTTCAGGAAAATTAGACTTTTCTTCTGACACTTTCTGAATCAGAAAAACTGAGCCTTCTCTCTCCCTATCTGGCTGACCGCTCCCTCTCTTCTTCTTCAATATTTCGAAATCCTTAGTGTATGAGTAGTGCCCACACACATCAAGTGATACCTCAATCATAGTGAGGAAGATCGTGAAGAAAGATCATCAACAAAGGATTTTCAGCATCAAAGATTTAGAGAAAGAGATCCAGGTTCAGATATTGATAATGCTCTGCTACAGAAAGGAATCAAGGGCTAGATATCTGAACGGAAGGAGTCATTATATTCCGCTGCACCCAATGTAAGGTTTCTTAAACTTTATATGTGTTTATTTCATCGTTTTAGAAAGTTCTTATTTAGGATGTTAATCAACATACTTGTGAGTAGATCTAAGATCCTGGTAAAATAATATCCAACAATTTATTTCTAGTAGCTAATTATATTTTCTAATATTTAATTAGGAAAATATTTTAAGTTGAAAATTAATTATTTATTAATTAATTTTGGAACAACTTAAAATTAGAATATTTTTCCTAGTATTAAATTAGAATTAATAAATTAAGTTAATTTTATACTTAATTATTTAATTCTTATATATTATACATTTAATTAAATTGAAAATTAAATATTTAAGTTGATTTTATTCTTGATACTTTAATTTTAGTTATTTTCAGAATATTTAATTAAATAGAAAATTATTTTAAGTTGGAAATATTAATTTAAGAACTACTTAAATTAGATTAATTTCAAAATATACTTTATTTTATTTTATTAATCATTTTTCCATCCAAAATTTCGAAATTGCATTATTTAAATGCAGATAATTTTGAATTTTTTTTTGTTGAAAAAATAGATTGAAGTTGAAAATTAATTTTTAATTAATTTTAGAACAACTTAAATCAATTAAATTGTTCATTAATGATTAATTAAAATAAATTGACTAAAATATATTATATTTTAATTAGAAAACAAAGAGATTAGTTAGTGAAAATCTAAATAGTTATTTTCTGTTTGCTTGAAGTATTTTTCAAGTTATATTTAATTAAATAGAAAATTAATATGTAAGTTGATTTTATTCATGAAACTTAAACATTTGATAATTTTCGTAATATTTAATTAAATAGGAAAATTATATCTATGTCGAAAATTAATTTATTTAATTTTAGACCAACATAAATTAGAATAATTTTTCCAGTTTTATTTTATTTTATTTTAATGAGAATTTCAAAAATGTATTATTTTTTTAATACATTAGATTTCGAATTCTGTCATATATATTTATAAAAAATTAAATTTGAGTTGAAAATTATTTTTTTTTAATTAATTTTGGACCAACTTAAATTAATTAATTTTCATAATATTTATTAGAAAATTAATACTAAGGATGAAAAATAATTTATTTTTAATTTTCAGATCTTCCTAAAGTATAATTTTATTAATATTAAATTAAAATTTATATTTAGAGTTATCTAAATTAGAAATTTTAATTAAATATATATTAAAATAAGTATCAAATGAAATTTAATTCTTTAAAATAATGAGCTTTAGTTATAAGGATATTCAATCTCCATTGTTGGTCCTACATGGTTAAATATTTTCAATATAACCTCGAGACGCTAGACTTCGTCCCCCTAATGAATGGTTATTCGTTGAAGCATTTAACACCGTAACGATCTTTTATTATGAGTATTTTGTAAGTTTTCGTCTCTATTAGACTCTCCCCTACGGTGACTACTTAGAGATAAATTTACGAAGTATGAAACAATGGGAGAAGCTTATAAAATAAGAATAACCTTGACTCTTGACTCTCGCCTACCGGGACAACGTTGAATTCTTATTTTGATCGAATGAAAGGTTGCTAGAATGGTGTCCATTTTAGATGAGCTGACAAGTCTATTCAATGAATGATTACTTTGACTCTGTGATAGTCAGTAGTCCCGTGATCCGTAAGGGGAAACACCGGGTAAGCTGTGCAATCCCACACCGCCTGGGGAAGGTCAAGTGGGATGATTCTGAGACTGTGTAGGTATGAGACTACACAGTTGAATAGAGCTTAAATGGATTGATTGGTACTACCTATATCAACAAGGTGCATCTTGTTTTTCGGTAGCCCAACTCGAAAGAACTCCACAGTTAAGCGTGCTTGACTTGGAGCAATTTCAGGATGGGTGACCTCCTGGGAAGTTTTCCCAGGAAGCGTGCGAGTGAGGACAAAGCACGCTGGAAACACTCGTGTTGGTCTGTAGGGTCAGTCATCAGTCCATGAAGCAGCCAGAGTGACGTACTCGTGTATAAGAGCCATTATTCCGTGGGTGTAAGGACCCAATGGAGGCTTGAAGCGGGGACATTACAAATGGTATCAGAGCCTTGACCCAGCCGGAAGTGTGGTCAACGAGGACGTCGGACCCCGTAAGGGGGGGTGATTGTGATAGTCAGTAGTCCCGTGATCCGTAAGGGGAAACACCGGGTAAGCTGTGCAATCCCACACCGCCTGGGGAAGGTCAAGTGGGATGATTCTGAGACTGTGTAGGTATGAGACTACACAGTTGAATAGAGCTTAAATGGATTGATTGGTACTACCTATATCAACAAGGTGCATCTTGTTTTTCGGTAGCCCAACTCGAAAGAACTCCACAGTTAAGCGTGCTTGACTTGGAGCAATTTCAGGATGGGTGACCTCCTGGGAAGTTTTCCCAGGAAGCGTGCGAGTGAGGACAAAGCACGCTGGAAACACTCGTGTTGGTCTGTAGGGTCAGTCATCAGTCCATGAAGCAGCCAGAGTGACATACTCGTGTATAAGAGCCATTATTCCGTGGGTGTAAGGACCCAATGGAGGCTTGAAGCGGGGACATTACAGACTCTCACCTACCAGGACACTGTATCAGTTTGTTGGAAACCTTGGAAATTATTTAAGATGTGCTTGTTTTGTATTTTTACATGTCTTTGTTACTTGTATAATAATTTCTGAATTGTGTATGAATTTATATTGAACCATGTTGTTTTGTGTTATTAATTGTAAATGTAAATTTCGTGTAAAATAAGAATAAGTTTGACTCTTGCCTACCGCGACATTGTTGGATTCCTATTTTAATCGAAATAATCCTTTATTTTTCCTCTTAGCTTTTTCATTTCGTATTTGCTATGATAATATATCATTGGATGAATGGTTTATAAATCATCTGCTTATGATGTCATTCTATTTTCTTTTATGAAATTGAATGGCACAGATGACTATATTCCTGACATTCTATCCCGAAATGATATAAATCCTCGATCTTTGAAATCTTCTACTTGTATATGCTTACTATAGGCAAATTATACTTACAGTTAGATTATTAGTGGTGGTCCAAGCTAGAATAAAACTCATTGTATATTCAGTATCAATTTAAGTCTTTGACTTTAAATTTTAGATTCCAAATAGAAATTTTTGTTTCCTAGAACACATTAGACATTACAGTATGACTTTCACAAGTTTATTTTAATATCCATTTTCTGTCAATGGATTCAAACTGTATGTTAAAGTATGGAATATGAGTTTAGTATTTTGTGACCAGGATCTACTTGCACTATTCTAAGAACTCTTTAATGTAACTAGACCTAAGTCATCGAAAGACCACAACCACATATTTTATAAATCTATGGCATTTGTATCTTGTTCATAGTGGTTTTGACAAGATCATTCTCTACAAAGAGTAAATATGCTTATATCCACTGAAAGTAGGATCATCTATATTCGAATATGGATGTACATTCAGGGGTGGATATGAATTATCGTCAAATTCTTAAGACGATTGCTTTAGATTTTACCTTATGCAAAGAAATTTGAAATGTTTAAGAAATTTCATGAATTTCTAGCAATGTTGTAAAACATTAAGGTAAGTGGTTAAAGATCTTGCGAACTGATAGGGGTGGAGAAATATTTGGTAGATATGTAGTTCAAAGATCATTAAGTTCATTTTTTGAATTATATCCAAACTTACCTCCCCAGAAATTCAGTTTGCATATTGATGATAGTATAAGGTCTATGATTAGTTACTAGTCGTTGCCTAAGTCCTTCTAATAGGAAAATTTTCAGAATGATGGAACAGTTGTGTACTTAGTGTAAACCGTTACTAGATTCATGGATGACGTAATCGTAATCTTAAGAAAAGCTAGAACTGTTAACAAAGGTTTGCATGTTTGATAGCTATTCTAAGTGATTAGGGGTGGGCCATCCCATAGTCATTAAGATAAGAAAGTGTTTGTTTCAACAAATACTACTGTTCTAAGAAAATGACTAAGTCTGAAAACAAAGTAGCAAAGTAGAGGAGATATTTTTTCTTGAGTCCAAAAGTGTTCTATCATCTTATTCGATATATGATGATCCCACTGCCTCTGTTGTTTTAACACAACCGTAGAGGACAATACCATTTAGTGTTCTTAGAGAAAAAGTCACGGTACCTTTTCGTAGTGGGAGAGTTTCAAGGAACTCACCCTGTTATGACTTGGAAGACACTTGTGATGAAAATCCATTGTTAGTTTAAACAAGTAATGAATTGTCAGAATAATAAACTAAGAAGCCAAGCCAAGAGAGCTATGGTTAAAACCATTCATATGGAATAACAAAAAGTTTTCTATTACAAGGACAAGAAAGGAAATTTTGTTAGTAAGTCTATTCAGTGGACTTAACAAAACTTCAAGCTCCTAGTATTAAAGGTTTGAGTTTATCTAAACCTATGGCTTGTGGTACGCCTGGTAATTTACTTACTCTAGTGCAAGCAACTTACTTTAGTAAGATGCTAGAACATTTTTCTAATGGAAATCTATAGAAGCTTCTCGACTTCTAGATATAGATTTTATTTATCTAAGGAAAAGTTTCAACTATTCCAGAAAAGATAAAGCCAATGAAAGAATTCCTTAGGATCAATAGTGAGAGGTCTCCGATATGCTTTAGTATGCATTAGACCAGACACCAGCTGTTGAGTGGGAGTAATGAGTAGGTATCAGATTAATCCAGGAAAGGGACCTTGAAAGACAATCATGTGAATCTTAAGATCAAGAAGAGGAACTATATGTTAGTCGGTAAGGGTGTATTTAATACTCTTAGACTACACCAAATCAGATTTCTAGACTTGCCTTAGTGCTAGAAAGTCGGCTGATGAGATGGTGATTACTCTAGGGGTGGAGTAGATATTTTGGAGAAGTGTAAAAACCTATATGAAGTCTCTAAGTCTACCAGAGAGACTGAATGTTAAAGTTGCAGGAAAGATACTTATTCAGTCTAAGGAAAGTTCTATACATTTTTGGCATTGTTCCAACATTTATTAACTACCAGTGTTACTTCCTAACTAACGCAAAAGTAGTTGCCAAAAAGTAAAGAATCCAGTATCCCTAGAGGAGTAGACATATCGAGAGGAATTTCACAATATCAAGGATTTTGTGATTAAGGAAATGTAGTGGTGGAGGAAAGGTTGTATTGAATACAACCTGTCAGATCCTATTACGGAGAGTATACTACAAACTACACTTGATTTGGATATCAAGGTGTTGAGATTATTTGAAATGCACTTTTTGTTTTATATTAGTGCAAGTGGGAGTCTGTTGGGTTTTGTGCCCTAAAAAAACCCATTTCAATAGGATCAGAGTTACTAATTAATAAAGATCAGAAATCATTTTATGTTGCATGGTTCAAATGATTTATTTCATGATTATATTTAATGTATAAATTCTATTAGGTCCAGAACATATGTATTTGTTCATGAGTATAGTGTTGTCAACACAGTGGAATATAATCATGATTATATGTTCAAAAGTTTAATTCCCTGATTTGTCAGTTCACTGGATTTAGACTGGCATGATAATCACCGATAGGTATACTTACACCTTGGATAAGTGTTATGCCCTTTCTAGGGCATTGGCAAAGTTTACCAGTATCGGTTGTATGGAGTATATATTGGAAGGGACCGATATTGAACTTGGATTAGATATGATAAATTTACCGTAATATCTATTCAATTCAATATTACCTAGTTGATCCTAGATCAAATGATCTTAATCCTAACATGATTAGGTTCGATCTCAAGAGTGTTATTCGTGTTCTTTGATTTGTTAGTTAAGCCTACTTTTTGGTCAGGGTGATGCGTACATTTTGGGAACATGATAGTACAATTGAGTGGGAGCGCTAAACATAGATATGAAATCTATAGCTTCTATAGGTATTTAGAAGTGAAACGATGATTTCCTTCGAGGTTTGCTGAATAGAGATAAATGATTGAGATCTCATTTTAGTGATTATATTAGTTCACTAAAATATCATTTATAGGTGGCTAAGTGTTTTAAGGATAAAATACATTGAAAGGGTGTAACGGTAATTTTATCCCTATGCAATGTAGATCATCTGTAGAAGATCATTGATTATTGGGATTATAACAATGGATATTTAATAGCATATCTATATCGTAGAACATATAGAGCGTTCTATGTAACTGAGAGTGTAATTCCAAGTTCTATGGTGGATGCAATGAGGAATTAATAAGTTTGTGAATTTACTTGGTAAATTCTGGATCTGCTTATTGGAAGTTCAGTTATATAGGCCCATGGTCCCCATACTAGTTGAGACAAACTGCTTGTAAGACTCAGTTAATTAATTTTAGTTAATCAATTATAATTCTAAAATTAGACTATGTCTAGTTATGAATTTTTCACTAAGATATGACTTGATTGTGAAGAAATAGTTTTTTGGGTTTATTTGTTAATTAAGAGACTTTATGGAGTCTAATTAATAAATATTATAAATGACAATTTTATTTGATAGTTATTTTAATTATTAAATAAATAGTTTCGACATTTATAGGATTGAAATTGTAAAAAGTGGTATTTATGAAAAATAGGTAAAATAGTTGGGAAAAATGACAAAACCCAAACTTGAGTGGGGCTCATTAAGTGGCCGGCCATCAAGTGTAATTTTTACCCTATTTTATCATTTTTTATTCCTAATAATTCAACCCTAACCCTATTGAAGATAGTATAAAAGGAAGGCTATAATCTTTTCATCCTAGTGCCTCCAAAGCTAAAAACCTAGCTTTTTGATGAGACCTCTTCCTTCTTCTTCTTCCTCTTGAATTTTTGAAACACTAAGCCTTTCTTCACAAAAATATTATTCGGCCGTTAGTGATTGAGTAAGTGCCCACACACATCAAGTTGTTCCTCAATCATAGTGTGTAAGACTGTGAAGAATCCAAACACAAGTTGGTCCTTAATTCCGCTGCACCCACTGTAAGGTTTCTCAAACTTTATATGTGTTTATTTACATTGTTTTAGAGATTCATATTTAGGATGTTAGAAACATACATGGTAGAAAATCTAGATCCTGGTAAAATATATTCAAATAGTACACGCTTAACTCTTCTTTGTCTAGGGGTTTGGGCAAAATAGGTGGCTGAGCCAATTGTTTCTTCAGCTCTTGGAATATGGTTTTAAATTCCTTTATCCACTCAAATATTTTGTTGCCTCTAAGAATGTTGAAGAAGGGTACACATTTGTTTGTAGACTTGAACACAAATTTGCTTAGTGTAGTAATGTGTCATGTTTGGCTTTGTACTTCCTTGATAGTTGTGGACGAATTCATACCTAAAAGGGCTTGGCTCTTGTCTAGGTTTGAGCTTCATGTTATAATAGCGAAGGATTTTGAAGCATTCGTCTAAGTCCTCCATATGCTCCCAGCCTTTTTGGACTTGACAAACATGTTATCCACATACACCTCCATGCTACGACCGATAAGATCATTGAACATTTTGTTTACAAGCCTCTGATATGTGGCCCTTGCATTCTTCAGCCCTGAAGGGCATGACTTTACAGTAGTACTAGCCTAAGTCTGTCATGAAGCTTGTATGCTCCTGATCTGGTGGATGCATCTTCTTTTTCTTGGCTTTAGACAAGGCCAAGTTGTAACAGTGACGACATATTATTGATCTCCTCTCGACATCGACCTCATGTCTTTTGGGGGAATTTCAAGCAAAAGTAGTAGATGGATGTTACCGCCTTCAGGTTGTATAGGGCTGGTCAGCCTATCATGGCGTTGAAAGCCGAGGAAATGTCGATTACAATGAACTATGCCATTAGAGTTCTGGTAGTTGGATTTTCTCCAACAGTGAGGGGTAATCTGATATACCCGATGTGTGCGATGCCTTGGCCAAAGAGGCCATACATCACTTGATTGTAGGGTTCCAAGTCAGCGAGTTAGAGCCTCATCTTTTCATATGTCGATTTGAAAAGAATGTTGAAGGAGGCTCCATTGTCCACCATGTATCTTGCTAAAGTCATATTCCCAATTTGTGTAGTGACGATCAGGGAGTCATTGTGCAGGAAACTGACTTGGGTATAGGATCTCTTTTTGCAAAAGAGATCGTGGGCTCTCCAAGATTTGGTTGCTTAGAGTCTCATTCTTTGCCTGCCAGGATGTTGCTTCTGGGCTCGTGACAGAGTATTCGAGCATAGCACTCTCTAGCTTTACTGGTCTCGCCTGCAATATGGGGTTCGCCATTGACGACCCCTAAGTGTCCTGCCACTGGAGGTTTGGGTAGATTTTTTGGCACCTGCCTATCCGCCTAGCAAGAGATGGAGGCTAGGCTTTGTAGATGGAGGCCAACCTTTGAAGATGGAGGCCAGCCTTCAGAGATGGAGGCCAAACTTTGTACTGTCTGTTGCTGTCTTGCCCTGCTGGGACGTCTGGGGATGCTTTACTTTGGGAGTCTTGGTAGGAGAGTGAAGCATGCACACTTCTCCTCCTTCTCCCTTCGACTTCATGGCATAAGGGAATCGTTGAGTTTCCCTCTTTCGCCATTATGTTGGTTAGAGCCATCGTTGTTGCGCTTTCCTCTACCATTCTCATTATTGGAGAATCGATAGAAATTGTCTGTGATGGTTGACATGTCAGACAGTGATTGGGGCGCTATGAGGCCCTGTGTTTGTTTGTCATTGACCTGCCCACTTGTCTGGGCTTGCTGGACAACTTCTTCCAACTTCATGAAGCCATCAGCTTGCTCAAGGAACTCCTCCATGTTGTTCATTGACATCTCCTGATATCTTTCCAGAAGTCACTCAATGGTAGGATGCCTCTGAGTATGGTCGTATATCAGCCTTCTTTTATCAGGCCTTTGGCCTTCGTAGCCTCAGTCATAAACCGTTAAATGTAGTCCTTCAATGGTTCATCTTGTTTTTGCTTTGTTTCGATAAGATCCTCCAATTGCACAGGTATTTGTCTTGAAATAGAGAATTGAATATAGAATTCTCGGGAGAATTCTTTCCAAGAGTTAAGTCTTCCTGTGACCATCTTGAAATACCATTATAGGGCTATTTGAGCTAGAGTTGCCAGAAAGATTTGGCATTGCACATTTCTAGATACTTGTTAGAGATTTGTTTGGATCTCAAAGTATTTTAGGTGTACTAGGGGATATTCTCTCCTCGTGTACATCTTCCAAGTCGGCATTTTGAATTTGGGCAAGGATAAGGCATTTATATATGCTGAGAATGGTGATCCCCTTAACCTGTCTAGCTCAAGCTCTAAAGGCTTTGAACCAGCTAGGCCTTAGAGCATGTCTCTTATTTGATCCAACTGTGCTTACACAGAAGAATTTGTTGATGCATGGGCCTGCTTGATTGGCCCTTCTTGATTGAGCTGTAACGTCGAATTGGCAAGAGCCTGGCTGGCCATACTCTGGAGAGGCTATACTCAAGGCCAGCCAGCCCTGAGTCTGGTACTTGTACATGGCTGGTTGGCTGCCCACACTTCTCTACCTGGATGGTTGAGTTTGTGCGGTAACATGGGATAGATCACACCAATTGCTAGAGTTTTGTGGATCCAAGTATTTGTAGTGATTAATTTCACTCCTCAAATTGTTTTTTGAGTGTTTCCTGGTCCTTGTCAGTTGAAAATTGATCATTGGGTGACTAATTCCCTTGGGGAGGGAGTGCTCCTCTCTGTTTGGCCATAAGGACTTCTGGAGGTGTTTGGGCAGCCATGGGGACTTCTTCATGTGGTTGGTCGGCCACAGGGACTCCTGCTAGTTGCTGGTCGGTCACAAGATGGATATCAGGGGCGATTGTTGAGCTTGAGATCCCTGGCTGGCCTTCCATGCCACTAGTTGTCGAGATTTGGCTATTCTTACTGTTAGACCTTTGAGGTAAGGTCTGTCCTCCCTCTAGGAAGGGAAGATCTATCCTAGTCTCTAGTTGAACTGCCTTATCAGATTGCTTGCCTCTCTGCTGTGGTAATCTAACTCCATCTAGCAAGATCGAAGGATGTACTCTTGGTCATCCATCCATCCATCTTAGGAATTTACATCTCTACTGAGCGAATACATTGCAATTAGCAGCGCATGGTTCTTCAAGAAATTCATGTCTCTGCTAAGCGAAGACATTGCAATCAACACCGCGTGGTTCTTCAATTAGGTCTGCTTGGCAGACGGCATCTCTAAGTCGGGCTAACTCGAGATCTTCTGCTAAGTCCACGTGGGGCTCGCCAATTCCTAGTCTTGTCTCTCTTGCATAGTATCAGGGACGAAACACAGTTGTTGTTCCTATGTGGTGCCCCCCAAGGATTCTTACTTCGATTGGAGGCGCCTATGGAGGATCCTCCCTGGGAGGCAAGGGCTGATTATTCAGATCCACCGGGATGTTTATGCCATCCTTGCCAACTACAGTGCCATATTAAATTGCTTCTATTCTTTTATGTTAAATGTCATGATTATTGTTTTAATCTTGTTTAGACGGTCGCTAAATTAGGTTTTACTTTAATATACTGTCATCTTAGGATTACTATTCACCTAATAGTCTAGAATTCTAAGTGTTTATGATAAATTGCAATTTTTAATATTGTCAAACGTATTTTTAATTGTGACGAAGAATAGAACCTAGGTTAAATGAATTAAATGCTTCATTAAGTTGTTGCTGAGATTAATCTATCTCCACAAATCTCAAAGCTTTATCTAAGTTAAATAAATTGCATGCTTTGTGGATTTACTGCTTAGGTAAAAGAGTTAATTATTGAGTGTTTCACCTTCATTACATATAATAGGGAGATTGGGATAAGTGATTGCTTCTACTTTATCTGCGAGATTAACATTTTGATTAGAAACTGAAATTACATTCATTAATAGAAATTAAGAATGATTGTCAAGGTGAACAATAACCTTTAACTATTTATCTCATATTGTAGTCTCAATTTAAATTTGTTTTTATTTTCTTTTTATAATATTTAATTACAATTCAAAACCACCCTTTTAATTAATAATTTGATAGTGAATAATAAATTAATCATAGTCCTCATGGGATCGACCATTACTTACTTTGCCCTGGGTTTTTCCCAAAATGCGTGGCCTCGAACACATATGACACGTGGACTAAAAGGACACCTCACCAAAGAATTAGCTGAGACATATTCAAACGAATTAGTATAGTTAAGGAAGTGAGCCCCCGGAGAAGTGCAATAAGCATGCCCTTCCTCTCCGGGAGCTAGGCATATAAGAAAGCATCTCTGGGAGGAGGAGGATATACCTGAACAATCACCTCGCATTTAATGTAGCATGGGGAAAGCGTCTTGGAATGCCCATAAGAGGACATGTCAGACAACGTAAGCCTCGTTTATGGCAATTACACAGTAATCAAATGGGCTTGTGACGACTCCATTATGAAGAATCACATCAATCAAGGAAGGATAAAGATTAATCTCACCTAATCTATATGCTACCTATGGCATAAGTTATGCATGCCCTATTTTGTGTCTCTTGGGAACTTGTGCTCATACATTACTGGCACTTAAAGACAAGTTATCCCTTTTGGAACTATCCCTACCAATCTCTATAAATACCCCTGAACAAAATAGGAAAGGGGATCGATAAAAGGAGAGAGAAAAAAACTCACCAAGAACATTCTCTATATAAGAACTCTCATTAATAGCAAAGACTCGTGGACCACGGCTCATTAATGCCAAAACCACATAAAAATTACCTGCATTAATTATCCCAAAGCTCTCATCATTATCTCATTTAGTTGGTTGTCAAAAATCTCGATCAACATTTTGGTGCTTTCATTAAGAGCTGTGGGAAGCATTGTTGAGGAAACAACAGTCAAAGAATCACAACAACAATACTGGAAACTCGAAACAACACACGCCAACCTCTCCCCCCAAGGATCCTCAAAACGGAGAAGGTGAAGAGGCTGCTTCATGAGTAAACATGGGCTCTGAGGAACGAGATGAGACAAACGACGAGGAATACAAGGAAAACTTCGAAGGGTACGACGTTTAAGATGAAGGTAGGTACATTGAGTTGTTGGTCCTAAGGTAAAAAGCGACTAATCATGAGGCAGAACTGGCCGCCCAAAAAGAATAGAATAAGAGGATGCAATAGATATTGGTCGCCATGCAAAACGCTATGGAAACTGCTGGAATACATGTGCATCCCAAAGCCATGCCCGCAGGACTCGAGGAAACACAAGAGGAATCCTCGCAAAGCACTCAGAGGCCCAAGACGAGAGAGCCAAGCCCTATACGGTATCCTTCTGAAGAAAAGCCTGAGAAAAATCCTACTTCGATCCCTGGGAGAAATAGGAAGGCACAGGATCCGCAAAAGGCACGCTCTGATTTCCCAAAAGTGAAAGGTCCGCAGAGGGGCAAGCTCCCTCGAGCGAGTCTTGGCCCTTAGGATCGAGAGGACTAAAAAAGCGTATCCGTGCACTAAGAACCCGGGGAAAGGGGGAGGAAAAGTCGGAGGTATCCTCCGACTGATCTAAGACAGAAAATCAATGAGAAGCATGATGACTTAAGAAACCACCTTGAAAAGAAAAAACATGCATTGCCAGTCTACGAAGGCACCTTGAACGAAGGAATCTTGGTTGAATTAGCAATACTTCGCAAATACATCGCTAAGGTCTCCCAGAGGCAGAAGGGGGATGACTCTAACTCTGATTGCAAGGACTGAGAACCATGCGCCCGACACATATTGGAAGCAGAGCTCCCCAAAAATTTTAAGATGCCTGAAATGGCAACTTCCACGGGAGATTCGGACCCCAGTGACCATCTGTCCCGATTTAACAGGGTGATGACTGTCATGAGTGTAAGTAATAAAGCAAAAATGTTTATGCTTTCCACTAACGTTGGGCGGGTCTGATGAATAACGGTTGAAAAAGCTGGAGCCCGGATCAGTGGACTGCTGGAACAAGTTACAAGTTAGTTTCCGGAGATAGTTTGTCGCGGCAAGAAAGATCCACCTCGAGGTCAGCGCCCTGACTAATATAAACCAACTGCCCTCAAAAACCCTAAAGAACTTCATAAAAAGATTTAAAGATGAGGCTTTAAAGACCAAAAAGGTCGATGACAACAACAGCTGGCCCTTCTTCAAGCTGAAATCCTTACGAGAACCCCTTTCTGGAACGAGCTGCAGGAAGAGGGAGCAGCTAACCTCCAGAACTTTCAGAAGAGAGTTTAAAAATACATTAACTTAGAAGAGGCCCAAATAGTGGCTTACGGGGGACACTCCCGATCGGGGTATTGGGATATGTGCCTAGAGCTCAACTTCTGGGAGCTCCATCTCCTGCCACTCCCCAAATGAGTGGGATACAATTTTTCACTACCCTAAGATACAATCAAAGCCTCGCTTTAGCTCCCACATTATCACACTTTGGGGCGCCCATGAGCAATCCCTCAAGATTGAGTATCCAAACTCCGTCCCAATCTGCACCAGCCACCAGCATGGCAGGAGCTGCACAGAGCTCCTGGAGTAAGAGATCCTCAAAGGGTAGTACACGGACTGAGGACAACCGACAGCGAAGGGGGTATACCCCCCAGTACACCCAATACACGGAGCTTACAGATACTCAAGAGCATGTATACTTCGCCACTCAACAAAATACACATTATCAGAAGCCTCCCTCCTTGTACAGGGATAGCTATCGGAGAGATCCCAATAAAAGGTGCAAGTACCACAACGACATTGGCCACACCACCAACGAGTGCAAAAACCTAAAAGACAAAATTAAGAACCTAATCCGACTAGGTCACTTGTATGAATGGATCAAAAGCATGTTACCACACTTAAACCTAGTTCCAGCAGGAGGCCCATTGCCTCAGGATGGAACAGGGGGTACCCCTGAAGGGCAAGTAACTCTCGGAGTGGCGCTTCCTCAGCAGGTGTCTGGATTACCACCCCGGCCGAATGGAAGAGTGGCCATGATCTCTGGTGGGCCTCATATTGGAGGATTTACCATGAACAAGTTGAAACATTACGCTAGAGCCATAAAACACGATGAAGTGTGGGAGGTCACTCAACTCCCAACACAAAGGCCCAGACTCATCGACTAACCTATCACTTTCACGGAAGAAGACGCAAAACCACTGCGCTTCCCCCACCATGACCCTCTCGTTATAGAAACTCCCATCGTCAATAAGGCTATGGCTAGAATATTGGCAGATAACGGGAGCTCCGTAAATCTATTGTTCAAAGAAGCCTTCACGACCATATGGCTCACGGACAGGGACCTGTCGCCTAGCGATCCACAGTTCATAGGATTTAATGGGACGACACTCGTCTCAATGGGAAAAGTAAGGCTCCCTGTCACTCTGTGTCCTGACACCCCACAGAGCACTTTCAAGTACTGCACCTTTGTTATGGTAGACTGTCCCACTGCCTACAATGCCATCCTTAGTCGATCAGCCTTGGTCGATTTTGGAGCGATTACCTCCATTCGAAACTCATGCCTTAAGTTCCCTACTCGAGAAGCTAGAGTGGGAACGGTGAGGGGGAACCAAGGAGATGCGAGACAATGTTAGAATGTTGCGGTACATCTGTCAGTTTTGATGGTACAAAGGGACAAAGAGCCCATGGTGACAGAACAAGACGAGTTAAATTACTGTGTGGGATCCGAAACAACTATAGAACTTATGGAGGACATCGAGGAAGTAAGTGTGTGCGACTTCGACTCCACTAAAATTATTCGCCTAGGAAAAAACCTAGAGCCGGAGGAAAGAAGCAAGATCGTAGATACGTTAAGGGCAGCCACGGATGTCTTTGCGTGGTGCCAAGGGGATATGACTGGAATAAGCCCCCACGTGATCACCCATATCCTAAATGTCAACCTAGACATTCCTCTGGTATAGCAGAAAAGACGTCCTCTTTACCCAGTAAAAGCTGACGCCTTGGAGCAAGAGGTGGATAAGTTGCTAACCAATGGCCTCATCCGAGATGTGTATTACCCGGAGTGGCTAGCCAATCCAGTGTTGGTGCCCAAACCGAACGGGACGTGGCGACTCTGCATAGACTTCATTGACCTTAATAAGGCTTGCTCAAAGTGTTGGGTTTTGTGCCCTAAATAAAACCCATTACAATCTGATTAGTTATCAATCTAAGAAATTTGAAGTGATTTATGTTTGCATGAGTTTTTCATGCTTATGGTTTAATATATGTTTAATGTATGCACAAAATCTGTTAAGTCCAGAACATATATTTATTCACAATTACAGTATTGTCAACACAGTGGAATATGATTGTGATTATATGATTCAAAAGACTAAATTACTCTTTCATCAGTGTTTTGGATTTACACAGATGTGATAATCAGTGATGATGTATACTTACACTTGGAGTAAGTGTTATGTTCTTTCCAGGACATTGGTAAAGTATACTAGTTTCGAATGTATGGAGTATACATTGGACTGGACCGATATTGAACTTAGTCAAGATATTATAAACTTACCGTTGTATCTGTCCAAATCAATATCAGTAGTTGATCTTAGATTAAAAGTATCTAAATCCTGATACGCTTAAGCTCAACTCAGGAGTGCTATTCATGTTCTTTGATTTATTAGTTAAGCCTACTTTTGGGTCAGGGTGATACGTATATTTTGGGAACATGATAGTATGATTGAGTGGGAGCACTGAACATAAATATAGAATCTATAGCTTCTACTGGTGTATAGAAGTCAAGTGATGATTCCCTTCGAGCTTAGCTAAATAGAAGTAAATGGATGAGCTCTTGTTTCAGTGACTATTTCTTAGATCACTAAAACATCATTTACAGGTAGCTAAGTGTTTTAAGGGGCAAAATACATTGAAGGGTGAAAACGATAAATTTATACCATCTCGATGTAAATTATCTATATAGAGGATCTTTTATCACCTTAAGATTATAACAATGGTTAAATGAGATAGCATATCTATATCGTGGAACATATAGAATGCTCTATATAAGTCTGAGAGTGCAATTCCAAGTTCTAAGAGTGGATTCAACAAGGAATTAATAAGTTAGGGATTTACTTAGTATATTCGGTTCGCTTATTGGAAGCTCAGCATTATAGATCCATGGTCCCCATTCTAGTTGAGACCATACTGCTTGTAAGACTCAATAATTGATTTATGATTAATCAATTATAATTCTAAAGTTAGACTATGTCTAATTTGTGAATTTTCACTAAGCAGGGGTGAAATTGTAAAGAAAAGAGTTTCTAGGTTTATTTATTAATTAAGAGACTCTATATGTCTAATTAATAATTATATTAAATGACAATATTATTTAATAATCTATTTTAGTTATTAAATAATTAGTTTTGGCATTTAAATGGTTAGAATTGGAAAATTGGCATTTTTGAGAAAATAGAAATAAAAATTGTGAAAACTTCAAAATCCAAGTGAGGCCCACTAACACCTATGGCCGGCCACTTGATTGGGTTTTTCCAATTAATATTTTCATGCCAAGTAATTACTAACCTAAACCTAGTAGTTGCCTATAAATAGAAAGTGATGGCTCAGTCTAAATTAATGAGTTTTCAAGAGATTGCCTTTTCAGAAAAACTAAGCCTTCCACTTTCTCTTTATAGCTGACCCTATCTCTCTCTCTTTTCTTCTTCATATTTTCAAAACCTCTTAGTGATAGAGTAGCGCCCACACACAGCAAGTGGTACCTCAATCATAGATTGGAAGACTGTGAAGGATCACATTCAAAGAGAAGGACATTCGGGCTCAGATCTTGATAATACTCTGCGACAGAAAGGATACAAGGGTTAGAGATCTGAGTGGAAGGAGACATATTATTCCGCTGCAACCAATGTAAGGTTTTCTTAACTTTATATGTGTTTAATTATCGTTTTAGAAAGTTCATATTTAGGATGTTAAACAACATACTTGTGAGTAGATCTAAGATCCTGGTAAAATCAATTCCAACACAAAGGACTAAAATGCATGTCTCGGATCAAGAATGTACTAGCTTCTAGACCGATAAGGGGGTATACTGCTACCTGGTCATTCCTTTCGGATGGTTAACCGGATGATTAAAGGCCTCATAAGAAGAAACATGGAGGTATACGTAGACGACATGCTAATTAAATCCAAAACATGCATGGGCCATGCAGATGACCTCATGGAGTGCTTCGAAGTGGTCTGGAGATATGGGATGAAGCTTAATCCCAAAAAGTGCACCTTTGGCATCAAATCGGCGAAATTTCTGGGATTTATTGTTAGTCAACACGGAACAGAGGCAAACCTTGAAAAACATACAGGCCTTGTTGAACATGCCTTCCCCAAAGAAACACAAGGATGTACAAAGCTTGACTGGGAAAGTGGTCGCCCTAAGTCGATTCATCTCCCGATCGACCGACAAGTGCATCCCTTTCTTCAATATTTTGAAGAAGTGTCGAAGATTCAAATGGACTGATGAATATGAGGAGGCATTCAAAAATTAAAAGAACACATGGTCAAGCCACCAATACTGTCAAAAATGGTTCACGGAGAAGACTTATTTTTGTATTTGAATGTCTCCAAGAATGGTGTCAGTGTGGCCTTAGTCTGGGAAGAAGAGAAATTCCAACACCTAGTATACTATGTTAGCAAATGCATGATAGGGGTCGAAACTCGGTATCCCCTAATCGAGAAGTTAGCTTTTTGCCTCCTGATGGCCTCAAGAAAGCTAAGACCATACTTCCAGGCCCATTCCATCAAGGTACTTACGAATCACCAACTCCGGTAGGTCTTACAGAAACCTAAAGCCTCACAAAGACTCCTCAAGTGGGCCATGGAGTTAAGCCAGTTCAATATACACTACATTTTGCACATCTCCATAAAAGGTCAGGCCTTGGCAGAATTCATCATAAAGTGTAATGAAGTAGAAGCCAGCACCAGTACACCAGCCTAGAAGATGTCGACGTGGAAAGTGTACGTCGACGGGGCATCAATTGAAAGTGGATCCAATGCCGGAATAGCAATGATATCACTAGATGGGCTCTGGCTCTAGGCTACCTTACGCTTCGCATTTACGGCCTCCAACAATGAAGCCGAATATGAAGCTCTAATGTTAGGGCTAAGGCTGGCCAAAGCTGTAGAGGCTGCGAGGGTAGAAGTCTTCAGTGATTCTCAATTAGTGGTCAACCAAGTTTTGGGAGAATACCATACACGTGGAGAAAAAATGGCTGCTTATGTAGCGATTGTCAGGGAACTGCTCCATGAGTTGAAAGAATACAAAGTGGAAAGAATCCCACGAGAGAAGAAAGCTCAGGCAGACTGCTTGGCTAAGCTAGCTTCGGACAACGAAATAGAAAGGCTGGGGGTAGTACCTATTGAGCACCTTATAGAGCCAAGCATCAAAACCAAAGAAACGGTAGCTACTAATGAGCAAGAGCTGAGTTGGATGGACCCCATCATCAAATACGTAACACAAGGAGAACTGCCTCAAGAAAGGGTTATATCCAATAGGCTACAATATCAGGCTCATTGATACGTAATGATGGACAATGTCCTTCAGAAAAGAGGGCTCAGCATGCCATACTTAAGGTGTGTGTCGGACCCTGAAGCTAGGCGAATCATACAGGAGGTCCATGAAGGGTTCTATAAAGACCATACCGGAGATCCGAGTCTCTCAAAGAAAAATTGAGACAATGATATTTTTTGCCAACTATGAAGAAGGATTGTGTAGACTATGTCCTAAAATATGATTCACGCCAAAGGTTTGAAAACATACCGAGAGCCCTGCCCAACAAAATTACTTTGATGACTAGCCCCTGGCCCTTTGCCGTATGGGGGATAGATCTCAGTGGATCCTTACTAACGGGAAAGGGTGGGGTAAAGTATGCCATAGTGGCCATGGGTTACTTCACAAAGTGGACAGAGGCCGAGCCCATGAAGACCGTAACTGCCAACAAAGCCTTCGATTTTGTTTACAAAAATATTGTGTGTCGATACGGCTTGCATCACAAGATAGTCTCAGACAATGGAAAGCAGTTTGACTGTGAGGAATTCACAAACTTTTGCAACCAACACGGAGTCATCAAAAGCTTCTCCGCAGTTGCAAGGCTGCAAACAAATGGGCAGGCAGAGGCCGTGAACAAAATACTAAAGGTCACCCTAAAGAAAAAGTTACTGACCTGCAAAAACAACTGTCCTAAAGAACTGCAACAAGTATTATGGGCCTACCGGACCATTCCAAGAACCACAACCAGACTCTCCCCATTCTCAATGGTGTACGAATGTGAAGCTATTGTACCAGTAGAAACCTTGCTCCCATCCCACAAAAGGGCAACATACGATCCGACAGCAAACAAAGCCTTATTACAAGAAGCGCTGTATCAAATAGACGAGCTCCGGGATGAGTCCCAGATACGGATGGTAGCTTACCAAAGAAAGGTGGAAAAATACTTCAACGCCAAGGTCAAAGATAAAAAGTTCACCATTGGTGAGCTAGTCCTACGAAGGGTTTTCCCAGCCAACCAAGACCCAGGAGTGGGGGTACTTGGGCCAAATTAGGAAAGGCCATACAAATAGGCTCTGGGACCTACAAGCTAAAAAGAATGGATGAATCCACAGTACCTAGGACTTGAAATGTCGACCACCTCAGCAAATACTATCAACAGTTAAGGGAAAACGTTTATATTCTGTAAAATAACCCGTGTAGGATAACCAAGGCATAACATATGGGTAAAAAACAAGGCGAATATAAGAAAGTAAAAGGCAAAATAAACTTAAAAGTCATACAAGTTATTTCAAAGATAAATAATAAGAAGGCCTGGGGCCAGGCCATAAAAAGTCTCCCCTTAAAGAAAGCATAATTGTCTTATAGGTAGGGGGAAGGATGAAATAAAAGAAAAATAAAAATCACTTAATCAACCCAGGGAGAAAGATGAGGACCCCTGCGTTCATCCAATACAACATCAAGCTTTTTATTTTTCTCAAAGAATCGAGCCAGAACTTCCTCAGGCTTGGGGTAGAAAGGAAGACGGGGTTCAAAATTATTGGCCTTCAAGCACATGAACACTCCATCGTCAAAATGCTTCGTGCAGTGTTGACAAGTGATGGGGACTAGGAGAACATCCCTTTTTGCCTAAGCCGCCTCCTTACGGGCCTATTCCTTGAGCTCACGGAGCTCTTTCACTTCAATAGTTAAATTAGCTGTTATTTCTAAGTCAGCTTGGTGTAGCTCCTGTAAAGATCTTAAATTAGCAGTGATTTCTTGGACTTCTTCCCTGGAATCTCGAAGATCCCTCCTGGCTGTGGCTATAATCTTGTATTTGGCCGTCAACACCTCCCGAAGGTTTTTCTACGTGAAGGCCTCCTTCCATTGGGCTTCGTCCCGGATCGCCTTCTTCTGCTCCTCTGACTCCCAAAGACTCTTCTTCACCTCTTCTGTGCCACCAAACTCAGACATGGTAAACCCATGGTTGATCAAAGTCTTTGAAAGACGACCGGCCTCTGCAGCAATCTAGCAGCCAACAGGAAAAAGTTAGAACCTTGTATAAAAAAAAGGCATAAGGACTTTAAAAGGTGAGAACTTAGTGCAGTAAGGGCCACACCCATGTCCTGAATTCGGTACACGGGGTTGGCAGAAGCGCAAGATGCATATCTCTTGGTGGGAAGTTGGGTTAGATCGGTGGAAAAATGGCTCATCATATCTGAAGCAAAAGGAGCTAGGTTAGGCCCCACGAAGCACTTAAACCAGTATGTCAAAGGATCCAAATTAAAATCCCAGACATCCCCGGCATACTCACCCCAAAAAGGCCCATCCTAAGCGTCCTTGAGCCACTTCTTCAGAGCCTCCGCCTCAGCATCCCCCTTGGTAAGCTCCCCCAAGGCATAATTGTGTTTGGTGATGCGGAGCTGAACCCTTTCCTCGTCGGGATGAACGGGAGTCAAAATAATACCTAGAGGTGCGAGACACTTGTCCACCTCTGAAGGAATTCTCGAATCAACGCTGGGACTAGGAGTATCTGCCCTCCTTGGCTTCTTAGAAGGCTCCAGCTCAATCATCTTACCTTTGCACTTGCCGTCAAGGGGAGGAATGATTTCTCCTTCTTCTCCTTCTACCTCGTCAATCAGGACAACTTGGTTTTCGAGGGGTTCAACAGAAGGTCCTCCCGGAGTCACAACCACGTTGTGTGGCTCAGGCAAATTGGCTTCAGGACTATGTGTTTGAGCAAGGGCATCCAGGAGTTCATCCACTGGTTTTGTTGTTCAAAAATAAACAAATGAGTCAGAATATTGTCAAAAACCATACATGCAAGAATAACACAGTGAAATTAGTCTTACGTTGATGGTCTAATTTTGCCCTAATAAAGGTATATATTAAAAGGTTGGTGTCGTCATCCCCTAGATAGCTATCCGAGGGAAGGAACCAACTTGAAGTCAAGTATGAAGAATGGTCCAAGTGAAATGGTGCAGGGGGACCAGTACCAATCCGTGACCGACCCAAAAAATGGCTAAGGTTTTAAAAATAAAAACTTTTGGTATTATAACCCCACCGTGAATCGGGCATCCGAAACCTATGCAACCGACTATTAAATTCCACTAGTCTTAGGCCAACGTAATCTTGAACAGAAGGGACATGGTGAATAATCAATGGGGACTTACAGGTTCCGCAAGTGTTGGCACTAAGAGCCCCAAAGTTGGGGACCGAGAAAGGAAACTTAGGGCGAATGGGGGTTTTCTCCTTCCCAGCTTCCTCCCGGAGGATCCTCCCCGACGCGGCCTGCGCATTGGTATAGGCTAGCTCCTACTCCTTCTTGAATTTGTACTTATTGTATTTGTCTTCTACATAAGAGATGATGTCCCTTCAGAGTGCCTTCTTGATCTCAAGATTTCGGATATGAGGGCAAAGAACCTTAGAAAAATTGAAGTCATCCACCCATTGGCGCTCCGAGATCAATTTGGCCCTCCGATAGTTAACAGTTGTGACCAGATCCCCCATGTTCAACTCATCCTTATTATAACCAGCAAATACTTTCGCATGGTTTAAGAAGAGTTGGGTGTGGGCGGTACGGTGCATGGGTGGAACCCTGACCCATTCAGTGAGCAGATCTGGACGCTCAAAGGCTTTGAAACCGGAGGAGAAGAAAAATCGGTGACGATATTCCTTTACATTTTTCTAAAAATTAAAAGGCACTGGACCCTCATTTGCATGGTGGGTCCGGAGTTTGTAAAAACCATCTTTAAACTTGTCCCCCTTTTTGGGGACCGACACGAGTTCATAAAAATATAAATTCTCAGCCAGACTGGGTGGGGCCTAGTTCTTGGAAACATAGAAAATGTACAAGCCTAAGAGTAGGCAGTAGGCTTGGGGAATAAACTAATAAGGCGCAAGGCCAACAAAAACCAGAAAATCTATAAAATAGTCTTGGAGTGGGAGCATGGCTCCAGACATCATGTGGGTCTAGCTCCATGCCCTGAAGCCGTTATAGTTATGATTGGGCGTTTCTTCATCCCTCGGAAGGTGATGGAAAACCTCGGTAGTGGAAGGTTTGATCCCAGCAACAGTAATGATCTTCTCCAATTGATGGGCGCAGGCAGGGTCGAGTGAAATTCATCTACCTCCCAGTCATTGGAGCGATAGGTGAACTTCTTATAGACCACCGGGTCCTTCATTACTTCTTCTAAAGTGGCCAGATTCATAGGCCCATTCTTTGAAGATTTTTCTCCGGTTGAAGTGGGGGTAGACATGGCGTGGACTCAGTGAAGTTCTAAGATTTCTTGGTCGAAGCCGAAGAAACTGTGGTCGTGAAGATCGTGGAGAACTTCACTCATCTGAAAAATGAAATCCAGCAGTTAGCCCACAAACCAAATCCTAAGATAGAAAAGGGGAATGGGGGTCCCCTAACCGTTCGAAAGAGGCCCCCTCCGAATGCCTGCCAAAGATAGGGAATCCAGAGATTCACCTAGGCAAACATCGGGTGCAAAACATCCCAAAAAACTAAAATAAAGGGAAAAGAAGAAGAAGAGAAGAGTGTGGAAGTCACTTCAAACACTCACTCGATGGCAAACAAATAAGAAGATCATTTTCTAGCCTCAAAGAAAAATTATAGTAAGCACGCAAATAAAACAACATACTACAGTGGTCATCTGACGCCCCCCTTTGGGGAAGAATCACCATGGCCACCGCCATAACCACCGTATCACAGAAATCATGCGCAACCAAATGAGAATGTCACCATTCTTATTTTCCCCCAACATGTAGAAAAAGTAGAGAAAATATGAATAGAGACTTACACAAAGATGATAACCGAGAATTTGACGGTGTCCGGTGATAAGCTTGGTCTGACAGCGGTGGAGGAACGACAGTAGGAAGTTAGAGGTGTCTGAAATTTTTTGAATGTGTTGGCTGGGTTGAAAATTGCAAAGTGCTGAAAGTAACCCAGCAAAGGAAAGGTGCTGACTTTTATAGGCCAGAAGGGGTGCAAGGTAGCTGTGATCAGACACCATCGTATGGTGAAAATTTGTAGTGATTCGAATTCCGTGATCCAACGGATGGGATGAACAGGTGTTAAGAGGAGAAAGGACGGTCAAAATGCTTGAGTACCTCTATGACATCGACATTAATGCAAAGGTCTATCAATGGACGGGAAGCGAATCGTTGCCTGCAAAAGGAAATAAAAATCAATGATGACAATCATAAATGTGACCCACGCGCCAGGGGCTCGTGCCACTATATTTATTAAAGGACTGGAGGCCGCATACAAGTCTCATTTACCTGTTACTAAATAAGACTTGGGGGGTAAATATTGCCCTGTGTTTTTCCCAAAATACGTGGCCTCGAACACATATAACATGTGGACTAAAAGGACACCTCACCCAAGAACTAGTTGAGACATATTCAAACAAACTAGTATAGTTCAGGAAGTGAGCACCCGGAGAAGCACAATAAGCATTCCCTTCCTCTCCGAGAGTTAGGTATATAACAAAGCATCTCCAGGAGGAGGAGAAAATACTCGAACAATCACCTCGCATTTAATGCAGCATGGGGAAAGTGTCTTGGAACGCCCATAACAGGACATGTCAGACACAGTAAGCCTCGTTTACGGTAATTACACAGTAATAAAAGGGGCTAGTGACGACTCCATTATGAAGAATCACATCAATCAAGAAAGGATAAAGATAAATATTACCTAATCCCTATGGTACCTACGACATATGTTATGCATGCCCTCTTTTGCACCTCTTGGGAACTTGTGCTCATACATTACTGGCACTCAAGGACAAGTTATCCCTTTTGGAACTATCCCTACAATCTCTATAAATACCCCTGAACAAAATGGGAAAGGGGATCGATCAAAGGAGAGAGGAAAAAACTCACCAAGAACATTCTCTGTATAAGAACTCTCAATAATAACAAAGACTCGTGGACTACGACTCATTAATGCCCGAACCACGTAAAAATTACCTGCATTAATTATCCCAAAGCTCTCATCATTATCTCATTTAGTTGGTTTCTGAAAATCTCAGTCAACACTTACAATTATACTAAAATAATTGAAATTATTGGAATAAAAAAATTAGGAAATGTGATACGGCATACGACACACATCAAATACATTCAAGGGTGTAATGGTAAATTTGTCCCTATTCAATGTAGATCATCTATAGAGGATCATTGATTATTAGGATTATAACAATAGATAATTCACAGCGTATCTATATCGTGAAACATATAGTGCTCTCTATATAATTGAGAGTGCAATTCCAAATCTATAATGGTGCAAGGAGGAATTAATAAGTTAGAGAATTTACTTAGTAAATTTAGATCTACTTATTGGAAGCTTGGTTATATAGGCCCATGGTCCCCGTACTAGTTCAGACAATACTGCTTGTAAAACTCAGTTAATTAATTTTAATAAATCAGCCATAAGTCTTAAATTAGACTATGTCTTATTTGTGAATTTTCACTAAGTTATGACTTAATTGTGAAGAAAGGAGATTTTAGGGTTTATTTGTTAATTAAAAGACTTTGTGGAGTCTAATTAATAAATAATATAAATAAAAATTTTATTTGATAATTAATTATAATTATTAAATAAATAGTTTTGGCATTTATATGATTAAAATTGGAAAATACGACATTTGTGAGGTAATAGATAAATGGTTAAAAAATGGCAAAAAATATAATTAGTGGGACCCACATACATGGTCGACAGCTAAGTCCCTATTTTTTCTATTATTTTATCATCTTTTATTCCATATAATTCAATCCTAACCTAAGTGAATTAGTATGAAAAGAATAGGATTGTCTCATAATCCAACTAATGACTCTTAACCTAGTTTACAACTTGTCAAACAACTAGAGAGTTCTTGAGACTTCTTCCTCTTCTTTCTTCTAATTTTTGAAATTCTTAGAGTGTTCTTCATAAATTTTTTAAGCCGTAGTGATTGAGCGCATGCCCACCCATAGCAAGTCTAGTACTCAATCATAGTGTGTAAGACTGAAGAATCCAAACACTTGAAGGAGAATCGGGCTTAGATTTTAATAATACTCTGCGATACAAAGGAACAAGGGTTAGAGATCTGAGTAGGATGAGCCATTATGTTCTGCTGCAATCAATTTAAGGTTACTCAAAATTATATGTGTTTAAATTCTATTGTTTTAGAAATTCATATTTAGGATGTTAATAAACATACTTGTTAGTAAATCTAGGTCCTGGTAAAAGATAATCCAACATAGACAAGTTGGACGCTGGAAACACTCGTGTGAGTGAGGACAAAGCACGCTGGAAACACTCGTGTTAGTCTGTAGGGTCAGTCATCAGTCCATAAAGCACCCACAGTGGCGTACTCGTGTATAAGAGCCATTAGTTCGTGGGTGTAAGTGCCCAATGGAGGCTTGAAGCGGGGACATTACAAATGGTATCAAAGCCTTGACCCAACCGAAAGTGTGGTCGACGGGACGTCGGACCCCGTAAGGGGGGTGATTGTGACAGTCAGTAGTCCCGTCATCCGTAAGGGAAAACTTCGGGTAAGCTGTGCAATCCCACATCGCCTGGGGAAGGTCAAGTGTGATGATTTGGAGACTGTGTAGGTATGGGACTACTCAGTTGAAGAGGGCTTAAATGGATTGATTGGTACTACCTATATCGACAAGGTGCATCTTGTTTCTTGGTAGCCCATCTCGAAAGAACTCCACAGTTAAGCGTGCTTAACCTGGGGCAATTTCAGGATGGGTGACCTCCTGGGAAGTTTTCCTAGGAAGCGTGTGAGTGAGGACAAAGCACGATAGAAACACTCATGTTGGTCTGTAGGGTCAGTCGTCAGTCCATAAAGCAGCCAGAGTGGCGTACTCGTGTATAAGTTCCATTAGTCCGTGGGTGTATGGGCCCAATGGAGGCTTGAAGCGGGGACGTTACACATAGGGGTGGAGAGTATATGGATATGTAGTTCAAAGATCATTTAATTGAACTTAGAATTGAATGACAATATACTGCTCCGGGCACTCCACATCAAAATGGAGTTGCAGAGAGAAGAAATTGCACACTTTTAGAAATGGTTTGGTCTATGTTGAGCTACTCAACTCTGTCAACGACCTTCCGGGGTATGCTATTCAAATGGCCAATGCCATTCTAAATGTCGTTCCATCTAAATCAATCCCTATGACACCTGTAGAACTATGGAATTGTTTTATACCTAGTTTACCTATTATAAAATCTACGGGTGCCCTACTCATGTCTTAAAAAAGAAAGAAGGCAAACTAGTTGCATGTTTGTCAAAAATTCTAAGGAGACTAGGGGTGGACTATTTTATAGTCACAAGGATAATAATGTGTTTGTTTCTACAAATGCCACATTCCTTGAAGAAGACTATATTAAGAACTTCAAGCCACAAAGTAAAGTAGTATTGGAGGAAATGCTTTCAGAAATAACTCAAACTAATGTTCCATCATCTTCTACTCAAGTAAAGGATAATCACACTCCCTCAGTTAAACCAATGCAAGTTGACACAACCGAGAAATCTACCACTAATGTTCCTATTCAGAAGGTCACGACTCCTCGTCGTAGTGGGAGGGTTTCCACAAAACAAGCTCGTTATGGCTTGGATGGTGAAATCAATATGGTCGTTGGTGACGATATTGATGATGATCCATTAACCTATAAACAGGCAATGGCAAGTGTAGAACAGAAATAATGGTCAGCCGTCATGGATTCAGAAATAGATTCCATGAAAAAGAATAAAGTCTAGGAATATGCAGATGCACCTGATAATTATCATCCAATTGGATGTAAATGGGTCTACAAGAAGAAAAGAGGTGCTGGTGGAGAAGTCGAAACTTTTAAAGCTAGACTTGTCATAAAGGGTTATACCCAAAGAGAAGGTGTGGACTATGAGGATACTTTTAGTCCGGTCACAATGCTCAAATCCATCAGAATACTTCTCTCCATAGCTGCCGCTTTTGATTATGAAATTTGGCAAATGGATGTCAAGACAGCTTTCCTTAACAAAATTTTTGAAGAAACCATCTATATGGAGCAACCAGAAGGTTATAAGCTTCTAGGGCAAGAAGAGAAAGTTTGCAAACTCAATAGGTCCTTTATGGACTTAAGCAAGCTTCTCGCTCTTGGAAAAAAGGTTTGATGAAATATTCAAAACCTACTGCTTTCACAAAAATGAAGATGAACCTTGTGTTTACCAACTCAAGGATAATCAAGTGGTAGTATTCCTAGTCCTTTATGTTGATGACATTTTGATTACTGGTAACAATATCAAGAAAATGACTGACATCAAGGAAAGGCTTAACACTTAATTTAAAATGAAAGATTTGGATGAAGCTAGTTATGTTTTGGGTATTAAAATAATTAGAAACTGGAAGAACAGATCACTTGCTCTCTCGCAAGCAGCTTACATTGATAAGGTGCTAGAGCAATTCTCAATGACTAACACCAGAGGGGAAGTGATGCCTTCTAGACCTGGTATCCGTCTATATATGGAACAATGTCCCACTTATCCTCAAGATATAGAGGACATGAGAAAGGTTCCTCATACTTCAGTAATTGGAAGTCTAATGTATACTATGTTATACACTAGACCAGACATTTTCTATGCAGTAGGAATTGTAAGCAGGTATCAGACAAACCCTGGAGAGGAACATTGGACTGCAGTTAAGCATATTCCGCAATATTTGAAAAGTACAAGGCATAATGTGTTAGTCTAAAAGGGTGGTGCTTTAAATCCCGTAGGCTATATCGATTCAAATTTCTAGGCTTGTCTTGATGATAGGAAGTCTACATTTGGGACGGAATTTACTCTTGTGGTGGAGAAGTTATTTGGAGAAGTGCTAAGAAAACTGCAACATCAGACTCTACCATGGAGGTCGAATACATAGCTACCGCTGAGGCTGCTAAGGAACTAGTCTGGCTAAAAAATTTCTTCTCATAACTTGGTGTTGTTCTTGGAAATATCGGGTAAGCTGTGCAATCCCACATCACCTGGGGAAGGTCAAGTGGAATGATTCTGAGACTGTGTAGGTATGGGACTACACAGTTGAAGAGAGCTTAAATGGATTGATTTGTACTACATATATCAACAAGGTGCATCTTATTTTTCGGTAACCCATCTCGAAAGAACTCCACAATTAAGCGTGCTTGGTCTGGGGCAATTTTAGGATGGGTCACCTCCTGGGAAATTTTCCCAGGAAGCGTGTGAGTGAGGACAAAGCACGCTGGAAACACTCGTCTTGGTCTGTAGGGCCGGTCATCAGTCCATGAAGCAGCCAGAGTGGCGTACTCGTGTATAAGAGACATTATTCCGTGGTTGTAAGGGCCCAATGGAGGCTTGAAGCGGGAACGTTACAAATGGTATCATAGCCTTGACCAAGCCGGAAGTGTGGTCGACGAGGACGTCGGACAACGTAAGGGGGGTGATTGTGACCGTCAGTAGTCCCGTGATCCGTAAGGGGAAATACTGGGTAAGTTGTCCAATCGCACACCGCCTGGGGAAGGTCAAGCGGAATGATTCTGATACTGTGTAGGTATGGGACTACACAGTTCAAGAGAGCTTAAATTGATTGATTTCTACTATTTATGTCATTAAGGTGCATCTTGTTTTTCGGTAGCCCATCTCAAAAGAACTCCACAGTTAAGCGTGCTTGGCCTGGGGAAATTTTAAGATGGGTGACCTACTGGGAAGTTTTCCCAGGAAGCGTGTGAGTGAGGACAAAGCACGCTGGAAAAACTCGTGTTGGCATGTAGGGCCAGTCATCAGTAAATGAAGCAGCCAAAGTGGCGTACTCGTGTATAAGAGCCATTATTCCGTGGTTGTAAGTGCCAATGGAGGCTTGAAGCGGGAACGCTACAAAAAAAATATTTCGTTAAAGATTATGATTCAAATAATTACTGTAAAGCTTTATATTTTAAAGGTTATGAATAAATAAATGTTTAGTTTTAAAAATAATGAGATATCATGGTTAGTTATTTTCATTAAAGAAGTCTTTTATTGTCTTTATCTTAAATGGTTTTAAATGGACTAGCTACTGTGACATCTCGGGAAATCGGGGCATTTAAATAAAAATTTTGACAGTCAGTAGTCTCGTGATCCGTAAGGGGAAATAACGGGTAAGCTGTGCAATCCCACACCGCCTGGGGAAGGTCAAGTGGAATGATTCTGAGACTGTGTAGGTATGGGACTACACAGTTGAAGAGAGCTTAAATGGATTGATTTGTACAAATTATATCAACAAGGTCCATCTTGTTTTTCGGTAGCCCATCTCGAAAGAACTACACATTTAAGCGTGCTTGGCCTGGGGCAATTTTAGGATGGGTGACCTCCTGGGAAGTTTTCCCAGGAAGCGTGTGAGAGAGGACAAAGCACGCTGAAACACTCGTGTTGGTATATAGGGCCAGTCATCAGTCCATGAAGCACCCAAAGTGGTGTACTCGTGTATAAGAGCCATTATTCCATAGTTGTAAGGGCCCAATGGAGGCTTGAAGCAAGAACGTTACAAAAAAATATTTCGTTAAAGATTATGGTTCAAATAATTTTTGTAAAGATTTATATTTTGAAGGTTATGAATAAATAAATGTTTTGTTTTAAAAATAATGAGATCTCATGCTTAGTTATTTTTCATTAAAAAAGTGTTTTATTGTCTTTATCTTAAATGGTTTTAAATGGACTAGCTAGTGTGACGTCTCGGGAAATCGGGGCATTACAATAAAAATTGTGACAGTTAGTAGTCCCGTGATCTGTAAGGGGAAATACCGGGTAAGCATTGCAATCCCATACCGCTTGGGGAAGGTCAAGTGGAATGATTCTGAGACTGTGTAGGTATGGGACTACGCAGTTGAAGAGAGCTTAAATGGATTGATTTGTACTAATTATATCAACATGGTGCATCTTGTTTTTCGGTAGCCCATCTCGAAAGAACTCCACAGATAAGCGTGCTTGGTCTGGGCCAATTTTAGGATGGGTGACCTCCTGGGAAGTTTTCCCAAGAAGCGTGTGAGTGAGGACAAAGCATGCTAGAAACACTCGTGTAGGCCTGTAGGGCCAGATATCAGTAAATGAAACAGCCAGAGTGGCGTACTCGTGTATAAGAGCCATTATTCTGTGGTTGTAAGGGCCAATGGAGGCTTGAAGCGGGAACGTTACAAAAAAATATTTCGTTAAACATTATGGTTCAAATAATTTTTGTAAAGCTTTATATTTTAAAGGTTATGAATAAATAAATGTTTTGTTTTAAAAATAATGAGATATCATGGTTAGTTATTTTCATTAAAGAAGCCTTTTATTGTCTTTATCTTAAATGGTTTTAAATAAACTAGCTAGTGTGACATCTCGGGAAATCGGGGCATTACAATAAAAATTGTGACAGTCAGTAGTCTCGTGATCCGTAAGGGGAAATAACGGGTAAGCTGTGCAATCCCACACCGCCTGGGGAAGGTCAAATGGAATGATTCTAAGACTGTGTATTTATGGGACTACACAGTTGAAGAGAGCTTAAATGGATTGATTTGTACAAATTATATCAACATGGTCCATCTTGTTTTTCGGTAGCCCATCTCGAAAGAACAACACATTTAAGCGTGCTTGTCCTGGGGAAATTTTAGGATGGGTGACCTCCTAGGAAGTTTTGCGAGGAAGCGTGTGAGTGAGGACAAAGCACGCTGAAAACACTCGTGTTGGTATGTGGGGCCAGTCATCAGTCCATGAAGCAGCCAAAGTGGCGTACTCGTGTAAAAGAGCAATTATTCCATGGTTGTAAGGGCCCAAATGAGGCTTGAAGCGAGAACGTTACAAAAAAATATTTCCTTAAAGATTATGGTTCAAATAATTTTTGCAAAGCTTTATATTTTGAAAGTTATGAATAAATAAATGTTTTGTTTTAAAAATAATTAGATCTCATGCTTAGTTATTTTTCGTTAAAAAAGTGTGTTATTGTCTTTATCATAAATGGTTTTAAATGGACTAGCTAGTGTGACGTCTCGGGAAATCGGGGCATTACAATAAAAATTGTGACAGTCAGTAGTCTCGTGATCCATAAGGGGAAATAACGGGTAAGCTGTGCAATCCCACACCGCCTGGGGAAGGTCAAGTGGAATGATTCTGAGACTGTGTAGGTATGGGACTAAACAGTTGAAGAGAGCTTAAATGGATTGATTTGTACAAATTATATAAACAAGGTCCATCTTGTTTTTCGGTAGCCCATCTCGAAAGAACAACACATTTAAGCGTGCTTGTCCTGGGGAAATTTTAGGATGGGTGACCTCCTGGGAAGTTTTGCCAGGAAGCGTGTGAGTGAGGACAAAGCACGCTGCAAACACTCGTGTTGGTAAGTGGGGCCAGTCATCAGTCCATGAAGCAGCCAAAGTGGCGTACTCGTGTATAAGAGCCATTATTCCATGGTTGTAAGGGCCCAAATGAGGCTTGAAGCGAGAACGTTAGAAATGGTATAAGGGCTTGACCTAGCCGGAAGTGTGGTCGACGAGGATGTCAGACCCCGTAAGGGGGCGTGATTCTGACAGTCAGTAGTCCCGTGATCCGTAAGGGGAAATACCGCGTAAGCTGTGCAATCCCACACTCCCTGGGGAAGGTCAAATGGAATGATTCTGAGACTGTGTAGGTATGGGACTACACAGTTGAAGAGAGCTTAAATGGATTGATTTGTACAAATTATATCAACAAGGTCCATCTTGTTTTTCGGTAGCCAATCTCGAAAGAACTACACATTTAAGCGTGCTTGGCCCTGGGCAATTTTAGGATGGGTGACAACCTGGGAAGTTTTCCCAGGAAGCGTGTGAGTGAGGACAAAGCACGCTGAAAACACTCGTGTTGGTATATAGGGCCAGTCATCAGTCCATGAAGCACCCAAAGTGGCGTACTCGTGTATAAGAGCCATTATTCCAAAATAATGAGATCTCATGTTTAGTTATTTTTCATTAAAAAAGTGTTTTATTGTCTTTATCTTAAATGGTTTTAAATGGACTAGCTAGTGTGACGTCTCCGGAAATTGGGGTATTACAAAAAAAATTGTGACAGTTAGTAGTCCCGTGATCCGTAAGGGGAAATACCGGGTAAGCAGTGCAATCCCATACCGCTTGGGGAAGGTCAAGTGGAATGATTCTGAGACTGTGTAGGTATGGGACTACGCAGTTGAAGAGAGCTTAAATGGATTGATTTGTACTAATTATATCAACAAGGTGCATCTTGTTTTTCGGTAGCCCATCCCAAAAGAACTCCGCAGTTAAGCGTGCTTGGCCTGGGACAATTTTAGGATGGGTGACCTCCTGGGAAGTTTTCCCAAGAAGCGTGTGAGTGAGGACAAAGCATGCTAGAAACACTCGTGGTTGTCTGTAGGGCCAGTCATCAGTCCATGAAGCAGCCAGAATGGCGTACTCGTGTATAAGAGCATTTATGCCGTGGTTATAAGGGCCCTATGGAGGCTTGAAGTGGGAACGTTAAAAATGGTATCAGGGCCTTGACCTAGCTGGAAGTGTGGTCGACGAGGATGTCAGACCCCGTAAGGTGGCGTGATTGTGACAGTCAGTAGTCCCGTGATCCGTAAGGGGAAATACTGGGTAAGTTGTGCAATCCCACACCGCCTGGGGAAGGTCAAATGGAATGATTCTAAGACTGTGTAGGTATGGGACTACACAGTTGAAGAGAGCTTAAATGGATTGATTTGTACAAATTATACCAACAAGGTCCATCTTGTTTTTCGGTAGCCCATCTCGAAAGAACTACACATTTAAGCGTGCTTGGCCTGGGGCAATTTTAGGATGGGTGACCTCCTGGGAAGTTTTCCCAGGAAGCGTGTGAGTGAGGACAAAGCACGCTGAAAGCACTCGTGTTGGCCTGTAGGGCCAGACATCAGTAAATGAAACAGACAGAGTGGCGTACTCGTGTATAAGAGCCATTATTCCGTGGTTGTAAGGGCCAATGGAGTCTTGAAGCGGGAACATTACAAAAAAATATTTCGTTAAACATTATGGTTCAAATAATTTTTGTAAAGCTTTATATTTTAAAGGTTATGAATAAATAAATGTTTTGTTTTAAAAATAATGAGATATCATGGTTAGTTATATTCATTAAAGAAGTATTTTATTGTCTTTATCTTAAATGGTTTTAAATAAACTAGCTAGTGTGACATCTCGGGAAATCGGGGCATTACAATAAAAATTGTGACAGTCAGTAGTCTCGTGATCCGTAAGGGGAAATAACGGGTAAGCTGTGCAATCCCACACCGCCTGGGGAAGGTCAAGTGGAATGATTCTGAGACTGTGTAGGTATGGGACTACACAGTTGAAGAGAGCTTAAATGGATTGATTTGTACAAATTATATCAACAAGGTCCATCTTGTTTTTCGGTAGCCCATCTCGAAAGAACAACACATTTAAGCGTGCTTGTCCTGGGGAAATTTTAGGATGGGTGACCTCCTGGGAAGTTTTGCCAGGAAGCGTGTGAGTGAGGACAAAGCACGCTGAAAACACTCGTGTTGGTATGTGGGGCCAGTCATCAGTCCATGAAGCAGCCAAAGTGGCGTACTCGTGTATAAGAGCCATTATTCCATGGTTGTAAGGGCCCAAATGAGGCTTGAAGCGAGAACGTTACAAAAAAATATTTCCTTAAAGATTATGGTTCAAATAATTTTTGCAAAGCTTTATATTTTGAAAGTTATGAATAAATAAATGTTTTGTTTTAAAAATAATTAGATCTCATGCTTAGTTATTTTTCGTTAAAAAAGTGTTTTATTGTCTTTATCATAAATGGTTTTAAATGGACTAGCTAGTGTGACGTCTCCGGAAATTGGGGTATTACAAAAAAAATTGTGACAGTTAGTAGTCCCGTGATCCGTAAGGGGAAATACCGGGTAAGCAGTGCAATCCCATACCGCTTGGGGAAGGTCAAGTGGAATGATTCTGAGACTGTGTAGGTATGGGACTACGCAGTTGAAGAGAGCTTAGATGGATTGATTTGTACTAATTATATCAACAAGGTGCATCTTGTTTTTCGGTAGCCCATCCCGAAAGAACTCCACAGTTAAGCGTGCTTGGCCTGGGACAATTTTAGGATGGGTGACCTCCTGGGAAGTTTTCCCAGGAAGCGTGTGATTGAGGAAAAAGCATGCTGGAAACACTCGTGGTTGTCTGTAGGGCCAGTCATCAGTCCATGAAGCAGCCAAAGTGGCGTACTCGTGTATAAGAGCATTTATTCCGTGGTTATAAGGGCCCAATGGAGGCTTGAAGTGGGAACGTTAAAAATGGTATAAGGGCTTGACCTAGCCGGAAGTGTGGTCGACGAGGATGTCAGACCCCGTAAGGGGGCGTGATTGTGATAGGCAGTAGTCCCGTGATCCGTAAGGGGAAATACCGCGTAAGCTGTGCAATCCCACACTCCCTGGGGAAGGTCAAATGGAATGATTCTGAGACTGTGTAGGTATGGGACTACACAGTTGAAGAGAGCTTAAATGGATTGATTTGTACAAATTATATCAACAAGGTCCATCTTGTTTTTCGGTAGCCAATCTCGAAAGAACTACACATTTAAGCGTGCTTGGCCCTGGGCAATTTTAGGATGGGTGACAACCTGGGAAGTTTTCCCAGGAAGCGTGTGAGTGAGGACAAAGCACGCTGAAAACACTCGTGTTGGTATGTAGGGCCAGTGATCAGTCCATGAAGCAGCCAAAGTGGCGTACTCGTGTATAAGAGCCATTATTCCATGGTTGTAAGGGCCCAATGGAGGCTTGAAGCGAGAACGTTACAAAAAAATATTTCGTTAAAGATTATGGTTCAAATAATTTTTGTAAAGCTTTATATTTTGAAGGTTATGAATAAATAAATGTTTTGTTTTAAAATTAATGAGATCTCATGCTTAGTTATTTTTCATTAAAAAAGTGTTTTATTATCTTTATCTTAAATGGTTTTAAATGGACTAGCTAGTGTGACATCTCGGGAAATCGGGGCATTACAATAAAAATTGTGATTGTTAGTAGTCCCGTGATCCGTAAGGGAAAATACTGGGTAAGCAGTGCAATCCCATACCGCTTGGGGAAGGTCAAGTGGAATGATTCTGAGACTGTGTAGGTATGGGTCTACGCAGTTTAAGAGAGCTTAAATGGATTGATTTGTACTAATTATATCAACAAGGTGCATCTTGTTTTTCGGTAGCCCATCCCGAAAGAACTCCACAGTTAAGCGTACTTGGCCTGGGGCAATTTTTGGATGGGTGACCTCCTGGGAAGTTTTCCCAGGAAGCGTGTGAGTGAGGACAAAGCATGCTGGAAACACTCGTGGTTGTCTGTAGGGCCAGTCATCAGTCCATGAAGCAGCCAGAGTGGTGTACTCGTGTATAAGAGCATTTATTCCGTGGTTATAAGGGCCCAATGGAGGCTTGAAGTGGGAACGTTAAAAATGGTATTAGGGCCTTGACCTAGCCGGAAGTGTGGTCGACGAGGATGTCAGACCCCGTAAGGGGGCGTGATTGTGACAGTCAGTAGTCCCGTGATCCGTAAGGGGAAATACCGGGTAAGTTGTGCAATCCCACACCGCCTGGGGAAGGTCAAATGGAATGATTCTGAGACTGTGTAGGTATGGGACTACACAGTTGAAGAGAGCTTAAATGGATTGATTTGTACTAATTATATCAACAAGGTGCATCTTTTTTTCGGTAGCCCATCTCAAAAGAACTACGCAGTTAAGCGTGCTTAGCCTAGGGTAATTTTAGGATGGGTGATCTCCTTGGAAGTTTTCCTAGGAAGCGTGTGAGTGAGGACAAAGCACGCTGGAAACACTCGTGTTGGTCTGTAGGGCCAGCCCTCAGTCCTTGAAGCAGCCAGAGTGGCGTACTCGTGTATAAGAGCCATTATTTCGTTGTTGTAAGGGCCCAATGGAGGCTTGAAGCGGGAACATTACAAAAATATTTCGTTAAAGATTATGATTCAAATAATTTTTGTAGAGCTTTATATTTTAAAGGTTATCAATACATAAATGTTTTGTTTTAAAAATAATAAGATCTCATGCTTAGTTATTTTTCATTTAAGAAGTCTTTTATTGTCTTTATCTTAAATGGATTTAAATAGACTAGCTAGTGTGATGTCTCGGGAAATCGGAGCATTACAATAAAAATTGTGACAGTCAGTAGTCTCGTGATCCGTAAGGGGAAATACCGGGTAAGCTGCGCAATCCCACACCGCCTGGGGAAGGTCAAATGTAATGATTCTGAGACTATGTAGGTGTGGGACTACAAAGTTGAAGAGAGCTTAAATGGATTGATTTGTACTAATTATATCAACAAGGTGCATCTGGTTTTTCGGTAACCCATCTCGAAAGAACACCACAGTTAAGCGTGCTTAGCCTGGGCAATTTTAGGATGGGTGACCTCCTGGGAAGTTTTCCCAAGAAGCGTGTGAGTGAGGACAAAGCACGCTGAAAACACTCGTGTTGGTCTGTACGGCTAGTCATCAGTCCATAAAGCAGCAAGAGTGGCATACTCGTGTATAAGAGGCATTATTTCGTAGTTGTAATTGTTTGAATTATCTTTTACCAGGATCTTAGATCTACTGACAAGTATGTTTATTTAACAACCTAAATAAGAACTTCTAAAACGATAGATAAAAACACATAAAAGTTAAGAAACCTTACAGTGATGGCAGCGCAATTAAGTGTCTCCTTCCACTCAGATCTCTAACCCTTGATTCCTGTCTGTAGCAGAGTATGATCAAGATCTGAGCCCGAATGTCCTTCAGCTGGATGTGATCCTTCACAGTCTTCCAATCTATGATTGAGGTACTGTATGCTGTGTGTGGGCACTTCTCTCTCACAAGGAATTCGAAATTCACTCTCTTTTCTCTCTTGATTTCGTGTGATACAATATGGCATGAATATCAAAGCATTCAAAAGCATACCAAGAGAAGAGAGGGGCGGCTTTATATAGGAAAAGGGAATAGCTTAACTTTCCAAATAAACAGTTTCCTCTTTTACTGTGTAATTGATTAACTGCCTTATTTAGTGTGATCCACCACTTTCCTATTATTGCTAGGCTTCGATTAGCAATTACATGGCAATTAAAATTGAAAATAATAATTGGGAAATTCAAAGCATGTGGCCGGCCATGGTGTGTATAGGCCTCACATGGAATTTTGTAATTTCCCCAATTTTATTTTTATTTCTCCAAAAATGCCACTTTTCCAATTCTAACCATTTAAATGCCAAAACTAATTATTTAATAACTAAAATAGATTATGAAATAATATTGTCATTTAAAATAATTATTAATTAGACATACAAAGTCTCTTAATTAATAATTAAACCTAAAACCCTTTTATTTACAATTTCACCCTTAAACAATGAGAATTCACAAATTAGACATGGTCTAACTTTTAGAATTATAATTGATTAATCATAAATCAATTATAGAGTCTTACAAACAGTATGATCTCAACTAGAATGGGGACCATGGATCTATATTGCTGAGCTTCCAATAAGTTGAACCGAATTTACCAAGTAAATCCCTAACTTATTAATTCCTTGTTGAATCCACTCGTAGAACTTGGAATTGCACTCTCAAACTTATATAGAGCATACTATATGTTTCACGATATAGATATGCTATCTCATTTAACCATTGTTATAATCTTAATGTGATTAAAAGATCCTCTATATAGATGATTTACATCGAGATGGGACAAATTTACCGTTTCCACCCCTCAATGTATTTTGCCCCTTAAAACACTTAGTTACCTGTAAATGATGTTTTAGTGATCTAATATATAGTCACTGAAACAAGAGCTCATCCATTTACTTCTATTTAACTAAGCTCGAAGGGAATCATCACTTGACTTCTATACACCAGTAGAAGCTATAGATTCCATATTTATGTTCAGCACTCCCACTCAGTTATGCTATCATGTTCCCAAAATATACGTATCACCCTAACCCGAAAGTAGGCTTAACTAATAAATCAAAGAACATGAATAGCACTCCTGAGCCTAAGCATATCATGATTTAGATTCTCTTAATCTAAGATCAACTTCTGATATTGACTTGAAAAGATACAACGGTAAGTTTATAATATCTTATCTAAGTTCAATATCGGTCCAGTCCAATGTATACTCCATACATTCGAAAACTAGTTTACTTTACCAATGTCCTGGAAAGAACATAACACTTACTCCAAGTGTAAGTATACTTCATCGCTGATTATCACATCAGTGTAAATCCAAAACACTGATGAACAGGGACTAAGTCTTTTGAATCATATAATCACAATCACATTCCACTGTATTGACAATACTGTAATTTTGAATGAATATATGTTCTGGATTTAACTGATTTTGTGCACATATTAAATATGTATATTAAACCATAAACATGTAAAATACATGTAAACATAAATCACTTCAGAATTCTATATTGATAACTAATCAAATTGTAATGGGTTTTATTTAGGGCACAAAACCCAACAGTAACGGCCCCATGGAGGCTTGAAGCGGGAACGTTACAAATGGTATCAGAGCCTTGACCAAGCCAGAAGTGTGGTCGACGAGGACGCCAGACCCCGTAAGGGGGGGTGATTGTGACAGTCAGTAGTCCTGTGATCCGTAAGGGGAAATACCAGGTAAGCTGTGCAATCCCACACTGCCTGGGGAAGGCCAAGTGGAATGATTCTGAGACTGTGTAGGTATGGGACTACATAGTTGAAGAGAGCTTAAAAGGATTGATTTGTACTACTTATATCAACAAGGTGCATCTTGTTTTTCAGTAGCCCATCTCGAAACAACTCCACAATTAAGCGTGCTTGGCTTGGGGCAATTTTAGGATGGGTGACCTCCTGGGAAGTTTTCCCAAGAAGCGTGTGAGTGAGGACAAAGCACGCTGAAAACACTCGTTTTGGTCTGTAGGGCCAGTCATCAGACCATGAAGCAGCCAGAGTGGCGTACTCGTGTATAAGAGCCATTATTCCGTGGTTGTAAGGACCCAATGGAGGCTTGAAGCGGGAACGTTACAAAAATATATTTCGTTAAAATTGTGATTCAAATAATTTTTGTAAAGCTTTATATTTTAAAGGTTATGAATAAATAAATGTTTTGTTTTAAGAATAATGAGATCTCATGCTTAGTTATTTTTCATTAAATAAGTCTTTTATTGTATTTATCTTAAATGGTTTTAAATAGACTAGCTAGTGTGATGTCTCAGGAAATCGGGGCATTACAATAAAAATTGTGACAGTCGGTAGTCCCGTGATCCGTTAGGGGAAATACTGGGTAAGCTGTGCAATCCCATACCGCCTGGAGAAGGTCAAGTGGAATGATTCTGAGACTGTGTAGGTATGGGACTACACAGTTGAAGAGAGCTTAAATAGATTGATTTGTACTAATTATATCAACAAGGTGCATCTTGTTTTTGTTGGGTTTTATGCCCTAAATAAAACTCATTTCAATATAATCGGATTTACTTATTAATGTAGATCAGAAATAACATTTAATATTGCATGGTTCACATGATTTATTTTATGATTATATGTACATAATGTATAAATTCATCTGAAAACCTTTTCACATACTTGATCCTGTTTATTGTGCCGTCAACACATTGGAAAGTAAACATGACTATGTGAATAAAGTTTCCTAGATTTATCAGACTTAGGGTTTTACTGATATGATAATCTACAACAGAGTTTACTTGCATTTGGAGAAATGCTATGTTCTTTCCAGAGCATTGGTTAAAGTAAAGCTCAGGTTGGATGCATGGAGTATGCATCGGAAGGGACCGATATTGAACTTTGACTTAGATTTATTCAACTTACCGTAATATCTATTCAAGTCAATATCGCCTAGTTGATCCTAGATCGAATGATCTTAATCCTGTTATGATTAGGCTCAATCTCAGGAGGCTATTCGTGTTCTTTGATTTGTTAGTTAAGCCTACATTTAGGCGAGGGTGATACGTACATTTTGGGAACACGGTAGTGCAATTGAGTGGGAGCGCTATCATAAACATGAAATCTATAGCTTCTATCTGGCGAATAGTAAGTAAAGGATGATCTCCTTCGAGCTTGACCAAACGAACAGAAATGGTGGAGTACACATTTCACATACGCTGAAATATCATTTATACGGGGTCAAGTGTTTTCAAGATAAAATACATTGTAGGGTGTAACGGTAATCTAATCCCTTTACAGTGTAGATCATTCATATAGAGGATCATTGATCACATTAGGATTATAACAATGGATAACTAATGATGCGTCTATATGGTGGAACATATAGAGCATTCTATATACTGAGAGTGAAATTCTAAGTTCTATGCGTGGATTCAACGAAGAATTAATAAGTTAGTGAATTTTAGTGCTAAATTCTTGATCTACTTATTGGAAGCTCGGTTATATATACCCATGGTCCCCGCACTAGTTGAGATAATATTGCTTGTAAGACTCATGTAATTGGTTTTGATTAATCAATTATAATTCTTAAATTAGACTATGTCTATTTGTGAATTTTTTCACTAAGTAAGGGTGAAATTGTAAAGAAAGAGTTTTAGGGGCATATTTGTTAATTATGATACTTTGTATGGTTCAATTAATAAATATGATAAATGACAATATTATTTAATAATTATTTATAGTTATTAAATAGTTAGAATTGGCATTTAAATGGTTGAATTAGAAAATTGGCGTTTTTGAGAAAATCAGATGCAGAATTGAGAAAACTGCAAAATCCAAGTAAGGCCCATTACTGTACATGGCCGGCCACTTGGTTTGAATTTTTAAACTGATATTTTCATTATTTTAATGCCAAATAATTCAAACCTAACCCTAGTGGAATGATATAAATAGATAGTGAAGACTTCAGGAAAATTACACTTAAATTTTCTATTTTTCCTTCAGAGATATACCTGAGCCTTCTCTCTCCCTATCTTTGGCCGAACCCACTCTCTCTCTCTTCCTCATTGAGATTTTGAAATTCTTAGTGTATGAGTAGTGCCCACACACAGCAAGTGATACCTCAACCATAGTGAGGAAGATCGTGAAGAAAGACTTTCAGCAAGAATGAGTTTTAGCATCAAAGATTCAGAGAAAGAGATCCAGGTTCAGATATTGATAATGCTCTGCTACAGAAAGGAATCAAGGGCTAGATATCTGAACGGAAGGAGTCATTATGTTCCGCTGCACCCAATGTAAGGTTTCCTAAACTTCATATGTGTTTATTTCATCGTTTTAGAAAGTTCATATTTAGGGTGTTAATAAACATACTTGTGAGTAGATGTAAGATCCTGGTAAAATAATTTCCAACAGTTTTTCGGTAGCCCATCTCGAAAGAACTCCACAGTTAAATGTGCTTGGCCTGGGGCAATTTTAGGATGGGTGACCTCCTGGGAAGTTTTCCCAGGAATTGTGTGAGTGAGGACAAAGCACGCTGGAAACACTCGTGTTGGTCTGTAGGGCCAGTCATCAGTCCATGAAGAAGCCAGAGTGGCGTACTCGTGTATAAGAGCCATTATTCTGTGGTTGTAACGGCCCAATGGAGGCTTGAAGCAGGAACGTTACAAACGGTATCAGAGCCTTGACCCAGTCGAAAGTGTTGTCGACGAGGACATCAGACCCTGTAAGGGACGATGATTGTGACAGTTAGTAGTCCCGTGATCCGTAAGGGGAAATACCAGGTAAGCTGTGCAATCCCACACATTTTGGGGAAGGTCAAGTGGAATGATTCTGAGACTGTGTAGGTATGGGACTACATAGTTGAAGAGAGCTTAAATGGATTGATTTGTATTACTTATATCAACAAGGTGTGTCTTGTTTTTCAGTAGCCCATCTCGAAAGAACTCCACAGTTATGCGTGCTTCGCCTGGGGCAATTTTAGGATGGGTGACCTCCTAGCAAGTTTTCCCAGGAAGCGTGTGAGTGAGGAGAAAGCACGTTGGAAACACTCGTGTTGGTCTGTAGGGCCAGTCATCAGTCCATGAAGCAGCCAGAGAGGTGTACTTATGTATAAGAGCCATTATTCCGTAGTTGTAAGGGCCCAATGGAGGCTTGAAGCGGGAACGTTACAAAAAAAATATTTCGTTAATGATTGTGATTCAAATAATTTTTGTAAAGCTTTATATTTTATAGGGTATGAATAAATAAATGTTTTGTTTTAAAAATAATGAGATCTCATGCTTAGTTATCTGAAATGGTTTTAAATGGACTAGTTAGTGTGACGTCTCCGGAAATCGGGGTGTTACAATATGGTATCAGAGCCTAGACCCAACCGAAAGTGTGATCGATGAGGACGTCGGACCCTGTAAGGTGGGGTGATTGTGACAGTTAGTAGTCCCGTGATCCGTAAGGGGAAATACCGGGTAAGTTGTGCAATCCCACACCGCCTAGGGAAGGTTAAGTGGAATGATTCTGAGATTGTGTAGGTATGGGACTACACAGTTGAAGAGAGCTTAAATGGATTGATTTGCACTACTTATATCAACAAGATGCATCTTGTTTTTCGGTAGCCCATCTCGAAAGAACTCCACAGTTAAGCGTGCTTGGCCTGGGGCAATTTTAGGATGGGTGATCTCCTGGGAAGTTTTCCCAGGAAGCGTGTGAGTGAGGACAAAGCACGCTGGAAACACTCGTGTTGGTCTGTAGGGCCAATCATCAGTCCATGAAGCAGCCAGAGTGGCGTACTCGTGTATAAGTTCCATTATTCTATGGTTGTAAGGGCCCAATGGAGGCTTGAAGCGGTTATGTTACATGGAATAACCACTGGTTTTACATTGTGATTACACTAGTGCTATAGCCAATAGTAAAGAGCCTCGAAACCACAAGAGAAGCAAACATATTGAGAGGAAATACCACATCATTAGGGAATATGTGGCAAGAGGGGACGTACTAGTGGAGAAAGTTGATACTAAAGACAACTTAGCTGATCCATTCACCAAAATTTTGACTGTAACTACATTTGAAAAGCACATAGTGAATTTAGGATTAATTGAAATGTATTTATTGTTTTATGTTAGTGCAAGTGGGAGTTTGTTGGGATTTGTGCCCTAAATAAAACTCTATTTCAATGTAATCTTTTATATTCATTTATCAATAAAGAAACAGATTTATTTTCATTACTTATTTAATGTGTTATTTGGTTCATGTGATCATTTATTTATTTACTTGATTTATAAATTCATCCAAATCCTTATCGCATTGATATTATTGTTTATTGTGTTGTCAACACAGTGGAAAGTAATCTAGATTATGTGATTAAATGTATTCCTATGATTTATCGGTACAAATGGTTTAACTGATAGGGATATCTACAATTTAGTTTACTTGCACCTTTGATAAGTGTTATGTCCTTTCCAGGGCATTGGTTAAAGTAAGCTTGGGATGGATGTACGAAGTATGCATGGAAAGGGACCGATATTGAACTTGGATAAGGTATAATAAACTTACTGTAATATCTATTCAATTCAATATCACCTAGTTGATCTTAGATTAAATGATCTCAATCCTAAGATGATTAGGTTCTAGTTCAGTTGTATTATTTATGTTTTTCAGTCTGTTCGTTAAAGTCGACCAATGGATCTTCTCGTGCCATATAGATTAAGGACATGGTAGTTAAATTGAGTGGGAGCACTAATCATAGATACGGAATCTATAGCTTCTATCTGGACATAGAAGTGAAATGATGATTTCCTTCGAGCTTGGCTTAATAGAGATAAATGGTTGAGTACTCATTTCAATGATTATATTAGTTCAATAAAGTATCATTTATAGGTAGCTAATTGTTTTAAGGATAAAATACATGGAAGGGTGTAATGGTAAATTTGTCCCTACTCTATGTAGATCATCTATAGAGGATCATTGATTATTAGGATTATAATAACAATGGATAATTTAAAGCGTATCTATATCGTAGAACATATAGAGCGCTCTATATAATTGAGAGTGCAATTCCAAATCTATAGTGGTGCAAGGAGGAATTAATAAGTTAGGGAATTTACTTAGTAAATTCTAGATCTACTAATTGGAAGCTCGGTTATATAGGCCCATGGTCCCGATACTAGTTGATACAATACTGCTTGTAAGACTCAGTTAATTGATTTTAATTAATCAATTAGAATTCTTAAATTAGACTATGTCTTATTTATGAATTTTCACTAAGTTATGGCTTAATAGTGAAGAAAATAAATTTTAAGGTTTACTTATTAATTAAGAGACTTTGTGGAGTCTAATTAATAAATAATATAAATGATAATTTTATTGATAATTAATTATAATTATTAAATAAATAGTCTAAAATTTATAAGATTAAAATTAGAAAATATTGTATTTGTGAAATAATATATAAATGGTAAAAAAAAAGGCAAAAATATAATTAGTGGGGCCAACATACATGGTCAGCCACTAATTCCCTATTTTCGTTATTATTTTATCATTTTTTATTTCATATAATTCAATCCTAACCCTAAGTAAATTTTTATTAAGAGAATAGGATGGTCTCATAATCCAACTAATGACTCTTAACCTAGTTTACAACTTGTCAGACAACTAGAGAGTTCTTGAGACTTTTTCCTCTTCTTTCTTCTAATTTTCGAAATTCTTAGAGTGTTCTTCATAAATTTTAGATCCTTTGTGATTGAGTGCATGCCCACACATAGCAAGTCTAGTACTTAATCATAGTGTGTGAGACTGTGAAGAATCCAAACACCTGAAGGAGAATCGGGCTCAGATCTTGATAATACTCAGTGACAGAACGGAACAAGGGTTAGAGATCTGAGTAGGAGGAGTCATTTATTTTCCTCCAATCAATGTAAGGTTACTCAAACTTTATACGTGTTTAAATTCTATTGTTTTAGAAATTCATATTTAGGATGTTAATAAACATACTTGTTAGTAAATCTTGGTCCTGGTAAAAGATAATCCAACAGAATGTGCCTTACAAAACATTTGCTTGGTCCTCACCATGGTAGGCTCGGAGTGCCTAGCAATAACAACCGTAGTCTCACTAGTAGGAAGGTCACTAATTGATAAAATTTCCCGACCTATGGGAAACGTAACATGCACACTGTCCTGGACAATGTAAGTCTACAAACTAAGGAGGAACTGCCTCAACCCTTGGTTCAGCTCCTAAATGAACCGACTGTAAAATTTACTGCCTATTTGCTCTAAATAGTAGTGATGCTAGACTCAAGGGGCTAACAGAAGAACCCCGGAAGAAGAACTGGATGAAAGGGCTGGGCGATGGTCTTCGAAGAGAAGACTAAGAAAGTCTTTGTCGATCTGGATGTCACCTCCCTAAAAGTCACGCGGGTTCATCTACACACAAAAGACAAGGGGAAGTGAGCAACTGATAAAGATGAAAAGACTTAGACAAAGTACTGATCTACTAAACCTTAAGGTATTAGTTAGTATCCTAATGTACAAAGCCATAGGAAAGAACAAGATCCAGGTGCAAAACCACAAGTGACATTGAGTTTAGATCACTCACTAGCCAAGGTAGACTCAACCTAAGATATGTCGTACATAGTTCTTGAAGGAACCAAGTAATGGATAAAGGTGAGACAGGCTCAAAAAGCCATGAGGATTCCTTACTAAGGTCGAATAAAGGCCTGAACTGACCAAATTGCTAGGACTGAAGCCATGTGTCGGCCTGAGTCCCAAGACAAACCATGCACCAGCCAGAGATTCAAGACCAAAGAAAGTGCCAGCCAAAGTTTCAAGACCTGGGCATGAACCGGCCATCTCCCTAAACTAAACCCATGTGCTTATTAAAAACTCAAACATTGTTCTTCATGTTCTTCGTGACTCAAAGAGTTAAGAATCAAACGAAGCTCAAATTTCATCGTTTTCATTAAGAAATCATACATTATACATCTTAAAGTTGTCATGCGGATTATAACGTAAAAAAGATTACAATCTAACGTGAGAATCAAGAATTTAAAAAGCTTGAAGTCATCAATGGAAAAATCAATAAAACAATAAGAAAATGAGATTCAAAAATTTACCCACTGATTACAACTAATGGATGCTCGTGGGAAGGTCGGATCTTAGAAAAAAAAAAGTAAGAACCACGGGAAAGAAGAAGCTTAAGGCATTAGCTTGCAAGAGGAAAATGAAGAGTTTTTTTCTTCTTTTCTTGAAGGAAAATTTGAAGAGGGAGAGAGAGAGAGAGAGAGAGAGAGAGAGAGAGAGAGAGAGAGAGAGAGAGAGAGAGAGAGAGAGAGAGAGAGCGATTTAAGTGAAGATGAGAAGGTGCCCAAAATGAACCTTATATAGGATCTGATACCCTGTTTCCTCCAAAAATTTAGTGGGCAGTTACTCTTCCAACAAAATGGCCATGAAGGATACTATGATACTAGAGCCTATGAGTGGGATCGTGTGAAGCAATCAAAATATATATATTCCCATAATGATTGGCAAAAAGTCATTTTTTGTCATGAAGTGGGTATGTGAAATGCCAAATATCTGGCCAAAAAAGAGATGCTCGATTAAGGTTTTAATTGCCAGAGCTGAAGTTGAAAAGTCCTTATCCATACAGACATCTGCACAGGGACTTGTTGGAAAATGGTATCCTAATTTTTGCCCACATGATGTGGCATGTCCACACAGGCAAGATTGATGCCACATGGAATACAACGTGCCACTAGGTAGGCCAAAACCCTACACAACACCTCAATTAACAAGGAATCCAAGAAATCAAACAGGGTTAAGTTACAAGGAAATGGCTAGCCAGGATGGTCATGTGCCAGCCAACCCAAAGCAAAAGGACGGTCGACTATCATGGATAAAGAGCTTCAAGAAGGCCCATTCGAATGGGAAGGGTCCACAGTCTTCCTCCTCCAGGACCAGAACATAAGTTCACTCATCAGACGACTTCAACAACCCACAAAAATGTTAACCCAAGATATGTTTCCAAGAGGGGGTGAATTGGAAAATTAAGCTAATTTTGGTAAATTAAAACTTTTAACACAAAACTATACAATTAATATACTTAATCCAGTAAATGCAAGTAATATGGAAAGCAGTTACATAGAGCAAATAACTAAACTTGTAAGTAAAGAGTTTAATGGTAAAAAATTGCAAACTGTCGATTTTTATAAGGTTTGGTAGAACCAAGCCACCTACGACCTTGGTCTTCAAAGTTATAGACCTAGCTTTGAGTTCCACTATCGAGCCAAGTTAATAGGCTTGACTAACCCTTATCATTGAGAATTTTTCACCAAGGTGTTTCCAAACCTCTCACAATATTTTTGCACCCCCAAGGACTATCAACCCCTTTCTCGGATTATTGTAGTGACAATCTCACTCTAAGAGGGTTGTTTAAAATACCGGTGGCAATCTCACCTCAATTAAAATTTGGAAATTTTTTTTGAATTACAAGCAAACTCACTCTAGAAGTATGATGAAATAATGAAAAAACTAGAGTGATTAGCAAGCACACTTGAAGAAATTAAAACAAAATTTGGCTCAAAGTGTGTCAAAAGTGTTGTTGGATTTTAAACTTGTGAGCTCATAAAATCTCTTGAATAGGTTTGGTATCTGAAATAAATGCTCAGTCAACTTAAATTTCTTAGTAAAAATTGAGTTTATATAGTGTTGGAGTGAAATATAGTCGTTTATAGCCGTTAGCACGCATTTCAAGGAGAATTCTACCATGCTCTAGAATTCCAGATTGGTTAAAACTAGAATTCTGGATTCCAAACAAAATTTTAGATGGCTTACAGTGATAAAATTTGCATTTTTTTAACTAAAAAGTGCATAAATTTTTACTCGTTTGTTAATTTTCAAAAATTTTAATTTTGTGCTCTTAGTTAAATCAGATGTGATCTTAAAAGTCAATTTAAAAATTTTTAATATCATTTTGTGAAATAACTTGTCGCACAAGTTAGTGAGCCAAAATTCGTACTTAAAACATTTTTAAGTATGGACTTGAAAATCACTATACAGTACTTTGAAATGTAAATAAACCTTCATGAAGTCTTGCATTGAGTTCCTTGAGTCTTGGAATGCACTTCGGGTCACTTTTGAGAATTTTGATAAAATTACCATTTTGCCGTTGGAATTGATTTTGCCTTAAGAAAATGCTCAATTATCTTTAATTTGTGCTACAAAATTAAAAAATTATTAGTGAAAAATAATAATCAAATATTTTTTAATCATGGAAACAAGAAGGCTTAAGAGTTTGGGTCAACAATCTCCGCATTTTTGATGATATCAAATATTTGATTATTTTTAAAAGGGAAGGGAAATAATATTGAAACAATATATTAGATTAGCTCCCCCACAATATGTGCAAGGGTTAAAAAATTAAAAATTAAAAATTTTACCTTTTTAACTTTATCTTTCATGATTTTGTAAACTCTCCCTCAATTTATTACTTATATTCAAAAAGCATTAGAAGTCCAAATATTAAGTTGTTGCCAAAAAAAAAAAATCACTATGGAATTTGTCCCACTTTTGATTCATCAAAAAGGGTGGCAAGGGCAAGAAAAAAAATCATAAACACCATTCATTAAAACATAGAACCATAAACATAGATAATCATATCCAAACAAACATATCATCCAAGCATAAAGAGAAAAAGCAAACAAGTAAAACATAACACACTAACACATAGAAAGTCAAGCATATTAAGTCTAAAAAAACATAAGCATTAAGAACGCTGCTAAAACATGATGCAAGGGACTAAGTGGTGGGGCTCCAAAGCAGTCCATGTAAGGCTTTCATTGGGTCATTTCCCTTGGATGTTGTCAAAACCTTACTCCATGTCTCCCCTCAGGGTGGCCATTTTGTTTTGGATGTTGGTAAATTGTGTGTTCATTTCACCTCTTAAGTTTTGGAAATGAGTGCCAACCGAGGTGTGGAGACGAGAAAATTCCAATTTGATTTTAAAATGAGGAACTTGAGACATTGGAGGTGCTTGAGATAGTGATTCTTCTGCTTCACTCTCACTTGCAGGAAAGTTAATATTCTCCTCTTGGTCTTCATCATCACTTTCTTGGTCAACTTTCATTCTTTGTCCTCTTTTAGGTGTGAAAACCCATACATCATTGATAAAAGTGTAACCCATAGCCTTGAAAGTTTTGGATCCGAATATGTCATTAGAGGTGGGTTCAGCTTTCTTTTCATGTGAGAGAGGGATTTCCAAAAGAGGAAAAGGTAGCTAAAAAGGAAATCAAATGGGATAGTTTTGACCATAGCAGGTTTGAACATATCAATAATTACTTTGAGAATGAGATAGCCTAGGTTGATGGGTGTAACTTTTGCTATCATGAGGTGCAGTGTAATTGATCTATGGAATTTATCTCATCTTGATGTCCACTCCTAGGTGCAAGGTTAGCCATAATGAATTTATGAAGTATTTTGGCTTCTATGGTGAGTTGATGTCTGTTTGATCTCATGATAATGGGACTATCACCACAAAGGTTCCTAGAACACTCATCAAAGTTATAGGTTCTATCATTTTAAGAGAAAGTTTAGGGTCAAGCAAAATACCGTTATTAGGTGCTTTTAACAATTCATTGAGCGAGTCAATATTAAGTTCAAAAGCTACCCCTCTAAGTGTCCTTTTAACACATAAAGGTGCATAGCATGGTTTGATGTAAGCATAAAAACCTAGTACAAGCCTAGGATATAAGGGTGTCTTGATATTGATAAAAGAGGTCCAACCTAAAATATCAAAGTGGTGGCTAAAATCAACATAATCAAGGCTAGGGAGATCACATATTTTACCTTTGAAGATCTTCCTAAAGGAGAAATCGTTGACATAACGTTGGTAGTCCTCTTGATCATAGAACAAAGTGGGTTCTTGCTTTGCTTTTTCCCTTAGCTCCCTTTGTTATTGAGCTGTAGCCAATTTCATTTTAGCCCTTGAGGCTGGATTGGATGAGGAAGCCGTGGAAGGAGAATGCTAAGAAAAGAGAGCTTTGAGTTTTGGAAGAGATGAATGTTACGGTTTGGAAGGTAAGAAATGAGATAAAAAATAATGGGGTGTTGGAATTTATTTTACCAGGATCTAGATTTACTAACAAGTATGTCTTTAACATCCTAAATATGAACTTCTAAAACGATATAAAATAAACACATAAAAGGTATGAGAAACCGTACATTGGTTACAGCAGAATTAAATGACTCCTTCCGCTCAGATCTCTAACCCTTGTATCCTTTCTGTAGCAGAGTATCACCAAGATCTGAGCCCGAAACTCCTTCTGTTGTTTCGATTCTTGACAGTCTTACACACTATGATTGAGGACTAACTTGCTATGTGTAGGCATGCACTCAATCACTAAGGCTCGAATTTGATAGTGAAGAAAGCTATAGGATTTCAAAATTAGAAGAATAAAAAGTCTCATAAACCTAGTTGTTAAAGAGAAAGAAAACTAGGTTTAAAGCCTTTGACGCATTAGTTGGATAATGAGATCATACTTTTCCTTTTATACTAATTTCACATAGGGTTAGTGTTGGGTTTTATGCCCTAAATAAAACTCTTTACAATCTGATTAGTTATCAATATAAGAAATTTGAAGTGATTGATGTTTGCATGAATTTTACATGCTAATGGTTTAAATATGTTTATTACATTTACACACAGAATCAGTTAAATCCAGATCATATGTTTATTCACAATTACAGTATCGTCAACACAGTGGAATGTGATTGTGATCATATGAATCAAAAGACTTGGTCCCTGTTTCATCAGTGTTATTGGATTTACACTAATGTGATAATCAGCGATGATGTGTACTTACACTTGGAGTAAGTGTTATGTTCTTTCCAGGACATTAGTAAAGTATACTAGTTTCGAATGTATGGAGTATACATTGGACTGGATCGATATTGCAACTAAGTTAGGATATTACAAACTTACCGTTACACATATCTTTCCAAGTCAATATCAGTAGTTGATCTTAAGATTAAAAGAATCTAAATCCTGATATGCTTGGGCTCAACTCAGGAGTGCTATTCATGTTCTTTGATTTATTAGTTAAGCCTACTTTTGGGTCAGGGTGATACGTATATTTTGGGAACATGATAGTATGATTGAGTGGGAGTGCTGAACATAAATATGGAATCTATAGCTTCTACTGGTGTATAGAAGTCAAGTGATGATTCCCTTCGAGCTTAGCAAATAGAAGTAAATGGATGAGCTCTTGTTTAACTGGCTAATTATTAGATCATTAAACACCATATACAGGTAGCTAAGTGTTTTAAGGGGCAAAATACATTGAGGGGTGAGAACGGTAAAGAAATCCCATCTCGATGTAGATCATCTATATAGAGGATCTTTAAATCACAATAAGATTATAACAATGGTTAAATGAGATAGCATATTGATATCGTGGAACATACAATATGCTCTATATAAGTCTGAGAGTGCAATTCTAAGTTCTAAGAGTGGATTCAACGAAGAATTAATAAGTAGGAATTTACTTGGTAAATTTGGTTCACTTATTGGAAGCTCAGCATATAGATCCATGGTCCCCATTCTAGTTGAGAACATTCTGCTTGTAAGACTCATTAATTGATTCGTGATTGATCAATTATAATTCTAAAGTTAGACTCTGTCTAATTTTATGAATTTTCACTAAGTAGGGGTGAAATTGTAAAGAAAAGAGTTTCTAGGTTTATTTATTTATTAATGGACTTTATATGTCTAATTAATAATTAAATTAAATGACAATATTATTTAATAATCTATTTTAGTTATTAAATAATTAGTTTTGGCATTTAAAAAGGTTAGAATTGGAAAATTGGCGTTTTTGAGAAAATAGAGATAAAATTTGATAAAACTGCAAAATTAAGTGAGGCCCAATAACACACCATGGCCGGCCACTTAAATAGGTTTTTCAAATTAATATTTTCATTATTTTAATGTCAAATAAATCCTAACCTAAACCTAGTAGTTGCCTATAAATAGAAAGTGATGGCTCAGTCACATAACATGCTTTCATTAGTAATCTGACAGAAATTTCTCTCTTCAGAAAAACTGAGCCTTCCCCACTTTCTATACTGGCCGAAATCTTCTTCCTCTCTTTTCTCCTTCATCTTTTTCGACCCTAGTGAAAGAGTAAGTGCCCACACACAGCAAGCAGTAACTCAATCATAGATTGGAAGACTGTGAAGGATCAAACTTGAAGAAGAAGGACATTCGGGCTCAGATCTTGATTATACTCTGCTACAGAAAGGATTCAAGGGTTAGAGATCTGAGTGGAAGGAGACATTAATTCCGCTGCATCAATGTAAGGTTTTCTTAACTTTATATGTGTTTAATTTATCGTTTTAGAAAGTTCATATTTAGGGTGTTTAAACAACATACTTGTGAGTAGATCTAAGATCCTGGTGAAATATATATTCCAACAGTTAGGGCTGATTTATTTGGAATAAAAAAAATGATAAAAATAGAGCAAAAATACCCTTAAGGGGCGGTCATAAAGTGGGCCCTACACTAGTGAGATTTTTGCAATTTTTCTTAACTATTTATTTATTTTTCAAAAATACTACTTTTTGCACTTTCAACCATATAAATGTCAAAACTATTTCTTGAATAATTAAAATAATTATCAAATAAAATTTCCATTTATAATATTTATTAATTAGACTCCATAAAGTCTCTTAATTAACAAATAAACCCTAAAATCCTTTTTCTTCACAATCAAGCCATATCTTAGTGAAAATTCATAAACTAGACATAGTCTAATTTTAGAATTATAATTGATTAACTAAAATCAATTCACTGAGCCTTACAAGCAGTTTGTCTAAACTAGTATGGGGACTATGGGCCTATATAACTGAGCTTCCAATAAGCAAATCTAGAACTTACTAAGTAAATTCTCTAACTTATTAGTTCCTCATTGCACCACTATAGAATTTGGAATTGCACTTTCAATTATATAGAATGCTCTATCTGCTCCACGATATAGATACGCTATAAGATTATCCATTTGTTATTATCCTAATAATCAATGATCATCTATAAATGATTTACATTGAATAGGGATTAATTTACCATTACACCCTTCAATGTATTTTATCCTTAAAACACTTAGCTACCTATAAATGATATTTCAGTGAACTAATATAATCACTTCAACGAGTACTCAACCATTTATCTCTATTAAGCCAAGCTCGAAGGAAATCATCATTTGACTTCTATATCCGGATAGAAGCTATAGATTCTGTATCTATGATTAGCGCTCCCACTCAATTGAACTACCATATTCTTAACCTATATGTCATGGGAAGAACCATTTGGTCGACTTTAACGAATAGATTCAAGAACACGAATAATGCATCTGAACTAGAACCTAACCATCTCAAGATTGTGATCATTTGATCTAGGATCAACTAGGTGATATTGAATTGAATAGATATTTCGATAAGTTTATCATATCTACTTCAAGTTCATTATCGGTCCCTTCCAATGCATACTCCATGCATCCAAACCAAGCTTACTTTAACCAATGCCCTGGAAAGGACATAGTACTTATCCAAGGTGCAAGTAAACTACATTGTAGATTATCCTATCAGTTAAACCCATTGTACTGATAAATCATAGGAATACATTTAATCACATAATCTTGATTACTTTCCACTATGTTAACGACACAATAAGCAAGAATATCAATGTGATAAGGATTTGGATGAATTTATAAATCAAATAAATATATAAATGATCACATGAACCAAATAACATACTAAATAAGTAATGAAAATAAATCTGTTTCTTTATTGATAATTGAATAGAAAAGATTACATTGAAATAGAGTTTTATTTAGGGCACAAAGCCCAACATGGGGTTATTAATTTAGGGTAGAAAATCAGAATGGGGGAATAAAACTTGGTGATAAGGTTTTTATGTGGAAAAAATCACATTTAAAAAGACAAAAGGGCCCTTGGAATTTGGATCCTGCGTCTGGAATTTTGGTTGGTGCAAAAATAAACCTAAATTTTCAAAAATGCGCCAAATTTCTTTTTTTTTCTTTTTACCCAAATGACTCCAAACCTTTTCTAACACCTTAATATGACAAAATAAAGATGCTCAAATAGGAAAATCAGAAAAATGTTAAAAATTGACAATTTACAGTAAGCTTTTCAAAAATTACCAAGCAAACTAGAACCTTATCAAAAATGAGTCTTATGCAACGAGATTGAAATATTAATTATCCAATAGTTTAAGAATATAAAATTTGAGGTATAAAAACTTATGGAATTGAAAAAAAATTTAAAAAGAGAAAGTTTGGCAAAAATCACTCTTTTAGGCCTAAAATCCTATAAATCAATATGTAGCATACCAAAAATTAGTTCAATGCATATTTCAATTATAACAAGCTTATAAGCACACTAAATACACTTAATATGACAAGTTCAAGCATATAGACACAAAATCTAATCATATATGCAAACATTTACATGTTCACTTGTTTCAAAACAAGTCTAAAGTTCACCAAAAGTTCACATAATGACCTATAATTTTGATTTTTCAGCAAGTATAGTTCATGTAGGTCAAGCATCAAGAAATTTTCTCATCTATGCATATAAGTCATGTAAATATCATATTCGGAACAAATATGCATAAATAGCTAGCAAACCTTATATTTAATTTAAGTTGGTCAAGCCTAGCTCTCTTCTAATGAAACTAAATCTCTCATCACTAAGAGGCTCGGTGAATATGTCTGCTAGTTAGAATTTGGTGCTCATAAAGTCTAACATGATATCACCTCTTTGGATATGGTCTCTAAGGAAATGGTGACTTATGTCAATATGCTTGGCTCTAGAATGCAGTATTAGATTCTTAGAGAGGTTAATGGCACTAGTATTGTCACACTTTATGGGTGTACACTCAAAATCAACATCAAAATCCTTAAGAGTTTGTTTCATTCAAAGTATTTTTGCACAACAACTACTCGAGGCTATATATTCAACTTCGATTGTGGATAGGGCTACCAAGTTTTGTTTCTTGGTAAGCCATGACACTAGGGAATTTTTTAAAAAGTGACATGTTCCACTACTACTCTTCATATCCGTCTTACAATCAGCAAAGTCGACATCTAAGTAGCTTACTATTTCTAAGTTTGAGTTCTTAGGATACCAAACTCCTAGATTAATTGTGCCTATCAAGTATCTAAAGATTTTCTTAACGGCACTCAAGTGGGATTCTTTGGAACAAGATTGGTACCTAGCACAAAGACCAACACTGAACAAAATATCTGATCTACTAGCGATTAAATATAGTAAAGAACCAATCATACCACTATACTTGGTGATGTCCACATCCTCAATACTTTCATCTTTGTCCATCTTTATAGACGTGCTCATGGGGGTTTTCATGGACTTTGCATTTGCCAAGTCAAACTTTTGCAGTAGGTCTTTGATGTACTTGGTTCGACTTATGAATATATCATCTTTTTGTTGCTTGATTTGATGTCTGGGGAAAAAGTTGAGCTCTCCCATCATACTCATCTCAAACTCACTATGTATACACTTAGAAAATTCTTTACAAAGAGAATCATTAGTAGTACCAAAACAAATATCATCAACATAAATTTGTACTATACTAATGTCTTTTGATTTTCTTTTTATAAAAAGTATATTGTCTGCTTTACCCATTGAAAAACCATTTGAAATAAGAAAAGTACTTAACCTCTCATACCAAGCTCTAGGAGCTTACTTTAAACCATACAAAGCCTTTTTCAATTTATAAACATGGTTAGTGTATTTGTGATTTTGAAAGTTGGGAGGTTGAGAGACATAAACCTCTTCCATAATGTACCCATTTAAGAATGCACTTTTGTAACGCCCTAACAAATAGGCACGCTATGACATCCGTTAATGTAACCTAATCCCGACCAAACCGAATTTACAAGAAAATAAGAGCGAGAAAATTTAAACTTTAATTTACTTACAGAATGAAAATATAACTTGTAATAACTTAAACTTTACTAACTATTCCAAAATATCATACATGTTTCGGGATTGCGTAAAAATTTTCATAAAACATTACAAGTTGCTTTTACATTCACTGGTAGACCCAGCCCCGCGTGGTCTAGTGTGGCCCGAACATGTACAATCCACTGCCAAGCCCTCAAACTCATGGCTGATCTTAAACAGATTTACCCTATAACGTCCCCACTTCAAGCCTCCATTGGGCCCTTACACCCATGGAATGAATGATTCTTATACACGAGTACATCACTGTGGCTGCCTCATGGAGTGATGACTGGCCCTACAGACCAACACGAGTGTTTCCATCGTGTTTTGTCCTCACTCGTGCGCTTCCTAGGAAAACTTCTCAGGAGGTCACCCATCCTGAAATTACCCCAAGTCAAGCACGCTTAACCTTAGAGTTAACACGGTGCACCTTGTTGATATAGGTAGTACCAATCAATCCATTTAAGCCTTCTTCAACTATGCAGTCCCATAATATACAGTTGAAGAAGGCTTAAATGGATTGATTGGTACTACCTATATCAACAAAGTGCATCTTGTTTTCTGGTAGCCCATCACGAAAGAACTCCAAGGTTAGGCGTGCTTGACCTGGGGTAATATCAGGATGGGTGACCTTTTGAGAAGTTTTCCCAGGAAGTGTGCGAGTGAGGACAAAGCACACTGAAAATACTCGTGTTGGTTTGTAGGGTCAATCATCAGTCCATGAAGCAACCAAAGTGACGTACTTGTGTATAAGAGCCATCATTCCGTGCGTGGAAGGGCCTCGTGGAGGCTTGAAGCTGGGACATTACAAATGGTATCAAAGCCTTGACCCAGCCGGAAGTGTGGTCGATGAGGACGTCGAACCCCTAAGGGGGGTGATTATGATAGTCAGTAGTCCCATGATCTGTAAGGGGAATTACCGGGTAAGCTGTGCAATTCCACATCGCCTGGGGAAGGTCATGTGTGATGATCCTGAGACTGTGTAGGTATGGGACTACACAGTTGATGAGGGCTTAAATGGATTGATTGTACTACCTATATCAACAAGGTGCATCTTGTTTTTTGGTAGCCCATCATGAAAGAACTCCACGGTTAAGCGTGCTTGACCTAGGGTGATTTTAGGATGGGTGACCTCCTGGGAAGTTTTCCCAGGAAATGTGCGAGTGAGGACAAAGCACGCTGGAAACATTCGTGTTGGTTTGTAGGGTAAGTCATCAGTCCATGAAGTAGCCAGAGTGATGTACTTCTGTATGAGAGCCATCATTCCGTGGGTGTAAGGGCCTAATGGAGGCTTGAAGCAGGGACGTTACATACCCTTTCTTGCACGGTAGGGCACCCGTGGGCCAAGCCTAGCAAGACAGTAAAATAAAAATATACACAATAATCAATGATCACTTAATTATTGATGCCACTGCATCTATTCTCTATTTGACATAGACCTACGTGTTATGCTCACACGTCTATTTATGTCTATAAAGCATAGACCCACGTGTTACTCTCACATATCTAATTATAATAAGGCCTAAGAATGGTTTATCTCGAAACTGATTACCGAGTCTAACCTAATAATGACTTGGGCGCATAATTCTTTGTTTCAACATATATATCATGGCATTGCATTCAAAATCATTTAATCACTACACGAGTAACCCTAGGTCATATAACCACTCACTTTAGGGTAATAACCCTAATCTTGGTTCCTCATTTAATCACAATCATAATATCAAACATGAGTGCCACCACGCTTAACTCTACATGTTAACTACTGTCTTACCTGGTATCCCAAGTATGTGGATATTCCAAACCACTGGGTTTTCCTTTACAAGCGCTGGTAATCCTAGTCACAATTCTCGAGAATTCACAAATAGGGTTAATCCCAAAATTCAATTTCATATAATCACATAATTGGCATTTCATTTACTGATAGGCATAAAGAGCTTGGAACGAGCTTTCCAACAATATAAAGAACATCCCAAACGGAGTCCCGAGTCAAAAGTTATGGCAAAAACAAAAATGTGAAAATTCCCGAGAAAGACGGGGCCTCGCCGCGACGAGCAAGGCCATGGCCGCGGCGAGGGGCCCTGTAACCCAAAAATCTACCATTTTTCATAACTTCAAATTTCAACCATTTCAAACCCAAAACTCATTCCAAATCATACACAAACTCATAATCAAAACTAAAATCACCCTAACCATTACCAACATTGAATTTAGGGTATAAAACCAAACTTCAAGATATGTAATTAGTCAAGCCTTTCAAAATCATCACAAACAACAAGCTTTGAACTCAACTTTCAAAGCTTCAATCTATCAAGAATAACCCAAAAAATTTAGAACATAACCCCAAAAATTAAACCCCAGACTACAACCCTAAAATCATACAAAGCTCACTAGATACAAGCTACATAGTCCCAAAAGCTTAAACACCCCAAAAGCATCAAAATAACACATAAAGATTACAACATGCATCAAGAAAATCTCAAGAACATCAAGCAAAAATTCAAGCATCAAACACAAGCTCAAAGCTTCAAATCTAATTCAGAATAACATAATTAAAAGAGATTAAAGGGCTACCAAAGTTCATAAGCTTCAACTAAGCAAATCCCCCACAAATCCTCACTAATTAAGCCTTGATTTTCCAAAATTGCTCAAAGTTTGAAAACAAAGAGAAAGGGAGAGAGAGAGAGGGGTTGGGCCAAGCTAGAAACCAGAAAATAAAATAGAACTTTAATTTCTAAAATTACTTTTGTTGAAATTTGCTTAAGTGGCCAAATGACCAAAATGCCCTCAAGGCATAAAAATGATATTCACACATAATAAGGGTAACATTGTCCAAACTAACACATATAATTTCAGATTATCTCACTTATCATATAAATGCCAAAATAAAATCCCAAAAATGTATTTTGGGCCCAGAACTTGATTCGGCTCAAAATACCTGGTTGTGACTATACCGCGCCGACTTGTCAGAAAATACTTGTAGATAGACAGAATAAACATATTATTTAATAATATAGCTCATAAGCACAATATATCATCAAATTATGATTTTACACTTCTCAGGTCCAAATTACGAAAAATGCCCCTAGTATACCAACGGGGTCTTAAAATACAATTTAAAAGTATAATTCCATATATTAAGTTATATAATAATATAATTCCACATTAGTACATAATTAAACTAGTTAGGGTTGCTAATTTGGTTTCCAAAACCTTAGGGTATTACAGCTTTTTACATCCATTTGGTACAAGATAAAATTCATGTGGCATGCAAAAGCTAACAACATTCTTATGAACTCAAGTCTTGCTATTGGGGCAAAGGTTTCCTCATAATCAATTCCTTCTTCTTTATTGTAACTAGGGGTGTTCATCAAACCGTTTAAACCGCTCAAATCGCCCACACCACACCGCACTGCAAAAATATGCAGTTTGAAATTCTTTGCGGTGCAGTCGCGGTTTGAATTTTTCCTAAATTGCGCAGTGCAGTGTGATTTGCAGTTTTAAATTATTAATATGAGGTTCAAACCGCACCGCACATTATAAAAATACTAATTTTTATATTTAGTTAGGTCCAATATGTGAATGTCCAACCCAAAGCCCACTAATTATTGTATTATTGAAACTTAATTTTTTTTCATATTTATTCTCAAGCCTTATGGTATTTTTGACAAGTGTTACTCAAGCTTTGTTGTATTTGTGGTAGTTTAATTATTGGAGATAGTCCAAACCGCACCGCACCGCACCATTTTTTGCGGTGCGGTTTTTTAATTTCGTGGTGCGGGTGCGGTTTGAGAAATTAGAAAAACTGCATGTGCGGGTTGGTTTGAAAAACTAGTCAAAAACCGCACCACCCGAACCGCGAACACCCCTAATTATAACCTTGGTCCACTAATCTAGCCTTGTTACATACAATAACCCCATGCTTATCTACCTTATTTCTATAGACCCATTTTATTCCAATCACCGACTGATATGACAGTCTTGGAGCTAGTCCCACACATTATTTTTTATAAATTGATTAATTTCTTCTTTGCATAGCTAGATGCCAAAATTCATTGAATTTGGTCTCTTTAAAATTCTTTGGTTCAATTTGAGAAATAAAAGCAATGAAGTTACACAAGTTTCTAAGGGAGTTTCTAGTAGTGACACCTTGAGAAGGATCACCTAGAATTTGGTCTATAGGATGTACACTTTTGAATTTTCACTCATGTGGAAGGTTAGAATTCATACCTTGGCTTTCATTTACCTTTTCCATCGGTGGTTCCTCTTTTGGAGTTTGTGATGGAGCATTGGAAAACTCTCCAATATCGAGATTTTGAATCTCATCTCCCAAACCTATAACATCATCATCTAAACTTTTACTTGTAGGCGAGTTAGTCTTATCAAAAGCAACATGAATAGATTCTTCAACAATATTAGTTCTTTTGTTATATTTTCTATAAGCTTTACTATGTGTTGAATACCCTATTAAAATTCCTACATCGGATTTGTCATCAAATATTCCAAGGTTTTCCTTGATGTTTAAAATATAGCATTTACATCTAAAAACTCTAAAATAGCCAATGTATGGTTTTCTCCCTTTCCAAAGCTCATAAGGGATTTTATTCATTTTGGGCCTAATGAGAACATGATTCAAAATATAGCAAGAGGTATTAGTGGCCTCGGCTCAAAAATATTTTGGTAGTGAAATTTCATTTAGCATTGACCTAGCTATTTCTTAAATTGTTTTATTCTTCCTTTCGATAACTCTATTTTATTGTGGAGTTCTCAGAGCTAAGAAGTTATGATTAACACCATGTTCATCAAAAAATTATTATAAGGCATCATTGTCAAACTCACCACCATGGTCACTCCTAATGGAGATAATAGAGTAGCCTTTTTTATTTTGCACACTCTTAAAAAATTTAACAAGATTTTCCAAAACATCACTTTTGAGTGTCAAGAAAATAACCTATGTAAATTTAAAAAATTATCAGCAATCACAAATGCATAGTATTTACCACCAAGACTAGCAATTCTAGAAGGACCAAATAAATCAATACGAAGCAAGTCTAAAGGTCTAGTGGTTGACATCTCTTTCTTGGAATGAAAACATGTTTTAATTTGTTATCCAAATTGGCATGCATCACAAATTTTATCTTTGAAGAAAGGGATAGATGGCAAACCAATAATAAGAGCTTTTCTAACCAATTTTGAAATAGAATCCATACTAGCATGTCCTAATCTTCTATGCCACAATCAAGAATTATCATTCATAACAGCTGAATATTTATGTTTTCTATCAAAGGAGTCAACATCAATAACATACACATTATCCTTCCTTTCTCCAAGAAAAATAACTTCATTAGTTGAAGCATTTTTAATGGAGCACTTTAAGGATTCAAAAAACACGAAAACCTTTATCACATAATTGACTACTACTAAGAAAGTTATGTTTAATATTATTAAAAAGAAGCACATTTTTGATACATAGAGAGTAGACATTACCGATATCATCAATGCCTAAAATTTTCCCTTTTGCATTGTCTCCAAAAGTGACAAAGCCACTTTCCTTACTCTGAAAGCTTGAAAATCTTGAAGGGTCACCAGTCATATGCTTTGAACATCCACTATCCAAGAACCATAAGCTATGGCTCTTTCTTGTTAATTGCTACAAAAACAAGTTCATTTGTTGTCTTTTGGTACTCACATAACTTTGGGTCATTTCTTTTTAGTTTTAGAACCCTTTGGTACCCATTTAGTCTTACCTAGATATGTAAATTTCTTCACATGACCATCTTGGTTACAATATGAGCATGTAAAGTGAGGTAGACTAGATGATTTTACAAAGAATTTTCTCAAACACTTTTGTTTTCTACTAGGATCATAGCCAATGCCACTTTTTGAAAAACCACATGATTGACTTCCTAGCATAAGATCATAGTCTTCTTTACCTCTAGTAATTGTATATATTTCATTCTTTAGGCTTATCATATGAGCATTTAAATCAACAATTTATTTCTTATATGAGGAGCATGTAGCACGTTGAGACTTAGCTAAAAGTTCATTTTCATTTAATTTAAAAATCTCAATTTCTTTTAGTAGCATGTTGGTCTTCTCTCAAAGATTTTTGTTTTTAGCAAGTAATTTACAAAAATCATCAAATAGTTCCTTAAATGAATTAGATAACTCATCATATGACATATCTAAGTTATCATCATCATTTTCACTATCATAAAAATTTTGGCTAGAAATTATGACCCCATCATCAAGTGTCATCAATCATGCACATGTTTGCTACTTCATTCTTCTCCTCATTTTTTGAGTCCTCCTCATCACTATTGAGCGAATCTGCCAACATCGCCCATCATTTGTATTTGTTATTCTTTCTCATTGGATAATCCATTTTCATGTGTTTGAGCTTCTTACATTCAAAGTAAATCGGTGGATCATCTTTGCTCTTTCTTTCTTTTGAGTCACTCTCTCTTTGTGGCTTCTTCCCAAAGTTCTTTTTGAATTTCATGAACTTTTTGTATTTCTTCGAGAAGAGTGTCATGTCCTCCATGTCACTACACAAACTATCCTCGTTTTCTTCACTAATGGCATGGGAGGAAGAAGACTTGAATACAATAGTCTTTTTTTTCTTCTCAACTTCCTCTTTTCTTCTTGAGTACTCATAAAGATTTCATGGTTCATGAGTGAACCAATTAGCTCTTCCAAGGGAAGTGTTGGGAGATCTTTAGCTTCTTGGATGGCAACCACTTTTTTTTTATAAGCTTTGGTGAGACTTCTCAAAATCTTGGTCATCGTGTCTTTTTGAGTAAGTACCTTACCAAGAGAGTTCAAATCATTAGTAATTGTGGTAAAATGAGTATACATGTTAGCAATAGTTTCATCCGCTTTCAATATAAAGCTCTCATATTGAGTGGAATAAATTGAAATTTTAGTTCTTTTCATAGCATTAGTTCCTTGATGAGTAACTTCAAGCATTTTTCACATATCAAAGGCGGTAGAGGCTTGTTCAATATTTTTAAATATATCTCTATCCAAACCACAAACAAGTGCATATTTAGCTCTATCACTCTTAGAAAGTATTTCCTTATCATTCTCATCATATGCCTCATAAGTCTTAATAACTTTTACACCATTTATAAAATGTGTTAGCAATGTAAGAACCATTGGACACTATATGCCACAAATCATAATCCATAGATTGGAGATAAGTTTTCATTCTAATTTTCCAATAACAAAAATCTACTCCATTGAAGTATGGTGCTCTATTTAGGCTCAAACCTTCTAACATGTTATTTTGCGAATTACTTGGAAACTCCATGCTCTAGATTGTGAAATCTAATCAAATAAATGAGCACTTGCTCTAATACCAACTGTTAACCCAAGATGTGTTTCCAAGAGGGGGTGAATTGGAAAATTAAGCTAATTTTAGTAAATTAAAACTTTTAACACAAAACTATGCAATTAATCACCTTAATCAAGTAAATGCAAGTAATATGGAAAGCAATTATATAGAGCAAATAACCAAACTTGTAAAGTAAAGAGTTTAAAGGTAAGAAATTCCAAACTCTCAATTTTTACAAGGTTCGGTAGAACTAAGCCACTTGCATCGCTGGTCTTCAAAGCTATAGACCTAGCTTTGAGTTCCATTATCGAGTCAAGTTAACAGGCTTGACTAACCCTTACAACTGAGAATCTTTCACCAAGGTGTTTCTAAACCTCTTATAATAGTTTTGCACCTCCAAGGACTATCTACCTCTTTCTCGGATTGTTGTAGTGACAATCTCACTCTAACCAGGTTGTTTACAATACCGGTGGCAACCTCACCTCAATCACAATTTAAAAATGTGTTTGGAATTGCAAGCAAATTTAACTCACTCTAGAAGTATGATGAAACAATGAAAAACCTAGAGTGATTAACAAGCACACTTAAAGAGATAAATACAAATTTTGCCTAAAGTGTGTGAAAAGTGTTTTGTTAGATTTTAAACTTGGGAGCTCATAAAATCTCTTGAATAGGTTTGGTATATGAAATAAATACTCAGGCAACTTAAATTTTTGAGTAAAAATTGAGTGTATATGGTGTTAGAGTTAAATATAGTCGTTTATAGCTGTTAGTACGCATTTCAAGGAGAATTCTACTGTGATCCAAAATTCTAGATTGGAACCGAAATTCTAAATTGGTTACAATCAGAATTTTGGATTCCAAATGGAATTCTGGATAGCTTATAGTGGCAAAATTTTCTGTTTTTTTTTTACTAAAACGTGCATAATTTCTTACTCGTTTACCCGATTTCAGAAATTTTAATTTTGTTCTCTTAATTAAATGATATGTGATTTTAAAAGTCAATTTAAAAATTTAGGATATCATTTTGTGAAATAACTTGTCGCACAAGTTAGTAGGCAAAAATTCATACTTAAAACATTTTTAAGTATGGACTTGAAAATTACTGTACAAGACTAGGAAATATAAATAAACTTTTAGGAAGTCTTGTCTTGAGTTCCTTGAGCCTTGAAATCCACTTCGGGTAAATTTTGAGAATTTTAGTAAAATTACCATTTTACCCTTAGAGTTAATTAATCCTTAGAAAATGTTTAATTGTCTTTAATTTGTGCTGCAAAATCAACAAATCATTAGTGACAAATAATCATCAAATACGTGTTAATCATCAAAATAAAGAGGCTTAAGAGTTTAAGTCAACAAAAAATAGGGTTTCAACCCCAAAATATCTACCTATCTTTTAGGGATATTAATTAGTTATTTTTATAGCTTAATTATATAATAAAAAGAGTAATATCTTCTATTTTTAAGAGATATTAACTTATTTGAATCTAGATCTTTTGTAAGCTCTAATCTATATAAAGAGCATTAGGCTAGGATAAATGGAAAAGGACCTAAGTTCTAAGTCTCGAAAGCCCTATAGCACTCTTATTCTCTCTCTCACACACACCACCTTTAGTTCATTAGACACTAAGTTTGTCTCTCATCTCACTTGTTCAAGATCTGTCATACATTATTCTAACCATCGTAACATTCATAGAGACTCATACTAGAAATTACAAGGTAAAAGCATGTAATTTATGTGGTGTTATCTCTCGAATCAATACAACTAAAAGGAGAGTAGGTCATTACCCACAAAACTAGACGGTCGAACCTTTATAAATCGATGTGTTAATTTTTTTATTTACTTTTATTGTTTACACGTGGTGATTGTTGATCATAAATAAGGTTCCACTGTTAGTTGACCGAATCAGAGGTCAATAATTTTAACAAAACTACTATAGATTTACCATAATCTTTAAGTAATTTACTTCTAATTCTTAAAAATATATATATAGAAAATTATTGATATTTTTTATAGTAAAAAATAATATAAAAGAGTCATTTGTCTACAATTAGGGGTGTTCATAAAATAGCTGATCTAATCTAATCCGCACGATCCAATCTAATTCAATCCGCAAAGTGCGGATATCCGCACTTGTGCAGATTGGATTGGATTAGAAAATTCAAAATCCGCACTTATGCGGATTGGATGTTGTTTGACATGTAAAAGTAACCGATCCAATCAAATCCACGCATAATTATAAAAAAAAAAAAAAATTAAAATTATATATACAATTAACATTTTATGTAAAGAAAATAGTACTTTAAAAATCTAATACATATAATACAAATATATTTCAAAACTTAATAGATCAAATGTATATTATATTCTTATATATAATTTTTTTACGTACAATTTAAAACAAAATTAAATATTTCTTTATACCTACAATTTTTTTCTTCTTTTGAATTTGTTATTTTATTTATTTTAATTTGTTGTTGGAGATATAAAATAAAAATAATTTATTTTATTTTGTTGCTAGTTATGTGAAAAAAAAAATATATATTTCTATAAATATTAAATAATTTAATATTAAAAAGTAATCAATCCAAAATAACTGATCCAATCTGTACTTTTGCGGATTGAATTGAATTGAGTTTGAGCTATTGTGCAGATTGGATCTAAAATATGAAAACCGCACTTAGTACGGATCAGATGCACTATAAGCAAAATAGTGCGGAATGAATTAGATGAACATCCCTTTCTACAAGTTTTAAAATGAAAACATTTACTTACATAGTATTAAAATTTTATAATTTGGCATTATTTATTATAATTTCCCTTTTTATATTACTCGCGGTTTTTATGCTTATATTGGTCATCTTTTAATTTTCAAGGGATGCATAATTGCTCTTGAGCAGTTTGTGTCGAACTATGGACGATGTCTTTCTTATTGTTTCTGAAATTTCCAGTTGTATTTCAAAAACACAATATTTATGGCAAATTGCAATGATAATATTCAACCATAAATCTTTAAAAGCCTGGAGTTGGAGAAAGGAAGATAAATAGAAAAGCTTAGTCTAATCAGAAGATCTCATATCAATTGACAAACTCATGTGCATAATTTGGTTTGGTAAAAGGGGACCACATCACCAACATTATTTTGGTGTGTATGGGCAGTATGTAAAGGACCTATTATTAACCACAGACGTGGCTACCTAAAAGAAATACTAAAAACCACCTATATCGGCTAATATGTAATCTCGGTCTAATTCAATAATAAGAACCCTCAACCAATAATAAAAAACTACCTCATAATGGTGCTAGCTACCTAAAATTGGGAAATGGGTGTTGCAACTTACAATAAACAGTCTTCATTTTGCAAAAAAAAATAAACCTTACTTTGGTATTGGCCAATTTCAAATTGTTGAAAAATAAAATAAATTGAATGAGAAGAGTTCACGTGAAGACTTAAATGATATTTTAAGATGATAATTGTCCTTCCCCTTGGTTGGCATTCCAGGTAATGTTAGGTAACAAAAACTCTTTTTTGAAAAAAATAAAATAAAATAAAAGCTAACTAACTCATCCAAAATATGGTTCATAACTTGAATAGGCTCTTACCATTTTGTCAAAAGGTGAATATGATATATAATCTATTCTATTTGGTTAAGGTAGCAAGCTCTTTTCATGCTATCAAAAACCATAAATCTATAGTTGTAATTTGTATTCAATTTGCATATGACTTTCAGAAGACCACAAAAAGATTTGCAAAAAACAAAAATGAAAAACAAATAAAGATAATAATGAAAACTTGTGAAAAAAGCAAGGAGTTTGATGCCCACAATTGATATGTACACCAACGTTCTTACATTATATGAATTCACGACTATTTTGTTGCCCAATTCCAACCACAGACAACTTTGGCCAGTTTTCTTTTTCTGATTTACCCATCTCACTTTATATTTTCCTTTTCGTACTCAATGCTTTTACTCCCAGAAGGATTTTTGAAAAAAGAACCAAGAGAAAAAACTTAACACAATAAAGTACACGAAAGAAAAAGACCCAGATGAGAGAAAAACAGCAAAAAAAAAAAAAAAAAAATCAAAAAATCAAAATTAAACATAAAAAAAAAAATGAGATTTATTGAATTTCACCGTATAGAAGTAATCACTTTTCCATATACAATCCTAACACGAATAATTTCCCCCAAAGAAGAGAAAGGTAATCCCATTTTCACCATACCCAAACAAAACACTGAAATCTGATCTCACGATTTTCTTTTATTGTGTTTTTGAAGTAACATGTACTTATATAGAACCAAGCCTCAGATCTTTCCTCCTAAACCTAAAAAAATAAACTTTTGTTTTCACGAAGAAATTTCTACATCTTAACTCATATAACACCAAGAAAAACAAAATAAAATAAATACGAGAAAAAAGAAATCACAATAAGCTTTTACAGAAAATTCGAAATATTAACTATAAGAGTATTTGCATGAACAATAACAACAATGCCCCCTCCCCCATTAACACTCTCCTCTTTCTTTTTTCGTTTGTTAAAGTATAACAATCAAACCCATTTCCATAACCCAAAAAGAAAAAAAATAATTATTAATTTTTTTTTTGTTGAAATAAAGAGAAAGAGAATTAACTCCTGCACCTCGAAATGGAGGAGCATTGACGGTTGTAAGGATTGGATTGCGCCCCAGGCTTGCAATTGTAGTATGAAGCTCCACGGCGAGAGCAAGGGACAGTGTTCCTCTGCAGCGCACCGTAGCTGACGTACTTTTTGGTGGCTAAGATGCGCCTGTTGCTCTCCGAGTCCAACTCAAACTCCTCTTCCTCAGCTAAGCACTCGGCTATTGACCCATCGCAGCCTCCCTTCGATCGAACCCACCCGATGAATTCGCCTCCTCCGCCGGCTTCAACAGTAGCCGACAAGCTCACCACCATTATTAAGGCGCAGATCACGATGATACCCACTGACCAAAACCTCGCCATTGTTATCGAGATTGATGACCTTTTGTTTACTTTTATTTTTTCTTTCTCTTTCGTCTTTGAATTTCTTCAGACTTGAAATTGAAAAAGCCTTCTCTCTTTCGTGTTCTTCTTTCTTCTCTTCAGCTCTCTTTCTCTCTCTCTCCTCTTTCTCTTACTGGACAAGACAACTAAGACAAACAGCTATGGTTTGAGGACTTATAAGTGGTATGGGCTAACAAAATGACATGGGTTTTGCAACTTATTTACGTGATTGCCACTACTACTCTTGATGGGGTTTACTTTGACATTTAAAAAAATCAATATGGGCAACCACTAACTTATTGAGTTAATTCTTTTATAAAAATTGTTATATTACTTTAAAGCTTATGTTAATATTCAAATGACTTTGATTTAGTCATTTATCATGTGAAACATAAATGTAACCAGCTAATTCTGTAACGGGGTGATTATTTTTTTTTTTGTGGGGAATTTTAGAATAATATTGTTTGACCAATTGTGAATGTGATTGCTTTGATGTATGATAGTTGAAACTTGAAAAACTTGAGAGGTGTTATTTAGTCATAGAGTTGTTGGTGGTGCTCAACACCTTGCTTGCTACAACTTTTATTTTGGATTTTTTTTTCTTTTTAATTAATCTATTTTGTCCATGGATGAGTGGAGTTAGTAGTTGTTTGAATGCAATTTTATATATACATATATAATATACAAATCGCTATTTATAATATTACTAAACTTTGTAAATGAAAAACTACTAGTTTCAATTATTGAAGAATCTCAAAAGAGTGATTTCAACGATAATATAATTGAATGGCTGCTTTGCCTGACAACATAAAAAAAATTGAATGGCTGCTTAAGATTTTCTTTAATTACTTACTTTTAGGAAATAATGGAGATGAGACAGGCTCTACTCTTAGCTAATGGCAATTTCGTAAATAGTTAAAAACCCATGTGCAAATTGACAATTCGACCTACAAACTATTTACATGGGGTTGACTGATATTGTTATTTTGTATATATTTTTGCACAAAAATAGTAGAGAGGCAATAATATTTAAAGCAAATTAATTAATAAATAAATAAAAAGAGGAGCAAAGACGGCATCTAGGGTTAGCACAAATTCCCATTTGTCTATGTCCATCCAAGAATCTGTTAACCGTAACACGTTTTCTAAATCTCTATTCCAAATTTTAGTGAACTTTAATAATATATAGTTCACTCTCTCTTCAAGAGCTGCCGTCACCGTTAACTAAACTGTTGTCATCTTAACTCTCGATTTTGTTTTTAACGTTACCGTTAACTACACCACTTTATTAATTGTTTCTGTTTATTTATACAGTAGCACATATTTTTTTTTTCTCGCTAAGAGACTATTAATTTTTTGTTTTTTTTTATGTAAGCAGTATTTTAACCATTAATTAATAGCTTGTAGTTTAAAAATTTTGTATAACATCTCCTTTTTTTCATCTCTCTCTCACCACTAAACTAGTTTGAGTGGCTTAACGGCTTAACGCAAGACAATATTACAATATCTATTTCTTTTTTCTTTTCTTTATTTTTTGAAACTCATATGTGCTGTGAAGATAGTTTATTAATTAATGCACAAATATAAATTTACATTGGTTTTGTTAATAAATTATACTTTTGGTAAGTCACAATTCCATTCTTTTATCACTTGAGGCTAGCTCAAGTGGCCATAGGTGGGTGGGTGTGTTTTGGAAGTCCTCGGTTCGAGTCTCAGGTAAAACATGATTGTAATATATAAACGCTCATATCAAAAAAAAAAAAAAATCATTCTTTTGATCCCAATCAAATTTTTGAGTAGGGTAGAATGCTTTTTGTTTTTTTTTTCTTTTGAAAATAGTATTCAGCATTTCTAAACTTTTTCTTTTCATTTTGAAATTAACTTATTTAATATGTAGTACAATAATTAGGGGTGTTAAAAAAATTACAAACCGCCCTATGAAAATAAATTACTCAAATCAAATTGAATAAACTGACAAAAAATAAAACCTAAAATAACTTAATAAAAATTCAAACTATCCAATAAATATATTAAGTGAAAAATTATTCTTGTTATCCATGTTTCTAGATGAGAAACACGTGATATTTTAGAGGAGTATTTCATCCGCGTAATGCTTGGCCCAAGCCTTCAAATATGCAAAGATGGAGCCCATTTGGCCTTCTAGAAGAAGGAGCAAGTGGCATCCTCTCGACAGGCAATGAAGTATATCTAGACGGGAAGCCCAAGAGGTGCTTCCAAAAGGCCTTATAGGGTGACGTGGCTGCTCTCTGATGCCTGGGCCTACCAAATCAGATATTATCCCCTATGTTAGGATATAGTAGTGTGTGTAACGCAAGGAGATATATATCCCTTTGTCCAACGATGTTCCTATGACATTCTTGTCTACTGTAGCTGCACACACGTGTGACACCTGTCTAGATCGCACAAGCTCTCCTTTGTACGGACACTTCCGCCCCACGAGCCAAAATTCTGTTGTGAGCTTCAAAGTCATGTATTTAATGTATTTATCCCAATAGTAGGCCCATTTTTGCACAGAAACCCTAGCGGGTTGCGGATATGCCTGGACTCGAATCTAAGCCTATATAAAACCCTTTATGCCTTCATGAAAGGGGGACAGATAGAAACATACTGAGAGATCTCTTTTAATCTTTCTTCTTCATTAAGAGAAACCTAGAGGAAAAATACTACAGCAAGAACTAGGGTTCTCAAAGTTGTAAAACTTCATATGTAATAAATTTAAAGCCTTAAAGGCAAATGCATTGACTCATGGACTAGGGTTTAGTAACACCTAAACCACGTAAAAATCTCCTTCTCATTCACTTAGTCGTTTGTTTAACATATTAAAGCTCTTAAATATTTAGTTTCCAAACATCTCGGTAAATATTTTGGTGCTTTCATTGAGAACTGTAGAAAGACACAAAGCTACCTAGCATTTATAAGAATGGTGGCTACTAGGAAAATCGTTATCGAGAAACCTCTTCCCTCAGGCTAGGATGTCTCCATGGACGACGCTAATCCACCCTCTCCAAAGCACGCTGAGTCGAGCCATGTGAGGGACGGAGAAGTGTTTGAAACTGATGGCTGAACGGCTAAAACAAACAAACGACGAGAAAAATCTGTTGAGAAAAACCCTGAAGAAGAGGAAGAAGAGGAAGAGGAAGAAGAAGATGATGGTGAAATTAAAGATGACTACTATAAAGATGGATACTACTATGAACAGGATACATGATTCGAGTATTCGACAAGTTAGCTGAAACTCAACAAAAGTTGGCATGTCAAGAAGAGTTCTCTCGTTGAATGGAGAAAATGATGGCTTGCCTCCGAGCAAAACTTGGTGACCTAGAACAAGATTTCGAAGAGGATGTTTCGAAGGAACCTGTCAACAAAGAAAATAGGGCAAACCCTGTCGACGTTGGATCCTCAGCTCCTATAAAGGACAAGGGAAAAGCGAATGTAGGCGAACTTCAAACTAAACCTTCCCTATTGCCTCCCAAGAAAATGTGAACACAGCCATCCAGCCCTTACACACGCAGAAGGCCACCAACGCCTCCAGGCTGGGATGCCCTTATGCTCCACAAGGCAATATTGTGCCAATCAAAAGGCTTGGTACAAAAGTATTGAAGCCTAAGGGAAGAAAAAATTGCGCTAGTGATTTTGTTAACCAGGATAATGGGGTGGAAGAAGTTTTTCTGAAAATAGCTAGTCTACTATAGACCTTTAGAGATGTCTTGACGCCAAGTATGAAATGGTGAAAAGGGAGAAGGTGAGACCCTGAGGGAACGATCTCCAAAATCATCTAAATAATAAGGTTCACATATGTGATCTCCCGGATAGTGACACCAAAAGGTTGAAAGAATAGATTGTTGCTCTAACAAAGTTGGTTCGGAAGCAAAGTGGAGCCATCATAGACTCAAAATATGAACACCCAAAACCGTATGCCAAACGGATCATTAAGGCTTCATTGCCAAAAAAATTCAAGATGCCACAAATAGAGCTGTATGATGGCCAGACAGACCCCCAGAACCCATTTGTTCAAGTACAACAGAATGATGCAAGTGGCAAAAGTAAGTGATGATGCAAAATGCCTTTGTTTCTCGCTGACATTGACGAAGTCTGTTAAGGACCAGTGGAAGGGACTAATTCCCGAATCAATTCACAGTTGGAAAGAGTTGCAATTCGCCTTCTAAGAGCAATTTATAGTTGCTAGAGACTACGCTATGGAGGTCGGGTCCTTGAACTACCTTAAACAACAATAAGGTGAAAGCCTAAAGAACTTCATTTAGCAAATGATGGAAGCAGCTACGAAGATGAAAGTTAGCAATGACATTCAATTTGTAGCCCTCCAATCTGGACTAACAGTTAGCCCCTTCTTATGGAGCGAAATGCAAAGAAAAATGGTCGAAACTCTATCTGAATTCATGTCTAAGGCATAAGGAATTATGCGATTGGAAGATGCTTATTTACAAGCCTTTAGAATCTCTCCAGCACCGACTCCACCTGTAGCATGGCCAAGTTTTACTCCACAAGTTCCAGTTCTAGTAGTCACACTTTTGGGAACTCATTACTCTCCGGTTGTCTATGGAGTCGCTACCTCTGGGAACGCACCTATTCAAACCCATTTCTTTGAGTATGAAGCGGCACAAAGTAGATGCATTATCGCCCCCAAACAATTGAAGCAACAAGCAGATGTTTCAAAATCAAATGTGAGTCATTCTTAAAATAAAAGAGGCATGAAGAATCAGAATTGGAGCAAGGCTCCAAAGAAACCAAGGAAGGAATACAAACCTAAATACTCCAAGTATACAAGTCTTATTAAAACTCGAGAAAATGTTTTCAAAGCAACATGCAATATGGTCGACTACCGGAAGCCTCCGAGGATGCCTCAAGGAGGGAAACACAAAAGAGATCAAAGTAAAGAGTGTGAATATCACGGTGATGTGGGACACACCGCCAATGAGTGCACTTGAAAGATGAAATTGAAACGCTAGTCAGTGCTGAACACCTGGGTTAGTGGATTCGGATCCTAATAATTTGTCCCAAACAGGGGGTAGTTCACAGAAAGCTACTTGCTTCAGAAAAATAAGGAATTGTAAATCCCCCTTAGGGGGTAGGTCTCCCTCAAGCTCCTAGAACACAACTTCTAGCTTTACCCGCTCTGCCAGCACATGCTGCAGTAACGGTCCTTGTTCCAGGTTCAAGGAACCCATATCCACCAGGTTTGGCTCTGCCACCCATTGATGGACATGTTGCCACTATTTTTGGAGGACCGCACATTGCAGGAAGCATTCGAAACTCCTAAAAGAGGTATTTGAAGGAGTTGGATCATGAAAGGGAGATGTCCGCCTTGGTACAATCACCAGTACAGTGCCCAAGAATGATGAACCTTCCTATCACTTTTACCGAAGAGGATGCCAGGCACGTATATTTTCTCCACAATAACCCTCTAGTAATTGAAGCCCAAATTGCCAGTTTTTAGAGTAGTAAGGACAATGGAAGCTCTATCAACATTTTGTTCAAATTCACTTTTTAGGTAATTGGATTAACTGAGACTAATTTGTCATCTTGCCCAATACAACTACAAGGGTTTAACAGAGATTCTTTGATGCCAATGGGGAAAATCCAACTTCCAAACATGTTATCTGAAATTTTAACCACCTGACATGGCATGTCCACGTAAGCCAAGACCAAGTACACATGAAATACAACCTTGCCAATAGCAGAACAAAGTCTCCTTACAAGATATGACAAAATCGTCAAGCAACAAGTGAAAAGAGTTAAGCGAGCCGTCAAGGAGTTGTACCACCATGCCAGCCAAGGGGAGCATATAGGCCAGCCAGAATGCGCTTATATGGCCAGCCAAGCTTAGGCACAAACTGGTCAGCCAAAAGGTGACTTTCAGACTAAGGAAAGGTCTGTTCGGCCAAGGAAGCCTAACCTCTGCAAGGAAAAGGTGTACAAAGGCTAGCCTCCACCTACAAAGGCTGGCCTCCACCTACAAAGGCTGGCCTCCACCTATAAAGACTGGCCATCACCAAGGTTGGCCATAACTAAGGCTAGCCATCACAAAGGCTAGCCATCACCTACTAAGGCTAGCCAACACATACAAAGACCTGGTCAACTCTTGACAAAGTTGGAAGGAACATGACCTACTAGACTCTGGCAGGAACATGGCCGACCATACCTTAATGTGCAAGAATTGTATGGTCGGCCAGCCTTTGGCCTGACAAGTTTTGATGTGTAACTCTCATTTGTGGACAACAAGTCAAGCAACGGTTTGGGCATTGAAAGCCCACAAAAATATAGAGAAAATATCTATTTTCAAGGGACAATTCAGTCATTTGAATTTTATTACTTAATTATGTAAATAATGGCTTCATTTACCTATTTCTAAGGGATATTAAGCATGTAAGCTCTACTATATAAAGAGCATTAGCCTAATTCTAACACCCTAGGTCATTAAACCTCTAAGCTCCCTACACTCTCAACTCTAAGTCTAAAAACCCTAACTCTCTCTTCTCCTCTCTTCTACACGCCCCAAGGTCTCTCTCTCTCTCTCTCTCTCTCTCTCTCTCTCTCTCTCTCTCTCTCTCTCTCTCTCTCTCTCATTAGAGATTTACCTATTGATTCATACATTGTAATCTTAAGAGAGCTACTTAATTCCACAATAATTGTGGTCTGCGTAGTATTATCTTTGGTATCAATATAACCAAAAGGGGAGTAGGTAATTACCCGCTAGCTAAGGGGGCCGAATCTCTATAAAATCTCGTGTCTTATTTACTTCTATGTTCTTATTATGTAACATGTGGCAAGAATCAGCATTAAATATGACTCCGCTATCGGTTGGCCAAATTTTGAGGTCAACAGTTTATTGATTTTATTGAGAGCGAGTTGTCAATTAATCTGATCAAACACTATGGTTAACACAAAGAGAACTTCGACTACAACCTTAGCCTCATTGGGTCTTCCTTAAGACCCTATGGCGGCTGGTCTTAATGTTCATGTTCCAGCCACAACTTGAATCTCCATGAACCTGACAAATGCAGCCACACCTGCCACCATGGCAAGCACCACGAACCTGGCCACCACAATTGCCCAGGTTGACACCACCATTCTAGTTGGTCTCAATGGTCAACCTCTGCCACCTAGGGAAGACCCTCCACTAGCACCTCGAACTGAAGAATGGTCAATATGGAGCAACCCCCGGGCACCATAACTAGATCTGGTCCGATATTGTGCTGGAGAGACGGGGCTAGGAATTGGCGAGCTAACCATCAGCGAGCCCCATATATACTTGGGAGAAATATGTGTTGGATCTTAAATGTATTTCCTTAACATAGAGACATGAAATACATTGTGTATTGTTGACAAAGCTATGGACAAGGCTAAATAGTAATCTACCAATATTACCTTTTAAGAATCTAAAAAGGCCTTGTAAATCTAGGACATAGCTTGCCCTTTTCCAAAAATGCTTAATTTCTTTCATTGGAGATACATGTAGGAAGACATGATCACCTACCTGAAATTCCATATCATTGTGTTTTAGATCTCCATAACTTTTTTGCATGTTCTTAGAAGCAAGCATTCTGGCCTTGATCTTCCCTATAGCCTCACTGGTCCGTTAAACGTATTCTGAGCCTATGCATTTTCTTTCTCCAGTTTCATCCCAGTGAATTGAAGATCTATATTTTCTGCCATACAACATCTCATCGAGAGCCATCCCTATTGTACTCTGATAGCTATTGTTGTATGAAAACCCTATCAATGGTAGATAGTTACTCCAAGAGCCTTCAAAATCCATCACATAGGCTTATAACATATCCTCTAGTATCTAAATTATCCTTTTAGGCTGACCATCTGTCTGAGGATGGAAAGTTGTACTGAACTTCAGCTTTGTACCCATGTCTCATTAGATACTTACACAAAACTTGGAAGTGAACTTCAAATCCTATCCAAAACAATGGACTTTGGAGTCCCATGAAGTCGTACTATTTATTTTACATATAGTTCTACATACTGATATACTGAATACGTTGTTTTCACAAGCAGAAAGTGTGCTGACTTGGTAAACTGATCCACAACTACTCATATGGAATCAAACATACCTGTGATTCTAGGTAATCTAACCCCAACATCCATGGTGACATCCTCCTATTTCCACTCATGAAGTGTCAAAGGCTATAACAAACCTATAGGTCTTTGATGTTCAGTCTTAATCTGTTGACAAGTCAAACATATGGTCTCATATTCCACCACACCCTTTTTCATACCACACCACCAATAAAAGGGTTTTAAATCTTGGTACATCTTGGTGGTACCGGAATGTAATGAATAGGGAGTGGTATGAGATTCATCAAGAAATTCCTTTTTAAGTTTAGCATTACTCGGAACATAAACTCAAGATTTTTAAAGTAACATTTTGTTACTCGGCACTGAGAAATCTTTAGCTTTACCAGCTAAGACTTCTTCTCCTTGAATTTTCACCAATTTTGGATCCACTAGCTGAGCACTTCTAATTCTTTCTAACAAGTCTGATTGAAGTTTTGAATTGTAAGTCTGACAACCACAAACTCAATACTTGATTTGACCATATCCACTGCTAATAGAGGGGAACTCATAGCCATTTTGAAAACTTGCCCGAGTCTTTTCCTACTTAGGGCATCCGCCACTACATTGGCCTTCTGGAGATGATAGAGAATTTCACAATCATAGGGTCCGTTTGGCACAGTTTTTTAAAAAGGTAAAAGCTGCTTTTTGATAAAGCTAGGATAAAAATGTGTTTGGTAAATAGTCAAAAAACAGCTTTTCGAAGAATTTTTTGAGAAACTATAGCTAAAAGCAGAAGCTGCTCCAACCCAACTTTTAGAAAAAAGCTACTTTGTTTAAAAGACTATAATAATTTCTTTTTGTACTAAAATCATATTTACTTATTTATTACATATTAAAAAAATTAAAAGAAATTAAATAAACTAATTATAATAAAATAAATAATTATTTTTTTGAAGAAAAAATAAATAATTATTAAATCTCTTATTTTTTTTAAACAAAAAATAATTTATATTTTATTTTATTATTAACAAACAACATCAACTTAAAATTTTTCTTAAAAACTTGAGTTTCTAATTTTTTTTAAATATGATAAAACATAATAAGAAATATTACAAATTATTTTTATCAAATGCATATAAATTTATATTTTAAAGAAGATTAAAAATATATAAAAAAAAATAAAATATTATATAAAATAAGTTTTACATATTTATGATTATAATAAACTAGATTACAACATTATCATTATCATTATAATAGATCTTAACAACTCACGATACTTTGAAATTTATAATTTACCAAACACTCAGCTTAGCTTTTTTCCACAGTTTTGCTACAGCTGCTTTTTCTCACAGTACAGCTACAGCTGCTTTTTCTCACAGCACAGTTGTGCCAAACTGGCCCATAGTCTTTAACTAACTCCAATTACAGCCTCTATCTCATATTTAAATCTTTATGAGTAAATAAAAATTTAAGGCCCTTGTGATCTGTGTAGATTTCACACTTTTCTCCGTAGATATAGTGTTGCCAAATCTTCAAAGCAAAGACCACTGCAGCAAGTTCCAAGTCATGAGTTGGGTATCAATGTTCATACTCCTTCAACTGATGAGAGGCATAAGCAATAACTCTATCAGCTTGCATCAGAACACACCCCAGACCTTGTCAGGATGCATCAAAAGACCACGAACTTTTCTAATGGGAAAGCTAACACAGGAATCGTAATCAATCATTGCTTCAACTCTCGAAAACTTATTTCACACTTGAATGTCCATATAAACTGCTACTTCTTCTTAGTTAACTCAGTTAAGGGCGTTGAAATCCTAGAAAAGCTTTCTACGAATCGGCGGTAATAACCAGCTAAACCTAGAAAACTTCTGACTTTAGTAACTGTATTCGGTCTTGGCCAATCCTTGGCAGATTCAATCTTCCCCAAATCAACCATGATTCTATCTTTACTAATAATGTGCCCTAAGAAGGACACTTGGGATAACCAAAATTCACACATCTTAAATTTAACATAAAGCTTATGTTCTCATAGTCGTTATAAAACAATTTATAGATGTTGCTCATGCTCTACTTCTGATTGAGAGTACACAAGGATGTCATCGATAAATACTATGATACATATATCTAGAAAATCCTTGAATACTATATTCATCAAATCCATAAAAGTTTTTAGAGCATTAGTTAGTCCAAAAGATATAACAAGGAATTCATAGCAGCCATACCTAGTATGAAAGGCAGTATTTGGAATGTCCTCTTGGATTCTCAACTGATGATTGCCCGAGCGAAGATCAATCTTAGGATAGATTGTCTTCCCTGAAGTTGAACAAACAAATCATCGATCCTAATTAGAGGGTACTTGTTCTTAATTGTCAACTTGTTCAGTTCCCGATAGTCAATACACATACGAAGTGATCCATTTTTCTTTTTAAAAAATAACACCGGAGCTCCCTAGGGTGACACACTGAGTCGGGAAAACTCTAAGTCAACCATCCCCTGAAGTTGTATCTTTAATTTCCTGAGTTCAGCAGGAACCATTCTACAAGGTGGAAACTGGCTTTGCTCCAGGTGCTAAGTCAATGAGAAAATCAATTTCTCGGTGCAATGGTAACCCTGGAAGTTCTTCTGTAAATATGTTAGGTTATTTTTAGTATTAATTTTAGATTAAGTTTAGTATATTTTTAATTAAGTTTTAATCATGTTTGGAGCATTTTTACGCTTGTTATCTTTTATTTTTGCAGATTTAAAATAGAAGAAGATTAGAAAAATATCAGAGAAAAAGATGGGAAAAAAGATAAAAATATCATGATATTTAAAATAGAGAGAACTGTGCAAGAAAATAATGCTGAAACTTCAAGCCTGAATTCGACTATCTTCTGATTAGATTTTGGAAAAAGTCAAAACATGAAAGTTCTAGATCTCTCTTTTATCTTTCTAGAACATCTTGAATCGTTCAATTCCGAGCAATATCGAGAGAGTTATGACTAAAATACTATCAGTCGACGCAGCAGAAAAAAATATCTCGTTTGAGGTTTCCCAAAAATTTAAATTCGAATTAGAATTTAAACATGTGCGTTTTTTCCATCTTTTTAGGCCTTCAATGCCTATATAAAGGGAAGAAGGGAGTTGATTTCAGCAAGCAATTTCAGAGAGAAAAAAAGTGAGAGTTCAGATACAGAGTAGAGAGATCAACTGCAATACTGGAGACATACTGCTCAGGGTTTTCAGCATTCTTCTTTTCTTCTCTTCTCTATTTTTCATCTCTTTTCTATCAGTTAATATGTGTATTTATGCTTCAATGAACATGTGTAGCTAAACACTTTAATTAGGGTTAGATGGATATTGTTTAACATTGTTTATGGTTTAATATGATTAATTTTCCCCCTAATTTCTATGTATTCTATTTTATTTGTGCTTAATTACTTTTAATTGCCTGATCACCAATTATCTGTCTATGAGTTTGATGCGAGATCTGAGAAGTGAGTGTCAAATATGCTATAGTAAAATAGAACTGAATTTCGATATAGGACGAGAGTACCTATATGGTTTAGATAGCTTATAAGGTTTTTTATGCTTAATGCCTGTTGCATGTTAAATTTATCACGAGAGTAGAAAGTTTACATGTAATTGAGATTTATATATCTGAGAAGACTATAAATTACCTTAGTAAACCTGCTATTGCATAGAAATTAACATTAGGAAAATAATCATATTAGGCCATATTCAATAGAAACAATTGAAGTCGAAGCCCTAGTTTTTATTAACTTTCAATTTTCTTGTATAATTGTTTCTTACTAGTTTCTTATTCTTAATTCTTTCTTTATTTTTTATTTAACCAAATAGAAGTAAAAGTTTAATTTTAACGTACTTAACTACACTCCCTGTGGGATCGACCTCACTCCTAGTGAGTCTACTACTTTAAACGATACGTACACTTGCGTGTGCAAAAATATCGCAACAAAATACATCTAAGAACTCTTGTACCACCTTAATGTCCTTAGGTCGGACTGACTCTGGTTGGGTGGTATCCAACACTACTGCTAAAAACCCTACGCATCCTTCATGCAACAAGTCTTTAGCCTTCAACATTAAGATTATTGGAATTCAAGAGCCTTTAACTGACCCCAAAAATACAAATAGTTCTTCACCCTCAAGTTGAAAGGTTACCATCTTCCACTTACAATTAATACTAGCAGCGTACTTGGACAAGAAATTCATTCCAAGTATAATATCAAACTCTGCTATACTCAATTCCACTAGGTAAGCACTCAACTCCCTATCCTCAATCCTAATCAGCGTAGACCTAATCCACATTTTAAAGATAACTAATTCTTTGCCATGCATCAGGGTTCCAAACCCTATATCATAATTGCCACATAACCTATCCAACTTATCATTTACTTTGGCTGCCACATAGGAATGTATGGCTCCAGAATCAAACAATACAGAGTAAAAAAAGTTGTTGACTAAAAGCTAACTTGTCACCACTAAAGGGCTAGATTTAGCATTGACTTGAGTAAGGGTAAACACCCTAGCTAGAGCGGGTTTGCCTCTATTTTCTACTCTTCTTTCTTTAACTTTAGGCAATCTCTTTTATAATGTCCAGGTATACCGCACTGGAAACATGCTTGGTGCTTACACTCACCCAAATAATGCTTCTTACAACTAGCGCATTCCAGGTAAGTGTAACAGCTCTCAGAACCACCCTGTTGATTACCATGGCCTTAGTTTTCTCAGAACTTCTTATTTTGACTCGAGCCACCGAACACAAATGGAACTTTCCTCTTTTGATCAGTGGTTAAGTCGCTACCACCTACTGAAACCAGAGGTAGGAGAAGTAGTGGCCTCACCAACACTTTGTGTCCCAGGGACTCCTAAATCCATTCTATTGTGCCCTCAGCTTATGGTGCCTTCTCTACCATAGCATCATAAGTAATCGTGTCATCAGTGGTAATCATCAAATCATGTTTGATTTCATGTTCAATCCCGCTAAATACTTTTCCCTCTTGTTGAAATTGATTAGCATAATTCTCGAGGCTAATCAAGGCAATCTACTAAACTGGGTCATGTACTCTGTAACCGACATATTGACTCCTCAAGCCAACTAGGTGAATTATTTCGTTTTTGTACTATGAAGTGCTTCATTATAGTACTTAGCGTTAAACAAATCTTGGCACTCTTTCCAGGTAATTTTAGTAATGTCACGAGTAAGGGACACTATATCCCACCACACCAGGGCATCCTCTTGGAATTGAAAGGTGGCACAGGTCACCTGATTTTTGCCAGTGACACCCAGTATTCTGTTGATAACTGTTAACCATTGCTCGACTTTCATAGCATCTGGACCTCCCAAAAAGACTGGAGGTGCTTGCTTACAAAACTTTTCATATAATGGTTCCATACAATTACCAACAACAACCTACTCCACTTGCACAACAGGAGCAAGAGCTATTTGCACCTCAGGAGCATGCATCACAGAAGCACCCTTCTGCCTTAGGCATCAGATTTCTTCGTCTTGATCATTAATTTTGCCTTGAATTTCTACAAACCTCTACTCCCAATTCTAGGCAGCCTATGGTGGGTTAACGTTATTCGACCATTAGCTACACCTCTTCGACCTCTGCCTCGACCATGAACATTAGGGGGAATATGAACTCCCTAACCACCACTTGATCGGATCAAATTTCCTTGGCTTCTCGTGTTTTTCCTAGCATCCATTCTATTGAACTAGCCTGCAAAATCATAAGTTAGCCTGGTCAGACCGCAATCAAGGTTAAAATCTAATTACCGCTTACTTGGGAATTTAAAAAATGTGCATATTCAGCTATCGGGCTACTAACATGCTTCCTAACAAACTTTTCTTATTTCATATTGATAACCCAATCTACTAAATCATTTAAAAGCTTACTAAATCGTAAGTTGAGCTTATCTCTAATGATGATTGTACATATCGTGACGATCTTTGAAAGATAACATGGCGGCTTTGATACCAAAGTGTCCTATTATAGGCACATTATCATGATTTTAAATTACTTTGCGCTCCATTGTTAATCAAAGAGTTTACCAAAAACATGAATAATTAAAAGTTTCTTAATTAAACTTAATTTTAAATATATAAGTACTAAACGCATTTCGGGATCTTGTTTACAAAGTTACATTAGTGTTCAAAATACAGTTACAAAAGTTGTTGTCTAGCGACTATCAAAATAAAACTTGTTGTCCCGTATATCTAAACACTCTAGGTTTAACTGCCTTCATATGTACAATCTTTATCTAGCCTGGCCTCACTTTTGTTCAGCCTTTGCTTTGCCTTTACCTACACATGTAAATAATATCTGTGAGTCTACAAACTCAGTAAGAAAAGCATGAACATAAACTGGACTATAACCAAGTGCCATACACCCAATCACAATCCTATTATGCGTCCAACACGTACTAGGTCTAGTATGTTCGTTCGATAGTATGATTGACCGCAATATTAACTTATACTTGGTACTCTAATCGTTATCGATGTGATAGCGTCAATCCGTAGTTTGCCAAATATATATTTGTCGGTATTCATTGCAACTCTACGTACACTAATATTGCTCTTATTGATATGATATCTACTAGGCAATCATAAAACATGTAAGCTAAATATATAAATATGGATGCAACTATTATACTAATCTTACCTTAATTCTGATTTCAGGTGTGTCGGTCAGCTTGAGTGGAAACAGTTGCTTGAAGATTTAGAGGCCTCTAAGTCACAACATATAAAAACTGGTAAGTGACTTGTTAAATCACTTTTCGAGAACATAAACTCAAAGCTAAAACTTTCTCTATCGATTGATAGCGTGACAATACCCTAAACATCGATAAAAGGCAGATTAATGAAACTTGGGGAAAAATACTCCAAAAAATAGCAAGTTGTATCTTAAAAAACGACGGACTATTTTTCCTGGGTCCCTGCCTGCTAAAAATGATAGACCACGATTTGTCGTTTTCTATTACAAATTTTCCAAAATTCTCTTTCTCAACACAAAAGCCCAAAAACTTTTATAAACCTCCAGAATACATATTTCAGCCATAACTAACTTAATTCAACCAATAAATTCATCATCAAAGCTCAGAATCAGTTTCTACCATTCAAGGACCAAGTTTGAGCTTAAAAGTTCAAACTTTGTCCAAACTCATTAATAGGCAATAAAACCCACTTAAAACAACACAAACAACTTAGAATTAGCATCAGGATTAACCCTAAACACTTTAAGCTCATGTAGAAACTAAACTCCCAAAACTACAAGAAAAACCTAGCTTTTTCACTTAGAAAACAAAGAGAAAAAGGAGTAGAAGCTTACCTTGGGTTATTCTTTTACTAACTACTCAAATTCTTGCTACAAGCACTCAATATTTTGGTCTGAATTAGAAGAGAAAAACTGATTTTCTCTTTGGTTCTATAGTGGCCAAAGGTGAAAAGTAAGAGAATGAGATAGGTTTTGATTTTTCTTATCGTTGGATAAGTATAACTTATCTAATTTAATTCACCTTATGATGTAATTGATAAACTTAGGAATTACCAAACACTCCCTTTAAAATTAAATAATAACAATGGAGAGTAAAATGATAATTTTACTTTTACTTAACCATAAAGTAATCCAAATAATCTTAGAGTAAAATAGTCTAAAATTACAATCCTGAATACTCTTGACATTTCAATGTCTAACTATCATATGCCCCGCTACTTCTAAAATACTACACTGTATCTAATAGGGGTGAGCATAAAATCTGAAAAACTGAAAAAAAAACCGTTCAAACCGACTTACCGAACACCATTGGAACCGAAACCGACAAAACCGAAAATCGAAAAAACCGTTAACGGTTTAAACCGCCATTGAACGATCGATTTTTTTTTTGTAATAAACCGACCGAAAAAACTGAAACCGACCGTTATACATATATATTAATTTATTAAGTTTTTTTTTCATGTATTATAGTTAATATATTATTTTTTTTATTAATAATAAACTTAAAAGAATAGGATAATTAGTTTTTGAACAATTAGTTTATATGTTTATATTTGTAAAATGTAAAATAATGTATTTATAGAATAAATTGGATTATTTTTTTTTTAAAAAAAAAGTTCAGTTTGGGCGATTTAAACCGACCAAACCGAAGTTCAAAACGATCGGTTTTAAGATATGTTCTGGATTGGTCGGTCGGTTTTCGAATTGCACCAATCCAAACCGAAAATCGAATTTTGGATTTTTATATAGAAAAAAAACCGACCAAACCGACCGATGCTCAACCCTAGTATCTAAATGAATCTAATGGCCAAATCGTTGAATTCTACTATTATTAGATATAAAATATAAAAAACATAAAATTTCATATATAACATAATTAATATGACTAGAATTCAAATATATCTTCAAAATTATGAAAATAATAATTTAAAGCCTATTTTTAACAATAAACCTTAATTATCTGTTTAATTCTCATATAAAGTTAAACGGTCATTACAATATCTTTGAAGCTCTTCAATTAGCACATCTCTGCATGAAAAATGAAACTCAATTTGGCATATTTAATTTGCTTAGAGAATTACAAGACATGGAACCTGTTTAGATAATACTTGTTGAAAAACTAAATCTAATCGTTTTGCCTTTGAATTATTCTGGACGTTACCCTCAAATAAGAATACCATGTCTAGGTACAAACATGCTCCACACATATTATCCTACAAAATGTCACATCACCTTGTGTAAAAATTAAAATAACACTTATCATGACTATTAGATCATTTTAATCAAATGGTGTAAAATTAGTGTAAAGAATGTGTGTTAAGCTGTCCCTTTACATATCTATTTATGATAAACAACTCATTTTAGTGTTCATTATTTAACTTCTTTATTAGTACTATACATGTATATCTGCACATAACAACTCGTCATACTTTAAAAAAGTAGTTAGCTTACTTTATTTTCTTTTTAAAAAGCATTTAATTAGCACTTCTAATAATCGCCATTTATTAAAAGAAACTGCACAAAAGGACACGGATAAATCTATTAGACTGAGAAAGAACCAATTTTATTTAATAAAAAAACACTACTCATACAGATTGTACAAAGAATCTAGCAACTACCAAGTCGAAATTTGAAGATGAACATAGATGGCAAATCATTAGCATGATAAAAATATGAATACTTGTTCAATCAAACCGACGTTAAGGAATATAATTGAGGAAGAAACAAAGATGAAGTTAGTTGAACTCTACAATCATTACAAGCCATAAAACTTTTTACAAGTAAAATGTAGTAGACTTTACATGAGTCATGACGAATAAAACTCCACATCCCATCCCACAGTGACCTTTTAAGTAATATGATATTGAGAGCATCATGACCCTTTTTGCGGGAATATATATAAATGTACCATGAGCTTCTTTACTAAATAATTTGAAAAGCACAACAACGGCTATAAAATTGTCATTTTTTTACCCTGTCATTTATTTTATAGACGGCGTCAAAAGGTAGTGAGAGTAAGCGCTGCACGTCAGATCGTGGGCCCATCCCAGATCGCTAAGGCGGTGTTTGCGCGTTCTTCCTCATACCAACCCTCTCCTAATGCCAGCTAGCTACTACGTCTTAACAATCTTTTAAATTATTTATTAACCCTTTCCTTTTTAATATAATAAAACTGAAGAGCTTTCTCTTTCCTCACGAATCTTTTCTTACTTAATTTAAAGGAAATAGAACAGTGAAGACATTCTCTCACATGGACAGAAATACCCTTCAGTCTTCTATAATCCCGAACAACCGACTACGCTACTAACTGTATTTTTGTTGTCCTAATCTTTGGTCCAATATCAATATGGTCCAACAGCTCCAATACCCAGTTGCAAATATATTATCAGTCAGTCTTAAAAACACATCCAATTAACGAAATAAATTAATAAAATAAGAACAAACAATATCCCAAGCGCTGATATAGGCAAGTATGCACTATAATGACATCCTGGAATGTAAGCTTGGTTCAGGGATCGTGTCATAAACAAGAAACACGAAAAAATCCTCATCTGTCCGTGGCAACTAGGTGTTAATTGGGTCCCACATGCAGGTTTTTAAAGTATAATAATAATGTATAAGCCAAGGCAGTATCAACAAACTTAGTCACTTGATAATATATGATTCATTTGAAGTTTTCAGTCAGTAAGCTAGAGGAAGCAGACTCTCTAACTTATTATTAGCTAGCCACACAGAACTCAATCTCATCATTAAGAAAATATTGCTATATACATCTGACTCAAAGCTATGGTGGACATTTACCTGTCACCAGTTCTTTGATCACATTCTTCTACACGTCCAGTCCAGTCTATTACATTTTTATGGGCATATTTCGATCTTGAACAAAAAGGTAGGCATCACTGCGAGAGCAAGCAACCAAGGTACACCAAACAAGTGTTAGAGTTGGGTGACCATGTCAAGGCACAGATTCACTACAAAAGAATCTCAGAGGAATTAGCATTGGAAAATTTATATGCAAAGAACAATCCTGCAAGTGCTGCAGGGTTTTGAGGGATTAGTTTGTGTTTTTCAAATGGAATGGAGATCCTCAACACAAGGAGGTTAGTTTGTAACTCATCCATGCTTGGATCAATGACAATGGTGAGAAGATGGTGGAAAGAGTTACATTATTTTGCATGGAAGAGCATCATCGACTTGAATTACACAGTAAGCATATCAATCCAAATGTTCGTATGGAAGAGAACCACTTCCTAATTACTGTTTTTCATTTATCACATAGCACTTCTGTGATAAAACAATTTCAAAATGGTACTTCACCAGTTCGAACAAACTAAAGAGTTTCAAGTTATAATTAAAATCCTTAATCTTATCAGGCTGTGGATGGGAAGTTTCTTGTGTGGAAAAATAAAGAAAAGAACAATCAACTTGACATTTCCAAATTCCATATCTCTAGAAGGAGCTTGCACCATATTTAAGATTGTGACCCTTTATCTAATACAATTTCAATCTCATGTCAGCAACGAATAAACAGGGAACACTCTAGCAGATAATAAATCAGCATTGTTGCTTAAAAACGGGAGATTAAGGTAAAGGAGAAATGTAATTAGTCATAAAAATAATTTTACAGAAAAAGCACATTCTATGGGTAGATGGAATCTTACAAAAGAAGAGAACAGATATCAGCTGATCAAACAGTGCACTGGAAGCTCTAACATTCTTAATGATATGGTGGTGTCGACTGAACATAAATTTCAGCCTCTTCTTCCTCATCATCGTCATCATCTTCATTGGCATCCACCCAGTTACTGAGATGGCGTTGTGAAACACCTTGACCATTAATATCTGATGCACAACAATAAACCACAAGTTTCTTCATCAAAAAATTAAAAACAATAACCCACAGTGACATCAGTTAATGCAGGGAAATACAATTGCACAGTTAACCCAACATGCTTACTAACCTTGATGTTCGTTGATACAATCCTTTTCCATGTTGAAGCTATTACAACAAGTCAAGGAAATGCAGCTAGAATCCTAAACAATTACTAACCCATTCATACAAGACTTCTGAAATTTGATAGAAAAGTTGAAATTATACTGTCTGCCCCAAGCACAGCGTGCAATGTTGAAGTACTTGGCCCAAGAACATGTAAATAAAGACATGAGAGTGCCAGTAGTACATAATATAGGGAATCAAAAGCTAATAGTTATTGAAGCAATAATCAAAATTGTAAGATGGTGTATTTGCAGCAACATAATATAGACAGTAAGAATTAATTGGACATTGTAGGAAACCATAGCTTCAGGATACGTGTTAGGGTTAACAGGTTCATTTTCTCTATCTGATGCCGATTTAGATATATGCATTGCACTGATCCTATTAATTTCTCTCTGTTCACTAGCATTTAAATTTTGTTCCTCTCGAACCTGTCTTCCTTCATTGCCATTTCCATTTTTTGCAGCGCTTCCTGCACAAGATACAGAATTTAAAGCAATTGAACAGAGATTCCCCTTTGAAACTTTGAAAACAAAATCGTTGACCTGAGAGATCGGACCAAATTCTGGTGTGGTCAGATGGATGCTCAGAAATATTTGCTCCAGTCTTGACTTGTCCTTGGGACGCCGTTCCATTATCAGCCCCTACATGCCTTGTGGTATCAGCTTGTGCACTTTGCTGAGGATGGCTTTCATGGAGTTGTGATGTCAACATGGTTGCAAGTACAAATGTGGCGTCAAAGTTTGAATTAGAAGCATCATCTACACCAAATTTTGGTGCCATAAGAATAGGCCTGTTTCCGAGACAATCATTAATATCAAATTACATTGTCTTAACTTGACACTTGATTCTTAAATGCAAGAAAAAAACATTTGTAACATTAAGGGAAGGTACATTTTCTTATATAAAGAATCAGCTACTTAGTCCAAGACACTGTGTAAGACTTTCCAAATGCCTGTTATTAGTCATGAAGGATTTTCAAATGAAATGATTAATGGTGTTTTTAAACTAAGAATATTGCAGTAATATCCCAATATTTGGAAAGTAATTTTAATGGCTTGTACTAACCACCAAACTAAGAATATTGCAGTAATATCCCAATATTTGGGGTTTTTGGCAAGTTTCTAACCGAATGGTACAAAGTACAAACCATTAAATTACTTTCCTGTGGTTGGAAGCATATATCTATAAAGGGGAATAAAACGGCTCGAACCATAAATAAAACTTCAATTCCAAATCTTCATGAACTCTTGCAGTTAAGAACTCACATGCAATAAATGTGATTTCTCGTAAGAGAGATAAAGATACTTTGTAAAAATCATAACATGTTATGTGGGATTCAGCAAATTTCAATAGAACTGAAATTGATGAGCCCGCTTTGATTTTAAAGCAGGTTTTTGTACTTAATCCCAAATGTTTAATTTGGCAGTATATTAAATTTTAAAGTTAACACCCATCCCAAATGATTATATGCTTATTTTGAAAATCAAATACATATGAAAAATAATCATTTGGGGTAGAGGGCAAGAGGACAAAAGCAGACAAAGTTAGAGATAAATGTGCTGGATGAAAACAATATCTTACTCGCCAGCTTTCTCAAAGAATAGGTGAATGTCCACTTCACAGCCTTCACAAAAAGAAAGAAATGCCTGCCATATGAAACAATCAGAAAACATCGCCATCAATGAAATTAGTCCCATTTGCTTTCCAGAAAGTGAGAGTGAGGGACAATGAGATCACTCATAAGCACATATTGGCAAATGTATAAGTCAGCTTTCACAGAATGGCATCAAGTAACAGAATTAAATGCTGGTAGTGACAGCAAGCTGAAGAAGGTCATTAGTAAAACTCAACATTAATGTGTAAAGCTTTCCCTTACAGTTTATAACTTGATAGATATTCAAAACTGTGAAGGACTTAGTTAATAAACCTTCAATTCCTTCACACCAAAAGTCACATCTACCGGGTCTCCAGTGTGGGTGTACTGAACGAACTCCTCCATGGGATCTATCCATAGTTGAGTATGCAGTGATGAGTCATTTTCTGCAATTAGAAACCCAAGAATAAATATGCTAGTTGCTGTAAGTTCAGTAATGCATATTATAGACACATATGGAGTGAAAATAGAAAAAGCCTTGACACCTTTCGTTGGGTCTATATAACTTCTAAGTTCAACAGCTTTGCCTCCAATTTCACTTGCTACATCACAAGGCAATGAATTGGGTTCTGTTGCTATAATAGTGATCTCCTGAAGGGATGATTGAAAGTTAGTTAGCAATCTGTTGAGATCTCGAGGCTTTACTACAAAGTTACTTGGGAATTTTCTTCTATCCAGGGACAACTGTTGTATATTTGGTTCGACGTTGCAAGTAATCCAGTAGGTTTTTCTCATACCTGAACAAAATAGAGTGCAGACATTGATATCTTGATGATTTAAATGAACATCATAACACTGACCAAGAAAGATGGATAGTTTAGCTGTTTTGTATAACATGACATGCCATCATCTTTTAATACAAAGAAGAAGATGTATATCTAAATAACCAAATGACAAAATGCAACTTCTGTGTGTTGAGTATTTGTAACCAAATGAACAACATGTACAAACTTTTGCGTGAAGACAAGTTTCAGGTATATCTTATCAAAGATATTACCATTTTCTATTATAATATTACAAGTATTAGAAATACTGACAAATGAAGAATCCTAAAAGACATTCTTTTTTATTAATCCAGTGGAGAGCCTAAATCTGAAGCATTCTTGAAATCTTTCCATGGCTTCACAGTCGTCTATTGAGACCATTTATTACCATATATCAGTGTCTAGCCAATATGAAGCTTCATTCTAATAGACAATAAAATTTAGAAAGAGAAATAAAAAAATTCCAAAATTGAGGCTACCAAGACTTGTTATCATACTATAGATAGCCTTATAAAACCGAACCCATATAGATGGTGTAGCAATTGTAAAATCTATAATCACCTCAAAATACATCTAATCATAACATGAGGGTCCAGATCTTCTGTATCAGTTCTATCAAAAAAAAAAAAAAAAAAAACAATGGGGCAAACAGAAAAATAGCTAAATCAAAAATACCATTAAAGCACTCCAAGGTCCACTGCACTTTCGATGCATCGGAATCAGGCAATTTAATGCTCAAGCTATCTATGCTTGCTACAGGCGTCCTTAGTACAGAACAAACAGCCTGAAGTTCAGACAGAGTCAGTAAGAAACCAAAAAAAAAATTCCTGTTAAACTATGCAACATGAAAAAAATTAAGACAGTTTTCAAAGTACCTTTAACAGCACGCTACATTCGACTTGATTGCCAGAAATTGTATAGATATCAAAGAAGCCAGGTTTAAATGTAATCGAGTTAAAGGCAGACCGCGACGAATTAAGAGTGTGAAGAGCAAGCTGCACAAAGTACACAAGAGCAAATAATGAATTAGAAAAAGAAAAAAGAAAATTGATCTCAAGCTGAATTATAGGAAACTTAGAGTCTTCCAAAAGCTTAACATCTATCAGAACCCTATGCTAATTTCTCGATGAAAAATCAAACTGCCATTGCTGAAATTAACCGGCAAAATTAGAGAATCCAATCTTATGACATAAATAAAACATATGTAAAGAAAAATGATGTTGCGAGCGTAATTCGAGCCACAAACACAAAAATCCAAGAATGGGTATGCTGTAAGAAACACTAATTTTGAATACAAGACGAATGCACAGGTAAAAAAAAAAAAAAAAAAAAAAAAAAAAAATAAAAAAACCTGAGAAGGAGAAGATTGAATGGCTAGGTCGTTGCCAACACGCGCAAGGCAGGTGACGGAGCGCGCGAAGGTCTTGAGGGCGTTCCCGCTCAAACTCAACTCCATTGCTTCCCTTCGTCAACTTCAACCTTCTTCTTCCTCTTCTCGTCTGCCAGTGGCGGGAAATTGCTGGAAATACTTATTATCTAATCATAGGAGCTAACATTTTTTTAAAGATCTTTAAAAACATGAACCGTCACTTAAAAATATACTATTTTATTTTATATTTTTTTCCACATTATTTTTAATACTTTTTATTCTAGCATAATCAATGATAAGCATTTTTAAAAATTATTAAAATAATATTATATTATTATTTAGTAAATATTAAATAAACAAATTTTCTTAATTTATGATATAATAATAATAATAAATTTAAAAAAAGAAGATGTAAAGGATGTTATGTTAAGACATTTTTTGTGACATTCTTTTTCATTTCAATAGTAAGTATTAATTAAAAAATATTAAAAATATATCTATGTCATCAAGTATCATTCATAGCATCTTCATCTTAATAGACTTAAATTCCTATTACTTAGAAGGCACTCGTGTCCTTAGGACCAGTTTGGCACAGTTGCCCTGTGAGAAAAAGTAACTATAGCTGTGCTATGAGAAAAAACAGTTATAATTGTATTGTGAAAAAAAATAGTATTTAGTAAATATAATTTTAAAACAACTGTGACTTAAAAAAGTTGTTGTTGACCGAGATTTTCGGCAACTATTAAAATATGATTATAGTAAAGAGCTGTAAGAAAGTGAGATGAGGATTTTTACGTGGTTGGGGCGTTAATGAGCCTTAGTCCACGAGTCTGTGTTATTAATGAATGTATTTAATACAGATTCCACACTTGAGAGAATGTTCTTCTCATAAATACAGAGAATGTTCTTGGTGAGTATTTTCTCTTCTGGCTCTTATGCAACCCAAGATTCTCGACCCCATTAAATGAGCTTTGAGGGGGTATTTATAGTGTTTTGGTGGGGTGATCCCTAGGATTGTTCTTACAAATGTATCTGTAAGTATCCATAAAGTTGGGTATTCCCAATGAATGTACCATGGGTGATGCATGGTCAAATCCCTAGGCGCTGTAGGGTTTTTATGAGGAATGTCCTTTTTGCCTTGTGATTGACGTGACTCTTCGCAGAGTAGCCGTCGCTAGACTTAAATGATCATTACTGTAGCGCTGTTGTTTGGGGGTTGTGCCGTCAGACTTTATTGCGTGTTACAGTCCCAACACGCTTCCTCCCATGCGGCATTAAATGCGACTTGATTACTCGGGAGAGGCCTGACACATCCCGGAGAGGCTTCATGCTACGCGAGCTTCCGGGAGTACCTTGTACTCCGGATGCCTCCTCCGGGACCCATGCCCAGGGTGCTTCCTTGTGGCGCACAAAGACTTATCAAATATTTACAAGTTATCTGATCCACGTGTCCCTTTTCGACTGGTCCACGTATTTTGGGCGAATTCAGGGGCAACATTTACCCCCCAAGCCTTGTTTACTTGGAAAAATAAACCAAGGCTTGCTCAAGTGCCTCCGGTTGACTCCTCGTTTCCCTGGCTCAAGCCCAGAGCGCGTGAGGGCACATTTAATGATGACATTTAATGCAGCGATTCGCTTTTTGCAGGGATGTCTCCGGCCGCCTCCTTGGTTTCTTGACATGAGCTTGGGGCGCGTGAGGGTGCGTCTAATGATGGCATTAAATGCTGCGATTCGCTTTTTGCAGAGGTCGATTCGTTTCACGCCCTTTGATTGATGCGGCGCATTAATGGTGTCAGACGGATACTCAAACGTTTCCACCGCCTTTATGGCAGCTTGATCTGATCCGTTGATTTTCGGGAATTCGAATCGTGCATCTCCCCCACCGTACGATTGGTAGGTGGTGACGCCTGTTCCTCATGCACTTTTGCCTATAAAAGCCACCATCTTTCCTTCATTTTGGTTACTTTCCATTCCTTGCCATTTTTGTTCGAATTTCCCAGAGAGAAAATTCTTCAAAACAAAGATTTAACCTGCCTTAGCACTTAGACATTTCTTCCACTTTTCCAGTGTTTGCTTTCACCAGTTCTTCTCAACTTTTACTCGACCACATTCAGGACCCCCAGTTCAACGACTTACTGTAAGTTTCTTGCATCCTTAGATAATAACATGCTTTTACTTGCTTCGTTTGTTTTTCTGGGTTCATACTTTGAGATTTCTGGGTGTGCGAGTGTTTAAGTTCTTCAAGTGTTCTGTTTTATGTCTACTGCTTTAGTTGTAGGATCGCCATTATCATGTCTCTGTTATAATGTGTATTTTTGTTGAAGAGAGCCATGTGTTCTTCATTCAACAGTTGCTTAGGGCATAGAATGGTTTTTTTTTTCTTTTTTCTTTTTATTCTGTAAAACCACTTTCTGCGATTTCACTGCACCCGACACTTGTTCAGGGGATCTTTCTAGGGTTTCCCATGTGACACGTGTCCGGAGGGGGCCTCTTTCCAGCGGTTAGGGGACCCCCACTCCCTTTTTCTTGACTTAGGGTTTGGTATGGGACCTAACTGCTGGAATTTTCTTTTTCCCTTTTTGTTTTTCGCAGAACACAAAATTCCTGCTTCTAGTTCGAAATCTTCGAAGAAGAGTGGGAAAAGCATGGCCACGTTGGAGGAGGTTTCCCTGGGGCCTGTTGCCCAGGAGGGGTACAAATCTCGAGCGACCGGGTGGGAAGCGGCTGAGCTTCGATCCACCCTAATTTGCCCTCACCAGCTGGAGAATATTATAGAAGTTGCTGGGATCAAACCCTCCACTTCAGGGACCTATCACCGGCCTCCTCGCGACTCGGAGACGCCTAATCACAACTATGACGGCTTCGGGGCTTGGAGTTAGACTCATTTGATGGTCGGTGCCATGCTCCCGCTTCAAGATTATTTCGTTAATTTCCTTGTATTTGTCGGCCTTGCGCCATACCAACTCATTCCTCAAGCTTACCGCCTGCTTTCAGGCTTATTTATTTTTTATACCGCCCACGGATGGGGATCTCCCAGCCCGGCGGAAATTTTATATTTTTATGAACTTGTATCCGTCCCCAAGAAAGGGGACAAACTTAAGGACGGTTTTTATGGGTTCCGGATCCATCCTGCTAACGAGGGGGTGGTTCCGTATAATAGGTAGACTCACGTTAAGGAGTATCGCCATCACTTTTTCTTCTCCTCCGGGTTCAGGGCCGTGGACCACCCGGAGCTCCTCACGGAGTGGGTGCGGATCCCACCTTACCAGCGGACGCCCCCTACTCAAGCTTTCCTCCGAAGGGCCCAAGCCTTTGCTTCCTACGACCGCGCCGATCTCGATGTTGGGGGCTTAGTCACCACGGAGAATTGTAGGAAGGCCAAACTTATCCTTCCTCACCAATCCGTGGAGGACTCCAACCTCTCGCGGGTCATTTGTCCCAATGTGAGGGCGCCGGTTGCGAAGAAGGCCTTCCGGGATGAGCTCATTGCCACGGCAGAGAAAAAATACCAAGATTATCTCTACCGGAAGGCCTAGGAGAAAGCATACTCTCATGCCCAGGCTGCCTCTGGGAGAGGACTTCGCGTGGGGAGTCCGGTGGTGCGAAGGAGTCAAGCAATTGCCAGGAAGTCCGAGGCTAAATTTTTTGACAAGATTCTTCAAGAAGAGATTGGGGATCGTCCTGCCAGGAGGCCCCTTCGTATTGAAGATTCTTCCGAGAAGCAAACTTCCCGGTCACAGCCTTCGGTCCCCGAACCAAACTCGGGGGCTCCTGGTGCTAGCACCTCTGGTGCCGGCGGTAAGTCTCCTTTGATAATTCGTTATGTTCCTTCCGTTGATGAATACACCAGTCGTAGGCCTGTAGGGTTCGACGAGCGTCTTCGTAGATTTAGGATGCCATCGACCCGGTGGCGGGATCGTTTGAAGGAATTTTATTTTTCGAACTTAGGAGATTACCTAGGTCGGTCCCGGATGGGCTCCGGCCCTCCGGAACCTATTCCCTTAGGTCCTTCAGCTTACATAACGTCCAGCTGGTTCCGGCCCTCGGACAGTTATCTCGGAGATGACGCTGCCAGCATTAAAGTTCGGGACTTTGCTAGGGCCGAATTAGGAAGTTCGGGTAGGAGTAGCTTATTTGTTGTATCTTGTATAAGCGGTTCCTCACGGACTTCTAACACTTGCTTATTTTGTGAAACAGGTATCTCCATGGATGCCATTCTGGAACAACTTGCCGGAGTTCATACTCCCGTGGCCCCTCCGGCCTTTACCTCCTCTCCCCCGACCCCTTCCTTGAAGGTTTCTTCCAGCGCTCCCCCCGACACTATTGACTTAGTGGATGACGAGGAGGTGCTTCCGGGAGAAGGCCAAGGGAAGGGATGGGACTTCTCGGAGGAAGCCGCTGAGGGTGCGGGAGAGCCTCGAGCCCTTCCGGAGGAAGCTGAGGAGGGCGAGGAGGAGCTTGAGGTGGCTCTGATTCGTAAGCGCAAGGGCAAGATGATTGCCCAGGATGAGCCGAAGAAGCCTCGGAGAGCCGACACTCCTGCTCATGGTCTGGACGGCGGGGTCTCCCCCATGGAGGAAAATCCTGCTCCTCCCAACATCGTGCTTACCCCGATTCCGGGGGACGAGGTGAGGCAGGAGCTTCGAATAGCCAAGCATAACTATGCTATGGATGAGTACTCCCGGGGGTACGCCGAAGTGGAAGCCCTTAGGAGGATTCTGCGGGCGGAGGTTGAGGCGAGCATCAACCACCCGGATTACCAGGATCCGTGGAACCTTAATCTGGACCCCTTATCGGATTGGTTCCGTCGCTTCCTAGGGCCCACCTTGGCTCCTTTTGCCGCGGAGATGACCGGCGAGTTCGCTTCTCAGCTTACCCGATGCGCGCCTAAGCGGTTCGCCACTTGCGCTTCCCTGAACTCCATCTTCCAGGTCCAGGACCTCAGTCATTCTCTCACGGTGGTAAGTACTTCGCAATTTTTGCTTTTCCTTTTATCGTTTATATTTTATTTTTTCTTTGAGAAACTTCTTCTTCTTATTCTTGCATTATGGTTCAGCTTGCTGCTGAGGCTGGCCGCCTCTCCAAGAACATCATAAATCATGGCTTCGTTCTGTCCGACTTTGGGGACATGAACGATGTCAGGAAGGTCCTTCAGGACCTCACAGCGGAGAGGCAGATCTATCAGGAGGCTGCCGAGCGCCAGGAGGCGGCTGCCAAGGCCAAGGAAGAGGAGGCCAAACGGAGGGAGGCCCAGGCGGAGGCCATGATCCGGGACGAGGCCCAGCGGAGGGACAGGATGGAGGCCCAACACCAGGAGGAACTAAGGGCTCAAACCGATGCTGCTGACAAGGCCAGGCGAGATCTCCGGGAGGCCAGGGAGGCTTTGGATGAAATGGTCGCCAAGGTGAGATCTTTAGAGGAAACTCACCAGGCGAACATTGAGTCCAAGGCCGCTCTAGCTGCGGAGTTGAAGGAGCTTAGGGATTTCAAAGAACAATCCATTAGGAAGGCCAAGAGGGCCGAGCTCCTCTCTCCCGTTTCCTGCGCCCGGTGTCCGAAGCGCTTCGACGATGGTGTCTACATGGCTTGGTCCACCAATGATCAAAATATCAAGCTTACTTTTTATCCCAAACCCGAGGAAATGATTGCCAAATTTCGGGAAAAGAAGAAAAAGCTTGATGCCGTGCTAGAGGCACGTATTGGACCTCGCCTTCCTCCGCGGGCTGACTGAGCTGTCGTACAACTGACCAAGATTCCACCCGTTCCGTTTATAACTCTTTTTTTTTTTGTACATATTTGCTACTGCCTTAGAACAATATATATATAGGTAGCAGCTTTTATTTGAAGGGGAGACAATTATATTTTTAAGGCCTGTCCCCGGGCCATTTATATGTATATGACCTGCCCTTTGGGCTAGGATATTTTTTATGCGATCTTTCTTTTGTCACACTTATGTTTTTTAACCTGTCCTTTGGATCAGGATTTTTATACTTATGCTTTTTATTTTTGTGCATACTTTCTGACCTGCCCTTTGGGTCAGGATATTTTACTTAGTTTGTTTTTCTGTTCGTCCGTGCGGTATACCCTAGTACCCCCCTGAGTGGCATAGAAACTTCGTTTTTAAGGCACTCAGTTTTATTTAATATAGAAGAGGTATACATTTGGACGGTACAAACCCTTTGAACAAACTCTAAGTTTTATTTCGCTACTGGTAATATTTCCTGAGGTGATCGGCGTTCCAGGCTCTTGGGACGGTGGTTCCGTCCATTCTTTTTAGTTTATAAGTGCCGGAACCGATCTCGTCCTCGATCTCATATGGTCCTTCCCAATTTGGTCCAAGTACCCCCACTCCGGGTTCTTGGGTGGCTGGGAAAACCCTTCTTAGGACCATATCCCCAATAGCGAATTTTCTGTTTTTAACCTTGGAGTTAAAATACTTGGTCACCTTCTTTTGATAAGCAGTCATCCGTATTTGAGACTCATCCCGGAGTTCCTCGACTTGATCCAAAGCTTCTTGGAGCAGTGCCTGATTAGTGGCAGGATCGTAAGTCGTCCTCCTGTGGGATGGGAATAATGTTTCTACCGGGACCATTGCTTCGCAACCGTACGCCATTGAGAAGGGCGAGTGGCCGGTTGTGGTTCTGGGGGTCGTCCGGTAGGCCCATAATACCCTTGGCAATTCTTCAGGCCAGTTATTTTTACAGGCCAGCAGCTTCTTTTTCAAGGTGACCTTTACGATTTTATTGACCGCTTCCGCCTGGCCGTTTGTTTGAGGCCTGGCTACCGCGGAGAAGCTTTTCACTACTCCGTGTTGGTTGCAGAAGTCGGTAAATTCCTCGCAATCAAATTGCTTTCCATTGTCTGAGACTATTTTGTGAGGCAAGCCGTATCGACACACTATGTTTTTGATAACAAAGTCCAATGCCTTCTTAGCAGTTATTGTCTTCATAGGCTCAGCCTCTGTCCATTTGGTGAAGTAGTCTACTGCTACTATTGCATACTTTACCCCTCCTTTCCCCGTAGGTAGAGACCCGATGAGATCTATTCCCCAGACCGCGAAGGGCCAGGGGCTGGTCATCAGGGTGATCTCGTTTGGAGGAGCTCTCGGTATGTTCGCGTACCTTTGGCACGAGTCACACTTTTGGACATAGTCTATACAATCTTTTTTCATCGTTGGCCAGAAGTACCCTTGCCTCAATATTTTCTTTGAGAGGCTGGGTCCTCCCGTATGATCTCCACAGAACCCTTCATGGACCTCTAGCATGATTTTTCTAGCTTCAGGGTCCGATACACACCTTAAATAAGGCATGCTGAGTCCTCTCCGGTAGAGAATTTGGTCCATCATTACATAACGATGAGCACAGTGCGAATCTTTCGAGACAGTGCCCTCTCTTGGGGCAAACTCACCTGTGGTTATGTATTTTATGATGGGGACCATCCAGCTGGGTTCTTGCCCAACCGTTAGTGTGGTCTCTTTTATTTTGATGCTTGGCTCTGCCAAGCGTTCCACTGGTACTACCCCCAGCTCTTCGATTTCGCTGTCCGAGGCTAACTTAGCCAGACAGTCCGCGTGAGCGTTCTTTTCTCGGGGGATTCTTTCTATTTTATAGTCCGTGAATTCGTGGAGCAGTTCTCGGACTATTGTTACGTACGCGGCCATCCTCTCGCCGCGAGTTTGGTATTCTCCGGATACCTGGTTTACGACCAGTTGAGAGTCACTGTAGACTTCCACTCTTTTGGCTCCTACAGCTTTTGCCAATTTCAGTCCTGCTATCAGAGCTTCGTATTCGGCTTCATTGTTTGAAGCTGTGAAGTTAAATCGGAGTGCTGCCTGGAGCCGTAATCCAGTTGGTGATATCATAGCCACTCCGGCTCCCGAACCGTTCTCATTAGAAGCTCCGTCTACAAACACCCTCCAGGTGGGGATTGGTGGTACCGGCGTATTAGCTGTTGCCTCGGCTTCATTGCATTCGGTAATGAAGTCTGCCAAGGCTTGGCCTTTTATGGAGATCCGGGGTACGTAGTGTAAGTCGAATTGACTTAGCTCCATTGCCCACTTGAGGAGTCTTCCGGATGCTTCAGGCTTCTGGAGAACTTGCCGGAGCGGATGATTGGTTAAGATTTTGATCGGATGGGCTTGGAAGTATGGCCTCAGCTTCCTTGATGCCATCAGGAGGCAGAATACTAATTTTTCAATGACCGGGTACCTTGTCTCGGCTCCTATCATGCGCTTACTGACATAGTACACGGGGTGCTGAATTTTTTCTTCCTCCCGGACCAGGGCAGCGCTGACCGCGTGCTCGGAGACGGCCAAGTAAAGGAACAAGTCCTCTCCAAGGACGGGTTTCGATAGGATAGGCGGTTTGGCCATGTGGTCTTTTAACCTCTTGAATGCCTCCTCGCATTCATCCGACCATTCGAACTTTTGGCATTTCTTCAGTACGTTGAAGAAGGGTATGCACTTGTCCGTGGATCGTGAGATAAAGCGGCTCAGTGCGGCTACCTTTCTGGTCAAGCTCTGCACGTCTTTATGCTTCTTGGGGGATGGCATGTCCAGGAGAGCTTGGATTTTCTCCGGGTTTGCTTCGATCCCCCTTTGGCTGACTATGAAGCCCAGGAATTTTCCTGACTTGACCCCAAAGGTACACTTTTTCGGGTTGAGCTTCATACCGTATCTCCGGACGACTTCGAAACATTCTTCTAAGTCGCTTGCATGGCTGTTGCATGCTTTGGATTTGACGAGCATGTCATCTACGTATACCTCCATGTTTCGTCCCAGGAGGCTTTTAAACATCCGGTTAACCATTCTTTGATAGGTTGCTCCGGCGTTTTTCAGTCCGAAAGGCATGACTAGGTAGCAGTATACCCCCTTATCGGTCCTGAAGCTAGTGCACTCCTGGTCTGCCGTATGCATTTTTATTTGGTTGTACCCAGCATAGGCATCCATGAAAGACAGCAGTTTAAATCCGGACGTGGCGTCTACCATCTGGTCAATCCTGGGTAGCGGGAAGCAGTCCTTTGGGCAGGCTTTGTTTAGATCTGTGAAATCTATACAAACTCGCCAAGTCCTGTTCGGCTTGGGCACCAGGACTGGATTGGCCAGCCATTCCGGATAGTACACGTCGCGGATCATGCCACTGGACAAAAGTTTGTCCACCTCTTTCTCTAAGGCCTCGGCTTTCACCGAGTCGAGCGGGCGTCTCTTTTGCTGTACAGGGGGCATGTCCGGGTTGACATTGAGTACATGGGTGATGACATGAGGGCTTATGCCGGTCATGTCTTCTTGGTGCCATGCAAAGATGTCGATGGCGCCCTTCAGTGTTTTTATTATTTAGTCTTTTTCCTCCGGATCCAGGCTCTTCCCTATCCGGAGTACTTTGGTGGAGTCGTCGTCGCACACTGGTATTTCTTCGACGTCCTCCATTGGTTCCACGACCCTTTCGGATCCTATGCGAGGATCCAACTCATCCTCTTCAGCCTTTTCTATCTCAGGAGACCCCCGGACCATGAGTACAGGTAGGTGGGTGGCAACATTGTAACACTGCCTGACTTCTCCTTGATTTCCCCTCACAGTTCCGACTCCGGCCTCCTGGGTAGGGAATTTTAGGCACAAGTGTCAGATTGAAGTAATTGCACCAAAGTCCACTAGGGCCGGTCGGCCAAGGATCGCGTTGTAGGCTGTCGGACAGTCTACCACCACGAAGGTGCAATATTTAAATGTGCTCTGGGGGGTATTTGGGCACAGGGTAACCGGGAGCCTTACTTTTCCCATCGGGATAAGCGTCGTCCCGTTAAACCCCGTGAGCTGTGACCCACTAGGCGAGAGGTCCCGGTCGGTCAATCCTATCGCAGTGAAGGCTTCTTTGAAGAGCAGGTTCACGGAACTCCCATTGTCAATTAAGACCCTAGCCACTACTTTGTTTGCGATGGGGGTCTCTATGACCAGCGGGTCGTGGTGAGGAAAACGCACCGTCTTGGCGTCTTCTTCCGTGAACGTTATGGGTTGGTCCATTAGCCGAGGCCTTTGAGCTGGGAGTTGAGTAACCTCCCACACCTCATTGTGTTTCGCGGCCTCGGCATATCGTTTTCGCTCCTTGCGAGTGTTTCCTCCGATATGGGGACCTCCGGAGATCATGGCTACCCGTCCATTAGGCCGGGGCGGTAGCCCGGGAATATGCTGGGTGTCACCTGCGGGAGCAGCTGGAGGCAATACTCCTGCTGTACCCCCTGGTGTTCCCGGAGGCATACCCCCGGCCACCTGCCCTGGATTAAGGTGGGGCAACCTATTTTTGATCCACTCATAGAGGTGGCCCAAGCGGATTAGATTTTCAATCTCGTCTTTGAGATTCTTACATTCATTGGTGCTATGACCAATGTCGTTGTGGTACTCGCATCTTTTACTCGGATCTCTCCGGGAGCTGTCTTTGTACAACGGCTGTGGTCTCCGGTAGTGCGTATTTTGCCTAGTGGCAAAGTACACACGTTCCTGGGAGTCCGTGAGCTCTGTGTACTGAGTATATTGGGGTGTGTACCCCTTCTTCTGGCGCTTCTCTCCCGTTCGGGTGCTGCCCTTGGAGGACCTTTTGCTCCTCGACCCCTGGGTAGGGCCTGTTAAGCTAGCAGTCGGGGCAGCCTGTGAAGGAGCTCGTCCATTCACCCCGGACGGGTTGTCGTTATGGGAAGATGATGGTGCCAAAGCTTGGCCCTGGCTGTACCCGGGAGTAGCAGAGAACTGTATGCCACTCACTTGTGGAGTCGCGGTCGGGGCAGTACCCGAGGGCGACACTCCTGGCATGTATCCTGCTATCCCGGTGGGATAATAGCCTCCATAAGCCACGATCTGGGCTTCTTCGAGGTTAATATACTTCTGGACCCTTTTCTGGAAGTCCTGGAGGCTAGCAGCACCTTCTTGCTGCAATTCATTCCAGAAGGGAGTCCCAGTGCGGATTCCTGCTTGGAGAAGTGCAAGCTGTTGTCCGTCATCAACCTTCTTGGTCTTCGAGGCTTCCTCTCGGAACCTCTTGATGTAATTCTTCAAGGTCTCGGTGGGCAGTTGCTTGATGTTGGTCAAGGCACTAACCTCCAAGTTAACCTTTCTGGCGGCGACAAACTGTCTCCGGAAGTTGGTTTGGAGTTTGTTCCAACAACCCACGGATCCTGGTTCCAGCTTTTTGAACCATTCCTCCGCTGATCCGCTCAGAGTGAGGGGGAAGCACAAGCATTTGGCGTCATTGCTGACCCGCATGACTGTCATGACACGGTTGAACCGTGACAGGTGGTCACTGGGATCGGAGTTCCCAGTATATGCCGCCATTTCGGGCATCTTGAAGTTTTTAGGGAGCTCCGCCTCCAGGATATGCTTGGCACACGGCTCCCGATCCTCGCTGTCCGAGTCGGAGTCGTCTCCCTTCTGCCTCCGGGAGACTCGAGCAATGTCTTTTCGAAGTATGGCAAGTTCCGCCATAATCCCTTCGTTTAACGTACCCGAGGAAACCACGGGCCTGTATCTTTTTTGGTCAAGGTGATCCCGGAGGTCACCTTGATTCCCATTGATTTGATTTCTCAGATCAATGGGAGGACATCTCTGTCCTCTTCTTCCTCTACCCCCTGGTTCCTGGTGCACAGAAACGCTTTTCCGGTCCCCTCGATCCTGAGGGCCAAGACTCCCTCTCTGGGGCTTGCCCCTCTGCGGACCTTTCCCTTTAGGGAAATCTGAGCGGACCCTTCGCGGATCCTGCACCTTTTTCTTTCGCCCAGGGGTAGAAGTAGGGTTTTTTGTTTGATTTCCCTCAGCAGGGTGCCTTATAGGGCTAGGTTCCCTAGGTTTTCGCTGCTGGGAATTAGGCGAAGACGTCGCTGGCTCTCCGTCGAGCCCAGCGGCCATTGCCTTGGGGTGCACGTGAATACCAGCTGCCTCCATGGCTTTCTGCATGGCTAGCATCACTTCCTGCATTTTTTGGTTTTGCGCTTTCTGAGCTTCGATCTCGGCTTCATGATCGATAGCTTTTTGTCTGAGGAGCACCAGCTCTGAGTAACTTCCTCCGTCGTAGGCATACTCGTCGAGGTTTTCCTCGTAGTTCTCGTCGGGGACTATTTCTTCTTCTTCTTCCTCGGACTCCTCTGCCGCTCTTGAGGCCACATCTTCCTCATTTGGATCTTGAGCATCTTCCAGAGGGCGAGGATGACGTGTACTTCTTGTCTCCACCATTCTTGTGAAGTCAAATGCTTGTTATGTAGCAGCTTTCCTCAGCTCTCAATGAAAGCACCAAAATGTTGACCGAGATTTTCGGCAACTATTAAAATATGATTATAGTAAAGAGCTGTAAGAAAGTGAGATGAGGATTTTTACGTGGTTGGGGCGTTAATGAGCCTTAGTCCACGAGTCTGTGTTATTAATGGATGTATTTAATACAGATTCCACACTTGAGAGAATGTTCTTCTCATAAATACAGAGAATGTTCTTGGTGAGTATTTTCTCTTCTTGCTCTTATGCAACCCAAGATTCTCGACCCCATTAAATGAGCTTTGAGGGGGTATTTATAGTGTTTTGGTGGGGTGATCCCTAGGATTGTTCTTACAAATGTATCTGTAAGTATCCATAAAGTTGGGTATTCCCAATGAATGTACCATGGGTGATGCATGGTCAAATCCCTAGGCGCTGTAGGGTTTTTATGAGGAATGTCCTTTTTGCCTTGTGATTGACGTGACTCTTCGCAGAGTAGCCGTCGCTAGACTTAAATGATCATTACTGTAGCGCTGCTGTTTGGGGGTTGTGCCGTCAGACTTTATTGCGTGTTACAGTCCCAACACGCTTCCTCCCATGCGGCATTAAATGCGACTTGATTACTCGGGAGAGGCCTGACACATCCCGGAGAGGCTTCATGCTACGCGAGCTTCCGGGAGTACCTTGTACTCCGGATGCCTCCTCCGGGACCCATGCCCAGGGTGCTTCCTTGTGGCGCACAAAGACTTATCAAATATTTACAAGTTATCTGATCCACGTGTCCCTTTTCGACTGGTCCACGTATTTTGGGCGAATTCAGGGGCAACAGTTGTATATAAGTGTTTGGTAAAAAATAATTAGATAGTTGTCAAATATACAATGACCAAAATAAGTATCATATGTATTATTTATTCAAATAAATTCATACATATTAACATATTTATAATTTTTTTTATTTTATTAAAAACAATAATAATTTTTTTATAATATTTAATTTTTGTATATATAATGAAATAATTAGTTAGACATTTAAAAATAAAAAAAAATTAACATAAATATTATCTATTAAATAATTTTAGATTATTATAAACTTTGCTCACAGTTAATTTAATATGACAAAATACAATATAATTTAAATAAAAAAAAAAAGAAATTACATATGAATATATTTTAATTATGCCTATCAAACCTGCAACAATCATATCTCTGTTATTGTCCATTTCATTTAAATTTAAAGTTGTAATTGGCTCATCTTCCTTTTCAATATTAATTTAATTATTTGCATATAATCTGGATTGTTTTTAATTTTCTCAAAATGTCGATCACGTTTTGCATGCCTTCGAATGTAATTATGCAAGGCCATTGATGCAATCACTATTTTTACTTGCTTCTAGTATGGATAACTAGGCATATCTCTTAATATTTTCTATCTTTTCTTCCATACTCGAAAAGTTCTTTCAATAACACTTTGAAGAGAAGAATATGTCTGGTTGAATTAGAATACCTCTTTATAGCCAGTAGGTTTGCTACCTTGTTGAAATTGTAGAAGATGGTATATTTGGCCTTTATATAGTCCTAAAAGACCTGTAAACATGCATAATAAAATTCAAACTCAGAACTTAATACACACATCAGAATAAAAATTAAACCATAAATGAGGATTTATGTTATTATTTTCTGAATTTCGGTATTTATTAGCAACAAATTTAATATATTAAGTATTTATGTCACAAATTTTTTAATAGTAAAATTAAAATTTAATATAATTTTATTAAGTGATAATTATTAATTAAAATACACAATTTATTTTTTATATATAATTTAAAATATTTTACTAGTTTATAAATATTAATTGCTAAAAGGGTAAGAATCTTATTAAATATTTAAATTTAAATTAATTATTTTAAAAAAATTACTAATTATGATTAATTTAATTCTAAAAAAAATGAATTTTTACCTATTATAATATACTATTACATGTAAAAAAAATAATGACCATCATGATTACAATAAAAATAATAAAAATGTAACCATCAAATAATCACTCATGTGTAATTTATCAAAGTTGCACACGTTCATAATTATGTAGGTGCGAAATATAATTAATAACTAGGTCAATGTTAGGTTCATCAATCAAATATTTTCTGACTTAGTTTGCTTTCAATTCTTCAAAACTACCAAACTAGGCTCAGCCTAAGTGTTTGTTTCTTTTATTTTTTTTTCTTACTTGGATAGTTGGGTGACTTGAAAAATAGTAGTTGGGATCACCAAAATACTAAGACAAATTTATTTGTATCAATATGTGGTCCATTCCGGTGCAAACCCACATTATATGCTTGGCTGAAATCGATTCGAATAACTTCCTTTTTGTTTTCTTTTTATCCCTTTTCAGAAAAGCTTCTTCAGCCCTTAAAAAAATATTAACCTAATTGCCTTTTTTTTTGGGAGTCATAGTAAGGGAGTAAAAAATGAGGGTTTTAATAAAAGCAACTAAAGCTTTGCAAGATAGGTGTCAAAATGTTATGAATGATTTATTTTTATATGATACATTTGAAAATAAAAGCTCCACCATCTCTTCCTTTTAAAAAGAATTTTAGAAAAATATATAGTAAATCTCATTTAGGGTTTTTTTTTGGTACCTCGTGTTAAGTTTTATTATATTGTATGAATTGGATTATATATTATATTATTATGTAATACTACATTAAATTTAATTTATACTGAAATATTATATATATTTAGATGTTCATAAAAATCAATACCACATATAATTTTATATAAAAATATTATATAAAATATAATTTAATATAATATGATATAATCCAACATACCAAATGAACCGTCAAAAGTAATTTTGGTATATCTTTTATTTATTTCGGTATAGAGAAGAGTTTTTAATTTCATTTTTTCATAATCATATATGTTGTAAATTTTTAGAATCACGGGTAATTTTAAAAAAAAATTAAATAATTTTTAATGGTGAAAGTAGAATTTAAATAATTAATTATCACACGTATAAAACAAATGCCACGTATATATTCATTCCTAAATAATTATAATGCATTGTTCATGATTATGAATAGAAAATGATTTGACGTTGTTAAAACAAATAATAAAGGTATACTGAAACAATATCTTTAGAAGGTTAACTATAGAATTACCAAAAAAATTTGTACCATCTATGTGATATAGTTCCTCTAAATGAAAAGATCTCCATAAGTTGTACTGATTATGAAAGTTCGTTGTCTTTCAAAAATGTGTTTCCGGATAGCTAACTTGTCCATCCAGAAAAAGTTTCGTGGAATGATAGTTACCATCAAGAAGGGTGCTCCCGGATGACTATCATGACCACTCCGGGTGTGGTCTTCAAGAAAACTAGCCTCCCTCTACAAAGGAGTTTTAGATGGCTAGTTGTTCTTCCTGGAAGGGTGTTCCAAATAGTCGACTCCAATTGGCTCTTTTCCTATCCGGAAGCCCCTTCAGCACTTGCTTTTGTCCTTTGTCCAAGAAGTGCATGTCTCATCCGTAAGCACCTTGTCTTGTACTGACATGAAGTTTCTGTTACAAAGAGTTTGTTAAAGTTGTTAAGTCGTAACTAACTTAACAACTTAACGGTTGCATCCACTATCTTAGTATCGCTATCCTAAGCGTATAAATACTACCAACACTTAAACACACTGGATTGACGAGTTTGAGAGAGAAAGAGATTGAGAGGTTCATAGAAAAGAGAGAAAGATTGTGTTTGGATTTTGTATGAAGAATCTTTTGTAGATGAAGAAAATTCTTGAACAAGAGTGTGAGAGTTGTAACACTTTGAAGAGATACAATAGAGAATCTTTCTCAACTATATTGTGTTCGTTCTTGCTTAATCAATAAAGAGAATTTGGTAGTGTTCTAAAATTAGAGTAGAGTCATAGATCATGTTGTCGAGTGAATTTCGCAACACCAAATTATATGATATTATTAGTGACAAGAAGCAATTTACGTGAAAAGACAAGTGCGAGTATTCAACCTAGAATGGCGAGTACTCAACTGGGAATGAGAAATAGTTAACCAAAAACTGGAAAATAACAATGAGACAGAGAAATTATAGTGGTTCAGTCAGATTATGGTCTGCTTAGTCCACTGTAGCAAGAGATTCGTAGGTCGTATTTCACGGTGGATCACCCCTTTATATACAAAGCAGATGTCCGATCAGTTGTACAAGGATTGCATTCATTGTTAATTCGTTTTTACACATTGAATTACAATAATTAAACTAAGAAACGTTAACATTAATAAATGAATGACAGTTACTAAGTTCATCAACGTATGCGTCTTCCGACTCTGCGAGTTGACTGTTCATATTCCGATGTTAAGCTCGCAGGGTTATCATTATGTTTAGGATGTCTGCGTCCTTAGGTAGTCGCTTCTTGTAGACATCGTATGTCGAGCTGATAGAACCTAGACATGTGAGTCTATATTGCATTATAAAGGTTGCAGGGTTCTTAAGACCAACTCGTATTTACAGAGAATCGTTCTCCTGGTTTACACAAGGACAAGGGGAGAATGCTCGCATATATTCGATATATGCGATCTACTCTCTTGTTTCGGATGCGATTAGACTTCGGTCATGCTCGCCACCTCTCACTGGTTATATCTTAAGCGAGGTTTAAAACTTCGAGGAGTTTGCTTAGAAAGGCGTTTATCAATTCGCTCTTGCTGCTTTTCAGAAGGTTCCTTATACACCGGCTCTCTCCAAAGACTCGCGTTCTCAGGGATCAGTTTATGTTCGCAAAGCTTAGCAGTCGTACATAATAATCGCCAGTCGCGATCTTGTACAGGAAGGCTTCCAAGAATTTTTGTTGTTTCTCTGCGAGTCGCGTCGAGTGTGGGACGAGACGGTCTATCTGCGAAAACTAAAAGAAAAGAGTAAGTCAGATTAAAACCTCAAAGTAACTTAGAAAAATGTCTAAGTCAGAAAACATGCGACGTACTAGGTCTACGGTTAAAATCAGTTCTAATCCCTGGGACTTTGAAGATGTAGAACCACTTTGATTTCCAATCTCCCATATTAGATACCATTCCTTCTACCCCGTTAATTTCAGAAGTAGTCCATTTGCTAAAGCAGTAGAAACCATTGTGAAGGCCTACGCTTTTTATGTCGTAGAAGTAGCTGAACTCTTCTACTGAGGAGCCCTATGAACGTACTCCATATACATCGCGTAAAAAGCCAGGGTGGTGCGATAACTATTGAGAGTTAGCTGGAAAGGTGATACATCATATCGCTTGAGGATGGCCGCGATAAAAGGATGGAAAGGGACTGATACCCCACATCGGAGAATGGGTATTGAGATTACCACATCCTCTGTGGGGATAATCGCAGGATTTGTAAAAGGAAGGTGCGCCCTCTGAGTTGGTTTAGGACGTAAAGACGCAAGTCGTAGTAGGTTCAGCCTCGTAAAGGTGGTAAGGTCTGATTTGGTAACCCTCGAAACCAAATCCTCGCACGAGAAAGGCTCGTTCAGCTGGGTGTCATCGACCGAGTCAGTACCGCTCCCTTCTGCCTCTTCCTCTTCATCGCCTGATTCGCGAGCTGGGGCCGTCCAGTCGTCATCTGTCTCCTCGACCTCGACATCAGGCGCATGCCTCGAATGAATAAGGTAGTCGCGGGCTGACACCGTGGACTCGCTGTCTCGAATATCAATGGTCCCAGGCTCAGCGAGCTCTTGCACCATTTTCTCTATGTCCGAAGAAGACATTGGACCTAGCTCTATGCCTATGGTAGGCGCGATTTCCTCCTCTGAAATCGAAGCTGGGAGAAAACTATCTTCCTCCTGGTCCTCGTCACCATCGAATGCGTGGCCTCCCGAGCCGAGCAGTTGACTATCCGACAGGTCGCTCATCTGAAAGATAGAAGATCTTTTCAGCGTGGTGAATGTGCGAAAGCAAAATAAGTGATCTCACCCGCATTAAACTATAAAGTCGCACTTGATAGAATGGTCAGCATCCTTGCGAATGCTGACCACCCCATCAATATGCGAGTAGAGATAATATTAAAAATGCGAATAAGTCACGCATCCTGGGCCAAGCGATATACCTCCAGAAACGGCTGGGAGAAACTCAGTGACTCAAGGGGCATGAATTTTCAAGCATGACCCTGAAGTCACTGAGGTACTCCCACCGTTCCGAGAATATCTACCAGCCAAAGAGTACGCTCATTTGAACATTAACGTATGTCACAAATGCATGGGTGTATCACAGTATCTCAAGGGACATATAACCGCGTATATGACCATTAGAATAATGTGACACACCCACCATTTGGAAACTCAGTTAATGCTCTCGCGACTTAATTCACAGCATATAAAGTCCTAAAAGATCTAGCCAACAATCAGAAGTAAGTAAATTTTGTCAATGTGCGAGTATTCGAATTGTTCATCTGAATACCCGCGAGTATTCAAAGCATGAAACAGTGCCTATTCAAGTATTTCGTATGCGATTAGACTTCGGTCATGCTCGCCACCTCTCGCTGGTTATATCTTAAGCGAGGTTTAAAACTTCGAGGAGTCCCTCAGGAACATCTCAGCTTTCTGTGGAAAATCTGAGTATACGTGTCCTTTAAGTAGGGGTCTGGTCTCGAGTTTCTAGATGAGAGAAATCTCACTATAACACATGCCCCTAGTTTCGCGATGTGACAGGTGCGGTCACAAGGGAAACTATACTCGAGAGACAGGTGAAAGGTTGTCACGAGGAGGTGACCTTTGATTTTCCCTTCGAGGGTTTCGAAAAATGACGACTATAATCATTACTTTTATTGCATTTATGGTGCCACGTCACAAAACTCTTCGGTTTCTGTGTAGGCGTGGCCATCTCTGGCCTTTGGATTGGGCGACTCTAGGCATTCCAACTGCCACGTGTCGTGATCCCAATTAATGAGGGATTTGGGTATTTAAACCCCCTGATTCGAACTAAAAATCCCCATTTTCCCTCATTTTCCTTCAACTCCCTTAACTTCTTTGTTCCTTCACTCTCAGAGAAACCACTTAAGAAAAATTTCCATAAATTGCCCAGATCTTTGCCTTTCTTCGTGGGTTCTTCTTGATTCTACATTGCTGTCAAGGGCGATTCGTGGGAACAGATTTGGCAAAGAAAAAGGTTAGTTTTTCGAATCTTCACCGTGCTTCGTTTTCTGTTTGAGTGGGGACTGTATTTTCTGGGTTTTTAGTGTGCATGAGGGTTGTTTAAGGATGAATGTTTATAGATGGTATGCATGAGGCTATGTTTTTTAGGTAAAAACCTGGGTAACTTCATAGAATATGACCTGTAAGTTGGCATAACCGCATACGAAATACTTGAATAGGCACTGTTTCATGCTTTGAATACTCGCGGGTATTCAGATGAACAATTCGAATACTCGCACATTGACAAAATTTACTTACTTTTGATTGTTGGCTAGATCTTTTAGGACTTTATATGCTGTGAATTAAGTCGCGAGAGCATTAACTGAGTTTCCAAATGGTGGGTGTGTCACAGTATTCTAATGGTCATATACGCGGTTATATGTCCCTTGAGATACTGTGATACACCCAACCATTTGTGACATGCGTTAATGTTCAAATGAGCGTACTCTTTGGCTGGTAGATATTCTCGGAACGGAGGGAGTACCTCAGTAACTTCAGGGTCATGCTTGAAAACAAATGCCCCTTGAGTCACTGAGTTTCTCCCAGCCGTTTCTGGAGGTATATCGCTTGGCCCAGGATGCGTGACTTATTCGCATTTTTAATATTATCTCTACCCGCATATTGATGGGGTGGTCAGCATTCACAAGGATGCTGACCATTCTATCAAGTGCGACTTTATAGTTTAATGCGGGTGAGATCACTTATTTTGCTTTCGCACATTCACCACGCTGAAAAGATCTTCTATCTTTCAGATGAGCGACCTGTCGGATAGTCAACTGCTCGGCTCGGGAGGCCACGCATTCGATGGTGACGAGGACCAGGAGGAAGATAGTTTTCTCCGAGCTTCGATTTCAGAGGAGGACATCGCGCCTACCGTAGGCATAGAGCTAGGTCCAATGTCTTCTTCGGACATAGAGAAAATGGTGCAAGAGCTCGCTGAGCCTGGGACCATTGATATTCGAGACAGCGAGTCCACGGTGTCAGCCCGCGACTACCTTATTCATTCGAGGCATGCGCCTGATGTCGAGGTCGAGGAGACAGACGACAAATGGACGGCCCCAGCTCGCGAATCAGGCGATGAAGAGGAAGAGGCAGAAGGGAGCGGTACTGACTCGGTCGATGACACCCAGCTGAATGAGCCTTTCTCGAGCGAGGATTTGGTTTCGAGGGTTACCAAATCAGACCTTACCACCTTTACGAGGCTGAACCTGTTGGGTTTTATGCCCTAAATAAAACTCTTTACAATCTGATTAGTTATCAATATAAGAAATTTGAAGTGATTGATGTTTGCATGAATTCTACATGCTAATGGTTTAAATATGTTTATTACTATTACACACAAAATCAGTTAAATCCAGATCATATGTTTATTCACAATTATAATATCGTCAACACAGTGGAATGTGATTGTGATCATATGAATCAAAAGATTTGGTCCCTGTTTCATCAGTGTTATTGGATTTACACTAATGTGATAATCAGCGATGATGTGTACTTACACTTGGAGTAAGTGTTATGTTCTTTCCAGAACATTAGTAAAGTATACTACTTTCGAATGTATGGAGTATACATTGGACTGGACCGATATTGCAACTAAGTTAAGATATTACAAACTTACCATTATACATATATTTCCAAGTCAATATCAGTAGTTGATCTTAAGATTAAAAGAATCTAAATCCTGATATGCTTAAGCTCAACTCAGGAGTGCTATTCATGTTCCTTGATTTATTAGTTAAGCCTACTTTTGCGTCAGGGTGATACGTATATTTTGGGAACATGATAGTATGATTGAGTGGGAGTGCTGAACATAAATATGGAATCTATAGCTTCTACTGGTGTATAGAAGTCAAGTGATGATTCCCTTCGAGCTTAGCAAATAGAAGTAAATGGATGAGCTCTTGTTTAACTGACTAATTATTAGATCACTAAACACCATTTACAGGTAGCTAAGTGTTTTAAGGGGCAAAATACATTGAGGGGTGAAAACGGTAATGAAATCCCATCTCGATGTAGATCATCTATATAGAGGATCTTTAAATCACAATAAGATTATAACAATGGTTAAATGAGATAGCATATTGATATCGTGGAACATACAATATGCTCTATATAAGTCTGAGAGTGCAATTCTAAGTTCTAAAAGTGGATTCAACGAAGAATTAATAAGTAGGAATTTACTTGGTAAATTTGGTTCACTTATTGGAAGCTCAGCATATAAATCCATGGTCCCCATTCTAGTTGAGAACATTCTGCTTGTAAGACTCATTAATTGATTCGTGATTGATCAATTATAATTCTAAAGTTAGACTATGTCTAATTTTATGAATTTTCACTAAGCAGGGGTGAAATTGTAAAGAAAAGAGTTTCTAGGTTTATTTATTTATTAATGGACTTTATATGTCTAATTAATAATTAAATCAAATGACAATATTATTTAATAATATATTTTAGTTATTAAATAATTAGTTTTGGCATTTAAAAGGTTAGAATTGGAAAATTGGCGTTTTTGAGAAAATAGAGATAAAATTTGATAAAACTGTAAAATCAAGTGAGGCCCACTATAACACCTTGGCCGACCACTTAAATGAGATTTTTCAAATTAATATTTTTATTATTTTAATGCCAAATAATTCCTAACCTAAACCTAGTAGTTGCCTATAAATAGAAAGTGATGGCTCAGTCAAATTATAACTTTTCAGATCATCTTTCTGACAGAAATTTCTCTCTTCAGAAAAACTAAGCCTTCCCCACTTTCTATACCTGGCCGAAATCCCTATTCTCTTTTCTCCTTCATCAATTTCGACCCTAGTGAAAGAGTAAGTGCCCACACACAGCAAGCAGTGACTCAATCATAGATTGGAAGACTGTGAAGGATCAAACTTGAAGAAGAAGGACATTCGGGCTCAGATCTTGATTATACTCTGCTAGAGAAAGGATACAAGGGTTAGAGATCTGAGTGGAAGGAGACATTAATTCCGCTGCATCAATGTAAGGTTTTCTTAACTTTATATGTGTTTAATTTATCGTTTTAGAAAGTTCATATTTAGGGTGTTTAAACAACATACTTGTGAGTAGATCTAAGATCCTGGTAAAATAAATATCCAACAACTGGTATCAGAGCCATGGTAATTGATTTACTTACAAGAAATTTGGACTTTAAAACGATTGTTTGTTTGTTTTTGGATGGTATCATGTTGTATTGAGTGTTATTTGATGATTGATTGATGTTTGTGAATTTTTGTGAAAAATAATTGCAATTCTGTTTCTGGAATTATTTTTATTGGATAGTATGGAAAAAATTAAGCAAGTTACTTTTTTACAGAACTCAATTTCGATTTAATTTAAATTAGTTATGATTTTTTGAAGATTCGAAAAAATCGGAGTTGTGCTGAAATTTTCCTGCGATCGCGAAAACTGTCCGTACAACTCACAATTTTTTCGTTTTTCTTCGTTTTTTCAAGCTTTTTCATGGAATTAACTTCCGATTTTTTGTGTAGTTTTGTATTTATATATTTACTATTCCTAATTCAATTCTAATTATCATTATGAATTAATTTAATATTTTTTAAATTTAATTCAAGATATTAGTGTAATTTGAATTTGAAATTAGTAAATATCTATCTTTTTGCTTAATAATCTATCTTATTTTTAAATTTGATTATATCTTATCTTATTTTTAAATTTATGGTCAGATTTTAACTATTTTAAAATTATTATTTTTTTTAAATATTTTGACCTTATTTAAATTTAAAATAAGATAATTATAATCATGTAATTTTAAATAGATATAAGGTATTTTGCTAACTTTTAAATTTTGTTATTTAATTTATTTAAATTAAATTTAAAATCTGAAAAAGATATTTCACTTATCTTTTCTAATTTTTATTTATAAAATAACATTTAATTTTTAAAAGTAGTTAGTAAATTTTTGAAATGATATTTAGGTTGGTTGAAACCTAATTTTTCAAAATTGTAGGTTTAATTTTAAATATTTTTTTTTAAAATAATTTTGAAATTTATTTTTTTTTTATTTTCGAAAATTAAATTATTTATTTTTTTTAATTATTAATTTCGAAATTTATTAATTTAAAATTAAATAAATCCTACTTCTAACTATCTAGCTAACCTTGTTGCAGGAGTATGTGGTTTTAGCTTGTATGTAAGTTTTCAAAACCTATTATTACTTGATTGCAAATAGTCATGGTTACTTTTTGCCAGATCTAATGATCTGATGGCTCCCTTGGTCAAGTTAATAATTTGTAACAGGTAAATTTTACAATCTTCTTTCATCTGTGTATGACCTAGCAACATGATAGGATCCATCCAAGTGTGAACCTGTGTGAGCCTATGTGTTTATTTTATTATATAGATGCATATAGGTTGTTGCTAAATAAAATGTCACACCATGATAGATTTTATTTAGGTCCATTTAGTTATTGGACCTATTCAATTAATAACAGTTATTCATTTTAAGGTTAAATTCCTCTCTTTTGGGCCTTATGTGAGAGTTGGGAGCCATAGAAGTGGGTACGACATACTGAACCCAGCACCCCCTCACATGAACTATCCCAATTGTGAAGGCCCATTTGCCTGATTTGAATAACTGTACTAGGTTAATTATATTAGTTTGACCTAATAAAATTGAATTAGCAACATAATTAACTTTTAAAATATATGAAATTTATTTTCATTTTAATATTTTAAAGTTAATTTTAAGAAAAACACTTTTAGTTTAGATATTATTTCTAGACAAACTATTTGTATTTTTCTTGTATTTAATTAAATATAGAATTTTAACTAACTAGATTCTTTCTGGAGCTTATTTAATTAAATATTCCTATTTAAGTTATAAATTAGTTGTAACAACTGATTTTTCTTATTTAACTTAAATTTGAATATTTGATTTAAATTTTAAATCAAGTTGAGGAATCATATGCATTAGTTATTAAAGATTCTTAAGATATTTTTTAAGTTAAATCTTTTCGAATATTAACTTAAAATGGAATATTTTAGATATTTTTTAGGTTAATATCTTTTCGAATATTAACTTAAAAAGATATCTTCAAATTAAATGGTTATAACTTAATTTTTGATATTTAATTAAATCAAAATTTGAAATTATTTAAGTTTTAGATTTTTTCTATATAACTTAAATTAGATATTTTTCAAATTTTTTTGAAAAGATACTTAGTCAAATAGGATATTTTCTAGATAGTAATTTCTAGACTACTTATTATTTTTAATATTTAAATAGGAAAATATTATACTTTGTGAAATTAATTATTTAAATAATTAATTTTGGTACAATTTTATTAAGTATATTTTTCCTAGTATTAAACTAGAAATAAATAATTAAGCCTTCTCTACACTTAATTATTATTTCTTGAATTTAATACATTTGATTAACTTGAAAAATCTAAATATCTAAGTTGATTTTCATCATGATACTTAAATATTTATTGATTTTTCATGACACTTAATTAAATAGAAAATTATTTTTTAGGTTGAAATTTATTTTTTCAACTTAAATTTAAATAATTTTCAATTTATATTTTTTTTCTTTATTTTCTTAATCAATTTCGAAAATTGCATTTTAATTATGCAATATTTTTCGAATTTTTAATTTTGAAAAAATAAATTGAGTTGTAAATTAATTATTTATTTTAATTAATTCTTGGACCAACTACAATCAATGATTTTTTCATTTAATTGATTAATTTAAAATAAATGAATTTAAAATATATATATATATATAATATTAGAAATTGAATTAATTAGTCAAAAGAAAATCTAGATAGGTGATATTTTTGCTTGAAGTATTTCTTTTCTATTTTTACTATTTTCGAAAATTGTATTTTTTATATACTTTAAATTTTCGAACTCAATAAATATATTCTCAAAGGAAATTTTTAAGTTGCTAATTATTTAATTTAATTCAACTTAAATTAATTTCCTTAATATTTATATTTAAGATTATTACTAAGATGGAAATAATTAATTTTATTTCAATCACCATCTAAGTATAATTTTATAAATATTATATTAAATTCTTCCTTTAGAATTTCAATTCTAAATTTCGAATTTAATGAGAATTTATTTATTAGAATAATAAAGAAAATACATTTTAAAGAATGAGCTTTATTATTATAAAGATATTCGATCTCCATTGTGGGTTTTACACCGCGTTTGTTTTAGTGAGTAATCCTCCCTAATGGAGGAACGTTCATTAGCAATTTCGCACTGTTTAATCTCGAATGATAAGTAGTTTGTAAGTGTTTTATATGGTATAGATCACCCTAATGGTGGCGACCATATTTGACTTGCGAATTGCGAAACAATGGTAGAAGCTCATGAGATAGAATAGCCTTGACTCTCGCCTAAACGGGACAACGCTGGATTCCAATCTTGATCGAATAAAAGGTTGCTAGAATGTTTAACATTTTAGATGAGCTGACAACTCTATTCAATGGATGGTAGCTTTGACTCTCGCCTAAACGGGACACTAATATCAGTTTGTTGAAAAACCTTGGAAATTATTTAGGATTGAATTTTTAAGTATTTTCTCATATTATTCCTACTTGCTATGTGCTTATAATTTCTGAATTGATTTTGTGTGTTAAACCATTATTAATTTCTATTTGTTGATTTCTATTATTTTGTAGTATCCTGTATTATCAAAATGAATCCCATGTTATCACTGTTGACTGAAAATAAGCTGAATGGATCTAACTTTAATAAGTGGAATGAGAACATTAATATTGCTCTCATAGGAGAAAGTGCCTTGTTTGTTTTAACTGAGCCGTCACCTGAAGTGCCTGGGGACAATGCTTCCAAAACTGTGAAAGAAAAGTATGAGCGTTGGCAGAAAGCAAATGACAAAGCTCTATACTTTATGCTTTCTAGCATGGTTGACACCCTCAAAACTCAGTTTTCTAAAACCGAGAAGGCTGCTGAAGTTATGACGAAGTTAAATGAGCTATTCGGTAAGGCATCACTTCAGTCACGCTTTGACGCGACTAAGAAGTACATTAATGCACGGATGGAACCTCATCAAAACGTGCGTGATCATGTTCTCCTAATGTCAAGTTATTTCCAAGAAGCCCAGGGTCATGGTGCTGAAATGGATAGTGCTACTCAAGTAAGTCTTATCTTGAATAGCCTGACTCCAGTATTTCTACCATACACATCAAATTATGTCATGAATAAGAAGGAAATTGACTTTCATGAATTAGTCAATGACCTTCAAACTTACGAAAATTTGATTGGAGGACCCAAGAAGAAAGGGAGTAAACCTCATAATCCTGGGAATGGTAATGGGACGATGAAACCTGAAGCAAATGTTGCCTATGCTTCAAAGCCCAAATCGAAGAGGAAGTGGAACAACACCAAGAAGCGAACAAAAGCCATGAAGAATAAAAAAGGCTGCTCCTTCTGGTGATGCTACACTTAAAGGAAAGTGTTTCTACTGCAATGAGAAAGGTCATTGGAAACCCCAGTGTCCTAAACTTCTTGCAAAGAAACAAGGTATTTCCATTTATAAACTTGAGTTTAGTGAATTATTATCCAATTGGATTGATGATTTTGGACTAACTTTGTTTATTTGTTTTCTTCTTCTTATAGGCCAAGCTACTTGAACTCAATTGAGTTGGATCAGAAAGCTGGACCAAAGGGTGAAATCGTCTAGATAAAGATGAAGCTCTTCAATTTATTTTTGAATTAATTGTTTTAGTGTAAAGACAATTTGGATTTCAAATTTTCGTTAGGGATATTTATCCCTGTTTTTCTCATATTGTTGCAATATTTTTTTTAATATTAATAAAGTTTCTTTATTTTCGAAATCACCATTGCAAATTATGAGAATGAGCTTCATTTATTTTATCTTCATCAACTATTACCACATTATATTTATATGTTTGAATGTGTAAGTGTTTTTATTATTGAAGCAAATTCTATAATATTTACAACTCTTCTTCGAGTTATATTAAATAAACACTAGAAATTATTTTTATGTTTATTAATAATTGTTCATTCTAATACAATTATTAAGAATTTGTTTAATAAAAGGATCTTTTGATCTGATAGGGGTGGAGAAAAGTTAAGAAAACTATGTAGTTCAACGATCTTTTATATCTAATGAACTCTGGATAGTATTCAACTCCACATAAACTCTATCACACTAAGAGAATAATGATCTTTACAACCTTTAGGGGTGGATCATAATCTCTATATACTTAGGGATGGAGGTTATCCATAGTACCCTATATGTATATTCTTAGGGGTGGAGTCAATTCCACAATTCCCTATGTAACACATATCTTATTTAAACATGGAAGTAATATGATGAGTTAGCTGTTGTCAATATAAATTCTTGATCTTGATTGTATGTTCTATTTCGATTTTACTGTTGTAAGTAAAAGTTTGATACCTTTGAAAGTTCTTTTTTAAAGTTTCACACTACCTTAATTGAGTGGGAGAATTTTAAAGTTCTATACCCATCTTCATTAGGTTGATACTTGTGATAGGTACTTAAGAACACTACTGAAAAACAAATCTATCCATTCACATGGATAGGAATAGCTCATCAGAATTATGAGAATAAGATAAAGAACTCTAGTTCAGTCTATTCGAATGACTTGAACCTAGAATTCTTAATCCTCATAAAATTTTATGGTATCTTAATTTTGATTACTTTATCTCTGGCATGTATTTTTCACTTCAAATACTAGTCTGCTATGTTGATGACTTAGTCTTAACTTAAAATTTCAGACTAATACAAAAGTCACAACTTGGTAACTCTCTAAACAATCAGAGGTTAAAAGTATTATTTAACCAGACATCTGCTATTGAGTGGGAGCTATCTGAGATGTAATCAAATAGGGAACATTAGAAGATATTCAAGAAAGATTTATGAAAGTGATCTATATGTTAGATATTAAGGAACTGTGTATCAGTTGTCTTTGTATCTCACCATCTAATTTCGAAATTCTTGAGATGGTGCTTACTTTGGGGGTGGAGGAATTATTGAATAATAATTCAAGCTCTACCAGAGAAGAATTGTAACTTGGTCTATTCGAAAATACCAGAAAGTTATATCACTGAAGAAAAGTCTACACTGTATTATCTCAATTACATATTTTAAAATATGAGAGATATGTCTTCTGTTAATTCAGATGTACTTTTAAAACAGTAAAAGATTTCAGTATCCCTTGATGAGTAAAGCATATAGTAAAGGATGTTTCATAAGAGTATTTATGAACTAGTTCCAGAAGTTTGGGTGGATTCAAATATACTACACTTGATCTGAAGATCAAAACATCAGATTGACTTATTTGCGCAGTTTGTTTTATATTAGTGCAAGTGGGAGTTTGTTGGGTTTTATGCCCTAAATAAAACTCTTTACAATCTGATTAGTTATCAATATAAGAAATTTGAAGTGATTGATGTTTGCATGAATTCTACATGCTAATGGTTTAAATATGTTTATTACTAATACACACAAAATCAGTTAAATCCAGATCATATGTTTATTCACAATTACAGTATCGTCAACACAGTGGAATGTGATTGTGATCATATGAATCAAAAGATTTGGTCCCTGTTTCATCAGTGTTATTGGATTTACACTAATGTGATAATCAGCGATGATGTGTACTTACACTTGGAGTAAGTGTTATGTTCTTTCCAGGACATTAGTAAAGTATACTAGTTTCGAATGTATGGAGTATACATTGGACTGGACCGATATTGCAACTAAGTTAAGATATTACAAACTTACCGTTATACATATCTTTCCAAGTCAATATCAGTAGTTGATCTTAAGATTAAAAGAATCTAAATCCTGATATGCTTAGGCTCAACTCAGGAGTGTTATTCATGTTCCTTGATTTATTAGTTAAGCCTACTTTTGGGTCAGGGTGATACGTATATTTTGGGAACATGATAGTATGATTGAGTGGGAGTGCTGAACATAAATATGGAATCTATAGCTTTTACTGGTATATAGAAGTCAAGTGATGATTCCCTTCGAGCTTAGCAAATAGAAGTAAATGGATGAGCTCTTGTTTAACTGACTAATTATTAGATCACTAAACACCATTTACAGGTAGCTAAGTGTTTTAAGGGGCAAAATACATTGAGGGGTGAGAACGGTAATGAAATCCCATCTCGATGTAGATCATCTATATAGAGGATCTTTAAATCACAATAAGATTATAACAATGGTTAAATGAGATAGCATATTGATATCGTGGAACATACAATATGCTCTATATAAGTCTGAGAGTGCAATTCTAAGTTCTAAGAGTGGATTCAACGAAGAATTAATAAGTAGGAATTTACTTGGTAAATTTGGTTCACTTATTGGAAGCTCAGCATATAGATCCATGGTCCCCATTCTAGTTGAGAACATTCTGCTCGTAAGACTCATTAATTGATTCGTGATTGATCAATTATAATTCTAAAGTTAGACTATGTCTAATTTTATGAATTTTCACTAAGCAGGGGTGAAATTGTAAAGAAAAGAGTTTTTAGGTTTATTTATTTATTAATGGACTTTATATGTCTAATTAATAATTAAATCAAATGACAATATTATTTAATAATCTATTTTAGTTATTAAATAATTAGTTTTGGCATTTAAAAGGTTAGAATTGGAAAATTGGCGTTTTTGAGAAAATAGAGATAAAATTTGATAAAACTGCAAAATCAAGTAAGGCCCACTATAACACCTTGGCCGACCACTTAAATGAGGTTTTTCAAATTAATATTTTCATTATTTTAGTGCCAAATAATTCCTAACCTAAACCTAGTAGTTGCCTATAAATAGAAAGTGATGGCTCAGTCAAATCATAAGTTTTCAGATCATCTTTCTGACAGAAATTTCTCTCTTTAGAAAAACTAAGCCTTCCCCACTTTCTATACCTGGCCAAAATCCCTATTCTCTTTTTTCCTTCATCAATTTCGACCCTAGTGAAAGAGTAAGTGCCCACACACAGCAAGCAATAACTCAATCATAGATTGGAAGACTGTGAAGGATCAAACTTGAAGAAGAAGGACATTCGGGCTCAGATCTTGATTATACTCTGCTACAGAAAGGATACAAGGGTTAGAGATCTGAGTGAAAGGAGACATTAATTCCGCTGCATCAATGTAAGGTTTTCTTAACTTTATATGTGTTTAATTTATCGTTTTAGAAAGTTCATATTTAGGGTGTTTAAACAACATACTTGTGAGTAGATCTAAGATCTTGGTAAAATAAATATCCAACAACTGGTATCAGAGCCATGGTAATTGATTTACTTACAAGAAATTTGGACTTTAAAACGATTGTTTGTTTGTTTTTGGATGGTATCATGTTGTATTGAGTGTTATTTGATGATTGATTGATGTTTGTGAATTTTCGTGAAAAATAATTGCAATTCTGTTTCTGGAATTATTTTTATTGGATAGTATGGAAAAAATTAAGCAAGTTACTTTTTTACAGAACTCAATTTCGATTTAATTTGAATTAGTTATGATTTTTTGAAGATTCGAAAAAATCGGAGTTGTGCTGAAATTTTCCTGCGATCGCGAAAACTGTCCGTACAACTCACAATTTTTTCGTTAAGGGTGTTCAAGACAAAGGGAAGAAGGTCGTGATCGATCCAGCGGCTCGAGCTCGCCATGTGCTATACCTTCAGGAGAGGTTTGTCAGTGATGAGTTTTTGTCGAAGATTGACAAGTCATCTTCAGAAGAGTTGCTTCCTCGTGCTGCGGAGTTAGCTTCGCAGTTCATGGCTACGTTTGCAAAGGCTTTTGCTGTAGGGCCCAAAGAAGTTGAAATCGCGAAGAAGCATATTGCTCATCTTCAAGAAGACGTTAAGAAACTGAAGCAGGATGCGTCTTCCAAAGCCAAGGAACTAGAGGAACTTCGTAAGGCCAAGGAACAGGTCGAGCTTGAAGCCAAGGCGAAGATTGAAGAGATGTCTCGCGACCTGAAACTGAGAAGGAGAACGGCAAGAAACAGTACGACCAGGCGGTTTCGGACTACATCTATACTACTCTTTCCAAGATTCCAGACTTCGACTTCTCGATTCTTGGAGCGAAAGCCGCAGAAATGGCCGAGGCTTTTCGCGCTATGTCACCCACACCAACTCAAGGTGGTGGAGGGAACATTCTCGAGGAGACTGAAGTCGCGGAGGTGAAGGAGGTCGAGAACGAGGTGGCCAGTAAAGGCGCGGATGAATCTGTTCCTGCTGCTCCCAACGCTTGATTTTTCTCTTCTATGTTTCAACTATTTTTCTTTTGAATTTGCTAGTTAGTTTTTTATGCGGTACAGGGGTACTCGCACTCTGTACTTAGACATATCTGCAATTTATTTTGGACAAATTCATATCCTCGCGGGGATAATTAATGTTTAACATTTTCGCAGTACACGGATACTCGCGTTTTTTTTTTATATATATATTCGACTTTGATTACAGCTTGGTGTAATAAGTAGAAAATCTTACAAGACTTGACAAAATTTTGTTTAAACTTGAAGACTTAACAAATATGAGGCATTTCCTTTATATAATCAATAGTACATTATGGCATATATACTCCCCTATACTTAGGATTTTTTTTTATATAAAGAATGTCTAATTATAAGTACAAAGCGAACATAATTTAATAATGCGAGTACTATTGATAATATAATTTTAGGCTTTCGCCATTCCAAGCTTGTGGAATCGTAGTACCATCGAGTGCTGCGAGTCGGTATGTGGCGTCACCTATTTTTTCTGCGATGAGATATGGTCCTTCCCAATTATCTCGAAAGACCCCATGCGCTGGGTTCTTGGTATTTGGTATTACTCTTCTAAGGACCAAGTCGCCTGCTCGCAGGACTTTTGCTTTTACCTTAGAGTTAAAGTATCTTGCAGTTCGCCGTTGGTAAGCTGCATTTTTTAAGTGTGCTTGATCGCATTTTTCCTCCAGAAGATCAAGGTAGAGTGACTGCTTCTCTTCGTTCTGCGAGATGTTGAAAACATCTCTGCGTAGGGAACCTGCCCCAATTTCAACTGGCACCATGGCCTCGCACCCGTAGGAAAGCGAGAAGGGTGTTTCGCCAGTTGTGGATCGAGGAGTTGTATTATAAGACCACAGGACTTGCGATAACTCGTCTGGCCAAGTCCCTTTACGTTCTTCTAATCTCCCTTTAATGGTGTGTTTTATTATTTTGTTAACAACTTCAGTCTGTCCGTTGCTTTGCGGGTAAGCAACTGCGGAGAACGCCTTTTTGATTCCCAGATCGTCACATAGTTGTCGCATCTCTTTACAATCGAACTGTTTTCCATTGTCTAAAATGAGTTTGTATGGAATACCAAATCGACAAATTATGAAGTTATAGACAAACTCGCGCAATTTAGTTGCTGTGATGGTTGCGAGTGCTTTGGCTTCGGCCCATTTCGTGAAATAATCTACTGCAACTACCGCATATTTGACTCCGCCTTTCCCTTTAGGTAGCTCGCCTATTAAGTCAATCCCCCATACTGCAAAGGGCCATGGACTTGTGATAGAATGTAGGTTACTCGGAGGTTGGTGGGTATATGTGGCTATTCGCTGGCACCTGTCACATTTCTTCGCAAATGCGAGAGCATCTTGTCGCAAGGTTGGCCAGTAATACCCTTGTCGCATGATTTTTAATGCAAGGGAGTTACCTCCGGTATGATTGCCGCAAATCCCCCCGTGTACCTCACGGAGTATATAATCGCAATCTTCCCCGCTGATGCATTTGAGTAGCGGTTGACTAAAACTTCTGCGATACAACCTTTGATCATACATTACATAACGGGCGGCTCGTTGTCGCAGCTTCCTTGCTTCTACCTTGTCATCGGGCAAGACGCCCTTTTCCAGATATGCGACGATTGGAGTAATCCAGGTGACCTCCTGAACGGTATCTATCTCCATGATCACTTCACGATTTATAGTTGGGTGAGCTAATACATCTACCGGAATTACATCGAGCAATTCGACTTCTCTGGTTGAGGCCAAACGGGCCAATGCGTCTGCGTGCGAATTCTGAGCACGCGATACTCGAGACACAATTACTTTTTTGAATTTCTGCATTAGCTCGCATACAATGGCTAAATACTTAACCAATCTCCCGCCTCTTGCCAGATATTCTCCATTCACCTGACACACCACGATTTGGGAGTCGCTAAAAGCCTGAAGATACTCGACTTTCATCTCGAGAGCGAGTTTCAATCCTGCGATTAATGCCTCGTACTCGGCTTCATTATTTGATGCAGAAAATTCAAAACGTAAAGCAGAATGTACCTTAAAATTGCTGGGACTAATTAATAAGACTCTGCTACCAGAACCCTCGCTATTTGAGGCTCCATCGACGTACAATGTCCACAGTTCGCTATTCGCTATAGCGATGTCACTTTTGTCCTCTATGAGTTCTACCTCGGTGCTGGGGAATTCAAGGATAAAATCTGCTAGGGCTTGCCCCTTGATCGCAATTCTCGGTTTATACTTGATGTCGAATTGACTCAACTCCATCGCCCATTTCAATAACCTCCCCGATGTTTCTGGTTTCGCCAAAACTTGCCTTAAGGGGTAGTTTGTCAAAACTTCAATACTGTGAGCCTGGAAATAAGGTCGCAATTTCCTTGACGATGTTATCAAGGTAAACGCCAACTTTTCCATTTGGGGATAGCGCGTCTCGGCATCCAGTAATCGCTTATTGACATAATACACCGGGTATTGTCGTCCTTGATCCTCGCGTACTCGTACTGAACTAATCGCATATTCCGACATTGCTAAATAGATGGACAAGACTTCACCGGTCATTGGCTTTGACAAGATCGGAGGTTGCCCCAAGTGCGTTTTTAAGATTTGAAAAGCTTGCTCGCATTTTTCGGTCCAGTGGAACCTTTTGTTGCCTTTTAGAATCTGAAAAAACTCCTTGCACTTATCAGAAGATCGTGATATAAAGCGGTTTAAGGCTGCGACTTTACCTGTGAGGCTTTGAACTTCTTTTGGCTTGGTTGGTGATGGCATTTCCACCAATGCCCTGATCTTCGCAGGATTGGCCTCTATTCCTCGCTGGTTAACCATGAACCCAAGGAATTTCCCGGAGCCAACTCCAAAGACACATTTCAGAGGGTTTAGCCGCATCTTATACCGTCGTAATATATCGAACATGGCCTGTAAGTGGGCAATATGATCCTTCGCATGTTGAGATTTTACGAGCATATCGTCAACATATACCTCCATGGTTTTTCCAATGAGATCTGCGAACATCATGTTCACTAGCCTCTGATAAGTCGCACCTACGTTTATTAAACCAAAGGGCATCACTTTGTAACAGTATAGTCCTCGATCAGTAATGAACGAAGTGTGTTCCTGGTCGGGTTCATACATCGGGATTTGATTATATCTCGAGTATGCGTCCATAAAACTCAGGAGTTCGTGACCTGCAGTGGCATCAACAAGCTGGTCAATGCTAGGAAGGGGAAAGCTGTCTTTGGGACAGGCTTTGTTTAGGTCTGTAAAGTCAACACATGTGCGCCATGAGCCATTAGGCTTAGGCACGAGTACGGGGTTCGCTAACCAGTTGGGGTAAAACGACTCCCGTATAAAGCCGCAGGCAAGGAGGCGGTCGACTTCTTCTTTTAGCGCTTGGTACCTCGCGGGGTCCATTTTGCGGCGCTTTTGTCGGACACCTCGCACCTCGGGGTCAATGTTCAAGCGATGACACATGACTTGCGGAGATATCCCGACCATATCTGAGTGTTTCCAAGCAAAAACATCAAGATTTTGCTTTAAAAAGGTCGTTAATTGTTCTCTCTGCTGAAAATTTAATTTAGAACCAATTTTTATAACTTTGTTATTATCTACAGGATCTATAGGTACCTCAATGGTGTCTTCCACGGCTTGGGCTGCGACGGCGTGATCGAGGATTCTTGGATCCAAGTCTGGTTTATCTATGTGCAGCACCTCCTCGATTCTGAGGATCTCCTGGCGAGGAGGTGGCGCCTCCAACAGGTAGATAACATTTACCGTCTTTTTCTCCGCGAGTTTGACTGCTATGTTGTAGCACTCCCGTGAATCTGCTTGGACTCCCCACACAGAGCCTACTCCAGCGGGAGTAGGGAACTTCATTGTCAGATGATAGATCGAGGTTATGATCTTCATCTCCTTCAGGATCGGTCGGCATTATATGCAAAATACTGGTCGATTACCGCGACGTCAGCCATTGACTTGGCTGTTACATGGGCGGTTCCCAAAGTGATTGGGAGTTTGATCACTCCTTTTAACGTTATGATGTCGCCAGTAAAACCATAGATGCTCGACATCACAGGCCGCAGGTCCTTCTCCTGCAATCCCATTTGTTTGAAGGCTTGGAAGTTCAAAAGATTCACTGAACTTCCATTGTCGACAAGTATGTGGTGGACATTATCCCCGCCAATATTGGCGATGATAACTAGTGCATCGGAATGTGGGTGATGGACCCATCTCGCATCACTCTCCATAAAGGTGATGTCCTCGCATTCCCTCTTAAATAGTTTCTCGGGCCGCTCACTAAGATTGTTGACATCGGTGAACGACTTTTCTTTGGCTTCCCTGGCATAGCGCTCTTGTGACTTGCGAGAGTCTCCTGCAATATGGGGTCCTCCAATGATAGTTAAGATGTTGCGAGGCGTTCTGGAACCACTCGCATTTTGGTTTTCTCCTTTGTCATCCACTCGGGGATGACTTTCCTCGCCCTTCTTATACTTGTCGAACTTTCCTCTCCGAATCAGCTCCTCGATTTCATCCTGCAAGACCCAACATTCTAAGGTAGTATGACCAATGTCTTTGTGGTACTTACAGAATTTTTTGGGGTCTCTTCTGTCGCGATTTCCCCTGATGGGGGGTGGCTTCTTGAAGACTCCATTTCTCTCTTCGATTGCATAGATATGGTCTCGGGGTACCGCGAGTTCAGTATAATTGACGAAATGAGGTCCGCCCTTCCTCTTCGGTGAGGATTCCTTCTTGGGAGGAGACTTGGCCAACTTCAGACTTCGCTGTCTCCGCGGGCTGCGTCTCCTTGGGCTTCGGCCCCTAGAGTTCTTCCCTCGGGGACTGCGAGATCGTGAACGCGGTATTGGTGATTTGCGCTTGTCTTTGCCCTTCTCTAACTCTGCCAGAGAATTCTCAATTCTCTTGTGGGGTTCGGCCATGGCGAAGAATTCGACTAAGGATTCTGGCCTTCGAGCTTGTAACTCCTTCCAGAAGTCGGTCATCGGCAAAATACCTGTTATCAGCATACAAACAAGCGAAGACTCGGGAGCCTTCTCGACTTGTAAAGACTCACCAGGTTCTTGTTTGATGTTGGCCAAAGTCGTATAAGGCAGCCTATAGGTCATCGTAGCCTGGAAATGTGTGAGGAACAAGTCGACGAAGGTTTCCCATGTCGATATTGATGCCTCAGGCAATTGGGTAAACCAATCGTGGGCGTTCTCCTCGAGTGTTGCCGCAAGAATGCGGCATTTTGCAAGCTGTGGTACCTGATCCACCTCTATTATAGTATTGAATTTTTCAAGATAATCTATAGGATTAGAAGTACCTTTATACTTTAGGGATTTGGATTAGAAGTACCCTTGGGAAGTTGGGCTTGTCGCACTTCTGTAGTGAAGGGCGAGGTACCATGCAACTTGTATATGGGCTTTCGTTGCTGTTCGAGCATTTTCAAAGCTTGCAGAAGCATGCTTTGGTCAATTCCTTCAGTCGCAGGAGTCGGGGCTGCTGCGACTGCAGGAGTCGCAACTACTGCGGCGAGATTTGTTGGGACATTGATCCCAGTGGTCGCGATCGGCGCGGTAGGCGGGTTATTGTAAGTGTTGACACCTTGATCGTCCGCATGGGGATCATGGAGCGTCTCCGTATTATGAGGGGCACGAGAACGCGCTCTAAAAACTGCGTTGAGGTGATCACACAGATCACCTCGATGTGCCTGGTAATGTCCTCCCTGTTGCGTCTGTACAGTGCCGGACCTTGTATATCTACTCGGTGTACGACCATGCGATGACGAAGAGGCTGATTCTGCGTCGTTGTCTCTTGATGGTCGACTGCGAGGATTGCGTCGTTCAGGGTCTTCATCAACCTGCGTGCCTTGGTTTGGATACCTTACGGATTGATCCCTTGATGTTGGATGGTTCAGGTCCAAACCTTCAGGGTTGGTTCTTCGTTCCCTGCGTACACGGTTAGTATGACGTCTAGAATTTGTTACCTGAGGGTTGTCCGTGCGAGTAGCAGGAACTCGAGGGGGGCGTCGGGCCCGGTTTTGTCCATCTACTTCGGCCTGTAGTGCACGCAGTTGGTCCTGAATCGCAGTATATTGATCAGTGGTGAGCTGGTTGATTCCCTCGGATACCACTGCCGGAGTGACGAGGGAAAAATTCATGGTTGCTGGTGGTGTGGATGTGTCCCCGACTTGAGGGTTAGTTGTTTCTGGGAACAGGTTGAGAGGTCTGATATTGCTTCTCCCTACTCCGCCATTAATGACATCCACAGGCAGCATTCCAGCTCTGGATAATGGTACGTTCATCATCCCAATGTTGATGGACCCGTTTTTAGCTCCTCCTTTTGTTTGATTTCCAGCCATGATGGTATTTTTCTTGAAATGAATTAATATCTTCGTTCTGATTTCCCACAGACGGCGCCAAATGTTGTTGAGTGAATTTCGCAACACCAAATTATATGATATTATTAGTGACAAGAAGCAATTTACGTGAAAAGACAAGTGCGAGTATTCAACCTAGAATGGCGAGTACTCAACTGGGAATGAGAAATAGTTAACCAAAAACTGGAAAATAACAATGAGACAGAGAAATTATAGTGGTTCAGTCAGATTATGGTCTGCTTAGTCCACTGTAGCAAGAGATTCGTAGGTCGTATTTCACGGTGGATCACCCCTTTATATACAAAGCAGGTGTCCGATCAGTTGTACAAGGATTGCATTCATTGTTAATCCGTTTTTACACATTGAATTACAATAATTAAACTAAGCAACGTTATTAATAAATGAATGACAGTTACTAAGTTCATCAACGTATGCGTCTTCTGAATCTGCGAGTTGACTGTTCATATTCCGATGTTAAGCTCGCAGGGTTATCATTATGTTTAGGATGTCTGCGTCCTTAGGTAGTCGCTTCTTGTAGACATCGTATGTCGAGCTGATAGAACCTAGACATGCGAGTCTATATTGCATTATAAAGGCTGCAGGGTTCTTAAGATCAACTTGTATTTACATAGAATCGTTCTCCTGGTTTACACAAGGACAAGGGGAGGATGCTCGCATATATTCGATATATGCGATCTACTCTCTTGTTTCGGATGCGATTTGACTTCAGTCATACTCGCCACCTCTCGCTGGTTATATCTTAAGCGAGGTTTAAAACTTCGAAGAGTCCCTCAGGGACATCTCAGCTTTCTGTGGAAAATCTGAGTATACGTGTCCTTTAAGTAGGGGTCTGGTCTCGAGTTTCTAAGTGAGAGAAATCTCACTATAACAGATCACATCGATTTATCACACTTGAACCAGTATATATCTTGGTGTTGATTTTACTATTTATAATATTATTTTAATTATTTATGATTTTAAATAACTCTATTCATCTTTGTTTTTTCTCATTATTATTTTGTGTTTTTTATTTTTGTCATTACTAATTGTTGGTTGATAAAATTTTAATTAATTTAATTCTCCACTTTAGTCTTAATTTTCCCAAAATCTCTTTTGGTACATTGCCACTCCCAATGACCCCACACCACACACCACCAATTTTTATGGACCCCACTTGATTTTCTTTCTGTCTATCTCTCTATTAAAAGGGTTTCATCAAAGAAGCATTTCCAGCTTACTCACTCATTGATCTCTGTTTTCTCTTTTGGAGAAGCTACTCTCTCCTTTCTTTTCCTATCAATGGCAACAACAGAGACTAAAACAGCTGAGGTTAAACCAGAAATTAAACCAGAAGCTAAAGAAGTTGAAAAACATTCAGAACCTCTCAAGTATAAGGTATCAATCATAAAAATTATTATTTTTTTTAATGCACATACCATAAACACAAGAGTCTTTTCTACATGTTTCCTCTCAAAATTTTCCATTTGTGACTTTTTTTTTTCAGACATGGGTGTTGAAAGTCTCCATCCATTGTGAAGGCTGCAAAAAGAAAGTCAAGAAAATCTTACAAAACATCGATGGTAAGTTGTAACTCTGAAGAATTTTTTTACTTTTCATGCAAGGATGTTGTTCCTTCAATTTAATCCTCTGTGTTCAGTTCTTTCACCTCTTATATAATTTATATAACATCTCTAAACTTCATTATTTTCAGTTCTCATTTCTAGCATCAACTTAGCTTTCAGAGTTTCAAAGCTGAGTTTTTACATATTCTTATTTCATGATCATCTAGCTTAATTAAGACTCGTACGTATATCAATTTCTATTATGATTCTCAAAACCTAGGGTGTGATTCTTTTATGGGTTTTACAGGGGTTTATAAGACAGATATTGATTTAAAGCAGCAAAAGGTCACAGTGACTGGAAACGTAGACTCTCAAACTCTGATTAAGAAGTTGGTAAAAACAGGGAAACATGCAGAGCTTTGGCCTGATCCAAAAGCCGACTCCAAAGGGAAAAAACAAGGCAAGGGTAAAAACAAAGAGGTAGTAACAGTAGCAAAAGATGACCAAGAAAGCTCTGAGGAAAACAACCAGGGCGGCGACAAGGAAAATCAGACTGTCAAAGTTGAAGTCGTACAAGACTCTTCTGCCAAAACTACAGATGCATGTACTGTTCATGTTATTAGTGAAGGCAGTTCACCGGGAAAAACCGGTGCAAGTGGACAGGTCAAAGAGTTTAAGCCTGATCAGCACAAACAAACTGTGACCGTACATACGTGTAGTCCTTCGCCGGTGCCGGAGAAAAAGAGCGGTGGTGAACATGAGGCTCCGGCCGAAATTAACAATGCTAATGGTAATGCTGCTGCTGTTGCTGGCACTAGCGGTGGTGGTGGTAAAAAGAAGAAAAAGAAGGGGCAAAATGGTAATAACGTTGGAATTAGTGAGGTTGAACAACACGCAAGTAATGCTGCACCGGCACTTACTGGATCACATATTCCTTATCATGTTACTACTCATATCCAAGGCCCAGGTCCGATTCCGGTTTCAGCCAATTACAGCCCCACACGTCATCAGGAGTATCAGTACCCTCAGCACCAGTCCCATTATTACTACCATGAGCGTGGAGCCCCGGTACATGGGCTGAGCTACAGTACTACGCAGCCTACTAGTAGCTATAGTGCGGCCTATTATCCCTATTCTCATACGTATATGCACCAAGGCCCAATAATCGAGACGGAATCTCCGCCCTACGATTCGGACTCGTATTCACCTCAGCCGCCGGATTCGTTCGAGTTATTCAGTGATGAGAATCCAAACGGCTGTTCAGTCATGTAATGTTGAAGAGGAGAAAATTACCATGTTAACCCTTTATATATGTGGCAAACTTATACTACTTGTGTAAGCTCGTTTGGGTTGTGGGGGATAATTTTGTAATGTTATTGTGTAGATATAAAAAATGTGAAAGAAAAAGAAAGTAAAAGTAGTTTGAACTATGGGTAGTTTTTGAGGTTACTTTTATTAGTTGGTATTTGTGCTTAGCTTTAATTAGTGCTTTTTAATCTTTTGAGGATGGTTTATAGAAAAAAGTAACTAGCCTTGTAATGCTTAGTTGTGTTGTGGCCCATCTCTTTCTTTCTATCTAACGTGTAAAGTAAATATTGGTTTTTGGTTATTAATGACACATTGTAGGGTTAGTTTTAGGTACTACTAGTAGCAATAAATTTTAGTTTTTCTAAATGATGTCTAGCAAAAAAATAAAAAATAAAAAAATTGATGTCTAGAACTTGGTATTATTTTAAACCATTCTACCAGTAGTTATAAGTTATAGTTTTTTTAAATGATGACTAGAACTAGGTATTATTTTAATTTAATACACCAAAGTATGAAACTTAGTCAATTTATGTTACCCCATTTTCGAAGCTTTTGTTGGGTTCGGTGTTAATAATTTTTCTCATAGTGTTGTGAGTATGCTTGAATGTTCTGTAGGGTCTCGCTTCAAAAAATGAACACATCAATTATGATGTGTAAAGAAGAAATTTAATGTTGAAAATAGAAAAAAAGAAACTAAGTTAATATGCCAAATGACAACTTCGTTAATAGTTATAAAAAGAATCCATCTGTCTTTTTCCCTTTGCAAAATCTGATTAGTTACTTTTCAATGAAATAGTTGAAGAGTTTGAGCTATACAGATGTTTTTTCATTTGATGTGTTGATTGCATTAGAAGGGGAATCTTGAAACTTATATTAGTTTTCTACTAATATCTTTGCTTTATACTAAAACCATAAAGCTTTTGGACTGTTTTGATTGATCTTTTGTTTCTCTTTGTTTAATAGTGCTTGCTTTATTTTTTCAATTTACTTTCTACCTCCTTTTTCATATAAAATTTAGAGTATTCATTTTATAGAAAGGAGAAAAATTAATGCAGGCTAGCTAGTACAATTGCATATGGTCCTTTCATCATTTTGTTTGGGAGCACCTCTCTTGGTGTAGAAGGAACCTACCATGTATAAAATAAAATATTTATTAAAAGAAAACCATGTTGAAGATGTAGTCAGAAGCAGAATGTGCTTAGCTTATCTTATCTTTGACCGGTGTTTGACCTTTTTTGACCAAGAAATGGTTAATAATTTAAGATTTTAAAGGATGTTATTGATATCAATATAAATCTTAAAAGAATGACACTTGGTTAAGTCCAATGGCAAACATACCCAAGTATCTCTTCTCTACTTTTATGATTTTATTTATTTATATGGAGACTATAATTAAAGTCTAATTTCCAATGGCTATAGAGAAACAGAAGCAAGCATTCGATAGGTCGTATGTAAGGGTGTTTATAGAAAAACTCAATCCAATCTAATCTAATTAAAAAGTATAAATATTTTTTGTGAATTTGATTAGATTGAAAAATTTAAAATTCATACATATACTAATCAAATATTGATTTACATGCAAAAGTAACTGATCCACATTATGAGAAAATAGACTTTTGTCAGCATAATTTTGTATCAGGAATTGCACCGGCAAAAATCTACTAAATGTGTCGACAAATTTTTACCAGCGAGGAACTCTGTCGGTGAAAGTTGTCGACGCTTATTTGTCAAGGAAAGTAGTTTTTCGTTGCAAAATAAACCTTCGTCGGCATAGGTTGTTTTCACCAGCGTATAAACTCAACAATGAAATATGTGTCGTCGACATTTACTTGCCAGTTGAGCCTCATCGAGAAAGTTTTTCCAGCAACATACTGTGTCGACAAAACTTTCATGTGAAGCTGGATTACTCGTGAGAATGCTATGCTGGAACACTGGCAAAATTTTCCTACGAATGAGGATATACACAGAATAGTATTGTCGGCACATCAAACTGCACTGACAATACATGTTTTTTTTTTAAAAAAAAAATTTACCTTTTGCTGGCGCTGAAAAATGCCAAGCAAAAGATTTGTATAATTTGTTTCAAAAAAATAAATTGGTGCAATTGAACCAAATGTAAATGTAATTTTAATGTAAAATTTCATAATTCAAAATTTAAAATAATACACTAAGGGCTCATTTGGTGCAGTGTATTGTATTGTATTATATTAGTATTATTTAATACATTACTTATTATATTTCGTATTAATTTGTATTAATAGATTGTGTAAATTTATAATATATTTTCATTAAACTCGACCCCAACACTGACTACGAGTCGGGTCCGGGTTCGAGTCCTAGTCCAGGTCTAAGTTTTGGGTCCCAGGTCTGGTCTGGTCAGTATCTGTTCTGTGTCTAGGTCTAGGGTTCGGGTCTGGGTCTTGTCCCAGGTCTAAGTGTGGGTTCGGTCACGAGTTCTGGGTCCTGAGTCCAATCTCGATTTCGGGTCTGGGTGTGGGTTCGGGTTTGATTTCGAGTCTGGTTCTAGTTGTGGGTATGGGTCCGGGTCCTAGGTCTGGTCCGGCCTGGGTCCTGGTCTGGGTCCCTAGATCTGGGTAGGAGAATGAGGTTGACCCCGAATTCTTTAAAAATTTTATAATATAAGCTAATGCATACCATTTGTTATGTATTAAACAATACAATTTATATTGTATTAATAATTTTGGCTATAATAATTAATACAATACATTATTTTATTTAAACATAGTGTTATTTATTATTTAATACAATATCACCCTTATACATCGTACCAAATAAGCCCTAACATAATCTCGAGCACGTATTGTAATTACACCAAATTTAAGAGAGAGAGTCGTGAAAAGTTTTGTCCGCGCAAGGAAAATTTTTTCACATTTAATCCTAAAGTGAAACATATCGTTTCATTAAAGGGTCACATGTTTTCCCACCATTTCTTTAGTATATTTTCACCACGAAGGATGTCTCTTACATTTTTAACACTTTTGTCGATGGGTATTAGCGCCAACAAGTGTAAAAATTTACAAAAACAAAACTACCTATTTGATAGTTTATCTGTCATACTTTTGCCGACGTAATTTCTTACTTGCACTGACAAAGGATACAAATACCGACAAAAGTGATCGCCAGTAAAAATAATTACACAACCCAAAAAATAGTTTACTTTTGCCGACAAAGCTACCTAATTGTGCCAGTAAACTAGAACTTTTGCCGGCACAATTATATAATTTTGCCATAAAAAATGAGCTTTCTCGTAGTGTCAATTCATACATTTTTTTTTATATATATATATATACTGTTATGAATATATAATTTATATTTTAAAGACAAAAAATAGTAATTTAAAAATTAAATATATATGGTACATGTATTTTTTGACATTTAATATATCAAATATATATATATATTTATATATAGAAAATATAATTTAAAATAAACTATATTTGTTTATATACAATTATTATTTCTCTGAATTTGTTATTTTTAATTTATTTATTTTAATTTCTTGTTGGAGATATAAAATAATAATACTTTGTTTGTTTTATTTTGTTGTTACTCATGTAAAAATAATTTTTATTTTAATAATTATTAAATAATTTAATATTTTTTTTAAAATTTAAATAATTGAATATTAAAAAAGTAACTATTCAAAATAATTAATATTATACGTACTTTTGCAAATTTGAATTGATTGAATTAGATTTAAAATATAAAGAGTATAAATTAAATGCACTATAAATAACATAATGCAGACTAAATTGAATAAATCTTTTTAATTCTGTCAGCACAAATTTATTGTATATATAAATGTATTTTCTTTTGAAATCCTCATGGAAAATTCTAGATCATCATTTTCTTAATTAAAGAAAAAACACACACAATCATCCAATGACTCTCTTTACTGATATCTTTCAATCACTGAAAAGCTCTTTTTCATTTTATTCTCTTGGCCACTAGAAGCCTTGAAGGTCATTTGACATTCCAAAGCTTGACAAAGAGAACCTTATTGCTTATTCTTATTCTTCTGAGGAAGTGACCTTATAATTAGATGTGTCAATCTTGTAAAATTTCTCCAGGGGTATATTTTTTATATATATTTATTTTAAGAAAATATCAATAATTAAAGAATGTAATTTAGCTGCATTATGAAGATATATCTTACACGTTTGACACTTCCTAGCCTATTCTCCTATCCAAATATATATTAGCACTTAAAAAAGGGAGGTCTTTACAGAATTGAGCAAGACTAATCTTTTGATACGATGAGTACAAAATTGAAAATTATATGTAGTTTAGTAAATGATTGGATATTAACTTAAATAAAAGGTTATTGCATTTCCCATAATGTTTTTGTGTGAGAGTGATTCTAATTCTAATACATTCTATGTCACATTTTGAGCTTGGAAGTGTGGTCATGATGAACGAATTTAGGCACAACAATATTAGATGTAACATTTGAAAAACATTTCACAAGTCGAGCATGAAATTTAAGGCCATATAATATTTGAATATTATCAATGGGACATCACAAAAATCTTACTTTATTGATTTTACTACTTTTTACTTCGTACAACAGCATCTGCTTTTATATATTTTTTTTAGCACATCATTTGAATATTATATTTTTAATGTATTTTATTATTTTAAAAAATAATTGGATGTACTAATAGTTTTATATTACACATATATATTGTGAAATATAATGATTTAAGCTATAAATAACCTATCACTATGTGTAGGCTAACTAAGTAATTAAGGTAAAAAAAAAAAAAGGAATTTTTTCTATTTTAAACTAAAATTACTCAAAATAAACTTTTATACTACAAGAATAAAAAATAAATATTTATAGGATTTAATATTTACTAAAATATTATTTTTTAAATTTTTTATTTACAAAAATATAATAGAGAAAAAAAATTAAAAATGATAGTTATTAGGCAGGCGCGTGAAAGACACGCGTGACTTGAGAAAACACTCAAACAAATTAATAGATGCAAGTTATTAATCGACACATGTAAAATCAAATGATAGGGACTAATATTTACTTTTATTGGTTTTGACAAACACTACCAAGACTACTTCAATAATAAAAATTAATTCTATAAAAATGTACACAAAAATATATATTTTATTCAAATTGAGATAAAATGTGGTGTTAGGGATTTTTTTTTTTTTTTTAAAAAAAGTAGTGTCAGCAACTTTATTCATTAGAGACTTTGCTTTAATAAACAATTTTTATTTATAACATACAAAAAATAATATTACATTCAATTTTATTTGGTAAATTATATTGTAATTACTTTATATGTTTACTATTAAATTATTATTTTGAGTATGTATTTTTGTAGGGTGATAATAATTAAATAAATTAATTAAAATAAAATAAAAAAATATTAATCATAATACAGTCATATATATATAATTTAGGAAGATTATTTTAGAAATACTCAAAAACAACAAAAATTTTACGTTTTTAAAAAATTCTTATTTTTTTTACCTTTTATTGACTTTTTTCTCTTAGAAACCGTTGTTTTTAGGTTGTTCTACAAAAGACCATTGTTTACACGTTTTGAAAATATAGCATAACTTTACGGCAACATAAAAATAATGTTATTTTCACTCTAAAAAATCACAAATCCGTAAAAATATATATAAAAAAAATCGTAAATTTTTTGTTGCTTTTTGTAGTTGTTTTATTGTTGTTGTTTAATAGTAATTTTCATGTTGTTCTCTATGTGATGTAAAATTATTTTTTTTTGAGTTGCTTTAGTTGTTCTTTAGTTATTTTAAACATAGTTTTTTTATAGTTGTCATTAGGTTATTTTTCTGGTTAATTTGGGTTGTTTTATAATTTATTTAGTTGATTTATAATTGTCGTGAGTTTGTTTTCTCTTTATTTTTAGTTGTTTTCTTATTTTTTGCTAAGAGAAGTGTAATTTTTAACTTTAAAAGCGTAATTTTGTAAATAAAAATTTTAAGTCATAAAATTGTACATAAGATATAAAGAATAATATTTTTGAAAATTTCCCTTTAAAAAATAAATAAAAACAACACAAAAATAAAAAAAAAATATGTATATATTCATTTCTATTGAATAAACAACTAAATAATAACAAATAAACAATTGTATAACAATTCCACTACAATATGTAAACTACATGGACATGTAAATAATTTCAAAAATTGTATCAACTCCAAAGAAAGAAAAAACAACACAAATGTATAAAATAAATTTACAAGCAACTACAAAACACTTGTATACCAACTCAATAATGCCGATAAAAGAACTAAAAATATACTCATTTTTCTACTTGTTGAACAACTTAATAACAACAAACAAACAATTAAATGACAACAATACATAAATATACAAATCAATATTGAACATCAACAAATTGTGCATTCTGACACACTCAAATCGCACACACTATTTATAAAAATGATGTGTTTTTCATATATGATTATCTATAGTTGAAATTTAATACATATTATTGTGTGTAAAAAGTGTGACATTTATTTTTGTGTCTCTAGCTTTACTCAAACTCATTTCGTACGATTTATTTGATATTTTAATTTCAAAATATATTTATTTTGCTTGATTTGCTAGAAGTTAGAAATAAGTTAGTTCCTAGATGTATTATGTGGTCAAAATATATTTGAATAAAAAATTTTATTTATTATTATTATTTTTAGTTTAAATTTTTTTTATTATAATTTTTTTATTTCATTAGCTATGAGGTATGTTTTTATTATTATTTATGTTTAAAAATATTTATTTTAATTTTAAATAGTATAATTTTATTTATTACTATTACTTTGTATCAAAATTATTTTTTAATGAATGTTTTGGTCAACCAAAAAACTATAAAAATACAACTACACAATAATTTTTATAATTATATAAGCAAAATAACTAAAAATCAATAAATATTGTCTACAACCTAAAAGCAATGTAAAAATAAGCAATTTAAACAAACATCAATACACTGCGTAAACTAAAAAAAAAAGACACTAATTAATCACAAAAATAAAAATAAAAAAAACAACTATAAAACACTTGAACACCAACTCAAAAACATACATACCTATGGAAAAATAAATATATACTAATTTTCTTTTGGTTGAACAACTAAATAATAATGAGATAACAACCCTGATGTAATATGAAAAATTATTAGAAATCGACAAATTGTGTTAACTTAAAACACACACACACACAAAACAAATAACAAATTAAAATAAAATTAAAAACAACTACAAATAACTTGTACATCAACTCAAAAAAGTATGTGCCCAAGAAAAATTAAATATATACTTATTTAATATAGTCTGATTTGATATTTTATCTTGGTTATATTTTAGGATTATTTTATAAATACTAAAAAATTGACAAAGTTTACATTTTAGAAATTTATAGCTTTTGTTTTACAAAAATAGGAAAGATTATTTTTTGTTGTTGTTTTCATGTTGCTGCTATGAGAACTAATATTCTTTTCTTGAAAAAAAGTGAAAAATAGAATCTGATAAAATGTAAAAAAAAAAAAATCCTAAAAAAAGTCTAGTTTTAAGTAATTTTTGTGTAAATTTTCTTGACATTTTTTTTATTTGATTTGTTAAGAATTAGTAATAAGCTAGTTGGTGGTTATGTTAAATGTTTAAAAATACATATTTCTATATGTAAAAATAAGAAATTAAATTAAAGTCATCTAATATTTTTATAAATTAATATGATATATTTTCATTTAAAAATATTTTTTTTGTTAGTTATTTTTATATAAAAAATAAATAAATAACATTTATGACATATTTGAAAAAAAAAAAGAAAAAGAAAAGAAGAAAAATATATGACATATTTCTTTAGAATTAAAATAAAGACCTACGTAAAAAAAAGTAATTTTTTTTTAAGGAAAAAAAATAATAAAATGTTAAAATAATAATAATATTACTCTACGTCACTTCCAAATTTCAAACATTAACACACCTAACACTATTCTTTTTTTTTTTTTAAAGGATTTTTTATTCTTTCTCCAATTTTTTTTTATATTTTATTGAAAATAAAAGTCTGAACTACTCATTAAGTGACATCCCAACGCGCCAAATGGCGCGTCCTCTCCCATCAGCAGCAAGCGGGGCCCACACACATCAGTCATTCTCTCCTAAACTACTTGACAGTGACACCGTATAAAAGTAAAAAAAAAAAAGAAAAAAAAATGTATTCAACCAAAAAAAAAAAAATCAAGAGACTTTTTAGTCAATTTTTATAAATTTTCCAAAAAAAAAAATGTAAAGTAACTAAAACACTCATTAGAAAGAAACTATTTTTTGTAATTTTTTTTTATGTGTAATTTAAAAATTAAGAAATTTTACCATATTTATTGAAAGTGCTATCAGTGTAACCTCTTAGCCTTTTATTATAAACTAGGAAACAAATCACTCTTCGCGTGTAGTTGTATTTTTATTTAGTAATAATTATGTTATAAAAATAGCAAATTTTAAATTTTGATATTTTAATATTTTTGATATAATTTTTTTTTTATTAGAAAAATTAACTATTTTATAATATTTTGGGCTTTTTTTATTTTTACATTTCAGGACAATTTTTTTTTTCCAGAATTCTACATAAAAACCCCTATTGCAACTAGCGCTGCAACCTAAATTGCAATAAAAAATCGTATAGAAACCCCTATTGCAACTAGCGATGAAACCACTTTAGAAACCCAAACCGTAAATTTAAAAATAAAGTTAAAAAAACAGTATATAAAGTAATTCCCCTAATATATTTTACTTAGAAAAATAAATTAATATCCTACAAAATAAAGTCCTGAAAAGAAATCATTGATAAATTTATAGAAATCTTATGATACGATTTCAAAACTGTTATCATCACTGTACTTCACTTGTATATATTCGCTACAACATTAAATTTGTTGTCATTGTCGTATCTCAATTATAGTCGCCTATTCCACTTTAAGTTACAACTAACTTTACTAATAAGTTTGCTCTGTACATAAAATAAATAAGTCAATTAGTTAACTGCTCACTTTTTATAAATAAGTAAATTATTTTGTTATAAATTCATCACTTGTGTATTTCCAAATACTTTGACAGATGAATTACTCAATAGATTTTGAATATCCAAGAAATTTCTAACTCTTGACCGAGGTTTTCAGCAACCGATTAAATAATATATAGGAAAGGCTGTAGGAAGTTTAATGCATGCGATTTTTACGTGGTTGGTGTATTAATGAGCCTTAGTCCACGATTCTTTGTTATTAATGAGATTATTTATTACAGAGAATGTTCTTGGTGAATTTCTCTCCTATTTTCTCTCTTTGATTCCTCTGAACCCAGAATCCTCAACCCCTGCCTCAGTGCGTTTGTGGGGTATTTATAGTATTTTTCTGGGGTGATTCCTAGGAATGAATCACTTGTCTTTCTATCCAGGCTTAACAAGGGCACATATTCCCAGCATATACAAAATAGGAAATATGCCCATGACTTGGATAAAATGACTTAGAGTTTTCGTGGATGTTTTTTTCCTTTTCGATAATCTATGTTTCTTGGCTGTTACATTGAGGTGAACAAAGAAGAAATTTTTTGGATCGAGTTTAAATTTAGAAAAATTGGTGCGTTTTGTTACCACTGTGGCCGACTTGATCATCTACATCGTAGATGCTCTTTCTCTAGCCTAGATTCTTTTACTAGCTTGAATGGGTCATACTTCCCGTTATTTGGTCAATGGCTCAACATCGACTCCTCATACTCTCACTGTTCCTTCGACAAACCTATCTCTTCTTCGGTGCCAATTGATCCAAAGGGAGTGACTGACCTGGTTCTCCCCCAAGCCATGCAACCGTCATCATCTTCCCGACGTGTGATTAAGAACAGAGATGGTGGTGCTCCAATCATCATTGCCAGTCGTGCTTAGGTCTCGAGAAGATGGAAAATGACAACTCCTAGGCCTTGTTCGGTTGAATCCAGAGGAATTGAGGTGATTTGGCTTCCCGAAATTCCCAAACGCACGCCTGAAAAGCTCTTTACCTCTACTGGTAATACTGCCACTTGTGGAAGAGCTGTTGAAGATAAAGCTGAGGTGGACTCCCCTTATTTTAAGATAGATCATTTGAATGAGAGGGGCCCATGTGTTCAAAGTGGATTTTCATTTGAACTTCTCTCATCCTTGCTGGCAAAAAATGTGGAGATTGGTTTTTGACCCACGGTTGGGGCTAAATGAATGCCATAATATTATGTAACACCTGTTGGGTTTGATGCCCTAAATAAAACTCATTTCAATATAATCAGATTTACTTATTAATATAGATTAGAAATAACATTTAATGTTGCATGGTTCACATGATTTATTTCATGATTATATGTACATAATGTATAAATTCATCTGAAACCCTTTTCACATACTTGATCCTGTTTATTGTGCTGTCAACACATTGGAAAGTAAACATGACTATGTGAATAAAGTTTCCTAGATTTATCAGACATAGGGTTTTTACTGATATGATAATCTACAACAGAGTTTACTTGCATTTGGAGAAGTGCTATGTTCTTTCCAGAGCATTGGTTAAAGTAAAACTTAGGTTGGATGCATGGAGTATGCATCGGAAGGGACCGATATTGAACTTTGATTTAGATTTATTAAACTTACCGTAATATCTATTCAAGTCAATATCGCCTAGTTGATCCTAGATCAAATGTTCTTAATCCTGTTATGATTAGGCTCAATCTTGAAAGGCTATTCGTGTTCTTTTTTTTGTTAGTTAAGCCTACTTTTAGGTCAGGGTGATACGTACATTTTGGGAACACGGTAGTGCAATTGAGTGGGAGCGCTAGCATAAACATGGAATTATAGCTTCTATCTGACGAATAGTAAGCAAAGGATGATCTCCTTCGAGCTTGACCAAACGAACATAAATGGTGGAGTACTCATTTCACATAAGCTGAAATATCCTTTATATGGGGTCAAGTGTTTTAAGGATAAAATACATTGTAGGGTGTAACGGTAATCGAATCCCTTTACAGTGTAGATCATTCATATAGAGGATCATTGATCACATTAGGATTATAACAATGGATAACTAATGATGCATCTATAAGATGGAACATATAGAATATTCTATATACTAAGAGTGCAATTCTAAGTTCTATGCGTGGATTCAACGAAGAATTAATAAGTTAGTGATTTTAGTGATAAATTCTTGATCTACTTATTGGAAGCTCGGTTATATAAACCCATGGTCCCCACACTAGTTGAGATAATATTGCTTGTAAGACTCATATAATTGGTTTTGATTAATCAATTATAATTCTCAATTTAGACTATGTCTATTTGTGAAATTTTCACTAAGTAAGGGCGAAATTGTAAAGAAAAAGTTTTAGGGGCATATTTGTTAATTATGATACTTTGTATGGCTCAATTAATAAATATGATAAATGACAATATTATTTAATAATTATTTATAGTTATTAAATAGTTAGAATTGGCATTTAAATGGTTGAATTTGAAAATTGGCGTTTTTGAGAAAATCAGATGCAGAAAAGATAAAACTGCAAAATTGCAAAAAGTGAGGCCCAAATCCACTTGTATAGGGCCGACCACTTTTGTAGGAAATTTAAACTGATATTTTCATTATTTTAATGCCAAATAATTCAAACCTAACCCTAGTGGAATGCTATAAATAGATAGTGAAGGCTTCAGGAAAATTACACTTTTCTTCTGACACTTCTGATTCAGAAAAACCTGAGCCTTCTCTCTCCCTATCTGGCCGACCACTCCCTCTCTCTTTCTTCCTTCTTAAATTTCGAAATCCTTAGTGTATGTGTAGTGCCCACACACAGAAAGTGATACCTCAACCATAGTGAGGAAGATCGTGAAGAAAGAATTTCAGCAAGAAGGAGTTTCAGCATCAAGGATTCAGTGAAAGAGATCCAGGTTCAGATATTGATAATGCTCTGCTATAGAAAGGAATCAAGGGCTAGATATCTGAACGGAAGGAGTCATTCTATTCCACTGCACCCAATGTAAGGTTTCCTAAACTTTATATGTGTTTATTTCATTGTTTTAGAAAGTTCATATTTAGGGTGTTAATCAACATACTTGTGAGTAGATCTAAGATCCTCGTAAAATAAATTCCAACAACACCCTAACTAGCATAGGCGCGTTAACGTGATTTTAAACATACTGTGCAGCTCGTTGCTAATCAACGAGGTTAATGAAAATCGTGATTAATTAAAATTTTGCTATTTAATTAAAACTTATAATATTACATACAAAATATTTCGGGATCTTGTTTACAAAATACTTTACAAAAGTTTGCTAGTCATTTACAAAATATTTATCGCCCAACGACTAACAACAAAAGCCCTAATGTCCCGAGAATCGTACGCTCCAGGCCTAACAGCCCCGACATGTACAATCTTCATCTGCTCGTCCTCACGGTTCCTCGGCCTTAGCCTTGCCCTTACCTACCTATAAACATAGCACTATGAGTCGACAGACTCAGTAAGAAAAGCATAAATCATATAACATACATAAATCCCGGGTTATGATCAGACGCCCATACCCCTGACCACAACCCTAATCCCCGTGTCCCACACGGTACTGAGTCACGAATGTTCGTACGACGCTACTTTTGACATAGTAACAACGTATACTCGGTACGCTAGTCATACTCTAGCTATACTGATGTGCTACTGTATCAGCTTATACTCTGTACGCTAGTCATACTCTAGCCGTACCGATGTGGTACTGTCAAATAGTACGGTGCTAATGACTATAATATCAGCCTATACTCGGTACGCAAGTCATACTCTAGCCGTACCGATGTGATACTGTCAAACAGCACGAAAGCCAACATACATATCTAATGTAATCTAACAGGCTCACTAACATTCACGGTAAACATGTAAATACATATACATGTTGTTATACTAATCTTACCTCGATTCCGAATTCAGGTGTGCCGGTCAACCTGAGTGGAACAAAACAAAGCTTCATGCACAAATACAAAAATCACCACTGATGAGCCAAGCTTGAGTTTAAAAACTCCAAGCTTCTCATCCGACTAATTAGCCCTTAAAACCTGCTTAAATCAGTTTAAATAAACATAATATAACTGCAGAAAACATCCCCAACCACAAACAACATCCAAAGTAGCTAAATCACCATTTCACCATTAAAACCCAAGTTTTGAGTTCAAACTCCAAACTTACTTAAATCCAACCGACAACCATTATAACCTGATTAAATTAACACAATTAAACATACTTTAAACTCTGAACACAACAACAATCAACCACAGAAACCACAACAAGCATAAACTCAAAACATGCAAAATTTCTTTTCCTTACAACTCAAGAAATAAAGAACAAGTTACAAAAAAACTTACCAAGAACTTGAGCTTACTAAAACCTTGAGAAAACAACTTGAATTTCAAAGGAAAACACCAAACCCTTGCTTCTCAAAGGGGGGCCGAAAGAGAGAGTGAGATTGAGAGAAAAAAGTGATTTTTCTTGAACTTTGTTTTTCCTTTAAAATGAGACAAATGTCCTTTGTTTTAATCAAATAAAACCAATTAATTAAACTTTAAAATCATATTTTAACATTAACTAGAAATCACAAAAGACAAACTAAGGCTTGGTAAAATGACAATTTTGCCTACCCATACTAATAGTCACTAAAGGTCACTAAAGGGGTATTTTGGGAAATTCTAAATTCCCGACTAATTCTGACATTTCTAATGTCTAACTAAACTGCCCCGCTATACTAAAATACTAAAATATGATTCTACTGAGCCATACACCGCGTTCCAATGTTGCTGGGCACCGAACATGCAAAAATATGAAATTTCTATATATGACATATAAAATGCATTCTGAACTCAAATAAATCATCATAAATAATTATTTTAATATCAGTAAATAATTTCCATAATTAAATCCTATTTATCTGCTAATTTCCAAATTAAACTAAGCGGTCTTTACAACTATCCCCCCTTAAAAGGATTTCGTCCCCGAAATCTAACCTGAATAACTCTGGATATTGGGTTCTCATGTCTGATTCTAACTCCCAGGTGGCTTTCTCCACCTTGCTGTTTCTCCAGAGTACTTTGACCAAAGCTATGGTCTTATTTCGAAGGACTTTATCCTTTATATCAAGGATCTGTACTGGCTGTTCCTCATATGACATGTCTGGCTGCAGCTCAAGGTTCTCATAACTAAGTATATGAGCAGGGTCTGAAACGTATTTTCTCAACATAGAGACATGAAATACGTTGTGAATTGCTGAAAGAGCTGGAGACAAAGCTAACCGATATGCCACTTCTCCAACCTTCTCGAGAATCTCAAAAGGTCCTGTAAATCTAGGGCATAACTAGCCTCTTTTCCCGAAACGTTTAATCCCCTTCATTGGAGATACTCGTAAAAACACATGGTCCCCTACTTGGAACTTAACATCTCTGCATTTCGGATCTGCATAACTCTTTTGCCTACTCTGAGAGGCAAGCGTTTTAGCTTTAATTTTCTCAATCGCCTCATTGGTCCGCTGCACTGATTCCGGACCTTGATATTTTCTCTCCCCTGTCTCATCCCAGTGGATGGGAGATCTACACTTTCTACCATACAACATGTTAGTGTCTTTATTTTGTGACAGTGTTTGTTCTGTTCAATGTCTAGTCGTATCCGGATTTTTAGTCTGTTATATCTGCACTAGCGTTCTGTTACGTGAGTTTTAGTTAAGTATTAGTTAGTGCCAGGTGGACTTATTTTGTGGATATATAAATAGTCGGTTTCTGTTAGTAAAGTCTTTATCAATTAAATCGTTCAGATAGTTATTTCGGTTGTGTGTGGAGATAGAGTTGTATCTTGTTTCTTGTTGTTGTGAATACAGGTCAGATCTTGGAGCTTGAGGATGTTCATCAATGGCGGAATGATCTGAATCTGAAATTGCTGAGTTCAAACTGAAGGGAGTTCAGTGTCATCTTCATCATCAGATCTGAAGGGATTTCAGGTTGAAGACGTGTTGAAGAAGAGCTCAGTTGCTGCACAAGGAATTGTGCATTGACAATCAGTGTTCTTGATTGTTGTTGGTAATTCATTACTAATTGCTGTTAAGGTTGTATTTGATTCCTTTAGAGAGAATTGGAAATTGTAATATGAACCTTTGAGATTTAGTAGATGAATTTACCCTGGTTCGGGGAACCCAAGCACTAGTCGGCTGAGATGTGTTCTCAGTGCAGATGAAGCTTGTAAATTGTTGTGTGATTTACTGCTTGACTATTAATTCATGTTCATAATTCATATCTTGAAATCAATCAATCTAAAGATAATCAACTTGGTAATTTGGATCATTAAAATCTACAAGTTGCACTTTCACAACAGTTCATAGGGAGCCATTCCTATCGTACTCTGATAACTGTTGTTGTACGAAAATTCTATCAACGGCAGATACTTACTCCAAGAGCCTTCAAAATCCATAACACAGGCTCGTAACATATCCTCCAATATCGGAATCGTCCTTTCGGACTTCCCATCTGTCTGAGGATGGAATGCTGTACTAAATTTCAGTTTCATACCCATGGCTCGTTGCAAACCCTGCCAAAACTTGGAGGTGAACTTCGGATCCCTATCTGAAACTATAGACTTTGGTACCCCATGAAGCCTTACTATTTCTTTAACATACAACTCTGCCAACTGATCCACTGAATAAGTTGTTTTAACTGGCAGAAAATGAGCAGACTTTGTGAATCGATCTACCACAACCCAGATAGATACGAACAATCCTGTGGTTCTTGGTAATCCAACCACAAAGTCCATTGTGATGTCCTCCCACTTCCATTCAGGTAGGGTTAAAGGCTATAACAACCCTGCCGGCCTCTGATGTTCAGCCTTGATTTGTTGACAGGTTAGGCATCTCGATATGAATTCTACCAAATTCTTCTTCATTCTGCTGCACCAGAAGTAAGGTTTTAGATCCTGATACATCTTGGTTGTGCCGGGATGTAGGGAATATGGAGTGGTATGAGCCTCCTCGAGAATTTCGTTTCTAAGTTCCACACTATTTGGAACACAAACCCTGGCTTTAAACAGTAACATCCCACTGTCTGACACTGAAAAATCTCTGGCTTGACTAGCTGAAACCTCTTCTCTTATTTTTACTAACTCTGGATCAGTCATCTGAGCGACTTTAATTCGTTCTAGCAGATCAGATTACAACGTCAAGTTGTGAAGCTTGCCTACAACAAACTCAATGCTAGTTCTGACCATGTCCTCTGCTAACTGAGGGGAAATCTGAATCATACTAGCTACTTGCCCGGGACCCTTTCTGCTAAGGGCATCGACCACTACATTGGCCTTCCCAGGGTGATAAAGGATCTCACAATCATAATCCTTTACCAACTCCAACCAACGCCTTTGTCTCATATTCAAGTCTTTCTGAGTAAGGAAATATTTGAGACTTTTATGGTCGGTATAAATTTTGCACCTTTCCCCATAAAGATAATGCCGCCAAATCTTCAAAGCGAATACTACTGCGGCCAATTCTAGGTCATGAGTCGGGTATTGCTGCTCATAATCTTTTAACTGACGGAAGGCATAAGCGATAACCTGATCGGCTTGCATCAGCACACATCCTAAACCCTGTCTGGATGCATCACAATAAACCACGAACTTTTCTTTGTCAGAAGGCAAAGCTAGTACTGGAGCTGTAATCAACCTCTGTTTCAGCTCCTGAAAACTAGCCTCACATTTGTCTGACCATACAAAACGCTGATTCATTTTGGTGAGCTCGGTTAAGGGTGTTGAAATTATAGAGAACCCTTCTACAAACCGACAATAATAACCGACTAAACCTAAGAAGCTTCTGACTTCTGTCACTGTTTTCGGTCTTGGCCAATCCCTGACGGATTCTATCTTTCCTGGATCCACCTTAATCCCATCCTTGCTAACAATATGCCCTAGAAAGAAAACCTGAGATAACTAGAATTCCCATTTCTTGAATTTGGCATAAAGCTTATGTTCTCGAAGCCGTTGCAGAACCATTCAGAGATGTAGCTCATGCTCCTCTTCTGACTGAGAGTACACAAGGATATCGTCGATAAACACAATCACACAGGTATCGAGGAAATCCTTGAATACTCTATTCATCAAATCCATGAATGCCGCAGGAGCATTGGTTAGTCCAAACGACATAACCAGAAATTCATAATGTCCATACCTAGTACAGAAAGCCGTCTTTGGAATGTCCTCCTCTCGGATTCTCAACTGATGATAGCCCGATCAAAGATCAATCTTTGAAAAGACCGTCTTCCCCTGAAGTTGATCAAAAAGATCATCGACCCTGGGTAAATGATATTTATTCTTGACTGTTAGCTTATTCAACTCCCGATAGTCGATGCACATTCTCAGAGACCCATCTTTCTTCTTGACAAACAATATCGGAGTTCCCCAGGGTGACACGCTAGGTCGAATAAACCCTATGTCAAGCAACCCCTAGAGCTGAATTTTTAATTCCTTAAGTTCAGCTGCAGCCATTCTATAAGGAGCCTTGGAAACTGGTTCCACTCCAGATGCTAAATCAATAACAAAATCAATTTCCCGCTGAGGTGGTAAACTCGGAAGTTCTTCAGGAAAAACATCTAAAAATTCTTGTACCACCTGAATGTCTTTTGGCCGAATAGGGTTAGGCCGAGTGGTGTCTACAGCCACAGCCAGAAACCCTAGACATCCCTCACACAATAACTCTTTAGCTGATAAGGCCGAAATCACCGAGATCCGAGATCCCTAAATCGAACTGACAAAAACAAATGGTTCTTCACCGTCTGGTTGGAAGATTACCATCTTCCTCTTACAGTCAATACTGGCTGGATATTTGGATAGGAAATCCATTCCCAGTATGATATCAAAATCTGCTAAGCTCATTTCTATTAGGTCAACACTTAACTCCCTATCATCAATTCTGATCGGCATAGACCTAATTCACCTTTTGGAGATAACTAACTCTCCTCCAGGTAATAAGGTTCCAAACCCTGATTCATAACTATCGTGCGGTCTATCCAATTTACTAAAGATTCTGGCTGCCACATAAGAATGAGTGGCCCTAGAGTCAAACAGTACAGAGAAGTAAAAGTTATTGACCGAGAGCTGACCTGTCACCACTGAAGGGTTGGCTTCTGCGTCAGCCTGAGTTATGGCAAACACCCTTGCTAGAGTGGGTTTCGCTGGAGCCTTTGGTGCTTCAATTCTGAGTTGAGGGCAATCCCTCTTGTAATGCCCTGACATGCCACACTGAAAGCACCCTTGTCCTTTACGCTCCCCCAGATGGTGCCTTTTACAACTGGGGCACTCTGGGTAAGTATATCGGGTCTCAGAACTACCCTGGCGACTGCCTCGACCCTGGTTCCCCCGGAACCTATTATTCTGACCTGAGCCACCGGTTGCAGTGGATGCTTTCCTTTTTTGATCCATGGCCGAACCACTACCTCCCCTGCTAAAGCCTGATGCAGGAGGGGTAGGAGCCCCGCCAACCACTGGAGTCCTAGCAGACTCTGTCATGCACCCAACTGCGCCCTCAGCTCGTAGTGCCGTTTCCACCATTTCAGCATAGGTGGTTTTTTTGTCGATAGTAATCATTAGGTCATGTCTAATTTTTGCATTCAATTCATCCAGATATTTCTCCTTTTTACTGAAATCGGTTGGCACAATTCCCGAGGCCAACCTTGCTAAATGATAAAACTAGGTCGTATACTCTGTAACACTCATGTTTTCCTTCTGAGTCAAGTGAGTGAACTCTTTTCTTTTGGCACTTTTGACGGCCTCATTATAGTACTTGGCATTGAAAAGTTCCTTGAACTTTTCCCAGGTCATCGTTGTAACATCGTGTATCATGGACACCATGTCCCACCACACTAGCGCTTCTTCTTGAAACTGAAAAAGTGGCACAGACCACTCTATCATTCCCGGTGATGCCCATGAAATTCAATATCTTAGTGATCACAGTTAGCCACTGCTCGACTTTCATAACATCCGGACCTCCCAGGAAAACTGGAGGTGCCTGCTTATGGAACCTTTCATACAGAGGTTCCATTCGATTCGCTGCACTATTAGTTCGGCCTGGGCAGCATGGGCAGGTGCCACTGGAATTTCTGGAGCAGGCACTGCAGGAGCACTCTACTGTCTCAATCACTGGATTTCATTATCTTGTTCCTCAATTGTGGCTTACATTTCTACAAACCTGTTTTCCCAATTCTGGGCTTCCTGAGAAACATGGGCAGCCTGGACAGCCTGTGGCGGGTTAGCATCACCCCGACCACGTGCCCTGCCTCTAGGACCTCTACCTCGGCCTCGAGCATTTAGGGGAAACTGAGCTCCCCGACCTTCATTTGATCCGACCGAACTTCCCTGACTCCTAGAATTTTTCATGGCGTCCATCTAGTCTGAACAGCCTGCGTAACCAAGCGCTAGCATGGTCAGATCATGATAACCGAGAACTTACTAATGCCGCCTATTTGGAAATTAAAAACATCCGCCTATTCTACTATCAGGCTACTAACATGCTTCCTATCAGGCTTTTCTTAAATCATACTATTTAAAATTAAACTACTAAAGCAATAAAAGCTCACTGAACCGTGGAACGAGCTAACTGCTGATGATGATTGTACATGTCGTGCCGATCTTCGAAAGACAACCTGGCAGCTCTGATACCAAATTGTAACACCCTAACTAGCATAGGCGCGTTAACGTGATTTTAAACATACTGTGCAGCTCGTTGCTAATCAACGAGGTTATAAAAATCGTGATTAATTAAAATTTTGCTATTTAATTAAAACTTATAATATTACATACAAAATATTTCGGGATCCCGTTTACAACATACTTTACAAAAGTTTTCTAGTCATTTACAAAATATTTGTCGCCCAACGACTAACAACAAAAGCCCTGATATCCTGAGGATCGTACGCTCATGGCCTAACCGCCCAACATGTACGATCTTCATCTGCTCGTCCTCACGGTTCCTCGGCCTTAGCCTTGCCCTTACCTACACATAAACATAGCACTGTGAGTCGACAGATTCCGTAAGAAAATCATAAATCATATAACATACATAGATACTGGGTTATGATCAGACGCCCATACCCCTGACCACAACTCTAATCCCCGTGTCCCACACGGTACTGAGTCACGAACGTTCGTATGACGGTACTTTTGACATAGTAACAACCTATACTAAGTACGCTAGTCATACTCTAGCTGTACCAATGTGTTACTGTATCAACCTATACTCGGTACGCTAGTCATACTCTAGCCGTACCGATGTGATCTTGTCAAATAGTACGGTGCTAATGACTATAATATCAGCCTATACTCGGTACGTTAGTCATACTCTACCCGTACCGATGTGATACTGTCAAACAACACGAAAGCCAACATACATATCTAATGTAATCTATCAGGCTCACTAACATGCACGCTATGCATGTAAATACATATGCATACTGTTATACTAATCTTACCTCGATTCCGAATTCAGGTGTGCCGATCAACCTGAGTGGAGCAATCTGCTCGGCAAATTATAGGCTCCTAAATCACATTAATCACAACACTGATAAGTGATACGCTAAATCACTTCCCGGGGACTTAAACTTGAAACTTAAAGTTTCCCTATCGATAAATAACATGGCAATACCCTAAATAACACAAAAATGGGAAAAACTAAGGTTCCCAAATTTGCCCCAACCGGTAGACCGGTTCCCCAACTGAAATTTCGATTCCGAGAGGAAATCATGGAAGCCAACCAAAATTCCGGTTCCTACAGGCCTCTCTGAACTGGAACTCCGGTTCAGTGCAGGAAACACTAAAAATTCTATAACTCGACCAAATCAGCCCCAAACCAATTCAAACTTTGCAGACCAGTTCTATACACCCTAGATAACATATTTAAGGCAACAAAACAGAGCTTCATGCACATATACAAAAATCACCATTGATGAGCCAAGCTTGAGTTTAAAAACTCCAAGCTTGCTCATCCAACTAATTAGCCCTTAAAACCTGCTTAAATCACTTTAAATAAACATAATATAGCTGCAGAAAACATCCCCAAACACAAACAACATCCACAGTAGTTAAATCACCATTTCACCATTAAAACCGAAGTTTTGAGTTCAAACTCCAAACTTACTTAAATCCAACCAACAACCATTATAACCTGATTAAATTAACACAATCAAACATACTTTAACCTCTGAACACAACAACAATCAACCACAGAAACCACAGCAAGCATAAACTCAAAACATGCGAAATTTCTTTTCCTTACAACTCAAGAAATCAAGAACAAGTTACAAAAAAACTTACCAAGAACTTGAGCTTACTAAAACCTTGAGAAAACAACTTGAATTTCAAAGGAAAACACCAAACCCTTGTTGCTCAAAGGGGGGCCGAAAGAGAGTGTGAGATTAAGAGAAAAAAGTGATTTTTCTTTAACTTAGTTTTTCCTTGAAAATGAGACAAATGTCCTTTGTTTTAATCAAATAAAACTAATCAATTAAACTTTAAAATCAGATTTTAACATTCACTAGAAATCACAAAAGACAAACTAAGGCTTGGCAAAATGACAATTTTGCCTTCCCATACTAATAGTCACTAAAGGTCACTAAAGGGGTATTTTAGGAAATTCTAAATTCCCGACTAATCCTGACATTTCCAATGTCTAACTAAACTGCCCTGCTATACTAAAATACTAAAATGTGATTCTACTAAGCCATACACCGCGTTCCAATGTTGTTGGGCACCGAACATGCAAAAATATGAAATTTTTATATATGACATATAAAATGCATTCTGAACTCAAATAAATCATCATAAATAATTATTTTAATATCAATAAATAATTTCCATAATTAAACCCTATTTATCTACTAATTTCCAAATTAAACTAAGCGATCTTTACATAATAACTCATTTTATGGACAAGAATGGAAGTTTCAGCCTAATGAACAAAGGGACTTGACTAATTGTTTCAAGCCCTAGAAATTATTTTAGATGAGCCGAAAAAATTTGGAGAGCTGAACTTTTTTGAGATTAAGGCCATTGGTGGTGGCATTGGAGTACAAGTTACCTCAGAATCTAATGCCAGAACCAATCCTTTAAAAAAAAAAAGGAAACTTGATGAAGGTACTTGCTCCTTTAGTGTACGCCCCAAAAAATTACTTCATCAGCACCTAAGAGTCGTTCGAGATTTTCCTTAGGATAAGAATGGGTTGATACAAGATACAAATGAAGGAGTCTGCTTGGTTATTGATAGTCACTTTGATGGTCAGCTACTTTACAACTCGGAGATTGCCTTTCAAACCAAGAAGGACGTGACGCATAATCAAACGATTAATGCAACCCTGGTGGATGATGCTGACTATCGTATCTTATCTCATGTTGCTACCCCTGTGGAGGAGGATGTCTCATCTCCTTCACAGGTGCCATTAGAGGAGTAGCTTGGAACTGTAAAGGGTTGGGATAGACCTCTACAGTTCATGAACTGAAGTCCCTGCTTCGGTCGTGCTCTCCTTACATCATATTTCTAACTGAACTAAAGATTCACGCTACTCCACTGGTACGTATTCTAAAAAACCATCACTTTTAATTCAATATCTCTGTGCCTGCTGTTGGTTGTGCATGGGGTATTATCTTAGCTTGGAAAGTTGGGTTTGAATTTGAACGTGTAAATTGCTCCTACAATTAAATTTCGGGTTTGGTCTACTTGAACCCCATTGGCCACCCCTAGCTCTTGTCTTGTGTGTATGGCCTGCCATACTTCCACGCTAAGAATAAATTTTGGGATGAGATTATGAAAATTGGAGATAGATTTGGAGGCCCTTGGTTAATCTTAGGTGGCACAAATTTCGTTCTTAACGAGCTTGAGAGGGAAGGTTCTAAAGGGAAGGATTTCTTTTTCCTATCATCTCGAACTTAGTGGATTCTCGGGGCCTCATTAATCTTTCGATTCAAGGGGACAAGTTAACTTGGGACAATCATAGATCAAGCAATGCGCATGTTAAGTCTGCGCTGGATAGAGGCTTTGTTAACAAGGAGTGGCTATTAATCTTCCCGAATGCGATTCTTCGCTCGTTTCAGACCAGTAATTCGTATCATAGGCCACTTTGCTTATATTTTGGGTGATTAGAAGCCAAATTCAAAAAGTGCTTTGAATTTGAAGAAGGGTGTACTTGGGATGGTAGAAGTAAAATGGTTGTTGCCCATGCTTGAAACTCTGTGGTATACTCTTGAGCCCCGGCCAGACTGTTCAAAAAGTTAGGGGCTACTCGAGTCGCACTCTTTCAATGGAACAAACTTTGATTTGGAAAGATTGACTCTACCATTAAAGATCTAGAAGCTAAATTTGAAAAGGCTACTAGAAAAGCTCTTAATGAGGCGGTGTATAAATGAAATATCTCAATTGGAAACAAAGGGCATGTATCTTTTGGCTTAAAGATGGCGACAAATGTTCAAAATTTTTCTTCCTCTAGGCTACTATTAGGGGGAGGTGTAATGCTATTGAAAGTATTTTGGATAAAGAAGGCAAGTGGATCCATTCGTGAGACCTGATTGGAAAAGAGTTTACCAAGTTCCTTAGTGGGATCTTTAGTAAAAATAACTTTGACCCTGTGCTTAATTGCAACTTCCTAATTCCTGATCGCATTTCCAATGAGGACCAGGAAGACCTAGTCAAATCCCCAGACATTGAAGAAATACATAGAACCATGTTTAGCATGGGAAGCAACAAAGCGCCTGGTCTAGATGGGATGTCTACCATTTTTTTCAAGCATTATTGGCAGATAGTGGGGGAGGACTTTTGTGCTGCAATCATGGATTTTTTAGCTCGGGCTCTATGCATTGGGGTGTCAATGCTACTAATGTGGTTTTGATCCCTAAGATTCAGAACTCTACAAGGAATTGCCACTTCAGGCCCATCTCTCTTTGTAATGTGTCGTACAAGGTTATTTTGAAGATTATTGCAAATAGAATCAAGCCTCTCCTCCCTAAGATTAGTTTCCCCAATCAAGTTGCGTTTGTTCCAAGAAGAAATATCGAAGACAACAATATGATTGGCCAAGAAATTATCCACTCCTTTAACCGAAAAAAAAGAAAAGAGGGGTTCTTTGCCATACAAATCGACCTTACAAAAGCCTATGATAAACTAAGTGAATTGTGGATCATGTGATGAGATGTTTTAGGGTCCTAGATAGATTATGTAATTGGATATCTCAATGTATTACAACTACCACCATCTGTCTCAATGGGGGGCGAAGTGGGAAGAATTTATCCCTCTTGTGGTATTCGTCAAGGGGAACCTCTTTCTCCTTATATGTTCATTTGGGTTGGGAAGATTCTATCAAGACTTATTCAGGATTCTTTCGAAAACGGTAGTATCATGGGGATCAAAATTTGCTGCGGGGGGCCAACCATCTCTCATATCTTTTTTCACAGATGATCTCATCTTGGTTGGAAGAGCCACCGTTAGGGAAGCTAGAGGTATGTGGAATTGTTTGGAAAAATTTTGTGACTGGTCGAGGAAATGTGTCAATAAGCTTGAATCCTCTATTTTCTTCAGCAAGAATACTTCTAAGAACTTAAAACTGGAAATTAAAAATGCCCTGAAATTGGTGGTCCAGAAGGCATAACTAAATATCTAGGTCTTCCTCTTTTTCGATCTAGACATAAGGATGCAAATTTCAATTTTATCTTGGCTAACTTGACCTCTAAACTTGAAGGATGGAAAGAAAAAACTTTATCCAAGGCCGGTCGTGCCACCCTCATCAAATTAGTGGGTTTGACTATGCCTATTTATGCCATGTAACCTACCAAGCTTTCCAACCGCCTGATCTCTAGGATTGATGGCATGGTGCGTGACTTTTGGTGGGGTTTCAAGAAAGGTAATCATGGGATCCATTTGAAGGCATGGAACAAGTTGTGCCTCCCTAAATCCCAGGGCGGCCTTGGCTTCATTAAAACCAAAGAAATGAATCAAGCCTTCTGGGCTGAGTGGGGTTGGAAACTTCTTACAAGATGTCAGTCCCTATGTTGCAAGATTCTAGAGGCCAAATATCTTAGGGGGAAGGATATCCTAAAGTGTAAAGCTAAGACTACGGACTAATAGTTTTGGAAAAATGTAGTGAAAGCTAATGATATCCTTAGGAGGGGGCTTGCAAAGTAATCGCTAATGGTAAAGAAACGAAGATTTTGGAGGACCCTTGGATCACTCATGGTCAAGAGTTCTACCCATCACAGACTGGTAACCCTTCTCATTATTATTCTAAAGTGTCTGAGTTGTTGACTGTATCTGGTGATTGGGACACCCAAAAACTGCTTTACCTTTTTAATGATGAGACTGTTTTTGCCATTTTGAAGGGGGGTAAACCTTCGGGCCTAGGGAGTGAGCACTAGGTCTGGACTAAGGAGGGTAATAGTCGTTGCTCCTATAAGTCTGCCTACTTAATCCAAGCTCTGCAATGGTCATCCCATTGTGAGGTTTCCCCCTCCCTCTAGAACAAATTATGGAATAGTAAGATCCTTAAATGCCACAAAGGTATGTGGTGGAGCATTTTGTCAAATGCACTCCCAACTAGGACAGCCTTGTTCAATCGCCGATATCACCTGCCCAATATGTGGGGTAGAGGAGGAATCTGTTGAGCGCCCCTCTTTCTTTAATGTAACATGGCTTTCCATCTTTGGTGCTCTTCCCCTTGGGGCATCTTCCCCATCTGTAGTACAGGTATCCGTGTGTGGGACTGGGTTAAATTTATCTAAAGCCTAAAGAACAGAGGCATAAATGCAGATGACATTTTTCTTTATGCATCTATAGTTATTGACACAATCTGGCGGGTGCAAAATGACAATGTGCATAATAATAGGATGGATAATGTGAATCAGTGTATTGACTCCATTCTTTACTCTTATGCTGATTACAAAGATTCCCTTATCCCCTCCCCATCCCCGATCGCCCCCGCTCTTTGGAGCCCTCCTCCTCAAGATTGGCTCAAGTGAAATTGGGATGTTAAAGTAGCAGGGGAGCACATGTGTATTGCACTTGTTGCTAGAGACTATCTAAGTAAAGTGCTTTGGCTGCATACAGCAAAGTTGGATATTTCAGATGCTTTCTGTGGTGAGGCAGTCACTGTTCGTCTAACTCTTAAAGTGGCTAAGGACAAAGGCCTCAAGTTTATCCTAGTAGAAAGCGATTCTAAGGTTGTAATCAACTCCCTCAACAACTTAGATACTAGATGGGAAGTTGAGAACTATTCCTTATTTTGTAAAAGAATATTTTCCTCATTCGTTGGTTGTTTATTTTATATTACTACTAGACCTTGTAATTTTATGGCTCATAATGTGGCCAAGTGGGCTTTTGCCCATAATCAGTTTGGGCGTTTTTGCCATCTCGTCTATTCCTATGAACTTATTTTGTATCGAGAGGTCTGAAATCTATTTAAATTGAACGTTTCTTTGAAAAAAAAAACTCAAAGGGGTAATTTAGTCAATTTAATCATTCTCATTATATTTCCTCATAAAGTAAATAAGATAAATCACTATCATTCCATTTTCAAGCAGTTTTAGTAAACAACATATTATAAATATTGATTCTGATTATTCTTTATTAATTTTGTTATATTTCTCTATTACTTTAGATTGATTTTGAATACCGTGTATGTAGATATAATATATGAATTTGTTGAAGTTAGAAATTCTCTTTGTGAAAAACAAATTTCGTGTCTCTTATATAAAACTCTCGGTATAGGTTCATCAGTTCTCGAACTGGGCCTAGCACACCGCAATAAAACACATTTAATAATTAAAATGCTAGAGTTAACCACAATTATTTCTTAAGAAATAAAACAAAACAAACACTTTCATTCACAACAAATAAAAAGATGAATAATTAACTCAAAATGATAATTTAGCAAATTTGAGCATTTTGATTATGTTTCCTAACAAAGTAAATAAGATAATTCATTATCATTCTATTTTCAAGCAGTTTTAGTAAACAACATATTATAAATATCGATTCCGATTATTCTTTATTTATTTTATTACATTTCTCCATTACTTTATTCCGATTCTGAATATTGTATATGTAGATATAATATATGCATTCGTTGAAGTTAGAAATTCTCTTTGTGAAAAACAAATTTCGTGTCTCTTATAGAAAACTCTCGACATAGGTTCATCAATTCTCGAACTGGGCCTGCCACACCGCAATAAAACACACCTACAATAATTAAAATGCTAGAGTTAGCCACCATTATTTCCTAAGAAATAAAACAAAAACAAACACCTTCATTCACAACAAACAAACAGATGAATAATTAACCATAAAAAACATTCATTCTTATTATATGTAAATAAAAAATCTAAAAAGTAGTTTTAGTTTGATATTTTTAATGTGTATTAAAAATAAGTATTAATATTTAATATTCACTGTTTTTAAACCATATATTAATTGCTATAATTGCAATTGTTGTTCTTACTTAAGTAACTTGTGTGAGTATAAATGTTGTTATTTGTTTAACTGTTTTGTATAGTTGTGATTAGCTGGGGGACAAATTGAGTGTGTTAGAGAGAATTAGTGAAAAAGCTTCTTGCTTTAGTAGCATGTGTAAGTATCATCTTCAAATACTTTTCTCATAAAATAATTTTTTAACGTTTTCACTCTCTTCCTTCCTCTTTTATCTGTTTTTCTTTCTATTACAATATGTCTACAAGATCTAATAGAACTATATGCTATTTTGAATTAAAATATGTAATGAAATTTAATTTTGAAATGTACAAATAAAAATATAATAACAATATGTTACACAAAGTTTTGATAAACACCATTGATGTTCCCTAAGAATATTCATTGAAAAATTATTATGAGTTAGTAGTATATTAATATTAGGGGTGTTCATCAAACCGCCCAAACCGCTCAAACTGTCCGTACCGCACCACACTGCAAAAAAAATACGGTTTGAAATTTTTTGCGGTGTGGTTGAGGTTTGAATTTTTCCTAAACTGCATAGTGCGATACGATTTGCGGTTTTGAATTATTAATATGCAGTTCAAACCGCACTGCACTGCACATTATAAAAATACCAATTTTTATATTCATTTAGGTCCAATATATGAATATTCAACTCAATATCTTATGATATTTTGACAAGTTTTGCTCAAGATTTGTTGTATTTGTAATAGTTTAATTATTTAAAGATAGTCTAAACCGCAAAAACCGCACCGCACCGCACCGCACTATTTTTTGTAGTGCGGTTTTTGTAGGTTTTTAGTTTTGCAGTGCAGGTGCAATTTGGAAAATTTGAAAAACTGCATGTGTAGAATTGATTTAAAAAAATGATCAAAAACTGCACCACTCGCACTGCGAACACCCCTAATTAATATGAGAGCATGAAAAAGAAGAGTAAGACATTGCATCCTAATATTTGTAGTGAATATTTTTAAATACTATATAAATATTTTTTATATGAATTTGGTACATGAGTTACAATTCTATTTTTTTATGATGTAAAATATTCAAAACTTCTTATATTTTTTTAAATTGTTTAGAAAAATACAATGCTGAAAGTAATTTAGATAACTTATTGCTCACACATATAAATATCAAAATTTATAAGCACATATTAGCTAACTTAATTTTTGTTTCATAAGGCTCTGTTCGGTAACAATTTTAAAAGTAGATTTTTATTTTTTTAACCAAAATTATAAAAATATGGTTTGAAAGTAACGTTCGGTACAGGATTCCAACACCCAGGGCTTGGAACTAACACGTAGTAAGTGTTTGGATGTGGGACCCATACCTAAACTCAAACCTGAACCCAAACTCGGGCCCTGACCCAAACCCAGACCCGCACCCAAGACTTAGGTCCGAGTCCGAGATTGGGTTTGAGTTTGGGAAATAGAATCTGACTAGGACCCAAACATAGACCCGGACCAGGACGCAGACCCGAATCAAAACTCATCTCGGGAATCGGGACACGAACCTGAACCCAGACACAAACTTGGACCCAGACCCCGAGCCAAGACCCAGACCGGGATTGGAGACTCAGACCTGGGCCCAGGACCCAGACCTAGATTGGGGACCCAAACTCAAAATTAGAACCAGAATCGGGACCCAGGACAGGGACTAGGACCCAAGACCTTACCCCGGTCTCTGTCCCAAACCTAGACCCAAACAAGGACACGAACCGACACCCAGGATCTGAATCAGAATGAGACAGGGACCTAAGATTGGGATTCAGATCTTGACCCACGACCCAAGGCTTGGACCCATCCCGTAGTCGGTGTCCAAATCTTGGAATCATACCAAGACCCGAACCTTGAACCATTACCAGACCAGGACCCAAACCCAGAATCGAACCCGAGACCCGAAATCAGAACAAGTACTGGAATCGGGACCCTGGAACAGGAATTGGACCTGGACCAAAAACTAGATCTAGACGAGTAACATAACACGGACCCGGACCTAGACCGGTATCTATACCCAGACCCAGACCCAGACTTCTACCAGTACCTGCGACCCAAAAACTCGAAACCCAGGACCGGTGACCTGGGACTTTGACTAGAACCAACACCTGTAACAGAACCCTGAGCGAGACCCAAACCCAAACCCAGACCAAGACCCGAACCCATACACAGACTGAAACTTGGACCCAGAACCAAACCCAGACCCAGACTCGGACCCAGACCCGGACTCATACCAGAACTAAGACTCGGACCAGGACCGAGATCAGGACTGGGACCCATACCCAAACAAGGACCAAGACCAAAACCTAGACTAGGACTAGAACCCAGATTGGGACACGGACCGAGACCCTGGACCGAGACCTGCGACCCGAGACCCAATACTCAGACTCAGGACTTGAAAATTGAACCGTGTCCCAGACCTACACTGGGCCAAGACTCGAGACAAGGACTAGTACCAAACACAGACTGGGACTTGCACTTAGATTGGGACCCTAACCCAGACCGGGACGTAGGACCCTAACTTGAATCGGGGACCCGGACCCATGACTTAGGACCCAAGACCCAAACCTAGACCCAAACCTAGACTTAAGACCCGTAGTAGGACCCAAGACATGAGCTAGAATTGGCCCAAGATCTGGATTTGGACCCGGGACCGAGGACCCAAGACCTGAGGCTTGGACCCGACCCATAGTCGGTGTCTAAATTATGGAATTGGACCTAGACCCAGATCCAAACACGGACCAGAACCAGAACCTGTACCAGAACTTGAACTAGACCCAAACACGGACCTAGACCCAAACCAGGACTCAGACCCAGACCCAAACCCAAACCTTAAATCGTACCCTGTGACCCGAAACTGAAATTTGAACTATAAGCGGACTCTAAACCCTAAAACTTAAACCTTAAACCTTAAACCCTAAATCCAAAAGTCTTTACACTTCCCCCTAAACCCTATGCCCAAAACCCTAAACCCTAAATTCCTAAACACTAAACCCAAAACCCTAAACCCTAAACCCTAACCTAGACACGGGCCCAGACCCATACCCATACAAAGATTCGAACCCAAGACCCAAACCCGGACTCAGGTCCAGACCCACACCTAGACCCAGACTCAGGATCTGAACCCAGACCCAAACCCAAAACAGAACCTTGTCTTGGACCTAGACCTTGATTCAGACCCGGATCGGGATCTTGACCTAAACTCGAATAGGGACCTGGACTAAGACCGGGACTCGAACCCAGACTCAAACTTGAACCTGTACTGGAACCTAGACTTAGACCGAAACTCGGGATCCAAACCTGAACCTAAACTTGGACCTAGACCCGGAACTAGGATCCAGACCTAGATGGGGGACTTGGGCCCCAAACCCGAACTTGGACCCAAACCTGGACTAAGGATTCAAACCTAGATGGGGGACTTGGACCCAAAACTAGGCCCTGAAACTGGGATCGAGACCCAAAACTCGACCCCAGACTTGAGACACGAGACAAGGCCTTGGACTCGAAACACAAGACCTGACTACTGGGACACAACCCCGAACGTGGACCAAAACCCAAACATAGGATGCCGCCCTAGACCCGAGGCCAGAACTGGAATAACATGGACCTGGATTCGTATCCAGACCCCAACCAGGATCGAAACTCGATCGTGAATCTAGAATTAGAATCGGACCACGTTTGGGACTTAAACACAAACCTGAGACAGTAACAGGACCCAAACGTAAACCGAAACTCAAACCAGAACCTATACCTCGACTTGGACCCTAACTAGGACCTGTGACATGGGACCTAAACCAAGACCGGGACCTAGACCCAGACCAGACCCAAAAACTAAGGGCCGGACCTTGGACCTAAGAACAAGACTCAGACTTAGGATCTGAAACTTGGACCCACACGAGGACTGGGACTCGAACTCGAACCCGAACCCAAATCAAGACCTGGACTCAGACCGGGACTTAAGACCCGAAATTAAACCGGAACACGAACTTGGACCCAGACCGGGACCTAAGACTTGAATATAGATGGGGGACTAAGAACCTGGAATTGGGCCCCAAAACTGGGACTAGAACTGGGGCCTCAGAACTTGGATCGGGATCCAAGATCAGGTCCGAGTCTTGGTCCCAAATCCAAACACCAACCACATGTCGAGTCTAGTTCGAGTTCTGGTACGGGTTCGTATTCTGGTCCAGCTCTGGGTTTGGGTCCAGGTCCAATTCCCAAATTTAGACACTGACTATGGGTCGGGTCCAAGCCTTGGGTCTTGGGTCCTAGGTCCTGGGTCTCGGGTCCAAATCCAGATCCTGGTCCAGTTCTAGCTCATGTCTTGGGTCCTGGTTTGGGTCTCAAGTCGAGGTTTGGGTCTTGGGTCCGGAGTCATGGGTCTCGGTCCCCAATTCAGGTCAGGGTCCTAGGTCCCAGTTTCGGTTAGGGTCCCAGTCTGAGTCCAGGTCCCAGTCCGTGTTCAGTACTTGTACTTGTCTCGGGTCTTGGCCTGGTCTGGGTCTAGGTTGCAGTTCGGTTCTCAGGTCCTACGTCTGAGTATCGGGTCCCGGGTCCCTGTCCAAGTCCAGGTTCTAGTCCCAGTCTAGGTTCAAGTCTCAGTCTTATTCTTGGTATAGGTCTGAGTCTTAATCTCGCTACGGGTTAGAGTCCTTGTTTTAGTACGAGTCAGGGTCTGGGTCTTGCTGTGGGTCTCAGTCCGTGTTTGGGTTCGGGTCTTAGTTAGGGTTTGGGTTTTGGTACGGGTTTGGGTTCTGGTCCAGGTCTTAGGTCATGGGTCCTGGGTTCCAGGTTTTAGGTCACAGGTCTTGGCGCAACTCTTGGCCCGAGTTCGGGTCTGGTTTTGGGTATCAATCCCGGTCTAGGTCTAGATTCGTGTATAGTTCTGCATCTAGATTTGGTTTTGTGTCAGGGTCCAATTCCTTTTCCAAGATCCCGATTTCGGTTCTTGTTCTGATTTTTTGTCTCGGGGCCGAGTCTAGGTTTGGGTCCTAGTCTGGCAATGGTTCCAAGATCTAGACACTGACTACGGGTTGGTTCCAAGCCCCAGGTCGTTGGTCAAGATTCGGATCCCAATCTTGGGTCTCGGTCTCGTTCCAATTCGGATCTTTGATCCCGGTATGTGTCTGTGTTTGGGTTCGGGTCTGGGACTAAGATCGGGGTCGGGTCTTGTGTTCCAGTCCAAGTCCTTGGTCTCCATTCTAGTTCTAATTTTGACTTTGGTCCCTAATCTAAGTCTAGGTCCTGGGTCCAGGTCAAAGTCTCTAATCCCGGTCTGGGTTCTTGGTCCGGGTCCTTGGTCTGGGTCTGGGTCCAAGTCCATGTCTGGGTTTTGGTTCGAGTTCGTGTTCCGAGTCTCGATTCAAGTTTTTATAGGGGTCTGCGTCCCGGTCTGTGTCTGGGTCTGGGTCCTAGTTAGATTCTAGTACCCGAACTCAAACCAAGACTTGAATTCGAACCCAACTCAAGAGTACAGGTCTGGGTCTAGGTTAGGGTCTGGGTGCGAGTCTAGGTCTGGTTTTGAGTCCGGTAATGGGTCCTAAATCTAAACACTTACTACATGTCTGGTCCAAGCCTCAGGTCTAAATCAGGGTCACGGTCTCAGATCCTAGTCTAGTTCCACTACGGGTCCCAGGTCCCGATCTGGGTCCAAGGTCAGGGTTTGGGTCTTGGTCGGGTCTTGGGTCTCGGTCCTAGTTTCGATGCCCGTGTCTCTAGTCTAGGTCCCCCATCTAGGTACGAGTCCTAGGTCCCGATCCGAGTCCAGGACCCAGTCGTGGTTCAAGTCCTGAGTCGAGTCGGGGTTCGGGTTCCGATCTTGGTCTAGGTCCAGATGTGGGTTCGAGTTTAGGTCTAGGTTTGGGTTTGAGTCCCGAGTTTCGATCTAGGTCTGGGTTCTGTGGCCTAGGACCAGGTCCCCCATCCAGGTCTGGGTCCATGTTCGGGTTTGGGTCCTAGTCCTAGTTTTTATTTTGATTCAGTGTCTGGGTTCAAGTTTGGGTCCGGGTTTGGGTCGTGTTCAGAGTCTTGGTCTGAGTCAAGGTCCGGGTCTGGATCTAGGTCCGGATCCCGATTTGGGTCTGGGTTCGGGTCTGTATCCTGGGCCTATATATACTACCAACATTTTTCATTTCTAGGACGCTAAATTGAATAGTTTCAAGAGGAGACTTTGAGTTTGAGAGAGAAAGAGATTGAGATGTAAAGAGAAAAATGAGAGATTGGGTTTTGTTTTGTATGAAGAATCTTTTGTAGATGAAGAAGATTGAGAGTTGAAACACTTTGAGAGATCCAACACAGAATCCTTCACAACTGTATTATGCATGTTCTTACTCTATCGATAAAGAGGATTTAGTGGTGTTTCAAAACTTGAGTAGAGTTATGATCACATCGATCTATCGGACTTGAACCAGTATATATCTTGGTGTTAATTTTATCATTTTACTACTTTAATCATTTCTAATTTTTAATAATCTGCTCATTCGTGTTTTCTCTGATTACTATTTTGTGTTTGTTATTCTTGTCATTTATAACTATTTGGTGATTAAATTTTAGTTGATTTGATTTTTCACTTTAGTCCTAATTTGCCAACAAATCAGAGCTTGGTAGTCCATCAACAACATAGAATTAAGATTATTTCCGTTGCAATTCATGAAAAAAAATAGTTTATGTCATCAATGGCGAGATTCGAATTGGAGAAGTTCGATGGAACTAGGGACTTTGCACTAAGGAGAGAAAGTTTAAAAGGGATCCTAGAGCATCAGAAGGTCTCTAAAGTTCTTGGCAGGGGTGTAGAAAGTCATCCAATCCAATTACAACTGATCGATCCAATCCTAATCAATCTAATAGTATTAGATATCCAATCATAATTGGATCAGATTGGATGTAAATTTTGAAAATCCAATCGGATTGGATGGGACATTCGATCTAATGGATAATTGAACTGATCCAATCCACTTATCATCCAATTATATTTATTTAAAATATATTTATAATTTCATATATTTAATATATTTATTTAAAAAATATATTAATTGATTTTATTCTTATTGTGTACCTGTACACATGAGATTAAAGAAAAAAAACTTAAATCTAAAATATTAATTCTCATCTTCCTAAACATTAATAAAATTATCAATGCGTATTGAATAAATTTTATTTTTTGGCAGTTTTATTATAGGATCATGAGAATTAGGTTGGACTAAACTAATGTTTATTATGTATGTTGAATTATTAGGTTTTAAATTATGTTTATATATATATATATTTCTTTTTATTGAAATTAGCTTAAATGGTAGCTAAAATGAATTGGATGGATCCAATCCAATCCAATAGAAAACCAATTAATGCATCTAATGGTTAGAATCGATCCAATCTAATACATCTATTGGAATGGATCGGATCGAATGACTCAATTTGGCTGGATTGGATCAGATGACAAAATCCAATGTCTAATAAATAATTAGATTGGATCAGTTGGGTCCAAATCCATTGGATTTGATCCAATGAATACCCCTAGTTTTTTAACATGAGAAGTTATTGGCCGAAAACAAATTGAAAGAGAAAGCAAAATTGGAAGAGATGGCATATTATACGATCATCATGTATCTGTCAAACAGTGTTTGAAGAAAACTCATCACAGAGAAGACGGTGAAAGGATTCTAGAACAAGTTGGAAGAATTATACTTAAAACCATCAATTGCTAGAAAGGTTATACGGTTTTAGAATGATTTCTTCTATTTCTTTAGATGATAATATTGAGAGGTTTAATGAAATTATTGTAGGATTGGATAATATAAATCAAAAGGTTAATGAAAAAAGCCACACCACCATTTTGTTGAGATCGCTCCCAATTGCATATCAAGAAGTCAAGGCTGCTATCATGTGTGGCAGTGACGTGATTGTATTAGAGGATGTTCTTGCTGAACTTAAGTCAAAGGATTTTGAATTGCAATTGGAAAAGGAATCCAAGAAAGAATAAGTGTATCTAGAAAGAACAATATCACCTAAAAAAGTAAGGTCGAAGAGTAAACACCATCACTCTCAATCAAGATCGAATTCTAGAGAGAAGGAAACTCAAAAGTGTTACTTTTGTGGAAGGTTTAGACACTTGCAAAGATTTTGCAAGAAGGAAAAGGAGCAGTGAGGCTTCTACAAATCTCACGATGGAGATAGGAAGGACAACAGACGACATCACCGTAGGAAGGATTCAACTGTAATCCCAGAGGATAGTGATGATTGCTCAACATATGGAGAATAATTCTTCATCTCAAAATCTTCAATGAACATGTATTGGATTCTTGACTCTGTATGCACTCATCACATGTGTCCAAGTCAAAAATCATTTTTTTAACTATAGATGAGTTGATGGAGGTAAAGTTCTAATGGGAAATGATGATTCATGCAAGATCATTAGAACCAAAAAGGTTGCAATCATACAGTATGATGGTGAAATCAAGGTTCTGACAAACGTAAGGTACATTTCAAACTTAAGATGAAACCTCATATCCCTAGGTGCACTTGAAGATGAAGGTTACAGATACAAGTCCATGCAAGGAAGCATGGAGATCACTAAAGGTTCATTGATAGTGATGAAAGGTGAAAAGATCAATGGTTTATATATTCTCCAAGAAGAAATTGTTCCAATCGGAGAAGCAAGTTTGGTGAAAGGGCTAGAATTAGATATGTAGGTGTGGCATCACAGACTTTGGCATATCAGTGAACAAGGCCTCAAAAAAATGCACAAACAAGGTATAACTGAAAATTTAAATTCTTGTGCCTTACCATTTTGTGAAGCTTATGTTTTATGGAAACAACATAAGCTGAAGTTCACTCTGGCAAGGCACACAACTAAGAAGATACTTGAATATGGGCATGATAATCTTTGGGGCCATAAAAAGTTCTCACTCATTTCGGTAAGCAATATTTCCTTTCTGTAGTTGATGATTGTAACAGGTGTGTTTTGACTTATTTGCTAACAACTAAGATTGAGTGTCTAGAACAGTTTAGAATTCGGAGAACTCAGGTGGAAAAAAAATCAACCTTAAAGTTAAGAACCTTAGGATAAACAAGAGGTTAGAATTTATTAACTCTGAATTTGATAAGTTGTGTCAGGAGTATAGGATCACTAAGCATAATAGTGAAGACCGCAGAGCAAAATAATGGATCTAAAAGGATGAACCAAACCTTGTTGAACAAAGTTAGATGCTTATAGTTTTGTTCTAGATTAGAGAAACCATTTTGGGAGAAGCTCTAACAACTACAACCTACCTTATAAATAGAAGCCCAAACCAAGTTATAGGCTTGAAAACCCCTTATGAAATGTCGTACAACAAAATCCCAAACCTCACATTTAAGAACCTTTAGGGGTACAACATATGTACACCAATCTATTGATGAGCTGGAATCTAGATAAGTTAAGGGAACTTTCCTAGGTTATGCCTTATGTACAAAGGGGTATAGAATTTACATTTCTAGGAAGGGTAGACAAACGGTTGTGAGTGATAGAAATGTTGTTTTTAATGAGTTGGAATATGCTCCCTTGACATCCAGGAAAGGTAGTGTGTCTCCATGTGATATAGAAAAAATAGGAAACAAGAACACTACACGCATGGAAGTGGAATACAGAGTGAAACATCCTGACGAAGGTTCACAGCTGGAAGCTATGTGGAACTGAAAGACAGTGTGCAGACAGAAGCTGTTGTTGAGTTGGAAGATAACAAAGACTAAATAAGGCTTCAAAATTACTCAGACAGATAGGTTTGAAAGGTTCTTAGTTGGCGCGTGATAGAACCAGAAGAGAGATTCACCCTCTGACAAGGTTTGCAGAAGCACACTTAATAGCTTTTGCACTAGACGCAGTACAACAAATTAAAATTGAAGAGCCCAAAAGCTAGGAACAGGAAATTTCAGGTGAAAACAAGTCCAAATGGCTTTCATCCATGGATGGGAAGATGGATTCACTCTAGAAGAACAAGGCTTGAGTAGTGGTACCAAAGCCAGAGAACAAAAAGATTGTGGAGTGCAAATGGATTCTCAAGGTGAAAGAGAAAAATTGATAAGAATGAACAAGTGTGGTTCAAAGCTAGGTTAGTGGCTAAGGGCTTAATCAGGTTGAAGGAATTGATTACATTAAAATCTCCTGACGTGTGGTAAAAAACAAGACAATAAGACTTTTTTTCAATGGATTCTAAGATGAAGAGATCTACATGAGGCAACCACCTGGGTTTCAGGTGGAAGGAAAAGGAGTTGAGCTAGTTTGCAAACTCAATAGGTCCATATATGGTTTAAAACAGTCCCAAGATAGTGGAACAAAATATTTGATTCTTATATGCAACAGATTGGGTTCAAACGATCAACATATGGTCACTACTTATATTTTAAGAACCAGGAGTAATCAATAACTGTGTTTTCATTGCTGTATGTGGATGATATGCTCATCGTGAGCAAGGATAAATTAATGATCAAAAGTATCAAAGCCAAGCTTAAAAGAGAATTTTAGATGAAGGAGCTTGGACTAATTCAAAAGATACTTGGTATTGAAGTTTGTAGGAGCAAGAGGGAAGAGGCGATAAACTTAAAGCAGTTTGGGTACATCAAGAAAGTTATTCAAAAGTTCAACATGGAAGTTGCAAAGAGTACATCTGCTATATTTGGTTGAAAGTTTGTTTTGTCAAAGGAATAGTGTCTGAACGGTTTGCAGGGGAAAGAGAAAATGAAGGATGTACCCTATACAATGGTTTTGGGATTTTTAATGTATGTAATGTGAGCACCAAACCGGACATAGCTCATTCACTAAGCATCATAAGTCGTATCATGTCCAATCCAGACATTGAACATTGGAAGGCCCTTAAAAAGTTATTAAGGTACTTAAAGGGCACTTGAGATTATGGTCTGACCTATGAGAAAGAAAAAGTAGAATTCGAGTTAAAAGGGTTTGTGGAAGGTAACTATGCCTCAAACAGAGATACCAGAAAATCAACCACTTTCTACGTTATCTTGACAAACCAAAAATGTATATATTAGAAGGCCCAGTTACAGTCTATGGTCGGCCTTTCAACCGCAGAAGCAGAATTTATGGCAACGACAAAAGAATTCAAGGAAGCGTTATGGTTTTGGGGAGTTTTGTTTATATAAAAAAATAAGATGAGGAGTGACTTTTTACTCTGATAGTGAGTCATCCATCTATCTTATTATCATGAAAAGAGCAAACATATAGACATATGACTCTACTGGATTAGAGAAAAGATAGAAGAAGGATTAGTTGATTTAGATAATGTCAAAATGGAAGATAAACTTGCTGATGTTGGTACTAAGGTCTTAACAGTAAAAAAGTTCAAGCATTGCTTGGACTTGATCAATCTCAAAAATTAGTAAACTGAGATTTTTGGAACATCAACCATGATGGTTGTATACTTTCTTCATCACCGTTAATATTTTCATTTGATGTAACTAGGTGGAATTTATGGTATAGTTCCTCTTAATGAAAAGATCTCCATATGACTGTTCAAGTAATGGAAATTTAGTTATATCCAGGAAGTATGTTCCCAGATAGCAAACTTGTCCCTCTAGAAGGAGTCTTCCGAAAGGGCGTTCCCGGATGACTATCATATCCACTCCAAATGTAGTCTTCTAAGAAAGCTAGTGCCCCCCCCCCCTTCAAAAAAAAGGAGTTTCAGATGGCTAGTTGTTCCTCCTGGAAGAGTGTTCCGGATAGTCGACTCGAGCTGGCCCATTTCCTATCCAGAAGCTCCTTCAGCACACGCTTCGCTCCTTTGTCAAGGAAGCGTATGTCTCATCCAGAAGTGCCTCGTCTTGTGCTGATGTGGAGATTCTATTTCGAGGAGGTTGTTAAGTTTTTTTATAACATAACTAACTTAACAACTTATTAATTGTAGCCTCCGACCTTAGGATCTTTATCCTAAGCTTATATATACCACCAACACCAACACTTTTCATTTGTAGGACACTGGATTGATGAGTTTCAAGAGGAGACTTTGAGTTTGAGAGAGAAAGAGATTGAGAGGTAGACATAGAAGTATAAAGAAAAGAGAGAGATTGGGTTTTGTATGAAGAATCTTCTATAGATGAAGAAGATGCTTGGGCAAGAGTTTGAGAGCTGAAACACTTTGAGAGATCCAACAGAGAATCCTTCTCGACTGTATTGTACGTATTCTTTCTCAATCAATAAAGAGGATTTGGTGGTGTTTCAAAACTGGAGTAGAGTCATAGATTACATCGATCTATCAGACTTGAACTAGTATATATCTTGGTGTTAATTTTATCATTTTACTACTTTAATTACTCCTGATTTTTAATACTCTGTCCATCCCTATTTTCTCCTATTACTATTTTGTGTTTGTTATTCTTGTCATTGCTAACAGTTTGGTTAGTAAATTTTAGTTGATTTGATTCTCCACTTTAGTCCTAATTTTCCCACAAAGAGCTTATGTATATTGTTACATGGGAATACCCTTATTGATGCCTAGCCATTAAATTGATGCTTCTGCATTGCTTCAGTGTATGGTGTTTCCAACCTTGAGAGCAAGGTTATTTTATAAGAGATGGTGTATAAGGGATGCTCAAGGTATCTATATTGTTACATGGGAATACCCTCATTGATGCCTAGCAATTAAATTGATGCTTCTGCATTGCTTCAATGGTATGATGTTTCCAACCTTGAGAGAAAATATATTTTTGAAGACGGGGTTGTGATGGCCAAGCCCAAGTCACATTGGACCTCTCTTTAATGGAAAACCAAATGAAAGTATGGGCTAGGCATAAAGTCGATGGGAATATATAGTAAGCTTTATTAATAGTTTGGATGTTGGTTGTTTGGTGTTGGTTACAATTTGAAACCCTTCAAGGGGTAGTTATAGTTGCTCACCCCTTACACTTTATGGTTAGAATCATTTCTTCTAGATCCTTCTTTTACTAGAAGGAATTATATCTAAACAAATCTAAATGTTTCTAGAGTTCAACATACTAGTATATTCTAGACTTAATCTAATCTAGAATTTTCTTAAGTTCTTAGATAATTTTTCTACAAGTTTATAGAAATTTCTAGACTAAATTGTGCAGAAATGTGTAAAGAATTCTAATACTCCTCCTTGGTACACATTTCGGTAAATCCAATCATGTTTCGTAGTTGCTTGAATTTGCCTCTTGGTAGTGCCTTTGTGAATATGTCTGCTACTTGCTCTTCAGTCTTATAGTTCTTGAGCTCGATTTCTTTGTTTGCTTCTGCTTCCCTGATGAAATGGTACTTGATGCTTATATGCTTAATTCTACTGTGAAATACTGGATTTTTTCCTAATGCTATAGCTGATTTGCTATCACAATATATCTTTGTAGCCTCCTTCTGTGATTCTCCCATGTCTTCTAGTATTCTTTTAAGCCATATAGCTTGGCTTGTAGTCATTGCTGCTGCAATGTACTCTGCTTTTGTTGATGATTGTGCAACAGTTGCTTATTTCTTTGATGCCCAAGAAAATATTCCTGATCCAAATGTGAAGGCATATCCTGACGTGCTTTTCATGTCCTCTATGGATCCTGCCCAGTCACTATTTGTGTACCCAACACGTTTTGAGTCACTTGTAATTTTGCGCAATATTCTGTAGAATTTTGTTCCTTACAAGTATTTGAGGATTCGCTTGGCTATTCCGTAGTGAACTTGACTTGGATCATGGATGAATATTGATAGGAGACTAACTGCGTACATTATGTCTGGTCTTGTAGCAGTTAGATATAGTAGGCTGCCAATTAGACTTTGAAATTTTGATTCATCATCTTTTGGTGAGCCATTTTCCTTCTTAAGAGCTTTGTTGTTGTCTAACGGAGTTGATACAGTCTTGAATCCCTCCATTTTTAATTTCTTTAATAGTGTCTCTCTATACTTCTTTTGTGAGATGAAGATCCCATATTCTTTTTGAGTTATTTCGATCTCGAGAAAGTAGAGTCTTAGTCCCAGGTCGGTCATCTCAAAATTTTTCATCATGTCTTCTTCAAACTTCTTTATCATCTTCTCATTATTGCCTGTGTAGATGAGATCATCAACGTATAAAGAGACAATTAGTATATCATTCGTACCTTGAGTTTTGATGTAAAGAGATGGCTCACTCTTGCTCTTCTTGAATCCTTGCTCGGTAAAGTAATTGTCAATTCTGTTATACCAAGCTCGCGGAGCTTGCTTTTGGCCATATAAAGCCTTTTTCAATCTAAGAACTTTATCTTCTTGTCCTTGCGCTACGAACCATTGAGGTTGTTCCACATAAATTTCTTCTTCAAGATAACCATTTAGGAATGCTGACTTCACATCGAGTTGAAAAATCTTCCATTTGTTTTGTGCGGCTAGAGCTGTTAAAGCCCTAATAGTGTTGAGGCGTGCAATTGGAGCAAATGTTTCGTTGTAGGCAACTCCGTATTGTTGTGAGTATCCTTTCGCAACTAACCTTGCTTTGTGTTTTTGGATAGAGCCATCTACGTTGAGCTATGTCTTGTAGATCCACTTGACTCCTATAGTATCTTTGTCTTGTGGACAATCTATAAGCTCACAAGTCTCATTCTTCACAATCATCTTTATCTCTTCATTCATAGCTTTTCTCCATACTTCTTGTTGTTGAGCTGCTTCAAAACTTTCTGGCTCTATAAGTACTAAGTTGCATGTCTTGTAGATTTCTGATAGTGGTCTTGTTCGCCTTATTGGTGAGTCTGGCAGAGATTCTATGACTTGTGCATGTTGATTCTCCATGGTAGGTTGAATTGGAACATCATTTTGTTCTTGTCTTGGCAGCAGAGGAATGTTGATTATCTTTCTTTCAATTTCTTGTGTCTCCTAGTTGTATGCAGCATCTTAATCAAATTTTACGTCTCGATTGATTATTAGCTTGTTTGTTTCTACGCTATAGAGTCGAGAACCTTTTGATTGAGTAATATAGCCTAAGAAGATTCCTTTCTCAGTCCTCTCATCAAGCTTGCCTCTTTTCTCTTTTGGAATGTGACTGAAGCATATGCAGTCGAAGACTTTGAGATGCTTTGCTGATGGCTTACGTCTGCTCCAAGCTTCGATTGGCATCTTATTCTGCACAGCTTTGGTTGGACATTGGTTGAGCAAGTAGACTGTAGTGCTTACTGCCTCTGCCCAAAATCGTTTTGGGAGACCTTTCTCTAGCAGCATGGCTCTTGCTGCCTCCATAACAGTCCTGTTTTTCCTTTCAGATATGCCGTTTTTTTTTCTGGTGTGTATCGAGCAGTGAGTTGGTGCTCCATCCCTTCATCTTCACAGAACTTGTTGAATTCATTAGAAGTGTATTCTTTGCCTCTCACTTCTAATTGTCTTTATGTAGTGACCATTTTGTTTTTCGACATGGGATTTGAATTTTTTGAAAATATCGAAGACTTGCGACTTTTTTTTTGCATAAAATAAACCCATATCATTCTAGTAAAGTCATCAATGAAGAGAAAAAAGTACCCGTTTTGGTCATTTGATGGAGTGCGCATTGCCCCACAGACGTCAATATGGACTAGCTCCAATGGCTTTTTGGCTTTCCAAGTTTTGCCAGATGGGAAAGGTTTTCGATGTTGATTTCCAAGCATGCATCCTTCCCAGACTATGTTGATCTCCTTAATTGTTGGGAGGTCTCGCATCATGTTCTTCTGCCTGAGGATCTTTAGCCCATGGAAGTTAAAGTGACCAACCTTCTATGCCATAACCATGACTCATCTGTTTGTGCTTACATTGCCACATTGCTTGCATATCTCCATTGTATGGGAAAGCATTTATTTTCTTTCATTTTCACGTTTGCAATTTGAAATGATTTATCTTGCTTATCATAGATTGTGCAAGATTCTCCTTCAAAATGCAAAGAGTACCCTTTCTCAATCATTTGACCTATGTTAAGTAGGTTTTGGTCAATGTTGGGTACCAAGAGTACATAATTGATGTATCTCTTGCCTTTTTTAGTGTTAATGGCAATGGTACCTTTGCCGACTGCTTCCATGAAGTCACCATTACCGATTTTGACTTTAGTCTTGGATCTATCAAGACTACAAGAGATGCTTTCATTTTTCGTCATGTGGTTACTACAACCACTATCAAGATACCAAGTATCTTTTTTTTTTTCCTTCTGTTGCAGCTTGGCAGACATAGAAGAGAGTACTTTCATCATTTTTCTCTTCGAAAAATTAGCTTGATGGGATTTTTTTAAATGACAAGTTTTTTCAGCGTGGCCAAATTTTTTACAATTTTGGCATTGTGATTTTCCTTTAAACTAGCAGTCTTTCTCCAAGTGACTTTTTCTTTCACAAATGTCACATGGAGGATACTTTTCGTTATTTTCTTTTTGTTTTTCTTGTGTCTCTTTCCCATCAGCTTTTGGTTTTTGAGAACGCGGATTGATTTTAGATTGAAAGGCATTTTCAGCTTCACTTTCCTTATGCCTTTCTCGTCTACTTTCATATGCTTCAAGAGAGCCCATAAGTTTAGTTGGTGATATAGTTTTTAAATCTTTTGTAGTCTAACTATGCGTACCTTGACTGTTGCTTGGAACTCCTCCTACAACGTGTCCCATGCTTCTTTTGTCGTTGCTGCACCCATAATCCGTGGAAAAAGATTGTTTGTCATAGCTTTGCTGCAAGCAGTATAATGCATGAGAATCTTTTTGTTGATTATCCTTCGGTGCCTTCTTTTTATCTTCCAAAAGAGATGTAATATCTTCCGGAATAGTGTTTCATTCTTCAACAATTTTCCATAGATTTTGTGATTGAAAATAGGTCCTCATTTTGATGGACCAAAAATCATAATTTTCTCCATGGAAAATTGGAAGAGGTAAAGAAGAGCGATTGGACTCCAAACTCATATTGATAAGTGGAAAAGATTACTCCTAGTGATATATGATCGAACGGAGCTCTAATACCCACTATAAGAAATGTCACTTTTGCTAGCACATTTTTCTGCTGGCAAAAGTTGGTATTATGCTGGTAAAATAGAATTTACTTGTGATGTGTTAGCAAAAGGGGGTTGGCAAATCAATGTTGGTATTAGAACTTTTGCCAGCATAAAATAAAAAGCGCTGGCAAAAATGACTTTTCCCAGTGCGTAAATGCGTTGGTAAACGGTTATATTTTAGCCACTGCAAATATACGCTGGTAAAACTTTGACCTCTTTGCCAGCGCAGTTTGCGAAATGCGCTGGTAAAAGTTACTTTTACCAGCGCAGTAGCGAACTGTGCTGGTAAAAGTTGCATTTCTTGTAGTTACCAGTGATGTTTTGAGAATAAATTTGTATTGGTTTAGATTTGAATAGGTGGATATGAGGAATAAGTGTTTAATGGTTGTTATGGTAATTGAAGTAGTGATGTTGATGAGTACTTGTTGATTTAGTATATGAGAATTGTTTTGGCTTAGCAGAGAGGGTTGTATGAAAATGTAGTAAGCTTTATTAATAGTTTGGATGTTGGTTACAATTTGAAACCCTTGAAGGGGTATTTATAGTTGCTCACCCTTTACACTTTATGATTAGAATTATTTCTTTTAGATCCTTCTTCTACTAGAAGGAATTATATTCAAATAAATCTAAATGTTTCTAGAGTTCAACATAACTAGTATATTGTTGACTTAATCTAATCTAGAATTCTCTTAAGTTCTTAGATGATATTTCTACAGGTGTATAGAAATTTCTAAACTAAATTGTGTAGAAATGTGTACCAAATTCTAATAATCCCCATTTCTTGTATCATTCTCTCATCATTTTTCGTTCTTTTCATTTATGTTTTCCTTCATCCCAATTAATGTTGTGATAAACTCAGTTAACAACACTCAAACAACAAACTAAAGACAAAGAAAAGGAAATGATACTACATTTCTGCGAGGAGATTTTAATTTTGAATCCCTCCACAATATCCAATATAAAAAAGACCAAAAAAAAAAAAAAAAAAAAAAACAGAGGATAATAAGTGTAATTGTATATTAGATTGTTGGTAGAGAAATACTTACCAATTTGTTGGTTGGCGTGTTTTGCTGCTACGTTCTTGAAAGCATTATACCACTTTGGTCTTCCGAAATTGGTTTTAACTGCTGTGTTTGACACAATATCAAGTCCATTATTTTTGGCGTGATAAAGAGTTTGAAGCATAGAGATAAAAGCAGAGCGAGCATCTCCTTCTTCATAAACACTAGTACAGTAGTTGTGGACCTCAATAACACCATCATTCCCGTTCTCAGTGATTTCATCCATCACCTCCTTGAACCACTTGAACGACCCTTCATCACGAGTGCTCCAGTAGAAGTAGACTTGTTTCGTGGCAAATGGCTTTCTCTTCTTCTTTTTATTATTGCAATTATTAATTCCCTTCTCTAAGTCTTTTTCGTCCTCTTTGTATTGCTTCCTGTTATTAAGCACATCTTTTACAATGCTCATAAGAGGAGTCACTCCAATTCCACCTCCTATGAGAAGGATAACTTTGTACTGTTTATAGTCTTGCGCTGGCGCACCGTACGCCCCATCGATTAGGAGCCTTTATCCCAACATAATAGTTTAATTGGAGAAAGAAAGAAGTATTATTAATAATTTGATTGGTAGTCAATGAATGGATGAAAATGTTTTGAAAATAGCTAAAGTAATACCTTGGAATTTTATTGACTTGCCCATCAACGATACTTTGATTACTAGATATTGGAGGTAAGTTTATATCAGGTAACTGCAATAAATATGCAAATGATTAGGAATATTTAAACTTTTGTGAATAGTGTTCAAACACTAAGTTGAAGTGTATGATTTTTTTTTTCTTTTTATACACCTAAAATAAATTGTGAGCATTTTTCTAAATTCATATGTTGGGCAGAAAATATAAATATTAACCAAGACTTATGAAGGTCAGTTACATGTAGAAAAAGAGGTACTAACTTTTGAGAAAGTGGAATTGAGCTCTTTTGTCCAGTCACCCAATCCGCGAATATGGACACTCAAGTAATCGTCATCAGGAGCCGAAGTAAGTGAAAAAGGATGCCTAATTTTATTAAATTTATAGATTTTAATAACAATACCAATAAATAAGAATATAACTAGGTTTAAATTAATCAAAATACACTAGCTATATATATAGTTACCACTCAAAAGGAGATATAGCCGAACAATTCAAGTATATGTATTGTCCACTACTGTATTCAAATCCTCTAGGTTTCAGCATTTGCAAGGCTAGAACATTTTCAGGATACACTTTAAACTGAACATGTTGAAAACAAGTATTATTTTATTATTATTGCCTTATATAATAATACTACATTTATACAGCCCATAGAAGAGAGAAATCAGTGAAAGTTACGCACCTTTAGAATTTTCACTGCTTGGAACCCATACCTAAATGCACGAATTGAACGTTCACAGACATACAAAAGGATTGGAACAAGCACATACATCCATGTCTACAACAACAATATTATAATTAAAAAATTGAATTGAGATTTTAGATAATTATAAAAGAATATTAAAATAGTTAGATGGTCTTGCAGTTGGTTGAGATCACTAACTTACAGTCTTTTTGTACCACTTGTCAATGAAGTAGAGATAATAACCGTGAACGAGAAAGAGGACGTAAACAATGACAAACAAGTGGTGAGAGTACCATAACCTTAGGGCCTTGGGTAGCTTTGATTTATTTTTACGGAACCAGGACTGTGCTAAGGTGAAAGTTATAGCCATTAAGACCACCATAACCAAACCGGTCCACCCTTCTGTGCCCTTCAAGAACCACCAGTAGTTGTTGGGTCGTTCTTTCCCAAAGAATTGCGCCATTGGCTGGTATTCCTCATCTGTTGCATGCAGCAGCCTTGGAAAATCACAAGTTAAATGTGCCAATGCATGTACACCAACTCCAATTGCAATCCCACCAGCGATTACCTAAGATACCAATCATAAATATATATATCATGAATTTAAAAGAAATGGGCAACATTGTAGTATAGTAAATCTCACAATATATGTTATACCGTGTGAAACTCAATATTGTCATTGAAGGGAATGAGTGCTCCCAACTTTGTCTCGGTCCTGATCAAAGTTATGGTATTTCTACAAACAGGTAAGAGAATTAGAGCCATGTTGAACTTGAGAGTCTCGGCAGCACCCTTAGCAGTGGTAACACAATAGCCCATCACTTCAAACACAGCTCGATTCCTGTACTGAATAAACTTCCACGTAAAAAGGCATGCACAAATGGCCAGCCACAACCCCATCACCCAAATACGTCTCCAATTTTCCTCTAAAATCCAATTATGTCTCCGGATGTTGTTTACGAGGTGTTTGACCCGTTTGTGGTATCGGTTTATGGTGTTGGACTCTACAGTTGTCTCGACTAACTTCTCTTTGACCTTCCTTGAGCTCGGCGCCATGCTTCGATGAAATAGATCTTCCAATTTCTTCAACTGTTTGAAATATAATTTCATCAATGTTAATTCATGCTAATTTTGGCGGTTTTGCATTTAATTAATTGCAAAATGTAACATGCGTTGTGTGGGTGTACCTCAATTTTGCCAATTTTGTTGGGGTCTAGTTCTTCCATAATAAGTGTTGCATATTCTTCAGCATGTTCGTAAATGTTAAGTAACTTATTCTCACTAGCACTAAACTCAATAATCTACATGACCAATAAAAAAAATCAATTTATGTATGTTAAGGTTATATAAAAATGATTTTAATTTTTTTTTTATATAATAAAAATATCTATTTTTGAGATGACTTTTTTTTTTTTTTTTTGATTAAGAGGCCTGTTAGAGCCACAACGAGAACACAAGAGCACAGAACACGGGCAGGGCTGCAAATAGCAGCAGAAAAAGGAAAACTAACTTAATAAAAAACATAAAACCAGGCATCAAGCCAAACTAAAACTAACAAAACAGAAATCAAAAAAGTCTAAAAGAAAGAAGCTAATCCAATCGGCCATCCACCAGAGCAGTGGGTGGGAAACCGAAAAAACTGGGCGCATCAAAACTTCCAATCAGTTGGGAGTGAAGAGCCCTTTGAGCCGCATCATGGGCCACATCGTTGTGAATCCGAGGGATCCAACTGACCTCCCAGAGGTCAAACTTGTGCGTTAAGTTTATGAACTTCATGACTATGTCTTTGATGTTGTAATTGAGTGTGTCCAGATCAACGGAGTCCTTTGAGAGAGCAGCAACTGCCCCAGCGGAATCGCATTGAAGGATTAAGTTTTTATGGCCAAGGGTAGATGCCATTTCAGCTCCCCAGCAAAGAGTGGCACTACAAGAAAATACATTTTCAGCGACTAGATTTTTTGTGACCAAATCAACTTAGTCACTAATAGTTAGATTTTGTGACTAATTTGTAGTCGTAAATAATTTTAGTCACGAGACAATGTTTATTTGGAACCAAAAAAATCAATGACCAATTTTTTAGTCACTGTTTGTTATATTTAGTGACTAAAATAGTATTTAGTCACTAAAACTGTTGCGCCAAATTATAATAGTGGCGAGACTAATAATTTTTGGTGACTAAAATTATTTAGTCATTAAAAATTTAAAATTTGTGACGAAATAGTTAGTCAGTAAAAGTTAATGATCTTTTACAACTAAAATATTAGTCTTAAAATATTTTATTTTTACAATTATTAATAATTTATATGTACCAAGTAATTATTTAGTTTCTTTAAAATATAAGATTAATTATTACTATATTGAATATACATTAACTACTAATTTAATCCTTAAAAAAATATGATTAACATAAATTATATTTTTTTAAAAAATATATATATAGTTATTGAATTAGTAGCAAATATATAGTTAAAAAAATTATTTTTTACTAACAAAATATCATAACAAATAGTGAATTTTACTACTAAAATTTTGATGCAAAATAAATTAATTTGATTTATGATTTTTAAGTTGAATTTATTTTTAATATTTAATTTTAGTTACTACAACAACAATCCTGGCCCCTCATCAAACTTAACATCCTGTAAATCACAACACTATTATTAATATTATTATTACAATTCTCTTAGCATCCAGATCACTTGAAAAGAACAGAAGCTTTTTCTGTTTCAGTCAAGTTAAGTTACAATAATAATACTTTGTTAATGTTACAATTTATTAATGATAACACTTTTTTTTTAGATGTAATTGCAACAACCCACAAGAGGAGAAGGGAGAGAAACAATTACAAACTTGGAAAAAGAGAGTCAACAAACTCTTTTAATGATAACACTTTGTTAATGTTAACTTTTGTATTTTCTTTATTTGAATTGTCACAAATGAAATCTAATGTAATTACTATTTGATAAAATCTTATTATTGGTATATTAACCTAAATATTTAATACATGTGTTAAAAATAAAATTGCTTATAGAAGAGTCTCCAGGTTGGCCACCAACTTGCATCACTAACATCAGCGTGCTACTGTAATTATGCAGAGGTAGAAACTGTTGAATCCAACATGATAATCCACTTGAATTATTCCACCTTCATCAAGTACTGAAAACAATATCCAAACAGCGATAATGAGCACAATAAAGCCAAAACCAATAGACAAAACAATACTACCTTTCATCGTTATCAAAAAATTTCCAAAGTACAAAACATTATTGTTGTACTGTCTCCCTAATTGAGCCACATTAAGAGTTGGTAATCCTCAGGCTTTTTGTGCTCAAAAAACTCCATTTTAGAACCAAAAGAAATGTTCAACAAAAATCATATGAGATAGCTAAAATTATACTCTTAACCAAATGGGATAACTTTCATTTCCAAACACAAAAAAATTTTAAAAAAAAAAAAGTTACACTAAAATGGAATCAACTTCATTTATTTCAAATGTCTATCTAGGATTCATATTCATATACTAAAGCTATGATTTTTACAATGAACAATGTTTAGATGATCCAAATTCAAGCTTATGAGCAAATAAAGTACCTCATTGATAGCAAGAACTTGTCCATTGGTCTTCTTCACCTTCATTAACTTCCTCAGAAAATACCTAAGCAGAAACTAAAAACAAATCACTTACCCAAATCAAATAACTCCAAAAACCCTAAAGATCATAATAAAAAAAAAACATTGGCTTACCAAAACTTGGACTTGGCACGGACTTCATTGGTGGCCCAAAGCTTCATCTTGTAAATCTTAGGATGGTCATTTGACTCAGTAGGGAGAGCCCTTCCCACAACCTGGTACTGATGAAACCTGAAAGTCACCATTTCTGAGAAAGACTAACCTAAACACTAGTATCAATAAGAACCCATCAAATAAATCTGAACCAAAACCAAAAGAATATGAACATAAATAAAAAATTCCTAATATAAAGACTCATCTAAGCTTTTATCGACTCATCTAAGCTTTTAGTAATTTTAACAGACTCATCTTTTGATATAACCTGCAAAATACAACTGATTTAGTTTACTCAAGAGAAAAACAAGGTAATTGGCTAAACAGAGAAATCTATTGTCACATAATGCAGCTACTTACCCCTGTCCCACTACAAGGAGCATCCAATAACACTCTATCAACAAATAACGTTGATACCCAAAACTTTAGGTAGCTGGAAGAAAATGAAAAAGAGGCGAAGCAAACAGAAGGTGTTATAATTGAATTTTAATCACATTGACTCCAGCACAACATGATTTTGTGATGATTAGACATGAAATAAAAAAAGGATTTTCAGAATAACATTAATTTCTGTGAATTAAATGAGTACAATCTGCAGAATATAGAAAAGAATCCAGCAGTTCTCAATGTCAACAATTAGACAGAATAAAATAGAAAGTGAATTAAAAAAAATACAAAGACAAAAATCTAACCTCCTTTCCATCATAGTTGCAGACCACAGTATTGGTCACACCCATGCGATTCAGATTTGCAGTGAGTGACTTGAGCCTTGGCACCTTCATCTCATTTGCAAAAATCATTCCTGATAAATTTATGACAGAGTACTTGAGATAAAGAGGAACCACGATAATTGGAATCTTCCGCAACTTAGAAATAATAATAATAAAAAAAAAAGCATAAGAGCACTTCAAGCAAAGAGAGCAAAATATAGGATACTAAGTAGAGAAACAGAAGCAAAAAATGTTCACTTTTTGGCAGTGTAACCAATCTATTCTAGTTTAGTTTTATACAATGCAATATAGAAAAGAATCCAGCAGTTCTCAATGTCAACAATTAGACAGAATAAAATAGAAAGTGAATTAAAAAAAATACAAAGACAAAAATCTAACCTCCTTTCCATCATAAATAAGTGCGAGACCACAGTATTGGTCACACCCATGCGATTCAGATTTGCACCATCACTTGATCTTTTAATCAATCCACTGATACAAAAGAGAGGAAAAATACAACAAAATATATATTAGCATACTATAATGGTGTCTGCTTATGAAGGAACAAACCCAATAACTCGAATAAAACTGCCTCATACCTGCGGTGCGAATTTGCCATATTTGTCTGGTCCTAGAGAATCAATCCAATAGATGAGACTAAAATATATTCTTTGAGAAAATTATTAAGTTAATATTGCATTCTTCATCTCCCTTTGTCCCTCAACTGAAAATTGGAATGAAAAACCTGAAACAAAACAACAAAAAAGCCTATTTCACTCTCAATCAACGTCCAATGTAGAAAACACCAATTATATACATTAAAATTCACACTACTAATCCACTCAATAAGCACAAAAATTGTGTTTTGGTTAGAACAATCTGATCAATCACAGCCATCCAGACTCCATACCAAAAAAAAAAACTCTAAATGTCATCATGCGAACAATATCCCCTGTTTATACATACGAATTTCTCATACCAGTCATACATATATGCTAAATTTTAGGACAACATTACAAGACAAATTAATCACATAACTGAACAAACAAACAAACAAACAAACAATCAAAACCGTTATTGTGATCTGAAAAAGCGCAGGCAGTGACAAAAATAAGCTGAGACTAAAGATTCAAAATATGATCAAATAATGACAGAAAAAAGTCAAAATAAACTTTAAGCCAGAATTCAAGTCGCAATGAAAAGTAGCATACCCTTCTACTTTCATCCATATCAGCCTTGTTTCCTACCAGGATCTTTTTGACATTATCCCCATGCTGTTCGATGTTGCGAATCCAATTCGTAATATCTGAATTAATTAAAAGGCAGTGTTAGTGCATAAAACCATACAAGAAACAAGAGGCTAATTAACAATAATTTATAAATATTAACTTTAACTTATCTGAAAAATAAAACACGTATAGTAACAAACATTAAGTGAAAGATTTAAAATAAAATAAAGATATTAATTTAAATTTAAATTCATAACAGATTGCACTAATCTAGGGTAAAAAAAGCATTTATTTAACAAAAATTTGAAATAAATATTTCAAAATTTAAAATTTAAATTTTGATTTTTTAACAGTACGGTATCTTTATATCTTTATATATACTATATATACACAAATTATCTTCAATTAATTTTTTTTCTTTACTTTGTTCGCTTTCACTTTAATTTTTCTTAACGCAAACAAATCTTAATTGGCCTGAACAAATCTGAAGAGCAAATCAGGGTCATATTTGTTAAGGTATGAGCTAAATTAAATTTATGATGGCTTTACAATCTTGTATTGACTGGTTGTTAATTAAAAACTCTTCAGGTGTTTCAACTGGTTAGGGATTTGAAAGAAGATAGAAGGAGTCGGTACATCCAACCAGGTTTGAAAAAATTTCTATCCTATTTCACTAAAACAATATGCATTGTAACTAACTAGGAAATATATTAACATGGATTAATCATCTTCGTTTTTGGATGCATATAGTTGTTTTTTCTTTGGCTATCAACAGAGACAAACAAAAATACAACTTCAAACCTAAGAAAGAATTAGATATCCAACTACTTAGAACAAGGCATTTAATAGTCGTATCACCAGCCAACCAAACTAAAAAGTATATAAACCCTCAAAACATTAGTAAAATTACACATACACAGTAAACATTCAAAGCTCTCCCAAAAAAGAAGTAGCCCGTAATTGAAAATTCCGCACATTCCATACAATATTAGGAAACTACCTTCTGACGCTGTAAAGCCTTCAAAGGAGATAAAGCCCACTTATACAGAGGATCATGTATAAAAACCTGCAGAAATTTCTCACATGAGATTTCAAATTAACAAAAAGAAAAGAATTTTTTTTTTTTTTTGAAAATGACTATTAATTACTAATGCAACTACGTTCGGTAACATACTTCAACAATGGTCAGCAGTGCTTCTTTATTTGTCCTCATAACAGAGAGTGTTTCCTCGCAACATCTTCTAAAAACTCCTTCGACTCCACTTACACCCATGCCATCAATAATGTCCCTTGTCAACCTGAAAGGAACCTGGAAAAACAAGATAGCCCAGAGAGCCATGTTTTCTGTAAGTTTAAATTTTAATTATAAAGGGGTTATTTTCATCTGTGATCTCCATTCTTTCACTTATTTTACACACAGGCATAACAGAGAGATATAGGTGCACGATTTCAGATTTTAAATAGGCTTTTCTAGAGAGATTAAATAGGCTTAAAAATGATTATCTTAAATCGGAATCATATATTCAAACAAGGTCAAACAATTAAAAGTCATCATGAATCCTGAAAAATTTTAGTGATACAAAAATAAACAAAAATCGTCATCCTTTCTTTTAAAAATTCCTCCCTTACCTAGGTGGCTGCTGGATGGGCGCACCTGGATAGTACCAGGACCCTTGTGCCCCGGCCCTTGATCAGATAAAGCTGCCCGCCCTATGACCCACAACTAAAAATGAGCCTTGCGACGAGACGCGGACACTCCCCATGCTGCGGTTCCCTCCGGTCCGTTCCCGGGTTGGGTTAGGGGAACATCCGAGCGATTGCCTTCGCGGATCCAAACGCGCCCCTCGAATGTGTTCGGGCGACCGCTCTCGTTCCGTGTACTTCTTGAGCTGCCACGGACGTCGGAGAATCGGAATACAGCGACAACGGGAGGGACAAATTCGAACAGATCGAGACGAGAAGGAGGGAAAGAGTGACGGCAATTTTTTAGGGTTAGGTTTTCATGAATGAGAAAGAGTTTATGATGGTGGTGTTATCTGTTGTATTTTATTTATTATTATTATTATTATTATTATTATTATTATTATTATTATTATTATTTAATTTGGAAAGATATATAATAGGAAACTATTTAAACAAAATAATAATAATGAGACTAGAAATATGATAATTAAATATATTTTTTAAAAAAAAAATAAAAAATTTCTCTAAATACTATTTTTTTTTAATTTTATTTCATTGAATACTATATGGGTTTCTATGTAAATAAAATTATACCATCTTTGGGCCCATGTTTTCATAAATTAGAATTTTATATAAAAAATTATAATAATTTTAGTTTTACTCCTATAAAATTAATTTTTTGTATTAATTTTAATGTATTATATTGGGTACCTTTATATTTGTTAAAAAATAGTGTGAAATTTTCATTTATTTTTTTATTTATATGAGCAATATTTTTTAAAAATTAATAAATAAAATTATTTTTCTTTCAATTTATTTCTTTGTTCGCAAAGTATTCTACCTTATTATATCTTAATAATCAATTTGACATTATACTTGTTAGTTAGGTTTATAAATTTTTATTATTTATCTAACAACAATAAACCATCGATAAAATTCTATTTTGAAAACATAAACATTTCGAAAACTTAAAATATTATCATAAAATTATCATTGTATGTTATATATTTAAGAGTACTTATATTTACACATGTTTAATAATTATTATTTTTATTGTGTAGAAATAATAATGGATAAAAGTTGGATATGGTCTAATAACAAATTATCAGAAGAATATACCAACGGGGTTAGTACTTTTATTAACCTCGCACGTAGTCGCTTGAATGATGAGAATAAAACTCCTTGTCCTTGTACCGATTGTGTGAACTTCTACTATCACGAATTAGAAACAGTAGAGCGACACTTATGGGTCAATGGTTTTTCTAAATCTTATACAAACTGGGTATATCACGGGGAGGACGAAACTGCTTCAAGCTTCAATATTGATGATTTAGAGTCAGACATAAATGAAGACAACGAAGATTCTGAGGAGGAGGATGATGAAATGTTTGACGTTATTGAAGATATTACTGGAGGAGTAAATTTTGAAACTAATCAAAATGATGAAATTGGAGGGGAGGAAACTTATTACAATGAACCTACAAATTTTAAAGAATTATTTGACGAAGTAGAGAAAGAATTATATCCAGGGTGTTCACAATTTTCTTCTTTAACATTTTTGGTGAAAATGATGCATATCAAGGTGCTTAATAAAATGAGTGACAAATGTTTCGATATGATACTTGAATTACTTTGTCAAGCTTTTCCGACTGATCATAAGCTGCCAAAGTCTCATTACGAAGCTAAGCGAATGTTACGCACTCTTGGATTGGGTTATGAGACAATTCATGTATGTAAAAATGATTGTACTCTATTTTGGAAAGAATATAAAGATGCTACAGAATGCCCTACTTGTGGATTTTCAAGGTACAAACATAAAGGAAAGAAGAAAAAGAATGTACCGGTGAAAAAAATGCATTACTTTCCAATTACTCCACGTCTACAAAGACTTTTTATGTCACGACATACGTCAGATGAAATGAGGTGGCACAAAGAAAAGCGTGTAAATACTGAAGGTGTACTTAGACATCCTGCAGATGGAGAAGCTTGGAAAGAATTCGATAAACAATTTCCAGAATTTGCAAAAGACCCCAGAAATGTCAGATTGGGACTTGCAACCGATGGATTTAATCCATTTGGAAACATGAGCACAAGCTATAGCATATGGCCTGTTGTATTAGTGCCTTATAACATGCCCCCCTGGAAATGTATGAAAGAAAATAATTTCATAATGGCATTATTAACTCCTGGTCCCAACTCTCCAGGTAAAGACATTGATGTTTACTTACGACCCCTAATTGATGAGCTAAAACAATTATGGGAGGAAGGGGTAACAACATATGATGTATCAAATAAAAAAGAATTTATAATGCGTGCTGCAATATTGTGGACGATAAATGATTTTCCAGCTTATGGTACAATATCTGGATGGAGCACAAAAGGTTACAAGGCATGTCCTGTTTGTAATGTGGATGCTTTGTCGTTTCCCATATTAAGTAAAATTAGTTATATGGGGCATCGTCGTTTTTTGCCATTAGATCATCCATGGCGAAAAGATAAACGCTACGATGGTAAAATTGAAAGTCGTCCTCCTCCTAAAATATTATCAGAGGAAGATATCTTAAAACAATTGGAAACAGTTGATCAGTTCATTCCAGGAAAAATACCTAAAGACGATAATGGAAAATTGTTAGAAGAAGTCGTGCAAAGGAGAAAAAGATTAAAGGTTGATGTGAATGGTGGAAAAACCCAAAAGAATAAACCTATTTGGAGTCGAAAATGTATTTTTTGGGAGTTAGAATACTGGTCAAAATTAAAGTTGAGACACAATTTAGATGTGATGCATATTGAAAAGAATATTTGTGAAAGTATCTACGGTACAATGTTATGCATAGATAAGAAGTCAAAGGATACTGAAAAGGCCAGACTTGACTTACAAAGGATGAACCTACGCAAAGAATTACACTTGAAGAAACAAGGAGATAAATGGTTTAAACCACAAGCATGTTACACATTGCCATTAGTTGACCGGAGAAAATTTTGTACGTGGTTAGGGTCGGTCAAATTTCCAGATGGGTATGCCGCAAACATTTCAAGGAATGTCAATATAAGTGAAGGTAAAATTATTGGCTTAAAAAGTCACGATTGCCATGTTTTGCTGCAAAGATTATTACCAGTTGGGTTGCGACCATATGTGAAAAAGGATGTGATACTTGCCATTTCCGAGCTCTCATTATTTTTTCGAAAGTTGTGCGCAAAAACATTATACGTTGAAGACTTGGATTCACTAGAGAAAGGAATTGTAAAGTGCTTATGTAAACTTGAATCCATTTTTCCTCCAGCGTTTTTTGATGTCATGATCCACTTAGCAGTGCACTTACCTTCAGAGGCAAAGTTAGGTGGTCCGGTACATACAAGATGGATGTATCCTATTGAAAGGTAAAATACTAATTATTTTTTAAAATAAAATTTTATCCATCTTATTTTAAAAATTAAGAATATTTTTCTAATGATGAATTTTAATTTTTTAGGTTCTTAGGTTCTCTAAAAAATTTAGTTAAGAATAGAGCACGATCAGAAGGTTCAATTGCTGTAGGATATGTTGGTAAGGAGGCCTTAACTTTTTGTTCGATGTATCTTCACGGGATTGAAACAAAATTCAATCGTCCAGAGCGTAATTGGGATCTCAGTGAGGTACAAAATGAATCAACGTTGTCTGTTTTTGATCAACCTACAAGGTTATTTGGTGGAAGGGAATTTCGCAATTTAGAACCTAATGAGTATAACAAGCTGCACTGGTACATTTTAAATAATTGTCCGGAGTTACAACCTTACATCGAGTAAGATTTATAATTATCGTATAAATTTTAGTTTTTATACATTTTGCACAAATATTTATATCATCTTTTTCTTATTAAATAGCGAGCACAAAGCTTTATTACAATCTAAAGGCGTAGTAGACATCATTCGAACTCAAGAGTTGGAATTTTCATTTTGGTTCAAAGAAAAAGTAAGTATTTTTTTTACAACTGCGTTAAGTATAGTTTCTACTAAAAGCTAATAGTTATAATACTTTTACAGATAAATGAAAAATATAAATTGTCTCCTCATCAAATTACAAAATCAGTCTTAGCTCTTGCAAGTATGCCAGATCATCGAATCTTCTCGTATAATGGATGTATAGTTAATGGCGTGCGCTATCATACTGAAATTTGGGACGTCGGACGAACCACTCAAAATTACGGTGTTTGGGTTGAAGGTGAACATGGTGGCAGTACGTGTGACTTTTATGGTGTCATAACAGATATTTTAGAAGTATCATATATATATGATCATAAAGTGGTACTTTTTCAATGTGACTGGTATGATACTGATACCAAAAAGAAAAGAACACACCAAGAATACCATATCACAAGTATAAATGTCAGCTCAAAATGGTATAAGGAAGAACCTTATATTCTTGCCGACCAAGCAAATCAGGTATTATATTTGGAAGATGATAAGTTTGGTTCGAAATGGAGAGTGGTTGATAAGGTGAATCAACGCCACTTATGGGACGTTCCAGAAGTAATACTTGAAAGTGTAGATGCAGAAGAAGATGGTTCCAATAGTTATACAGAAGCTTATCAAGAAGAGAGATCAAATGATATTGACATAACATTTGATGAGTCAAACGTCGAAATTCCTCTTAACCATCCAAATGCAGAATTGATAGAAATTAACTCATCACATATTAATTTTGAAATAATTAATTGTGATCAAATTTTGAATGAAAGTAATGTAAGGGAAAGCGATGATGATATATCAGATTCCGAGACTGATATAGGGGATATTGATAAGAAATTACAACATTCTGAATGTTCATCTACAGATGAAAGTGATGACAGTTTATAAGTAATTTTATATTATTGCATAGTTTTTTTTATATTAATTTTTATTTATTTAATTTAGTACCACTTCAAATTTATTAGTTATTTGGAATTTTATAGGAACATGGGACCGAAAAAAAAAGCAATTGATATCCCTAATAAAACCCGATCAACGCGAAATATTTCAGAACAATCATCTGAGATTCCCATTACTACTCCGTCTTTACCAGTTTCAAGAGTTAATTATTCCACTACAACACAACCAACAGAGAGTACTCAAAATGAACAAGAGGATTTAGAATCTACTGGTATGCTTTTTTTTATATAATTATTATTATTAATTAATTTGTAAATTAATAAATTTGTATTAATATATCTTTATCAAATATTTCTCTGAGACATTTTGTATTTATTTTTATAGCCCCAACCAAGAAAAGAACTCGTGGCCAAAATAGAAGTAAAGGCACAAGTAAAGTAGTTGCGGATACAAAAAGTAAGTTGCCAGTAACAGCTAGAAAGGGAGAACTTCACCCGGTAGGAGACAATGCTTCAAAATTAGCATCAGAAATTGGTTTTATAGTAAGAAATCATGCACCTCTTAAATATAAAGGGTGGAAGAATGTCCCACCAGAGGATAAGGCACTTATTCATACTCGTATTAAGGTTACTTAACTTATTCAAAAATAATTTTTTTTCTACATAATTCTTTTTATTATTTCTTTTACATAACATTTATCTTTCAATACATATTGAAATTATTTTAATCTATTTATGTAGGACAAATTCAAAATTGATCCGAAGGAAGAAAGACACATGCATGACGTCATTGAACGACATTGTTCAAATCGTTACAAAAATTATAGAAACCAACTTCATGCTCATTATAAAGATGTTGTCAAAGAAGGAAAGGATCCACTGGCTAATCGACCTTTAAATCATAGAATGACGGACCAAGATTGGCACTGGCTGTGTGACAATATCTTTGGTAATCCTAACTGGCAGGTATAATTTATACTTTCTATATGTTTATTAATGATATAGTATTAACATCATATGATGTCATTTATTTTTACTTTATTTAGAAACGTTCGGTTGCGGCAGCTAAAAATAAAGCTAAAGTACCATATAATCATCGAGGCGGATCAAAATCTTTTATTCAACATCGAACAAAAGGAGTAAGAGTATTTACATAAGAATAATAATGTTTTTTTTTTTTAAAAAAAAAGTTATACTAACAATTTTTTTGTTAAATAGTCTTTAGTTAATGATGTTGGAGAAATTGAGCTATTTAGGAACACCCACTGGAATGCAGAAAATGGTTGGTGTAATGAGGAAGCAAGAACACGATATGTATGTCTTAACTTGTTATATTCTTTCAAAATAAATTGTTTAATTTTCCTCTAAAATTATTCGTTTTAAAAATACAGGATCGAATGGTTGAGTTAAGACGACAACGTCAAGAGAATAATGAGGAAATACTGGAAGATGAAATCCGTGCTGAGGTTTTGGGTAGTGAAAGATGTGGTCATATACCTGGATTAGGACCTGCCCTTAACAAAAAAAACTCAAACCACCAAGTTGAAAAAGTAATTGAAGATCGTGTTGCAAACATGCGAGAAGAAATGCGTAATGAGATACGACATGAGGTGCGAGATGAGATTCTTCAAGAGGTAAGAAATGAACGCCAAGATTTTTTACAACAACTCAAAGATATTATGAACATACCCAACAATCATCCTATTTTTGGCATCCAACAACCACCGCCTCCACCACCACCACCTCCACCATCTCCACCATCGTTTGGACCACCTCGTGTTGATACTACCTCTGTTCCATCACCACCACCTGCTGCTAGGGACTGTTCTTCTCCACAATCACCAACAACCGCCAGGGCATCTGGTCCACCAGCACCGTCTCCGGTTACTTCGGATAAGGTATTTTTCACTTGAGTTTTAAAACAATTATAATTCTACTTAGTGACTTGTCATATCTCACTTACTTAATTTTCATATTATAATACAAGCTTGTTTATTGTTTGGTTTGCAAATAAAGACAATTGAGTGCAGTTTGCACGTGATTGATCCTAACATCAAAGGAAATGGCCTAGTTGCATTTGGGTATCTCAAATTAGAAAAATCGGATGAGAAAGGTGAGATCACGGTACATGGAGAAAAGAAGAAGCATTGTGACTTTAAACGTGTCTTCATAGAAAAGGTTGTTGAAGAAAATGCCGATCTGCCATGCCCTCTAAAGCAAGAAGGCTTCTTCAAAGTGGGTTCAGCTGTGAAACATTTCGTCTTCTGGCCGAAGAAACTAATAAATATGCCTTCAGCTTGTTCACTCCAGGTAAACTATAATTAGCCTTAATGTTGAAAAATCTTAATTTTTCACATTAAAGTGTTTCTTTTTTTTTTGGTTGTAGGTGAAAGGAAAGATGAAAGCTACCCAAGATCCTCTGGCTCCGCCTACTCAGCCACTGATACACTTGAAGAGGCCAGAGATGTTTCATGAATCACACTACACTCCACCTGAAAAGACATTGTTGTTGACGACACTTTTAGGGATTGTTCAGAAATGGCATCAGAAGAAAACAGTACAACATGAGCTTAAACAAGAATTGTTCGGACCTGGCCATGAGTGTTGGATCGACAAGGAAGATGTCATAGATGTGTGCGAGCTGAGATGGATCGGAACTAATGTCATGACTATTTGGTGCAGGTATAGTGGTTAATATTTAAGTTAATAATTATATTTGTAAATTTTTACTAATAAAATTTTATGATTCAGTTATTTGCAGGAACATTCACTTAATATCAGTGGTTTGAATAATACATATGCATTTTTAAATCCTGCTTTAGTATCCTCAATATCTTATAAAGATCCCAATAGACGTACACAGAATCTCATTGAGCGGTTGAAGGAAATACAACCCGATCAATGGTTGATTTGTCCCTGGAATCATGCGTAAGTAGATTTATAATTTAATATATGTAAATATAGATCGATCAGGGGGTTCACTAAACTTTTTTAATTATGTGCAGTAGTCAACACTGGGTAGTGATAATCATCCAGGCTGCTACTCAGTCAGTGGCATTCATTGACCCAAAGAATAAGCCAATTGAAAATGAAATTAGAAATTGTGTCACAACGTAAGTCATCATTTTTTTTTTCTTTAATTTAACTTTTCTTACTAATTCTTTCACTAATTAACTTCTCTTTGGTGTAGTGCTTTGGAAACCTACATGACCCAGCAAAATATACGAAAAAGGGCTGAGATAAAGATCAGGCAGTACAGGTGTCGAGGACAACCGGACGATCAACAGTGTTGATATTACTGCATGAAGATTATCAAAAGCTTCATGACTCAGTACAATCCTGCAACTTTTTTGAAGGATAAGGTATTTAGACATACATGATTCATTTGATAAAGTTTTTATTTAAAATAAATTCAATTTCAATGTTATCTATCTCTGGTTGTACAGTTCAAAGATGACAAGCCTTACAACAACCAGGAGATAAACGAAATACGAGATGAATGGGCCGATTTTGTGAAGTCTTATATATTAATGGAATGAGTGCACAGTTCTTTATACGTGTAGGGTATATAATTTTATATGACCACTACTTTTGGCTGTACTTAGTTTTTGTTATGGCGAGCAGAATACAATTTTTATGATCGTTACTTTTGGTTATATTAGATTTACTTTATAGTTATATTAATTTTTTGTAGCAGTGAGTACTACAATAAATTTTTATTTATTATTATATTTATTTAGCTGTACTTTTTTTTTTTAACTTTTATTAATAATTTTTAATAATAAGGTTTTTTAAGTATGAATCAAACTTAATAATAAAATTTATTAGTTCAAATGAGTTGACAAGATGGCATTGAATTATATATTTTATCTATTATATCTTTATATATTAAAAGTGCCTATCTAACGGCATTTCTTGGTTTAACAGAATATACTTAAAAATAAAAAGAATATTCTGTTAAATTTAACGATTAGGTTTGATCTCCCGTTAATAAATAAACCCAATAATTAAACCCAAAAAATCAAAACTTCCTATTCTCACCAAAACAATTCAGTAATATTTTTATATCAGTTAATTTATTGTTAAAATTGTCAATACTCTACTAATAAATGCTATATTTTCTTAATTTTGCTTGTACACGCGTTGCAACAAATTATTATTTCATAAATATATTTTTTTTCCTTAAAAATGAACACAGAGTAATGATGTTGAACCTAATAACTAATAATATATATTTTTTTAATTTTTAATTATATCACTTTTTAATAACGTAGAAAAAAAAACTAACATAAAATTTAGTATACGTGCCTCGCACGTAACTTTTTACTAGTTTGCTTATATATGTATGGACAATATATAAATATTAATTTATTTTTTTGGATATATTAATGTTAGTTTAATATATTATTTTTAATATAATATGAAAATATTTTTATTAAAATATTAACCAATGTATAAAGATAACAAATAATTATATTCTTTGTTTTTTTAAAACATATAATTATTTATTATTAAAAACAAACTGCTACTAAATAAATTTGCTAAAATATTTTTTTTGGAGGTAAACTCCAAATTTTCCCTCTACATTTTCATTTGCCTTACAGTTACATTTTCATTTTCCTGGTTCCCATCCTTGATTTTGTTCCTCAGAAGCGACCAACTGCGGCTCAATTATGCAGGCCCTCGTCTCTTGGAACCATCTATTACTATTACCTCTGATGGAAATCAAGCTGAAGGTAGTGCCATCGTTGATGATAAGAAAAGGGAAAATGATGACAGAGAGGCATCGTTGATGATAAGGTAGTGCCTGGTTAACGTGTTTTATTATTGAAGAAAAATCCTGAACATTTTCTTGGACGGTTTATGATGAGTCTCATACAATCTAGTTTAGCTGCAATTTTTATTTTTTAGAAAAGACCTTACTGTGACAAACCTTTACTTTGTATTAGCTTTGGGAATCAACCAAAAAGTCATGTGTCTTGTGTAAATCTCTTGGTAACCTTTCATTTATTATTTTCTTTGTTAGTTTATAGCACTTTTAAGGGTATTTGTTGAAAATCGTACATCATTTAAACCAAACTAACCAATAAGATATTATTTATTTAGTCGAGAAGGGACCTAATCCATAGCTTGAATGATCCCAAAAAACATTTTAAATTTTTTTATCCGAATGATTTTATCAGAGTATTTGTTTAATACTTGTTTCTTACCTTTTCTCATATTCAGATTGGTTTGCAAGGAGAGCATTTAGGCATTTACAAGGCAGATGGTATTAATAAAGTAAATTGGGTTGCTACCTCGGAACCACCAAAGATGCAACCTTTAACATGGTACAAGGTAAATACTGGGATCTGGGGAACATTATGGTTTTCGTATTACAGAGGCTGATTGTTTCAGTTGTATTATTACTTTCTTTTTATGCTGTTGAAATTAAGAAAAACAAAGTACTCACTCGGACTCGGAGTATTGCAGGCTGAAATAAACCCTCCACCAGGGAAAGAACCTGTGGGGCTGGATATGGTTCATATGGGAAAAGGTCTAGCTTGGTTGAATGGGGAAGAAATTGGAAGGTACTGGCCAAGGAAGAGTTCTATAGATGATGGATGTGTTAAAGAATGTGATTACCGAGGAAAGTTCATGCCCAACAAATGCTTTACGGGTTGTGGAGAACCAACTCAAAGATGGTAAGACTAAGTCAATAAATATACTCAAAGATGTTTCCCTTTCATTTCTTTGCTGCCAAGGCTGAGTAGCGTAGACATTTGGATCTTCAGTAGTCACTATCATATAAGTATATCTAATTTTGTTTTTCAGTAAATGAGAGTGTATGTGAGTGGTCTTGAGTATTTGGTAAATATATCTCATGAAAAAACAAACAGTACAATGTAGCACAAAATAAAAATAAGGTGCTTGGGTTTGATCTGAGGAAACTTATAGAGTGAGCTTAATACTTAATAGCTCGAAGGTTTACTTTCTCTTTTACCAAGATTAAATAACCACTGAAACAATTTGTCAGTTGAGGCTAGCTCAACTGGTTATGATTTAGCTTTCAGAAAAGGCTAGTATTTACTATGTCCAGAAGTTTATAAGCCATCTATCAAACTTGCAAAAGCAAGCAGGAATGCACAGGCGCTCTGCATGCACACTTTTAATGTATTGCCTAGTATATAGTTATTGTTATTTCAAAACCAAATTTGAAGTTTTATAGACTCTTGGTGCCTGGCTGTGGTGTACTCGTTCTCTGTTATGGTTACTAATGTGAAGATATACTCTTAAATTCTTAATGGTAAACGATTGTGATAGCATAGTGGGTGTTAGCACTTTTTTTGTTTCTTTATTTCATCTTGTAAGATCAAATGTTTTAAGATTTAATAAGTAATTACTGCATTGTTAAAGAACCTTACAAGGCAGCAATGTTTCTCGAACAGGTACCATGTGCCCCGTTCTTGGTTCAAGTCATCTGGAAACATTCTGGTGATCTTTGAGGAGAAAGGAGGAGATCCATCAAAGATTACTTTGTCAAGGCGGAAAGTAACTGGCCTCTGTGCTCTTGTTGCAGAGGATCATCCTTCTATTAGACCTGAAGCTTGGGAGAAAGAAGACAGTGGAAGTAACAGAAATGTTCCAACTGTCCACTTGCAATGTCCTGAGAATACCCTTGTATCTGCTGTAAAATTTGCTAGCTTTGGAACTCCTTCAGGAAACTGTGGATCTTATACCAAGGGAGATTGCCATGATCCTAATTCCATTTTAGTGGTTGAAAAGGTAAGGACTGCATCAATTCCTTTTCTATATATTTTAAGCAGTGTGAATAGTGGAATTCTAGAATCCCTTTCACTGAAAGTACAATAAATATACAATTAAGGTGATTACATTTACAAATGCACCTAGAGTTTCAGAACATAATGCCACAAAATAAGAATACTTGCATACACTTCAATATATGGAAACTCTGTTGTGGTGGCCTCAGTGGTTAAAAACTTCACCCTCTTATAGTTGAAACATCATTGTATTTTATGAATCTTGGGCGTGCTTTAGTTTGTTAATTATAAAATGTTTTAATCGGTTGTGCTATGTATTATTTTGTATACTTATGGCCTATTTTGGGAGATATAGTTAAATTTTCAGAGCAACTTTTTTGGTGTTCATTTCATGTTTGGCAGCTTGGAAGGAAGAAGACCAACACCAGTGAGACTCATTTGAACTCAGGTAGCGGGATTAACCACTCTGGGTTAAAAAGGCGTCAGAAAGTTCTTTCAGTAGTATTTCTGGTACGTTGTTATATTGTTTCTTTCTGCAACATGTTTTTTCAGTGTTATCATAAATGTTTTTTCTTGTAGTGCAAGCTGCATGATTGGTATGTTTTCCTTTAATTAGATATTGAGGATTTTCACTGGGCTGTGAGGCCACTGGCAAATGCTTTTGGTTTGTTTGCAGCCATGAAATTTAGCTTATTTCTCGGATGAGGTGTGAGCTTAAAACTGAGGAAGGAGCAGAAAAAGCTGACTAGATCCAATGATATTACATTTCTTCAAATAAATATAAAACTTGATTGCTATATAATCCTACTGCACTTGTTTAAAACGTAAGCAAAGAATAGATTTTTTTTTTTAATTATTTCTTTTAAAAGATTTCAGATATCTCAATCAATTTCATTGCTACTAACTTAATTGTTTAATAGGTTATCTAACATTGAGTAATGGGGGTTTTCTTTTTCTGTTAAAACTTTGTCTGATCACATTTTGATAAAGTTTTTTGTCACTAACTTTATAACATTTTGATCGAACTTCTTTAAGGTCCTGGCTTACATGTTAAATTTATTTATTTGTTTTGTCCTTGCTGTCAAGTGTCAACCAGTGTATAATTTGATCTGAATGATGCCATTGTGTTTTGTTTTCTCAGACATGCTGTTCAGCTTATATCTCCTGCTAGCATTGTTGCAAAAATGAATGGTCAGGACAGTATCTGCAAGGTATCAATAATTTGGGACCCAGTCATTATTACAATGAAGTGGTTAAACCTTATTGTTTTCTATGATTTCATGCTTATATTTGCACGATCTGCAGGCGGATCTCGAGGAAGTCACCTCATTGTATCATGACAGATGTATAATTATGAAGAAGGGTGGGTACTGGGTAGCTGTTTTTGTGGTTGTTTCAATTTAATAATCTCTCTGCCTCTTACAATCTAAAATCTAATTGCTCCTACCAAAATATGTCTGCACATAAACATGACTACATTTTTGGTGAAATTTTTCTGGTGTTTTCTTCTTTTCTTTTGATGGGTTTCATTTGATCATGACCAGGCTGATGGGCAAAGTTGCATCTGATAAATGTCACAAATGGGTCTTCAAAGAACCAACTGAATGTGAACCTAATATCTCCAACTACTGGCAAAGCTCTTTTGATGTTGTATGTTCTTATAATTACTTAAACTTAGTAAATTGAGTATTACTTCTGCTTTTATTATTCTGTTTTAGGTAAGACGGTGTTTTATTAGCAATATCTGGTTCTGACTCCAATAATTGATGTTATTGATTGCAGCTGCCCACTGAATGGACTGATCAGTTTGAGTCAGGGATTCAGGTCAGTACAGAGGAAAATTATGTTACTTACTACAGATTAAACTGTAAATCATGTACTATCATATCTGATTTACTTACTACTGATTCGAAATTCTCAAGTACTCATATTATAATAATTATAAGTACTCATATAAGCATGAAATATTAAGAAATATTAAGAAATATTATAATCATGTACTAGTTTCTCTCATTTCATATAATTATAAGTACTCATATTTTTTCTTTTTTCTTTTGTAACAAGGTTGCAGGAAGCGTGATATTAGTTTCAATCATGAGAACTGGTCACATTACTATGAAAGATACATATACATTGCATTGCTTCTTGTATATGAAAGATACATATTCATATATGAAGATGAATTCTTTGCTTTGTTGATGCTTGTTCTTGAGACTCATAGCTTACGGACTACAGGTTAATCTATATTTTCGTTCCGGTTATATATATATTTTTCCTATTTATTTGCTGCAAAATGTTGAATTATTTTTGAAATCGGAGTTGTAATTTTGTTTTGGATTGCTACAAAGTTATGAGAAAATGAGTTATTCTCGTTTTGATGAATATGCACATAGGGTATTGTTGTGGGGCTTGATAATTTGGATGGTGTAATTCCTATAATAATAAGAGAATCTTCAAGCAATGCAGTTGCAACATCTGGTCTAAAAAATGGTAAGCTTTCCATGCTCTTACATTTCATATAAATAAGTTGGGTAAATTAATTTAAGAGAATTATTGATGGCTTTCCCTTAATTTCCCTTAATTTTGTCATCAAGAGTTTGATAATATAGGTTGATATAGTAGTGACTTTATGTTGATATAGTAGTGACTTAGCCAACTCATTTAACACATCAACTGCTTGATCATCATCCTGCTGAGACACAATGAGTTTTGGAAGGACAACAGGAACCATTCTCGTGACAAGTTTTTCAGTTTCAACACCTAGAACTGCTTCAAATCTCTTAGTCATTGTTTGCAAGGACTTTATACTTAAATGTAATTCTTTGCAGAGGAAAAAGTTAATCAATGAAAGTGAATCCTTAAAGGAGCAAATTTCAAAATTAGAGGAACTTTTGTGAAGCAAGTAGAATATGTTAGAGGTATATATTTACTATTCAAGCAATAAATAAATTTTGCCGCACTAATTAGTTTTGTTTCTTAACTTTGCAGGCATATCATGAAGTATTATCTTTAAGTATTATTTGGTGATAGCGTTAAGTGTAGTTCACTTTTAAGGTATATAAGAACTTTTTCATCTGCTAAACCAGACATATACATCAAAATAGAAGCATCAAAGTAGGGGGCATATATGCTTTTTTATTTTAGAACCCTCTGTTCTGTATTAATTTACTGATTTTTCAGGTGAGATTTTATAGTACTGTTATATTATGTTTAACTTCTCTCACTGCTGTAGATCTCTCTCTGTTGCAAGATAATGTAGAGTGGAACTTTCACTGCTGTAGATCTCTCTCTGGAGGACAGAAATCCCGTGTTGTCTTCACATCAATATCCATGTCAAAACCCCACATTTTGCTGTTGGATGAACCCACAAATCACTTGGATATGCAGAGTATTGATGCTCTAGCTGACGCACTTGATGAATTTACTGGTGGAGTTGTGCTGGTCAGTCATGATTCTAGGCTGATATCACGTGTGTGCGAGGACGAAGAGAAGAGTGAAATTTGGGTGGTCGAAGATGGTACTGTACGGAACTTTCCAGGCACGTTTAAGGAATACAAGGAAGATCTACAGAGAGAAATTAAAGCTGAGGTCGATGATTGACGATGTAAAGGTGAAAATATTTGTTATTTGCTCTGTCTACATGTTGAAATTTTGCAGGGGTATGCTTTCTCTCTATACAGAGAATAAACATGGTCTTTGTCCTACTCTTACATATACGTCTTTCAATATTATTTATATGAGTGTATGATTAGTTTGTTTCCGGAACTAATAAAGTATAAATTTTCATTTAAAATTGTAGTGATAGTTATGTATTGCTGCTGATTTTAATAATTTTCCTATAATTCTTTCACAGATCATGCCTACAGATGCTCAAAGGATGCTTTAAGAGTTTGAGGGGTGTGTGCTTCTAGCTTTTGAGTTGGAGCCAGATCAAGACAGAGGCTTCACATTCTTTTTTATGTTTGTTTGCCTAATTTAGTGTTAGTTTTTTTTGTTCATTTAGTTTGGTTTGAATTGGGGGTAACTTTTTTCTGTTTTCCATGTTGGCAACTCTGATTCATGGAGTTTGTTGTTGTAGTTCACAGACAATACAATTCAAGCAAGGACTATGTAATTGAATTTTTTATGATTGCTATTGTAATTTTTATGTAATGAATAAATGTGTTCAATATTATTTAAATATAGCTTTTTGAATAATTTGTTTTTATTATATAATTTAAATGAATATATTTTAAATTAAAAAATAATAATTAATTTTTATGACTAAATATTAGTCACTGAATAATTAATTTATGTAATTCTTTATTTATTATTGCCAACTAAACTATTTAGTCATAAAATATTAGGTTTTTCGTGACTAAATTTTAGTTGTTAAAGTTTACTTTTTTGGTTGTTGAAAGTGCATATTGGTATTTATGTGACCAATACATCAATCTTACTGTGACTAACTTTAATATATTTTGTAACTAAATTTTAGTCATAGAAAATAACATTATTTGTGACTAAATATATTAGTCACTAAATCTCTTCTACGACCGACATTCAGCGACTAAATGGTGACTAAAAATAATTAGTCACAAAAAATTTTAGGTGACTAATTAATGAGTTTTAATGACCAAAAAACTAGTCGGGGAAAATGGGTTTTTTTGTAGTGTGGCTAACTCCCCAGCTAGCGGTTCGCAGTATTGAATGCGGGAAGTGTGAATACTAGTAATCTCCCCTCTGTCATTTCTGAATATAGTTGCACCTACCGAGTGTGTTTGGCCAATTGCCACATCTGTGTTGCATATGTGCCATCCCTCAGGGGGGGGGGCAGCCATTGTGACATTGCAGCATCACCATTTTGATGGGATTGGAGGGCCTCCAGGAGCCGGTTATCAACAAGCTGAGTAATGGTCCTTATGGGGGTGCCGTGATCATGGTGGATCACCATGTTTCTCTCCTTCCAAATCTTCTCGAAGATTAATGCAGCACCCTCAAGGAAAGCATGGAAACTAAGATCATTTGGTCTGTTAGCAGTGTTTTTGAATCCAATTAACCATTCCTCCCAATTGGAGAAACTGAAGGAGTCCGTCCTTATGCTCCAATAACAGCCAAACCATATAGATCGAGCCATAGGGCATTCCCAAAAAATATGAAACGAGTCTTCAACGACCTTGGAGCACAAAGGGCAATAGGGGTCAATTAATCCAGTAAAAAGTTGGAGTTTACCTCTCGTCAGCAAACAATTTGAAAGGATTTTCCACCAGAGCATTTTTGGTCTAGAATGCATCTTAGCTCCCCAGATTATCCTCCATTTTTCATTATTGCTATCTCCATGATCAAGGTTCTTGATAGTACGATAGGCTGATCGGATGGAGAATTTTCCATTGCTTTCTGGTGTCCAAAGCCAGGAATCCTCCAAAGGATGGTTCGGAATGGTGATGTTCATGATTCTTCTTGCATCATCTTCTTGGAACCATTGGAGGAGAAGATCTTCGTTCCAAGAATTATTAAGTATAAAGTTGGAGACAAGGCTGATACCGTGAGTTGCGTCAAGTTTTGGTCGAGGCTGAAGGGTGCCTAAGGGAACCCACGGGTGAAACCAGATGGAGGTTGATTCCCCATTTCCAATTTTCCTGCAAACGCCTTTTTGGAGATGAGTCCTAGCTTTGAGGATAGCCTTCCAAATTAAGGAGTCAGAAGGTTGAACTTCAAGATCTAGGAAGTTGTTATGCTTGAGATACTTAGCTCCCATTACTTGCTTCCAAAGGCTTGAGTCATCTGTTAGCGCCTTCCAAGCCCACTTTGTAAGGAAAGCTTGGTTAGTTGCCTCCGTTGTTCTGAATCCCAGGCCACCAAACGATTTTGGTTTGCAAAGTTTCTCCCAAGCAACACAATGTAGGACTCGCTTTTCTTCCGTATCTCCCCACCAAAAGTCTCTAAGGGCTTTGTCAATTCTATTGGCAGTGGATATGGGGATGACATCTGAGGATGCTACATAGTTGGATAAAGTGGAGCCTACGGATTTGATGAGGCAGGCTCTTCCCGCACTGGATAGAAGTTTGGCTTTCCACCCCTTGATACGCGACAGGACACGGTCTACCAAGTGATTGTAGTTATCCGTTCTTCTTGAGTTGGTGAATAAAGGCAGTCCCAAATAGGTAGCCTTCTCATTCATTTTCTTCATTCCCAGAATTTCAGTAACTTCCTGGCTCCGCCCCCGAGGCACCCCCTTGGAGAAAAAGACCGAAGATTTCTGGAGGCTAATTGATTGACCAGACCAACCACAGTAAGTGGCTAAGCATTCCTTGAAGGCCTTGGCTTCTTTAGTGGTGGCTTGACCAAAAAGCATTATATCATCAGCAAACATGAGATGGTGAATGAACGGTCCCTGACGGCCAATCTTGATGCCTTTTATTTGACCTTTCCTTTCCTTATCCTGAAGAAGACGGGAGAGAGTTTCAGCCGCAAGGATAAATAGAGAGGGGGATAGCGGATCACCTTGTCGAAGACCTCGCTCTGGTTTAACTTTACCCGCTATGGATCCATTTAGAAGGAGCTTTATTTCATGTAACGATATGCAGGCTCGGATCCATCCGAGGAAAGGATTTATGAAACCCATATTCGACAGAACTAGAAGAATGAAATCCCAGTCCATTTTTTCGTAGGCTTTCTCAAGGTCAAGTTTGATCATCATGAAGCCTCTATTACCTCTTCTTCTTTTCATGGAGTGGACTATCTCTCTAGAAATCATAGAGTTTCCCGCTATGTTCCTTCCTTTAATAAAAGCCGCTTGATTTGGGGAGATGATGTTTGGCAGTAGCTCTCTTAGTCTCGAGGCAAGGATTTTCGAGATGATTTTGTAAGAGACATTGCAGAGTGCAATTGGGCGGTAATCTTTAGGAGTCATCGGAGCTTCATTCTTTGGTATTAGGACAAGGGAAGTATCATTGATAAAATTGGGAAGCTCCAAATGAGAGAAGAAGTGGGTTACCATTTCGCAAACATCCTCTTTGACTGTTTTCCAGTGGTGCGAGTAAAAACTCGGAGGAAGGCCATCCGGCCCTGGTGCCTTATCTTTACCCATGCTCGAGATTGCCATAGTAATTTCTTCATGGTTGGGGATGGCATTTAGGAGAAAGTTATCCACATCAGAGAGGTCCTGCTGGGTATAGATTTCATTTAAATTCGGCTGTTGGATGGTAGTTTGCTTGGAAAATAGGTCTTTATAATGGTTCAGGAAGCATTTGGCAATTTCAGAATGATCTCTAATCCAGTCGCCACCTTCAGGATTCTTAATGCTTTGTATGTAATTTCTCCTTCTTCTTACGATAGTAGAAGCCATGAAAAATTTAGAGCACATGTCACCTTCCGAAAGCCATTGAATCCGAGATTTTTGGCACCAATGGATTTCATCTCTAAGAAGTGCTTCATCCAATTTCTTTTTTGCAGCTTCTAATTGAGTTACGTTATCCGGGTCCCTTAGTTCCAAGTCTTTTAGAGAAGAAGTGGCTTCAAGGATTTGCAACTTAAGATTCCTGAAATGAGTTTTGTTCCAGCGTCTCAACTTGCGGCTAGTATTCTTGGTCTTGCGATGGAAATTTATCAGAGGGTTGGAGTGCAGCCTCTTCATCCAAGCTTCTCTGACCACCCAGAAACATCTAGGGTCCCGGTTCCACATGTTTTCCTATTTAAAGAGTCTGCCTTTACACATGACTCCCCCATTTGTATCCAGAATAATGGGACGGTGGTCTGATGCAGAAGAAGATAGGTGATTGATAATGGCCGCTGGGAATAGAATTCTCCAATCCGTGGTTGCCAGACCTCTATCTAGCCTGGCTCGTTTGATAGCCCCTGCACCCGGAGTCTGATTGTTTCTTCTGGACCAAGTGTAGCCAGGACCTTCAAAACCCAAATCGATAAGGCCAGTGCGGTTCACCATTCTTCTGAAATCAAAGGCATAACGGGAGGAGTTGCTGCTATTGACATAGTTAATGCATTCCGAGTCTTGCAAAGTACCATTTAAGTCGCCGAGAATGAGAATTGGGTTTGTTGCAAGGAGGACCATGTCCCCTATTGAGCGCCAAAAATCTTCCTTATCCGATCCATGAGGGGGTCCATAGGTGCCAAGAATGAGCCATTTATCTCCTATGGGATCAGAACTAACTTCCCCAACAATGACAAATTTATTTGCAGAAAGTATTTTACAATGGACTCCTTGTAACCAGCAGAGACCAATACCCCCGGATAGACCAACTGGTGGAACGTAGTGGAAACCAGAGAAATTCAATTTGTTACAGATAGCAGAGAACTTACTTAGTGAGATACGAGCTTCATAAATTAGAAGCATTTCGGGTTGGTGTTGACGGACAAGGGCCGCCAGTTGCCGAACTGTCGTGGAACTCCCGAGACCACGACAGTTCCAAGCTAGGATTTTCATGGCGACTGTGGAGACTTTTGCGGGCAAGTCTCCGAGGCCCCAAAACGAAAATCCATAGCATTAGTGCTAAGTTCTTCTGGCAGTTCATGAATTTGGCATGAGGAAGATGGTTTTTGTGGTTTCTCGATCACCACAAAGTGGTTGTTAAGATCAATTTTCAAATCAAAGTCTTTCCCATGCCATTGATTTCTGATTGTGGAGAAGAACTCACCCTTAGCCTTTGCTGCTCTCGGTTTAAATTTCTTAGGAGTGGAGGAGAGTTTAGTCGAGGCAGAGGGCTCTTTTCCCTTGCGATTCTGGGTAGGACTGATAGTAGGGAGAGGGGAAGCAATTTTCCTTGGTCTACCCCGGCGCCTTGGAGTGCGGGATTCATCTGGCTAGCCAGGGACAAAATCAGCTTTGGGAAGAGAGCAGTCGATGGAGTCCTTGTACGAGGTTGAGGATTTCAGAATCGTGTGATTGACTTCTTCAGTAGTCTTGTTTTCTGGGTTGGGGTAGAAGGCCACTGTTTCATTAATTGCTTTTGTATTTGGGCTAAATACAATACCATCGGTAGCCTTTCTTTTCCTTGGGCCTTCCAAATGCTCTTGGACCCTAAAGTCCTCAATGTTGAGAATGGGATTAAAGAGGGATGGTTCACGGTGATATTTGTCCACAGTTACGGCCCCAAACAAAAGCTCACGGGCCTTGTCTTGGGCCCAGCATTCCTTCGAAGGCCAAGGGACGATTTGGGCTTGAGTACCTAGAGGCGAAGCCTTATAGGGTGAGATACAGCCTCTTGCCACTTCATTGTCTAGTCTCTTATCAGACGAGGAATAGGGTGTAACGGCATGCTGCTTCTCCGAATGGGAACTCTGGGAGTTACTTTCCAAGGTTGGTATATTGTCCCCCCCATTCTTGGTAATGTTCTCTTTTATCATTGTTGTATCATTGTCCCTCTGCTCAACGTGGTCATTGCTATTTGAATTGAGGCCCTGGTTGGTACTCGATTTTGCTGTGATGTTCTCAGGGGAAGTTGCAGCATCAATAAGTTCCTGGACATTAACTTGCTTGGAATTTTGTCCAAATGGGGCAACTTCCCCTATACCCGGCAGATAAACCATGGGCAGCTGGGTAATAACCATCGCCGGCTCACTCCCGTCGTGTTCTTCATCGGAATCAGACACAATCCTTCGTTTTGAAGGGAGTTGCATTCTACATTCACGCATCTCTGCCTCTTCCCCATTTCGGATGGCTTTGTGGACCTTGATTTGATTGCAAAGAACTTGATCTTTCCCCATTCTTTTCTGCAGGACCCAGTCTTGGAACCACTTGGCTAGGGGGGTACTGAATGTTGATTTTTCTTTGACGTCGTTCCTCAGCCATAGTCCGTATAAAGGGTAGTAGTTACCCAGGTTATCCTTGACCACAGTAGGAGCTTTGAAGCATGAACTTTGTTCATGTGAGAGAATTCCACATTTGAAGCAAAGTTTAGGCAGTTTCTCGTATTTATATTGGATCCAGAGGTCCTTCAATTTCTGCCGTCTGAGGAAGAACCCACAGAAGATAGGTTTATGAATATCAATGGTGGCTTTGAAGCGTAATGTACTTAGACCAACCGCATCTTCAATACCCTGAGGGAGTTCATGGACTGGAGAGGCCTTAGTAGCAATCTCTTGGAGATTTGAGAGGTTCCAATAGAAGGGGGGAATACTTTCAACGTTTACCCACATTGGTGTCTTGTCAAAACGAACTTCTGATGGTGTTAGCCAGGCGGGCCAGGGCATGAGGATCATGAGTGCACCACATACAAACCAGGGTCTATGGGCCAGGACGTTCATGGCGTCCTCTCTTCTCGCGAATGTGAACTGGAGGAGTCCGTCATCAATCTCTTTCCATTTCCAGCCCTTGACTGCTTTCCATGAGAGATTCAATGATCCTTGTATAGCAGCTTTGCCAAACTTGTATCTTTGGATTATTTTTCCTAGCAGTACTTTATTTGCTTCTTGTGGTTCATCTACCTCGCCCGGGTTAAGGGAGAAGGTAATGTCATCTGGGAAAATTTGAATAGAGTCTTCAAACAGGTTGCTAATTCCCGAAGTATCCATTTTGGAGTACAAGGGGAAACACTGGTAGATGTTGTTTAGAGCAATTCTCTATGCACTTCAAAGAAGTAATGGCATGTTTACTAATCACGATTGGGAGTGATAGGTATGGTAATCACTCCTTTTCATTTGTTTACTTTATTTAATGGTTGGAATACTCTAAGGGAAAGGCATAAAATTAGGAGAAAAGAATGGGAGAAGTTTTCCTCCCAATTTCTTCAGGTATAAACCATTACGGATAATGCTACTTTTTAGTTTTTTATTTATTTTTTATTATTAAAAACAAAAAGACACTTTTGCCACCAAATATTATATACCCTATTATATATATTATATACCCTAAACCCTAAACAAACCACTTTTCTATTCTCTTTCGTTTCTTTTTTTGCAGCAGCCATTTTCTTCTTCTTCTTTTTTTTCTGAGAGAGGAACAGCCACATATCAACATCAAGGTGAGTTTTAATTCTTTATCATTCATTATATATATATAATTTTTGATGATGCATGTATGATGCATATATTGATGGTTTATGTTTATTATCATGTTTTATTATTATTTTAATTGAAAAACATCTTCTATAATATAAATCTGACATTGACATATATATTTTGGTACAATTGAATAGTCCAACTCAATCACCATCATCATATTTAATTTTAATTTTTATATTATTTATTATATTTTATATTATTTATGTATAATTGAAAAGTCATAATCTATTATTCTCACAACTTCTCACGCTTGTCATACATTTCATAATATATATATATATTTCCTAACCTATATATATAGGTCTTCTCTATCTACCCATATATATATACATATATGTCGTTCTTTTTTTTTTTTTTTAAAGATACATATATGCCTTTGAAAACTGGTAGAAGCTTGGTGTAGCATAACAAATTCTCAGAAAACACAATTACACTGCGTAAATTACCAAACAAATTCTAGTCAAAAACACAATAACATAATAAAACTTTGCTACAAAAAAAAAACATAATAAAACTTAAATCCAATGAAAAGCTTCAATAAAAAAAAAAAACCAACACAAATAATCTGTTCTTATTTTCTTTAGAAACATATACTGTACCTTTAATAAAATAATTATACAATCTAAATTACCATATTAAAACATACACAAATAAATTCAACAAACTCAAAACATATCAATATTTATTTTCAATAACAAAAATAAAATATAATTTATTTTTAACATTCTTTAGATGCCACTCTCTTAAAATTATTAGAGTATATATATTATTATTTTTAAAAGGAAAGCCTTTTCTTTATAATATAATATATGTATAATTTAAGAATCATATATATACATAGTTATAATTAGTCACTGAATTAAAAATATGTTATATGTATATATATGTTTACGGATCATATGTATATATAATTGAAAAATATTATTCGTCATGCCAATATTGTCATATAATTTAATTTCTTAATTGTTTTTTTTACTTTGGTTTTTTTTTTTTTTTGTAGATCAATGGCTCGTTTAAGTTTAGCAAGAAAGCAAAAAATAATTATTGTAGTGCAGAATTTAATTGTAATCTTAGATATTATTTTAGCAGTGTGTGCTATTGTGAGTGCTTATGCATTAATAAATTCTAAAAGACGTCTCAATCAGCCATTATCTATAATGAGAGTCTACAAACAGTTAGAAAACTTACATGATTTAGTGTATGCAAGTGATGTCAATTGTGTTTCACAATTAAGAATGGATAGACAAACATTTCAAAGGTTATGTCACATACTCAGTACTAGGGGAAATTTAAGAAAGACACAAAATGTCTCTATCGAAGAGATGGTAGCAATGTTCCTATATATTTTAGCACACCACCATAAGAACCGAGTTGTTGGTTTTAGTTTCAAAAGATCAGGAAAAACCATAAGCAAATACTTTCATGAGTGTTTAAAAGTAATGATTCGCTGCCAAAAAGAATTTTGGAGAACACCTGAGCCAATATTAGCGACCTCAATTGATCCAAGGTGGAAGTGGTTTAAGGTATGAATTGAGGATTTAAAATTATAGTTAGTAATTGTTAACTTTAAATAATTTTTAATAAGTATAATTAATTTGGTGTAGAATTGTCTGGGAGCATTAGATGGAACATATATAAGAGTGCGTGTACCTGAAGCTGACAAACCAAGGTATAGAACAAGAAAAGGAGAGATTGCAACTAACGTTTTAGGAGTTTGTTCACAAGACATGCAATTTATATATGTTCTACCAGGCTGGGAAGGTTCAGCACACGATGGGCGTGTATTAAGAGATGCTTTAGCTAGGAGAAATGGTTTGAGAGTCCCTAATGGTAAAGTTAATTATAAAAAACTTATCAGTGTTTGAGATTAGACTACCAATATATATAGTTTTCCATTCAATTATAACATCATTTATTTATTATGTTTGATAGATTATTATTATTTAGTTGATGCTGGTTATACCAATGGTCAAGGTTTTCTTGCACCTTTTAGAGGAACACGATGTCATCTTAATGATTGGAATGATGGACACCTTCCAAACACAGCAGAAGAGTTCTTTAATATGAAGCACTCAAGTGCTAGGATTGTTATTGAGCGTTGTTTTGGATTGTTGAAAATGCGATGGGCTATTCTCAGAAGTCCATCTTTTTATGACATGAATACACAACGGCGTATAATATCTGTTTGTTGCATGCTACATAATTTTATTAGAAGAGAAATGAGCATAGATCCAGTAGAAAATGAGATGAATAGTGTACAAAGAAATCACCCCACAACAGATAATAATTATATTAATAGTATCGAGTCTTCAGATTTATGGACTACTTGGAGACAAAATTTGGCAGAAGAAATGTGGAATACATGGCAGGGAACTAGATGATTAAAGTATATATGTTGTTAACCTTTACTACTTTAGTATTTTTTTTGGTGCATTTTTCAATTATGATTTGATGTAATAAGAACAAATGTCTATATTTATTTGATATATATGTTTATTTTTGTTCAAATTTTTTGTGTTTAATTTTCAAAGTATTAATTTATGTGTTCTTTCAAGTTTCAAAATTTATACTTTTTTATTAATATTAAAAAAAATTATATGAATATATATGATGAGTTCAAGCTCTAATGCAGATCAAAGAGGGAGAGGTAAAAATAAACATTATTGGACACCAACACAAGACAGTGTATTGATTGAATGTCTTCTAGAGTTGAGTCAAAATTCAACATGGCGAGCTGATTCTGGATTTAAGAATGGATATTTGCAACAAATGGAGATTATGTTAGAGGAAAAATTACCAGGCTCGAAGTTGAAGGCCTCACCTCATATTGAATCTCGTATTAAAAATTTGAAGGGGAAGTATTCTTGCTTGGCAGAATTATTATCTTTAAGTGGTTTTAGTTGGGACAATGAACATTCTTTATTATTGTGTGAGAAAAGTGCATTCGATGAGTATGTGAAGGTAAATATAAAGTAATTTTTATAATACAAGTATTTATATATATTTATATTTACAACAACATGGACTTATTATATGTGTTTTTGTGAATGTACAGAAACGAAAAGATGCAAGTGGATTATATGGGAAACCATTTCCTTATTACAACAAGCTAGCAGAAATATATGGACGAGATCGAGCTACTGGGACAAATGCTGGTAATGCTGATGATGATGAAGAAGAAATACGCCAAAATGATGCAACTGGTGTAAAATTTGGAGTTGATGATAATATAGATGACGGTGAGGATGATGAAGAAATAGATGAATTTGATGGTGTCTCACATACTCAACAACCAACTAATATGCATCGTAGATCTACTGAGAGTACTACTAGTAACCAACAACGTGGTAAGAATAAAAAAACTAAGGTTATGGATGAAATTTCTACAAATGTTGGTGCCTTAGCAGATTCTATATCTAATATTGTCCCGAAGTTTGAAGGATTAATTGATGCAATATCTGATAAGGATGTAGCTGAGATGCAAACCAATTTATTCACAGAAATAAGCAAGATTAATGGCCTAACTCCAATGCAGTGTATTCAAGCAACCAACATATTGGCTAAAGAACCTCCATTGATGCGAGTGTTTTATGCAATATCAGATGAGATGAAACTGCTATATATCCTGAATATGTTGCAAAATGATGCATAATTTTATAATTGCTAGATATTTGGGATTTTGTTTATCTTTATGTTTCACATTAGAATATTTTCATGTGGAGATTTTATTTATGGTTTGGTCAGATATTGTTTAATTGAATAATATGAGGATACTTTTTTTAACAGTATTATGTTAATTTTTTTATGTAATCATTTATGAATTTATTTATTATTATATAAATTAATTTATTTAATAAATAAAAAAAAATATAAATTTTATATTAAGGGTAATATGGTCAACTTAAAGCATTCCGATTACCTTTCCTTATTGATGTAAACAAAATAAAGTGATTCCGATTCCGTTTCCGGACAATTTAGTAAACAACATGTTAAAATAATTATTTTTATTTCATAACATTTTATTCCCTTTCATTTCTCCCATTAATTTATTCCGATAACGATTACGCTTTAGTAAACGTGCCATAAGCTCCTAGAGAGCAAACACTGGTATTGTAGGGAAGTTAGATTAACTGGTATTATCATTGGAAATGTGTTTCCAGTATCATCCTTTTCCATTACATTAGTTTAGTTAGTAGCCTAAATGTGATACAGTTTGCACATTAGTTTAGTATCATCCTTTTCCATTACATTAGTTTAGTTAGTATCATTGGAAATGTGTTTCCAGTATCATCCTTTTCAAATTTATTTTTGAGATGACTTAATATAATTTATGTACTTATATTGTTTCGTTATTTATATTGAGTAATTTTTTTAGCACCAATAAAACTTTTTCTTTTTTAAATTTCTAATAATTCTAATTTTAAACATATATTGATCATACCTTAAAATTAAATTTGTAAATTAAAACGACACTTTTCATATATTATTAAAATTACATAGAGATACTCTCTCAACAAAAAAAATGACATAAAGACAAATGAGGAGACAAAAATAACATAAAGTGAAATAATACTTCTTTTCTTTTAATAACATTAATAATGTTATCTTTTTATTTTTTTTCAGTGCTCAACATTTTCATTTAAAAGAAGATAAGAAAAAAAAAAATTCTCTCATAATCTTCAAAATAAAGAAAAGCTCAAAACATTGTTTCTCGACTTTATTTTTCAAAATATATTAAAAAAAAAGAAAAAGAAAAAAAAAACTCACGTTTTTAACATCTTCCTTGTTGATTAGGCCGTCTATATCTTTGTCCACCCTGCATCCATTACATTTATATAATTTACTAGGTGATTGTTACGTGCCAAGCCACGTAGTGTTAGTTTTATTTAATATTTTAGTTTTTTATTTTAATTAATAATTAAAATAGTATAATTATTTGAACGATTTGTTTTATAAAAATAAAATATGTGTCAGTATATTTAGTAAGTAAAACATAGTTGTGTTATAATAATGTATGTTATTAATAGTAAAATGTACATTAATCTTCTAATTGAAAAAAGTTCTATTATCTCATTTCATATCTAATAATAGCTACACAACTATATATTTATAGACTTTCACATTCTTTGCAAATTACTAATAAGCACCAATAATATTTTCATATTCTAATATTTTTCAACCTTCTCCTTTTGGTGGTAAAATTAAAAATAAAACTAAAAATAAGCACAAACATATAAGGTAAATACTAATTACAGCCCATTTCATCTTTTTTTTTTAAATTATTTTTTTAAGTCCAAGCCCAAAAATCTCTAATCCAACACAATTAATCTTCTTTTATATTATCTTTTCTAGATATTTTATCTATATTTTTCTTTTTTAAAAAATAAATAAAAAAATTATTAATATTCTCCCAAGATAGGTTTGTTAGAGAGATATGTGGCTAAGATGATTTTTTTAATTTAAAAAGAGATTATTAATATTTAAAAGATTGTTTATTTAAAAGATGGTTTAATTTTTTGGGTTTAATTATTGGGTTTATTTTTTAACGGGAGATCAAACCTAATCGTTAAATTTAACAGAATATTCTTTTATTTTTAAGTATATTCTGTTAAACCAAGAATGTTAAACCAAGAAATGCCGTTAGATAGACACTTTTAATATATAAAGATATTCTTTTAAATAAAACAATTAAATAAAAAATTATTCTGCCAGTGACGAATTTATAGTTATATGGACCAAAAAAAAGTATCTATAATTCTAAATTTCTTATATAATAATGTTTAATTATTTAGAATATGAAAAATTAAAATAATTTTTTTAAATAACTTACTATACTGATGAAAATATATATAGTTTAAAAGACAATCTGAATACATGCAGTACATGCATGCATGTGTTGCCTTTCTAAGGAATGAACTATAATTGTCCAGAATATATATAATTGCATTTTTTTTTTCTTGACAATATTAAAGAGGATTTATACATAGAGAGACCTTGAAAACAAAGGTTTGAATTCGTTATATATAAAAGTAGGGTAAATACAATTTTGGACTATTTGTTTTGCAAAATTATTAATTGGACTCTCTATTTTGTTAAATGACAAAGTAGACTACGTATTTTCAAAATTGCACTCAATTATTTTTTTGTCAAAATAAAACTTAACAATTATCTAATTTAGAAATTTTATGACAAAACTGGTCATATTAATAGTATCTATTCATATTAGAAATTATCTTAAAATTGGTTATATTAAAAAATAAAATTGTTGAAAATTAAGCTCGAGGTCTTATTTGTACAATTTTGGAAAATACATGGTCCATTTTATCATTTAACAAAACAGATAGTCCAATTAATAACTTTTACAAAATAAAATGTCCAAAATAGTATTTATCCTTATGTTTATATCACCGAGAATAAAAATTAAAGAGATAATATTATATCAATTACTTAAAATGATTTTTTTTTTTTTTTGGAAAGAATTACTTAAAATGATCACTATGTACAAATATAAATTTGAATGAGGATTATCAATGTTGTAATAAAGTAATAATAATAAATTGATAAATATAATTAGTCATAAGTTAAATATTTGATTAATTATATTATTTCACAATATTTAAAGTTATTATTTGAAAATTTTGATATAAAAATAATGAGATATTTTCAAATAAGAACAATGATAAAATTATTCAATCATGAAAATGAAATAAAGATATATTAAAACAATGTTACTACTCGAAAATTAAAATCAATATATTCTTACAAGTAAACTATATACCATTTAATTAGTATTTTTATAACGCGTCTATATATTTATTTGTCTAATTTAAATTTAAATTAAAATTTATAAAAAAAAATAATTATCTAATTTTACTGATATTTTTAAATTAAATTTAAATATTTAAAATTATTTTTTTCAAAAGAAAAAGAAAAAGAAATTAATTGATTGATTTAAAACGGTGTTAGTTTTAACCCTTAACATTAACAAAAAAAAATCATTAAATCTGATAATTTTTGCTAAATAGTAGAATTTAATATAAGAAAGATATATGAAGAGATAAAAATTATTTATTTAAATACTGATAAAGGTAGTGAAACAAATCTATTCTATCATATTTTTTAAAAAATATATATAAAATTTAGTTAAAATTTAAATTTAGGTTGTTTCATATTTTTCAAATTTAAATTCTATCATATCTTTTAAATGTAAATTTTTTAGATTGTATCACATTTAAATTTAGATTTAATAATATTTTTCAATTTTAAATTCTTTTAAAAAGATTAAACTTAAATTCTTGGAGAATTTTAAAAAATACTCCTTTCTTATGTTTTATTTATAATTTTATAGCACCAAAATATGCTTTGTTGAGTAAAAAGCTAAAAAATAATATAAAAGGCAAACTCACGGTAATTATAAATCAATTATAAATAAACTATAACACAAACCAAAAAATAACCTTATGACAAACATAATATGATAATACAACTATAAATAATTTATAAAATAACTAAGAAAACAAGGTTTATTGCTTTTACTAAAGAGGTATCTTCTAAATAAAAAAGTTCAAAAGAGTAAAAATAAAAAAAAATTCGTATTGACTTATTTTTGTAATCTTTTTTTTCAAATTTTCGATTTATTATGTAAATTTTTCAAAATTCAAAATAAATACCATTTACAATTTTATTAATAGTAGTTTTAACCGTTAATTTTAATGAAATATCAATAACAAAACTTGATTAAATCAACAATTTCCTTGAAATAACCATATTTTATTGATAGCTCTAATATATTAAATGTGACTATATAACAGAAAGTGTTGTTCTATTTTAAACATTGTGATTCAAATTTAAATCTACTCTATATATCTACAAATATTTTTTTATTATTATTTGTTAAACTTATCTCTATTATATTTATGTCTATGTTTGTTATATTAATGTAGCTATACAACTTGATCATTTTTCATAACATTATAATTCAAATTTAAATTTATAGATATCTCTCTTATCTTTTATCGTAGCTATGTAATATAATATATATATTTATCTAACATTGCAATTCAAATTTAAAATCATTACACATATTTAAAAAAATATACATTTCTATTATTAATTTTTTTACCTAATTCATGTATCTAAAAAAAATATTTCTATTATTATTTTTTTAAAACAATAAAATAGAAAAAAGTGTCTATGTTTTTTTTTAAAGAATCACTATATTGTGACCCTGTTATCTATCAGTTACAAAAAAAAAAAAAAAAAAATTATTATTATTTTTTAAAAAAAATAGAAAAATATATGATATTTGTAAAAAAATAAAAAGTATTATAAAATTAAAAGCATTATTGTTAAACTAAAATTATAATTAACAACAAATTTTAAAAATTAATTAATATTTATTATTATAAATAACACTTAAATTAAATATTTTTAATAATAATAATGTTATTAATAAATAACATACAAAAAAAACTAATAATACAACTATAAATATACAGATTCAATGTATATCAGTAAACTTTTAAATCTGAACATAATATAATTTTTTTTTATTATAAATGACATTTTATTTCATTTAAAATTTATAAGATAATTAAAATTTATAATTTTAATAAATTATAATAAACGTGTCACACATGCACGTTGCTTAATTATTTTAATTAACTAGTTTTCTATTTTAACAAATTAATTTTAGTTACTATTACAAGTATTTATTAAAACATTTGATGAATTCATGTGTTCATCTCGGGGCAATTAATGATGAGGATAATGATTCATGAACTTTATAATTAATAAATTACTTGAAGAGAATGTAAAAACATGCAACGCTTAAACATAGAAGAAATCTAACCCTACCAAATTGAAAAAGAAAAAGAATTAGAAAGGAGAAAAAAAGACAAAGAAACCTTTAATTAAAGCATTAATACTTGAAATCTCTTACATGTCAAAGAAAGTTTGCATCCTTGAATCGAAGCTTTCATCTGTGATTTGATCCCAAAACTTCCGTAGCTCAGCTTTGTCTATTGAAGAAACATTTTCACTTCTTTTTCTAGCGATTAATGCATCAAACAACTCCATCGCGAACCTACTCCTCGGATTCTTATCTTCCTCATCATCCATCCCTGTACAATTTTTTTATAAACTTTTATATTTTTTTTGACTTTTTTCATTTTCTCACGAATCAATTGTGTTAAGTTAGGAGCGTACGTACCTATGCATTTACCGAAAAGCGATCTATGGAGTAGTCCATCATCAATATTAGCATATTTCTGGAATCTTTTCTCGATGTCATCCCAGCCTTGTTTTTCATTACTAATGAATCTGAGCCCATTGTAGGAACTTTTAGTGGATGTAAGTCTCTTAAGCTCCTCCGACACTTGGCTGAGGCTAAGCGATGAAGAGGAAGGCAAAGAGTTATTATTATTCATGTGGCTCCCACCGCCACCGCCACTGCCGACTAAGCCATCAATTTGACCGTTGCAGTATCTGTACCGGCCAATTCCACCACTGCTGCGGCTGATCGTGCTTCCCATCTCCGGATGTGATCGATAGTTATTAGTATGGTACTCTTCAATCTCCATTTTTGATGATCAATCTTGAAATCAACACTTACATTTGATTGTTTTGTCAAATGTTAAAATAAATTTGGTATTGCATGTAATTATGAGTTATTATAAAATTTTATTTGATAATAAAAAATTAATTTAGCTACTATTTAAGAAAATACATAATCTAATTTATTATTTAAGAAAATAAATAATCAAATTAATAATTTTTATAATTGCCAATGTGAATAAAAATGCCAATATATAGATGAATATTTGTGTTTTTGACTTTGTATCTATTTTATATATATTTGAATGTTTTCTTTTTAGAGAAAACATATTATATTTTAGTTTTTAATTGTTGCCAGTTCAACTTCAACTGCTGGAGGAATGAAATATCTATATGTTATTCCTTAATTATTAATAGAAAATAGCACTGCTGAGGATAGACAGACGTCGGATCAAACAACAGGATGCATGTAGTGAGATGAACATGAATATTAATAATAAGAGTAGTGCTAATTATCATAACTACTACTTATTACAACTTTTCATATGGCCATATTCATCAAGTCTCAAAATCATATATATAAGATGATTTTTTTTTCAATTTCTATATTTATTATAGTTATAGTATCAGTTGAAATTTTTTTTAAAAGAATAATAGTTTACAATAACAAAAGTAGAGTTTTTGATATTTTAGTTTACTACGCGTGTTCAAAAAACATTAAATTTTTTAAAAAAAATTCAAAAATTTACGAGAATAATGTTGTAAGCGTAACAAACACTACCATAAAAAAATTAAAAAAAAAATCCGCCATGTGTTTTGAGACACAGAGATTGACTGAGAGCATCTGGAATTGAAGTTGTTAATTGGAGTTGTCTTACCGCATAAACAATGTGGTCTAATTTTTAAGAATAATTTTATGTGAAAAATGTTACTTTATATAGACAATAACCACATGTCATCTTTTTTCTTCTTTTATTTTTTCTAATAAGTTATTTTTTACAATAATTAGCTTTTTTAGTCCCTGTACTTATGACACTGTACTATGATGCCCCTTAATTTATAAGTGTAGTTAAAAATACCCCCTAAAATATATCAGTTGGAATAGTATAATCCTTCTATCTAATTCTGTTAAAATTGACTAAAGTTGACTGTTAAATTAATAATGTGGGATTATACATAGATAGTAGTTGAAAAATTATATACCATTAGGAAAATAAATTACAAGTCATAAAAATTACAATCACAGGAAAAAAAAAATGAAAAATAACATCCCAAAAAATAGAATATCATTACCTTAATTTTCCAAAAATCCCATGTTCTTTCTAGTGATATCCATCTCTTCAAATACTGTAGAATCCTAATTTTACACATTTTTCTAATTTGAACTGCTAAAAAACGATTGGAATTATTTTAATAAAATTACTTTTATTAAATTTTTTTAAAAGGTTATGAAATTATTTTTTAATCATCTTTCATTGTCAGTTATTATGCCACCTCATAGTCAATTTTCCCTATAAAAAGAGATGAAATTACTACTCTATCCTTTGTTATAATACCACATCATCAATACAAACAGTATTTTTAAACAAAATAAACAGAAGGACTAAATGTATGCATATAAAATTATACAAGGACTATTTGTATAGTGTCATAAGTATAGTGTCATAAGTACAGGGGGTAAAAAATATAATTATTCTATTTTTTACCTAAGATGTCATTAACTCAATGTGATATGTCACAATAGTGGGCAACTTTTAAAATTATCAACCACTGAAGTATTTTTTTAAAAGAAAAAATGACAAATCTTATATGTCGATGAGAGAGAAAATAAAAAAAAAATATTTTACCATAATATCTGTATTTTGACAATTATAAATGTTGCTCTCATTAAAGATACGGTAAAAGATTGTAATAGAAGGTTGAGGGTAACACTTCTTTAATAATAATAATAAAACAAAATATGAAAACAAAGTCTTAAATATATGAATCATTATTTATTGAAACAAATTTATTTTAAAAATAAAATATTGAAACAAAAAAACTTGATTTAAAAAATTCTAATATTTGATAGAGAACATAAGAGAATATTTGATCATGTATCTGTTATATAAACAATAACCACATGTCATCTTTTTCATTTTTCCATTTTTATTTTAAAAAAGTTAATATTTATTTAAAATGTCATTAATTCAATATGATGTGGGGGTGGGCAACTTTTAAAGTTGTCAACCATTAGAGGTTTTCATTTTTTTTTTTTTTAAGAAAAAATGACAAATCTTATATGTGGATGAGAGAGAAAATAAAAAAAATAATATTTTAGCATAATATGTGTATTTTGGTAATTATAAATGTTGCTCCCATTAGAGATACGGTAAAAGATTGTAATAGAAGGTCGATGATAACACTTCTTTAATAATAATTGTTGCCCCTGATTTTGCCTAAAATACGTGGACCAACCGGATGATGACACGTAGGTGGAAAAGGTTTAGCGTTTGTATAAATTGGCTAAGTCTCCTTAAGCACAGGATTACCTTAGACATGCCTCCCGGAGAAGGCATGTAAGTCTCGCATGCCCCTGGAGAGCAAGGCCACAAGAAAGCCCCTCCGGGAGGTGTCAGACCCTATCTGAACGGTCATCTCGCATTTAATGCCGCATGGGAGGAGGCGTATTGAAACTGTCATACGTAATAAAGCCTAACGTCACAACCCCCACTCTGCACCTACTAGGCTATGATCAATAAAGTCTAGTGACGGCTACTCTGTGAAGAATTACATCAGTCAAAAAGGATGAAGGACTGCACTCATCCCTACAGAACCTAGGGATTACACCACGCATTACCTATGATATATTCATTGGGAATGTTTGACTTTACTGATAGTTACAGAAATACATGTACATTCTAGGGATCACCCCACAAAAACACTATAAATATCCCCCAAAACTCATTAAAGAGGGGTCGAGAATTCTGGATTTCATAAGAACTAGAAGAGTAAAAATCAACCAAGAACATTCTCTGTAATAAATACTATCATAAATACACAGACTCGTGGATTAAGGCTCATTAACGCCCCAACCACGTAAAAATCTCTCTCTTAATTCCTTATAGCTCTTTAAATTATTATTATTATTATATTGGTTGTCGAAAACCTCGGTCAACATTTTGGTGCTTTCATTGAGAGCTGAAGGAAGCGTCTGAAAGTCGACAGTACATTACAACAAAACAACAATGGTGGAGACTCGAAGCACACGTCAACCTCCCCCTCTCCAAGATGCTCAAGATCCAAATGATGAGGACGTGGCCTCAAGAGCAACTGTGGGTTCTGAGGAAGAAGAAGGAACCCCTGATGACGACTACGAAGGAAACTTCGATGAGTACGCCTACGACGAAGGCAGCTACTCAGAGTTGGTACTCTTAAGGCAAAAGGCTGTCGATCATGAAGCTGAAATCGCAGCCCAAAAAGAGCAAAACCAAAAGATGCAAGAGGTGATGCTGGCCATGCAAAAAGCCATGGAGGCAGCAGGAATCCACGTGCAACCTAAAGCCATCACTGCCGGACTTGGAAAGGAACCAGAGGAATCCTCACCAAGTACCCAAAAGCAGAAGTCTAGGGAACCAATCCCTATAAGGTATCCCGCTGAAGGGAACCAAAAGGAAAACCCTACTTCCAACCCTGGGAAAAAGAAAAAAGTGCAGGATCCGCGAAAGGTCCGCTCAAATTTCCCGAAAGGGAAAGGTCCGCAGAGGGGCAAACTCCAAAAAGGGAGTCTTGGCCCTCAGGATCGAGAGGACCGAAAGAGCGTATCCGTGCACCAAGAGCCCGGAGGGAGAGGAAGAAGGGGCAAGAAATGTCCTCCCCTTGATTTGAGAAATCAGATTAACAAGAACCAAGGTGATCTCTGGAATCACCTGGACGAAAAGAAATACGGACCCGCGGTCTCCACGGGAACGTTAAACGAAGGAATCATGGCAGAACTTGCCATACTCTGAAAAGACATCGCCCGAGTCTCCCGGAGACAGAAAGGCGACGACTCCGATTCTGATTGTGAGGACCGGGAGCCGTGTGCTAAACACATCCTGGAAGCAGAGCTCCCCAAAAACTTTAAGATGCCCGAAATGGCAGCTTACACCAGGAACTCCGATCCGAGTGATCACTTGTCACGGATCAACTGAGTCATGACAGTCATGAGGGTGAGCAATGACGCCAAGTGTTTGTGCTTCCCAGTTACTCTAAGCAGATCCGCGAAAGAATGGTTTAAGAAATTGGAACCAGGATCCGTGGGTTGCTGGAATAAGTTACAAACCAGCTTCCGGAGACAATTTGTCACCGCAAGAAAAGTCAATCTGGAGGTCAGCGCCTTGACTAACATCAAGCAGCTGCCTACAGAGACACCGAAGAATTTCATAAAGAGGTTTAGGGAAGAATCCTCTAAAACCAAGAAAGCAGATGACAGACAACAACTTGCTCTTCTCCAAGCAGGCATCCGTACAGGGACTCCATTCTGGAACGAGTTACAACAAGAAGGAGCTTCAAACCTTCAAGACTTCCAGAAGAGAGTCCAGAAATACATTAACCTGGAAGAGGCCCAAATAGTGGCCTATGGAGGATACTATCCCACCGGGATAGCAGGATATGTGCCCAGAGCCCAGCTCTCAGGCACTGTGCCAGCAGCAGCTCCACCAATGAGCGGCATACAGTTTTCTGCTACTTCCGGATATAGCCAAGGCCAGGCCTTGGCCCCCGCATCTTCCCATTTTGGAAATCCCTTAGGGATAAATGGACAAGCCCCCTCGCACTCCGCTCCGACCGCAAGTTTAGCCGGTCCTTCCTAGGGCTCAAGGAGTAAAGGTCCTCCAAAGGCAGCACCCGGACGGAAGATAAGCGACAGAAAAGGAGGTATACTCCCCAATATACCCAATACACGTAGTTAACAGACTCCCAAGAACATGTATATTTTGCTACTAGGCAAAATACGCACTACCGGAGACCGCCTCCCCTGTACAAAGACAGCTCCCGGAGGGATCCCAATAAGAGATGCGAGTACCACAATGACATTGGGCACAGCACCGACAAATGCAAAAATCTCAAGGACGAGATTGAGAACTTGATTCGATTGGGACACCTATACGAGTGGATCAAAAACCGGTTGCCCCATCTCAACCCAGGTCAGGCGGCTGGAGCTTTGCCACAAGGAGCACCAAGGGGTGCAGCAGGAGTATTGGCTCCAGTTGTTAGCCCCCGGAGATGCTAACATGTTCTCGGCCTGCCACCTAGACCCAACGGGAGAGTGGCTATGATCTCAGGAGGACCCCACATCGGAGGAACTACCCGCAAAGAGCTCAAACGGTACGCAGGGGCCGTGAAACATGATGAAGTTTGGGAGGTTACTCAACTCCTAGCTCAAAGACCCCAGCTAATGGATCAGCCCATTACCTTCACGGAAGAAGACGCTAAAACAGTGAATTTTCCTCACCATGACCCGTTGGTCATAGAGACCCCCATTGCCAATAAGATCGTGGCGAGAGTCCTGATCGACAATGGGAGTTCGGTGAATCTACTATTCAAGGAGGCCTTCGTTGCAATAGGCCTAACGGACCGAGACCTATCACCAAGTGGTTCCCAACTCATAGGGTTCAATGGAACAACGCTTATACCTATGGGAAAAGTGAGGCTCCCAGTCACCTTGTGCCCGGACACACTCCAGAGCACTTTCAAGTACTCCACATTTGTGGTGGTGGACTGCCCACAACTTATAACGCAATCCTCGGCCGACCGGCCTTGGTGGACTTTGGTGCAGTCACGTCAATACGGCACTTGTGCTTGAAATTCCCAACCCAGGAGGCTGGGATAGGGACCGTGAGGGGAAACCAAGGGGAGGCTAGGCAGTGTTATAACGTTGCTGCCCACCTACCCGTGTTGATGGTCCGAGAAATTATTGAGCCAGATATGGCGAAGAAGATGAGTTGGATCCCCGTGTGGGATCAGAAAAAGTTGTAGAACCAATGGAGGACGTCGAGGAAGTGTCGGTGTGCGACCTCGACTCCACCAAAATCCTCTGGCTAGGAAATAGCCTAGAACTGGAGGAAAAAGAAAAAATAATAAAGACATTGAGGGGTGCCATTGACGTTTTCGCATGGTGCCAAGAAGACATGACTGGCATAAGTCCCCACGTCATCACCCATGTCCTCAATAACAACCCGGACATGCCACCGGTCCAACAGAAGCGACGTCCCCTCGACTCAGTAAAGACTGAAGCCTTAGAGAAAGAGGTGGACAAACTACTAAAGAGTGACATGATTCGAGATGTCTACTACCCAGATGGCTAGCCAATCCGGTCCTGGTGCCAAAGCCTAACGGGACCTGGCGGGTTTGTATAGACTTCACTGATCTAAACAAAGCTTGCCCAAATGATTGTTTCCCTTTGCCCAGGATCGACCAGATGGTGGACGCCACATCCAGATTCAAACTACTGTCCTTCATGGACGTGTACGCCGGTTACAACCAAATTAAAATGCACGTAGCAGATCAAGAGTGCACTAGCTTCAGGACCGATAAGGGGGTATACTGCTACCTAGTCATGCCTTTCGGACTGAAAAATGCTGGCGCAACTTATCAAAGAATGGTGAACCGGATGTTCAAGGGCCTCCTAGGGCGAAATATGGAGGTGTACGTAGACGACATGCTAGTCAAGTCAAAAGCATGCACCAGCCACGCGGACGACTTAGAAGAATGCTTCGAAATGGTCCGGAGGTACGGAATGAAACTCAACCCCAAGAAGTGCACTTTCGGGGTTAAGTCAGGGAAGTTTCTAGGCTTCATCGTCAGTCAGAGGGGAATTGAGGCAAATCCATAAAAAATTCAAGCTCTCCTGAGCATGCCATCCCCAAAAAAACACAAAGATGTGCAGAGCCTAACCGGAAAGGTTGCGGCCCTGAGCCGTTTTATCTCCTTGTCCACAGACAAGTGCATTCCCTTCTTCAACATCTTGAAGAAGTGTTAGAAATTTGAGTGGTCCGACGAGTGCGAGGAGGCATTCAAAAAACTGCAAGAACACATGGCCAAACCTCCGATCCTGTCAAAGCCCGTTCTCGGAGAGGACTTGTTCCTATACTTGGCCGTCTCCGAGCATGCGGTCAGCGCAACCTTAGCCCGGGAAGAGGAGAAAACTTAGCATCTCGTGTACTATGTCAACAAGCGCATGATAGGAGCGGAGACGCGATACCCAGTCATTGAAAAACTAGTTTTTTGCCTCCTAATGGCCTCAAGAAAGCTGAGACCCTACTTCCAGGCTCACCCAATCAAGGTGCTCACCAACCACCCACTCCGGGAAGTCCTACAAAAGCCAGAGGCATCCGGAAGGCTCCTCAAATGGGCAATGGAGTTGAGCCAATTTGACCTGCACTACATTCCCCGCATTTCCATAAAGGGACAAGCGTTAGCAGACTTCATCACGGAGTGCAATGAAGCCGATGCGACCGCGAACATACCCACACCATCAGTCCCAGTGTGGAAAGTATTTGTAGACGGAGCCTCCAACAAGAATGGATTCGGAGCGGGGGTCGCAATGATATCTCCAAGCGGACTTTGACTCCAAGCAGCCCTACGATTCGACTTCTTAGCTTCAAACAATGAGGCGGAATATGAAGCCTTGATAGCAGGGCTGAGACTAGCAAAGACTGTGGGGGCTAAACGAGTAGAAGTCTACAGCGATTCCTAACTGGTAGTGAACCAGGCGTTGGGAGAGTATCAGACATGCGGAGAAAGAATGGCCGCGTATGTGGCGATAGTCCGGGAACTGCTCCACGAGTTCGCAGACTATAAAATGGAAAGAATCCCCAGAGAAAAGAATGCTCACGTGGACTGCCTGGCTAAGTTAGCTTCAGACAGTGAAATTGAGAAACTGGGGGTAGTACCTGTGGAACGCTTGGCAGAGCCAAGCACCAAAATAAAAGAGGCCATAACAACGGTTGGGCAAGAACCCAGCTGGATGGTCCCCATCATTGAATACATAACAAAAGGTGAGTTGCCCCAAGAAAGGGCAATGTCCAGAAAGATTCAGTATCAGGCTCACCGTTATGTGATGATGGACAAAATTCTCTACCGAAGAGGACTCAAGATGCCTTATTTAAGGTGTGTATCGGACCCTGAAGCTAAGAAAATTATGCTAGAGGTCCACCAAGGGTTCTGTGGAGATCATACAGGAGGACCAAGTCTCTCAAAGAAAATATTGAGACAAGGATACTTCTCGCCAACAATGAAATAAGATTGCATAGACTACGTCCAAAGATGTGATTCGTGCCAAAGGTTCGCGAACATACCGAGAGCTCCTCCCAACGAAATTACCCTGATGACTAGTCCCTAGCCCTTCGCGGTCTGGGGAATAGATCTTATTGGGTCCCTGCCAACAGGAAAGGGAGGAGTAAAGTATGCAATAGTAGCAGTAGACTACTTCACCAAATGGACGGAGGCTGAGCCAATGAAAACTATAACTGCTAAAAAAGCACTAGACTTTGTTATTAAAAACATAGTGTGTCGATATGGCTTGCCTCACAAAATAGTCTCTGACAATGGAAAGCAATTTGATTGCGAAGAGTTCACTGACTTCTGCAACCAACACGGAGTCGTTAAAAGCTTCTCCGCGGTGGCAAGACCGCAAACAAACGGACAAGAAGAAGCAGTCAACAAAATCCTAAAGGTCACCCTAAAGAAAAAGCTGCTGGCCTGCAAAAACAATTGGCCGGAAGAATTGCCAAGAGTGTTATGGGCCTACCGAACGACCCCAAGAACTACGACCAGCCACTCGCCTTTTTCAATGGCCTACGGTTGTGAAGCAATGGTCCCGGTGGAAACGTTATTCCCGTCCCATAGGAGAACAACCTATGATCCAGCTACGAACCAAGCTTTGTTACAGGAAGCGTTGGATCAGGCTGAAGAGCTCCGGGACGAGTCTCAAATACGAATGGCAGCTTATCAAAAGAAGGTGACTAAATATTTTAACTCCAAAGTTAAAAGCAGAAAATTCACTATTGGGGATATGGTCTTAAGAAGAGTCTTCCCAGCCACTCAAGAACCCGGAGTGGGGGTACTTGGGCCAAATTGGGAAGGGCCATATGAAATCGAGGATGAAATCGGCTCCGGAACCTATAAGCTAAAAAGGATGGACGGAACCATTGTGCCAAGGGCCTCGAACGCCGATCATCTCCGGAAGTATTACCAATAGTCCAAATATGTTAACTTAGGCTTTGTTTAAAGAATTTGTACCGTCAAAATGTATGCAACCTCTAAATTTTGAATAAAACTGAGTGCCTTAAAAACAAAGTTTTCATGCCACTCAGGGGGGTACTAAGGCATACCACACGGACAGATGTAAAACAGGCCAAAAGTAAAAACAAACTCAAAGAGAATATGCATCAAAGTGATCATATATATATATAAAATATCCTGACCCAAAGGGCAGGTCAAAAAAATATATAATACAAAGGGCCTGGGGACGGGCCATAATAATTGTCTCCCCTTAGAAAATAAACAGCTACGTAATTAAGATTGTCTCAAAGAAAAGAAAAATATCTGTAAATAAAAGAAAAAAAAAAGAGATATAATCATGATGAAATGGGCTGGACTCCGCGGCCTAATAAATACGAGGAGGAAGGCGAGGGCCCCGACGAGCTTCAAGCATAGCATCAAGCTTCTTCTTCTTCTCCCGGAATTCGGCAAGAGCCTCCTCAGGCTTGGGATAGAAGTCAAGTTTGATGCTCTGGCCGTTCGACTGCCAGGCCATGTAGACGCCATCGTCAAAGCATTTGGCGCAGTGCTTGCAAGAGACAAGAGTTAGGAGTTCTTCTCTTTTGGCCTTTTTCAAGGCCTGATCCTTGAAGTCCCTCAACTCCTTCACCTCCACAGTCAGGTTGGCCGTAGACTGCAGGTCTGCCTGGTGCAATTCCTCTAAGGACTTTACCTTGGTAGCCATCTCGTCCATGGCTTCCCTAACCTCCCGAAGCTCACGCCTAGCCTTGGCGACGACCTCACCCTCTGCCTTCAGTGCCTCCCGATGCCTCGTCTCCAGCTCAGCCTCCCTCCGTCTGGCTTCCTCTTGGAGCTTCGCCTCCGCTTGGGCTTCCCTCTGTTTAGCTTCCTCCTTGAGCTTCGCCTCCGCGAGGGCCTCCCGTCGATCAGCCTCCTCCTAGATCGCCCGCCTTTCAGCAGACAGGTCCCGCAGGATCCTCACGGCCTCGTCTATGCCCCCAAATTCGGACATGACGAAGCCATGATTAATTAAGGTCTTGGAAAGGCGGCTGGTCTCCGCAGTAATCTAAAAGAGGAGACAAGAGTAAGATCTAATGCCTTAGACAAAATATCAAGGGAAGAAATAAACCACAAGTACCTACCGCAGCCATGGCATTGCTGATGTCTTGAACTTGGTAGACGGAGTTCAAGGAGGCACAAGCGGCATATCGTTTAGGCGGGAACTGAGTCAGACGGGAGACAAACTCGCTGGTCATCTCCGAGGCAAAGGGAGCCAAGGTGGGCCCGAGCAAGCGATTGAACCAGTCTGTCAGCGGATCCATGTTCAGGTCCCACGGATTCTGGAAGGCCTCCTCGTTGAGAGTGTTTTGCTGCTCCTCCCGTAAGATTCTCTTCAAGGCCTCCACCTCAGCATGCCCCCTGCTGTACTCGTCGAGGGCGTAATTGTATTTGGCCACCCAGAGATTCTGCCTCTCCTCATCACCCGAGACCGGAGTCAACACTATGCCGTGAGGCACAGTGTATTCCTCCGCCTCGGAAGGAATCCCAGAGTCATGGCTCGGGCCAGAGTGTCCACCCTACGGGGCCGCTTAGAAGGCTCCTCCTCCACCATCTTACCCTTGCGCTTGCGCTCGAGGGCAGTCGGATCTGCTTCTTCACCTTCTTCAACTTCCTCAACTCCCTCCTCCACGTCCACCAACACAATGGCACCCGAAGGGGCATTGGAAGAGGACCTCCCGTGAGTGACCAACTGAGAAGCAGCCGGAGGTGGGGAAGCATCGGGACTGTGGGCTCCAACAAGAGTGGCCAAGAGTTCATCCATGGGTCTGGCTGCTGCAACAAGAAAATAAGTCAAGTGTTAGAACATTCATGAAAACAGTATACACTTAACAAAAAGCAGTAAAGCTAGTCCTACCCTGACTCTCTAATTCGGCCCTAGCAAAGTCCCAAATCATGGCACTGGATTCATCATCCCCGAGAAAGCTGTCCGAGGGAAGGAACCAACTAGAGGATAAATGAGCTGAATGGTCCAAGTGAATGGGCACCGGCGGTCCAGAACCCATCCGAGACCGACCTAAATAGAGGCCTAAGTGGGAGAAATAATACTCCTTGGCATGATTCCCCCATCGAGTGGAAGGCATCCTAAACCTATGAAGACTCATCGAACCCTATAGGCCTAAGGCTGGTATACTCACGGACGGGAGGAACATAATGTATTGTTAAAGGGGACTTACCAGAACCCGAAGTGCTGGCATCAGGAGCCCTAATATTTGGTACTGGGACCACGGGCTTGGGTCTAGGGGTCCTCCGCTCCAACGGAGCTCCAATACGAAGGGCCCTCCCGACGGTCGCCTGGGCCTTAATATAAGCCAGCTCCTGTTCCCTCTTGAAGAGGTACTTCAGGTACTTGTCCTCCGCCATGGCAATGATTTCACCCCGGAGCACCTTCTCCGCGGTCGGAGCTCTCACGTTCGGGCAGATGACTTTGGAAAGATTATAGTCATCCACCAACTGGTGCCCCAGGATCAACTTGGCCTTCCGACAGTGCTCTATCGTGACCAACTCCCTGACATCAAGGGCCTTCTTGTCGTATGTGGCGAAGGTCTTGGCCCGTTGAAGAAATATTTGAGTAGGTTCGGTCCGCATGTAAGGGGGGATCCTAACCCACTCCGTGAGAAGCTCTGGATGGTCCATGGCCTGGAAACCGGAGGAGAAGAAGAAGCAGTGACGGTATTCCTTCACGTGCTTCTACTGGTTGTAAGGGATCGGGCCCTCATTTAAAGGATGGGCCCGGAGGACGCAAAAATTGTCTTTACGTTTATCTCCCTTTTTAGGGATGGAAACAAGTTCATAAAAATACAAAATTTCTGCCGGACTGGGCGAGCCCCAGCTCCGGGCAGCATAAAAATTTCTGCAAGCGGTAAGCTTGAGGAATAAGTTGATATGGCGCAAGGCCGACAAATACAAGGAAGTTAATGAAATAATCTTGGAGAGGGAGCATGGCCCCGGCCATAAGATGCGTCTGGCTCCAGGCTCCGAAGCCCCCATAGTTTTTGTTGGGCGTCTCCTCGTCCAGGGGCAGCCGGTGGTAGGTCCCGGAGGTGGAAGGCTTGATGCGTGCCACCACCACAATCTGCTCCAGCTCATGGGCGCAGGTCAGGGTAGAATGAAGGTCAGCCGCTTCCCATCCATTGGCACGGGATTTGTACCCTTCTTGGGCCACGGGACCTTTCATGACCTCCTCTAGGGTGGCCAAACGCTTCTCTCCCTTCTTTGACGACTTAGAACCGGATGCTGAAGAAGACATTTTTGGTTCTAAAAAAGATTGAAAAAATCCAGCAGTCAGGCCCCAAACCAAACCCTAATTCAAAAAGAGAATGGGGGTCCCCTAACCGCTGGAAAGAGGCCCCCTCCGGACACTTGCCAAAAAAGAAAGCCTCAAAAGGTTACCCTTGACAAGAGTCAGGTGCAAGAATCCCACAGATGGTGAAATTACAAAAAAGTAAGGAGAGAAAAGGAAAAAAAGGGTAAAATCGAGTAGACGAAGTCTGCTCTAAACCCTAAAGTGTCATTACGTGGGACGAAGATTATTCCTCGACAAAAACATGATGAAAAGAAGTGATCTAAACGCAAAAGAGGAGGAATCTAACGCGTTGTGCAGAAACTCAAACAAAAGTTCCCAGAAAGTTCAACATCCAACCTAGAAAACATAAATCAACAGTAAAGCATGCTATATGAACAAACAGTGAAATAGTGTACAAGGTACGAGGAACTTACATAAGGTGTGGAAGCTGGATGTTGGTGTTGGTCATCGGTAAAAGGTTAACTGGCAATAGCGAAGGAATAAGAGCAGGAAATCTATGGTATTTGAGGTTTCTTTTCTCTCTGGAAAACTTTGAGGAAATTTGGTGAAATGCTGAAAGTAACCAAATGAAGTAAGAAGGTTGGCTTTTATAGGCCGAAACATGTGTGAGACAGCTGTAATCAGCCACCATCGAACGGCTGGGATAGCAATCGATTCGAATTCTATAAATCAAACGGTTGGATTAAATCGTCATCAAGGCGGTGGAAACGTTTGAGTACCCGTCTGATACCCATTTAATGCGCCGTATCAATAAATGGACAAGAAACGAATCGACGCCTGCAAAAAGCGAATAACTGCAGTAATGATGGTCATTAATACACCACCACGCGCCCAAAGCACGTGCTAGGAACCTGATAAGGCAACCGGAGGCATCTAAGCAAGCCTTGTTCACTTCATAACTAAACAAGGCTTGGGGGTAAATGTTGCCCCTGATTTTGCCCAAAATACGTAGACCAACTGAATGATGACACGTAGGTGGAAAGGGTTTAGCGTTTGTATAAATTGGCTAAGTCTCCTTAAGCACAAGATTACCTTAGACATGCCTCCCGAAGAAGGCATGTAAGTCTCGCATGCCCCCGGAGAGCAAGGCCACAACAAAGCACCTCCGGGAGGTGTCAGACCCTATTTGAACGATCATCTCGCATTTAATGCCGCATAGGAGGAGGCGTATTGAAACTGCCATACGTAATAAAGTCTGACGGCACAACCCCCAGTCTGTACCTACTAGGCTATGATCAATAAAGTCTAGTGATGGCTACTATGTGAAGAATCACATCAGTCAAAAAGGATGAAGGACTGCACTCATAAAATCCCTACAGAACCTAGGGATTAGACCACACATTACCTATGATATATTCATTGGGAATGTGTGACTTTATTGATAGTTACAGAAATACATGTACCTTAATTCTAGGGATCACCCCACAAAAACACTATAAAATACCTCCCAAAACTCATTAAAGAGGGGTCGAGAATTCTGGGTTTCATAAGAACTAGAAGAGTAAAAATCTACCAAGAGCATTCTCTGTAATAAATACTATCATAAATACACAGACTCGTGGATTAAGGCTCATGAACGCCCCAACCACGTAAAAATCTCTCTCTTAATTCCTTATAGATCTTTATATTATTATTATTATTATATTGGTTGCCGAAAACCTCAGTCAACAATAATAAAACAAAATATGAAAATAAAGTCTTAAATATATGAATCATTATTTATTGAAACAAATTTATCTTAAAAATATAATATTGAAACAAAAAAACTTGATTTTAAAAAATTCCAATATTTGATAGAGAACATACGAGAATATTTTGTCATCTTTTTTCTTTTTCTAATTTTTTTTTTAAAAAAGTTTTTTTTACCTAAAATGTCATTAATTCATTATGATGTGGCACCATGGTGGACAACTTTTAAAGTTGTCAACCATTGGAGAATTTTTTTTAAGAAAAAATAACAAATCTTATATATGCATTGATGAGAGAGAAAATAAAAAATAAAATATTTTAGTGTGATATGTGTATTTTGGTAATTATAAATGTTACTCCCATTAGAGATACTGTAGAAGATTGTAATAGAAGGTCAGCCGTAACACTTCTTTAATAATAAAAAAAACAAAATACGAAAACAAAGTCTTAAATATATGAACCATTATATATTGAAACAAATTTATTTTAAAAATAAAATATTGAAACAAAAAAAACTTGATTTAAAAAAATCCAATATTTTGATAGAGAACATGGGAGAATATTTAACTATGTATCTTGTTTTCTATTTTAAAATTGTATTTAAAAAATAATATAAGAAAATAATTTTTGAAGTTTTCAAAAATACAAGACGTATGTAGTTAATATTTTCTAAAAATTATTTTTAGATTTTTTTTTTTTAAAAAAAACTTCAATATTTTGCACCTCGACATGCACATACCCAAACCCCTACGTGGCCCCAGGCATGGATCTTGATCCCTGACCCCTAGCCCCGAGCCACTGACCCTTGACCTCAGATCTCTAACTTTGACCCCAACCTCAAACTAAGACCTGGCCGCGATCCCTGTCCGAAACCCTACTTTGGCCTTTCATCCTGACTCGTCCGGGCCTCGGCCCCAGACCCGAACAAGGACCCGCGATTCTATTGGGATTTTATGCCGTAAATAAAACAATTATAATATAATCTTATTAGTTATCAATAGAAGATAAGAAGTCATTTATGTTTACATGTATTTTTTATATTTATGGTTTAATATAAAATTTATGTTAAATCCAGAATATTTAGTTATTGACAATTACAATGATGTCAACACAACGGAAGGTAATTATGATTATATGCTTCAAAAGTTTATGTCCCGTGATTCATCAATGCACTGGATTTACACTGATGTGATAGTCAGCGACTTACTTACACCTTAGATAAGTGTTATGCTCTTTCCAAAATATTGGCAAACTATGTTAGTATCAGATGTATGGAGTATACATTAGACTGCGACCAATATTGATCTCGGAAAAGATGTTATAATCTTACCATTGTATCTTTCTAAGTCAATGTCACTCATTGATCTTAGATCAAAAGATCTTAATCTTGATATGGTTAAGTTTGATCTCAATAGTGTTATTTATGTTCTTAGAATTGTTCATTAAAACCTACTAATTGGTTTGGGTAACACATACATCTTGGGAACATGATAGTACAATTGAGTGAGAGCACTAATCATAGATACATAATCTATAGCTTTCACCTGGACATAGAAGTGAAATGATGATTTCCTCTAAGCTTGGCTTAATAGAGATAAATAGAAGAGCTCTTATTTCAGTAATTATATTAGTTTACTAAAATATCATTTATAGGAAGCTAAGTGTTTTAAGGAAAAAATACATTGAGGGGTGAAACGATAAATTTATCCCTACTTGATATAAATAATCTATAGAGGATCTTTGATTACTGAGATTAAAACGATGGATATATAATTTCATAACTTATCTATATAGTGGAACATATCGAGCGTTCTATATAATTAAGACTGCAATTCTAAATCTATAGTGGTGCAACGAGAAATTAATAAGTTTGAGAATTTACTTGGTAAATTCTAAATCTACTTATTGGAAGCTTGGTTATATAGGCCCATGTCCTTACACTAGTTGAGACAATACTGCTTGTAAGACTCAGTTAATTGGTTTTAATTAATCAATTATAATTCTAAAATTAGACTATGTCTTATATATGAATTTTCACTAACCAAGGGCTTAATTATGAAGAAAAAAGGTTTTAGGGTTTATTTGTTAATTATGAGACTTTATTAAGTCTAATTAATAAGAAAATAAAATGACAATTTTATTTGATAATTAATTTAATTATTAATTAAATAGTTTTGACATAATTAATTTTACTCGAGGTACGGTTCAACCCTATACCAACACTAGTATGGGAGGAGTACTTAGTGCATGTGGTACAGAGGTCATACTTCTGTTAAGAATGTTCTTGATTCTTCTAAAGCCTTGTAAGCAGGAGTATGAGCGCCTAGTTACAAGTCGAATTATGTGTTTATATGTTTCGTACTTTTCTTACTGAGTATGTCGACTCACATATTTATTTGCATGTGTAGGTTATGGTCGAGATTGAACCAGAAATGAGTTTGAAGCTTTATGAAGATTGTACATGTCAATGCGGTTAGACTTGGAGAGCTCGATTCTTCAAGACAGCATGGGCTCAGTTGTATTATTCGCCAAACGAAAATTGAACTACTTTATTTGTAAATGAATTGGGATCCCGAAGTTTATAAACTTTTGTAAATTATATTTAGTAAAGCTTGTATTTAATAATAAAGTTTTAGTAAACATGTTTTTCACCAAACTCATTGATTAGCAAATGTTAACACAGTAATTTAGAACTTACGGTAGCACGCCTAAACAAGTAGGGCGTTACACTCACACTGCCATTAATGGCTCCCACGAATCCAAATCTCACATCTAGATAAGCTGATGAAATTAAAATCTCAAATCTATTCATTATTTTTTTAGGGTAAATACTATTTTGGATCCTGTGTTTTGTAAAAGTTACTAATTGGACCTTTTATTTTGTTAAATGACAAAATGGACCCTGTATTTTCCAAAATGGTACAAATAAGACCCGAACTGATTTTTTGTCAAAATAAAATTTAATAATAATCCGATCTAAAAGTATTATGATAAAACTATTTATATTTTACTGTATATGTTCGTGTTAGGAATTGTTTTCAAGTTGGTCATATTAAAAAAATATTATCAAAAATTAAGCTTAGGGTCTTATTTTTATCGTTTTGGAAAATACAGGGTCCATTTTATCATTTAATAAAATAGAGGATCCAATTGGTAACTTTTACAAAATATAGTTTCCAAAATAGTATTTACCAATTTTTTTGAATTTTCTAATCTTTGTATATGTGTGACTTTTGTAAAATAAAGATGATGAGATCAATATGGTGGATCTTGTTTTTTGGATTTGAGAATTCAAGAGAGAGAGAACCAAATGGATCTAAGAAGTGTAACTTGGTGGTGTGATTACAATAGTAGTGGGTGGTAGTGGTGGTGGTGGGTGGCTGAATTGAGGATTAGGGGCAAAGAAGAATAAGAATAAGAAATAATGAAGAAAAAGGTAAAATATATTTAAATATATATTATTAAAATTTTAACTTTAAATTATTTTTTAATTTTGAAATAATTTATTTGTAATTTTTAAATACAATATTAGGTGTACCAATATAAACGTGATGTGTATTAGAGTGTACACATCAGTAGTCTACTAATTGTAGTAAATTGATGACACCTTGAATTTGCTAAAGGGTCAATAGTTTAGACAATTTTATCACTAAATTTTAACTTAGAGAGTTAAATGCAAGTGAAATGATAATTTAGAAAATTTTACTGTAAAAAACTCTAAAAAAATTAAAGAGTGGGCCATAACATAAGTAGTTGTAATATATAAATATATTGAAATGATACTATGTACTATCACAAGTAACACTCTTATTGTTACAATATAATTTCTTCTCTCATATTTTTTAATTTAATAAATGATATAAAATTTATAAATTATTTACAACGTGCCACATCAACATAGAGTACCTTAGAACATCTAATGGTAGTGCTTGGAGAAAGTATATGTTGATGTGACCGAATGTTTGTAAGAAGACTACAAATTAATCACAACACACCATATCAACATAGTGTTAGACACCTTAGAACATCTCCAATAATGGTGCTTGGAGAATGTTCCTCTTGAAGTGGCAGAATGTTTGAAAGAAGCTAACTATTATATGTAAAGATCGCTTAGTTTAAATTAGAAATTAGCAGATAATTAAGGTTTAATTATGAAAATTATTTATTAATATTGAATTAATTATTTATGATAATTTATTTGAATTCAGAATGCATTTTATATGTCATATAAAGAAATTTCATATTTTTGCATGTTCAGTGCCCGACAATATTTGAACGCGGTGTATGGCTCAGTAGAATCACATCTTAGTATTTTAGTATAGCGGGGCAGTTTAGTTAGACATTAGGAATGTCGAGTTTAGTCGGGAATGTAGAATTTCCCAAAATACCCTTAGTACATCTTTTATGTTGTTTTAGTGTGGAGGGACAAAATGGTCATTTTGCCCCATATGTAGTTTGTCCTTTAGTGGACTATGTTACACTTAGTAAATGTGAATTTAATTAATTCTTGGTTGATCTTTTTAGTTAAACCAACCCATGTTATTTCATTTTACAAAATTTAAAGAAAAAGAAAAATTACATTTTCTCTCAAGCTCTCCCTCTCTCTCACGAAAATTTCTTGGGGCTCCTAGGGTTGGATTGTTTCCAGTAATTCAAGTCTTGCTCAGCTAGTTGTTAGTAAATCCAAGCCAAGGTATAGCTCTTGCTCCTCCTCTTGATTTTCTTGAAGTTTAAGGAAAGTGAATTTTTGCATGCTTTGTGATTTTGTTGTTGTAGCTGCTGTTATTGTTTTATGTTGTTTTCTAAAGCTTAATTGTGTTTAGATATGTGGATTTAAGCAGGTTCTAGTGGTTGTTGGTTGGTTTTATTCAAGTTTGGAGTTTGAACTCAAAACTTTGGTTTTTAATTGTGAAATGGTGATTTAGCTGATATGGTAATTGTTTGTGTTTGGGTTTGTTTTCTGATGTTGGATTATGCTTATTTAAGTTGTTTTAAGTTGATTTGAGGGCTTGTTGTGAGAGTTGTTCAAAGTTTGAGCTTATGAGTTCAAGCTTTGCTCTCACATGACAAATCTTGTTTCTGGGCTTGTACAAGGATTTTGTTGCTTTGATAATGTTCTCTAGGCTGTATAGAATAGGTCTGGAAAGTTCGAATTGGTTTGGGATTGATTTGGTGAAGATATGAATTTTTTAGTCATTCCTGCACTGAACCAGAATTTCGGTTCAGGGAGGCCTGTAGGAACAGGAATTCCGCTTGGCTTCCAAAAATTTTCCCAGAACCGGAATTCCAGTTGGGGAACCGGTCTACCGGTTGGGGCAATTTTGGGAACCCTAGTTTTTCCCATTTTTGTGTTATTTAGGGTATTGCCTTGTTAGTCATCGATAGGGAAACTTTTACTTCCAAGTTTCAGTCCCCAGAAAGTGATTTAGCGTGTCGCTTATCAGTGTTGTGATTGATGTGATTTAGGAGCCTGTAATTCGTCGAGCAACTATTCCACTCATGTTGACCGGTACACCTGAATTTTGAATCGAGGTAAGATTAGTATAACAGTATGCATATGTATTTACATGTTTAGCGTGCATGTTAGTAAGCCTGTTAGATTACAATAGATATGTATGTTGGCTTTCGTGCTATTTGATAGTATCACATCGGTACGACTAGAGTATGACTAGCGTACCGAGTATAGGCTGATATTATGGTCGATAGCACCGTACTATTTGACAGTATCACATCGGTACGACTAGAGTATGACTAGCGTACCGAGTATAGGCTGATACAATATCACATCGGTACGGCTAGAGTATGACTAGCGTACCGAGTATAGGCTGATATTATGGTCAATAGTACCGTCGTACGAACATTCTAGACTCAGTACCGTGTGGGACACGAGGATTAGGGTTATGGTCAGGGGTATGGGCGTCTGATCATAATCTGGGATATATGTATGTTATATGATTTATGCTTTTCTTACTGAGTCTGTCGACTCACAGTGCTATGTTTATGTATAGGTAAGGGCAAGGCTAAAGCTGAGGTACCGTGAGGATGAGCAGATGAAGATTGTACATGTCGGGGCAGTTAGGCGTGGACCGTACGATCCTCGGGACATCAGGGCTTTTGTTGTTAGTCGCTGGGCGACAAATATTTTGTAAGTGAATAGAAATCTTTTGTAAAGTATTTTGTAAACGGGATCCCGAAATATTTTGTATGTAATATTATAAGTTTTTAATTAAATAAGAAAATTTTAATTAATCACGATTTTCATTAACCTCGTTGATTAGCAACGAGCTATACAGTATGTTTAAAATCACGTTAACACGCCTATGCTAGTTAGGGTGTTACAATTTGGTATCACAGCCGCCAGGTTGTCTTCTGAAGATCGTCACGACATGTACAATTATCATCAGCAGTTAGCTCGTTCCACGGTTCAGTAAGCTTTTATTGCTTTAGTAGTTTATTTTAGTAGTATGATTTAAGAAAAGCCTGTTAGGAAGCATGTTAGTAGCCTGATAGTAGAATAGGCGCATGTTTTTAATTTCCAAATAAGCGGCATTAGTAAGTTCTTGTTGATCATGATCTGACCATGCTAGCTCTTGGTTACGCAGGCTGTTCAGACTAGATGGACGCCAGGCGAAATACCAAGAGCCAGGGAAACTCGGTTGGATCAAATGAAGGTCAGGGAGCTCAGTTTCCTCCAAATGTTCGGGGCCGAGGTAGAGGTCCCAGGTGCAGGGCACGTGGTCGGGGTGATGCTAACCTGCCACAGGCTGCCCAGGCTGCCCAAGCTACTCAGGAAGCTCAGAATTGGGAAAATAGGTTTGCAGAAATGCAAGCCAGAATTGAGGAGCAAGATAATGAAATCCAACGATTGAGACAGCAGGGTGCTCCTGCAGTGCCTGCTCCAGAAATTCAAGTGGCACCTGCCCCTGTTGTCCAGGGCGAACCAGTGATTGCAGTGAATCAGATGGAACCTCTGTATGAAAGGTTCCGTAAACAAGCACCTCCGATTTTTCTGGGAGGTCCAGATGTTATGAAAGTCGAGCAGTGGCTAACAGTGATTACTAGAATCTTAAATTTCATGGGTGTCACCGGAAATGATAGGCTGGTCTGTGCCACTTTTCAATTTCAAGAGGATGCGTTAGTTTGGTGGGACATGGTGTCCCTGATACATGACATTACTACAATGACTTGGGAGAAATTCCAGGAGTTATTCAATGCCAAGTACTATAACGAGGCAGTCAGAAGTGCTAAGAGAAAAGAATTCACCCACCTGACTCAGAAAGAAAATATGAGTGTTACTGAGTACACGACTCAATTTGATCGTTTGGTGAGGTTGGCCTCAGGAATTGTGCCAACCGATTTCAGTAAAAAGGAGAAATATCTGGATGGACTAAATGCAAAGATTAGACATGATCTAATGATTACTACTGACGACAAAACCACCTATTCTGAAATGGTGGATAAGGCACTGCGAGCTGAGGGCGCAGTTAGATGCATGACAGAGTCTGTTGGGACTCCAGTGGTTGGCGGGGCTCCTACCCCTCCTACATCAGGTTTTAGCAGGGGAGGTAGTGGTTCGGCCATGGATCAGAAAAGGAAAGCATCCACTGCAACCGGTGGCTCAGGTCAGAACAAGAGGTTCTGGGGAAACCAAGGTCGAGGCAGTCGTAAGGGTAGTTCTGAGACCAGATACACTTACCCAGAGTGCCCCAGTTGTAAAAGGCACCATCTGGGGGAGTGTAGAGGACAAGGGTGCTTTCAGTGTGGCATGCCAGGGCATTACAAAAGGGATTGCCCTCAACTCAGAACCGAAGCACCGAAGGCTCCAGCGAAACCTACTCAAGCAAGGGTGTTCGCCATAACTCAGGCTGATGTAGAAGCCAGCCATTCATTGGTGACAGGTCAACTCTCGGTCAACAACTTTTATTTCTCTGTACTGTTTGACTCTGGGGCCACACATTCTTATGTGGCAGCCTGAATCTTTAGTAAAATGGATAGACCGCACGATAGTTATGAATCAGGGTTTGGAACCCTATTACCTGGCGAAGAGTTAGTTATCTCCAAAAGGTGGATTAGGTCTATGTCGATCAGGATTGACGGTAGGGAGTTAAGTGCTGACCTAATAGAAATGAGCTTAGCAAATTTTGATATTCTACTGGGAATGGATTTCTTGTCCAAATATTCAGCCAGTATTGGCTGTAAGAGGAAGATGGTAATCTTCCAACCAGAAGGTGAAGAACCGTTTGTTTTTGTCGGTTCGGTTCAGGGATCTCAGATCCCGGTGATTTTGGCTTTATCAGCTAAAGAATTGTTGTGTGATGGATGTCTAGGGTTTCTGGCCGTGGTATTGGATACCACTCGGCCTAACCCTGTTCGGCCAGAAGACGTTCAGGTGGTTTAACAATTTTTAGATGTTTTTCCTGAAGAACTTCTGGGTTTACCACCTCAGCGGGAAATTGATTTTATAATTGATTTGGACCTGGAGCAGAATCGGTGTCTAAAGCCCCTTATAGAATTGCTCCAGCTGGGCTTAAAGAATTGAAAATTCAACTCTAGGGGTTACTTGACATAGGGTTTATTCGGCCTAGTGTGTCACCCTGGGGAGCTCTGGTATTGTTTGTCAAGAAGAAAGATGAGTCTCTAAGAATGTGCATTGATTACTGGGAGTTCAACAAGCTAACAGTCAAGAATAAATATCCTTTACCTAGGATCGATGATCTTTTTGATCAACTTCAGGGAAAGACGATCTTTTCAAAGATCGATCTCCGATCGGGCTATCATCAGTTGAGAATCCGAGAGGAGAATATTCCAAAGACAGCTTTCCGTACTACGTATGGACATTATGAATTTCTGGTTATGTCGTTTGGACTAACCAATGCTCCTGCGAAATTTATGGATTTGATGAATAGAGTATTCAAGGATTTCCTCGATATCTGTGTGATTGTGTTTATCGACGACATCCTTGTGTACTCTCAATCAGAAGAGGAGCATGAGCTACATCTTCGAATGGTTCTGCAACGACTTTGAGAACACAAGCTTTATGCCAAGTTCAAAAAGTGTGAATTTTGGTTTGCTCAGGTGTCCTTTTTAGGGCACATTGTTAGCAAGGATGGGATCAAGGTGGATCCAGGAAAGACAGAATCCGTCAGGGATTGGCCAAGACCGAAAACAGTGACAGAAGTCAGAAGCTTCTTGGGTTTAGTCGGTTATTATCGTCGGTTTGTAGAAGGGTTTTCTAAAATCTCAACACCCTTAGCCGAGCTTACTAAAAAGAATCAGCGTTTTGTATGGTCAGACAAGTGTGAAGCAAGTTTTCAAGAGCTGAAGCAGAGGTTGATTACAGCTCCAGTGTTAGCTTTGCCTTCTGACAAAGAAAAGTTCGTGGTTTATTGCGATTCATCTAGACAAGGTTTGGGATGCGTGCTGATGCAAGTCGATCGGGTTATCGCTTATGCCTCCCGTCAGTTAGGATTATGAGCAGCGATATCCGACACATGACCTAGAATTGGTCGCGGTAGTGTTTGCTGTGAAAATCTGGCGGCATTATCTTTATGCAGAAAGATGTGAAATTTATACCGACCATAAGAGTCTCAAATATTTCTTTACTCAGAAAGATTTGAATATGAGATAGAGGCGTTGGTTGGAGTTAGTCAAGGATTACGATTGTGAGATTCAGATTTCCCCTCAGTTAGTAGAGGACATGGTCAGATCTAGCATTGAGTTTGTTGTAGGCAAGCTTCACAACTTGACGCTGCAATCTGATCTGTTGGAACGAATTAAAGTCGCTCAGATGACTGATCCAGAGTTAGTAAAAATCAGAGAAGAGGTTTCAGCTGGTCAAGCCAGAGATTTTACAGTGTCAGATAGTGGGATGTTATTGTTTAAAGCCAGGGTTTGTGTTCGAAATAGTGTGGAACTTAGAAATGAAATTCTTGAGGAGGCTCATACCACTCCATATTCCCTACATCCCGTCACCACCAAGATGTATCAGAATCTTAAACCTTACTTCTGGTGGAGCGGAATGAAGAAGAATTTTGTAGAATTCGTATCGAGATGCTTAACCTGTCAACAGATCAAGGCTGAGCATCAGAGACCGGCAGGGTTGTTACAGCCTTTAACTTTACCTTAATGGAAATGGGAGGACATCACGATGGACTTCGTGGTTGGGTTACCTGATACCACGGGTCAATTTGATTCTATTTGGGTTGTGGTAGATCGATTAACAAAGTCTGCTCATTTTCTACCAGTTAAAATAACCTATTCAGTGGATCAGTTAGCAGAGTTGTATGTTAAAGAAATAGTAAGGCTTCATGGGGTACCAAAATCCATAGTTCGGATAGGGATCCAAAATTTACTTCGAAGTTTTGGAAAATTTTACAATGGGCTATGGGTACGAAACTAAAATTTAGTACAACTTTCCATCCTCAGACTGATGGTCAGTTCGAAAGGACAATACAGATACTGGAAGATATGTTGCGAGCCTGTGTTATGGATTTTGAGGGCTCCTGGAACAAGTATCTACCATTGATAGAGTTCTCTTATAATAACAATTATCAGAGTACGATAGGGATGGCTCCCTATGAACTGTTATATGGAAGAAAATGTAGCTCTCCCATTCATTGGGATGAGACAGAGGAAAAGAATTACCTATGTCCAGAATCAGTGCAGCGGACCAATGATGCAATTGAGAAAATTAAAGTTAGAATGCTTGCTTCTCAGAGTAGACAAAAGGGTTATGCAGATTCGAAACGCAGAGATGTTGAGTTCCAAGTAGGGGACCACATGTTTTTACGAGTATCTCCAATGAAGGGGATTAAACGTTTCAGGAAAAGAGGCAAGTTATGCCCTAGATTTATAGGACCTTTCGAGATTCTCGAGAAGGTTGGACAAGTGGCATATCGGTTAGCTTTGCCTCCAGCTCTTTCAACAGTTCACAACGTATTCCATGTCTCTATGCTGAGAAAATACGTTTCAGACTCTGCTCATATACTTAGTTATGAGAACCTTGAGCTGCAGCCAGACATGTCATATGAAGAACAACCAGTTCAGATCCTTGACAGAAAGGATAAAGTCCTTCGAAATAAAACCATAGTTGTGGTCAAAGTACTCTGGAGAAACAGCAAGGTGGAGGAAGCCACCTAGGAATTAGAATCAGACATGAGAGCCCAATATGCAGAGTTATTCAGGTTAGATTTCGAGGACGAAATCCTTTTAAGGGGAGAATAGTTGTAAAGACCGCTTAGTTTAAATTTAAAAATTACCAGATAATTAAGGTTTAATTATGAAAATTATTTATTAATATTAAATTATTTATTTATGATGATTTATTTGAATTCATAATGTATTTTATATGTCATATATAAAAATTTCATATTTTTGCATGTTCAGTGCCCGACAACATTAGAACGCGGTATATGGCTCAGTAGAATCACATCTTAGTATTTTAGTATACCAAGGCAGTTTAGTTAGATATTGGAAATGTCGAGTTTAGTCGGGAATTTAAAATTTTCCAAAATACCCTTAGTACATCTTTTATGTTGTTTTAGTGTGGAGGGGCAAAATGTATGTAGTTTGTCCTTTAGTGGACTATGTTACACTTAGTAAATGTGAATTTAATTAATTCTTGACTGATCTTTTTAGTTAAACCAACCCATGTTATTTCATTTTACAAAATTTAAAGAAAAGGAAAATTACATTTTCTCTCAAGCTCTCCCTCTCTCTCTCGAAAATTTCTTGGGGCTGCTAGGGTTGGATTATTTCCAGTAATTCAAGTCTTTCTCAGCTAGTTGTTAGTAAATCCAAGCCAAGGTATAGCTCTTGCTCCTCCTCTTGATTTTCTTGAAGTTTAAGGAAAGTGAATTTTTGCATGCTTGGTGATTTTGTTGCTGTAGCTGCTGTTATTGTTTTATGTTGTTTTCTAAAGCTTAATTGTGTTCAGATATGTGGATTTAAGCAGGTTCTAGTGGTTATTGGTTGGTTGGTTTTATTCAAGTTTGGAGTTTGAACTCAAAACTTTCGTTTTTAATGGTGAAATGGTGATTTAGCTGTTGTGGTTGTTGTTTGTGTTTGGGTTTGTTTTCTTATGTTGGATTATGCTTATTTAAGTTGTTTTAAGTTGATTTGAGGGCTTGTGGTGAGAGTTGTTTGAAGTTTGAGCTTATGAGTTCAAGCTTTGCTCTCACATGGCAAATCTTGTTTCTGGGCTTGTAGCAGGGTTTTATTGCTTTGATAATATTCTCTAGGCTGTATAGAACAGGTCTGGAAAGTTTGAATTGGTGAAGATATGAATTTTTTAGTCATTCCTGCACTGAACTGGAATTCCGGTTCAGGGAGGCCTGTAGGAACCGGAATTCTGCTTGGCTTCCAGGAATTTTCCCAGAACCGAAATTCCGGTTGGGGAACCGGTCTACCGGTTGGGGCAATTTTGGGAACCCTAGTTTTTCATATTTTTATGTTATTTAGGGTATTGCCTTGTTAGTCATCGATAGGGAAACTTTTAGTTTCAAGTTTAAGTCCCCGGGAAGTGATTAAGCATGTCACTTATCAGTGTTGTGATTTATGTGATTTAAGAGCCTGTAATTCGCCGAGGAGCTGTTCCACTCAAGTTGACCAGCACACCTGAATTCGGAATCGAGGTAATATTAGTATAGCATATGTATTTACATGTTTAGCGTGGATGTTAGTAAGCCTGCTAGATTACATTAGATATGTATGTTGGCTTTCGTGCTATTTGATAGTATCACATCGGTACGACTAGAGTATGACTAGCGTACCGAGTATAGACTGATACAATATCACATCGGTACGACTAGAGTATGACTAGCGTACCGAGTATAGGCTGATATTATGGTCAATAGTATCGTCGTACGAACGTTCTAGACTCAGTACCGTGTGGGACATGGGGATTAGGGTTATGGGCAGGGGTATGGGCGTCTGATCATAATCCGGGATATATGTATGTTATATGATTTATGTTTTTTTTACTGAGTCTGTCGACTCACAGTGCTATGTTTATGTATAGGTAAGGGCAAGGCTAAAGTGATGAGCAGATGAACACTGTACATGTCGGGGCAGTTAGGCCTGGAGCGTACGATCCTCGGGACATCAGGGCTTTTGTTGTTAGTCGCTGGGCGACAAATATTTTTGTAAATGAATAGAAATCTTTTGTAAAGTATTTTGTAAACGGGATCTCGAAATATTTTGTATGTAATATTATGAGTTTTAATTAAATAAGAAAATTTTAATTAATTACGATTTTCATTAAACTCGTTGATTAGCAACGTGTACAGTATGTTTCAAATCACGTTAACACGTCTATGCTAGTTAGGGTGTTCCATTATATATGTTTGGGTTATAAGTAAAATTAATATATCAAAACTTGGCATTGATTTCATACTTTTTCTTAAAAGAAATAAAATTAAATAATATATGCAACTATTTGAACAAATTTTAAGGGTGTTTATTATTAGATTTGTTTTTTTTAAAAAAATAAGAGTATACTTTTTTTTTTTTTGAGAATAAAGAGTATACTTGTATAAGAAAGATAAAATAAAATATATATAATTTTTTTTTTGGATAATATGGAGAGTTATATTACACTTTTAAAAAAGTTTCACACTTAATATATAAGAAGTACTCAAAGTCAAAAAGTGAGGAGAAGTGGAGAATCAATAAGGTTGAGCGGTGCACATTTCTGAGTATTGTTGACTTGATTCTCTTTGGAAGTTGTTAGTGAGTTAATTAAAAAGTTGTTTTTTTGCTTATGTAAGCTACACAAAAACTTTTAGAATCGAAACCCAACCTTACAATTGAAAAAATAGGGAAATACTCTAATCTAATTTAGAAACCCCAATTTTGTGCTCGTTGGGTTGCACAACTCAATGTGCCAACTCTTATGTAATGTTATGTTTGTTGAAAGAAGGAATGTGTTTAGAAAATAATAAAAAAATTAGAAAACCCCAACCTAATTACTCTTTACTTTACATGTTAATTTTATTTAATAGATTTTATGTTATTGCCAGCCAATTATAAACATCAGGGATTATATATTATCTTAATATATCCGCACATTATTTTACATGAATATATGTAGATATTCTTGCATGACATGTATTGCATGACGTGATCAACAAGAGAATTCAACATCAACACGATCATGTAGTGCGAAGAACATGCATATTAATATTTGGAAAAAAAAATATGTCCCAGCTAATTAACATTAATTAACCACTGATCATTAAATCAAAGAACGTTAGATGTGATTATTAAACAAAAATTATATTAATAATCAGAAATTTATTAGAATAAAATGTGTAGTGCCAATAATCTATGATCATCACATATATATAATTCTCACAAATATCCATGTACAATACATTTCAAATCAATCAAAAGATTCATTACATATTTTATATTATGTTAGAATAAGATTAATTATAATATGTTTCCTTTAACTCAGGCATAAGAGTCTTACTAGATATAACTCTTTTTCTTTTTCTTTTTCCTTTTATATATATACACCGAATAGTTAATTTATAGACCATAACTATTATAATGTTTAACTATAAAAAATTTCATGGAAATTTTTTCATATGTGTGATTCATGATCTGGATCTATCTGGTCCTCGATGGTTGATAGATTATTTTTTAAAATTATTAAGAAATAAGATTAAATTAGGGAATATGATATTCATATATGCACAAAAATTCACACCCTCATATTGCTCTTATTTTCCACCTAACTCCTAGAGAGAGGTGGGTTCACACTTGCTACTATTATAGATCTTTTTCTTTAAGAGAAAGGTTGGACATGCTTTTTCTTTTAATCCAATGCAATCAAATTATTAATTAGATTTAGAAAATTAATATTCGATCCATGTTGGTAAATAGATTTCGAAAATTATCATCCGATCAAATCCACTTAGTCAAAAATTATCATCCGATCCAATCCAATTAGTAATTGGATTTGAAAAACTATTATCCAATCTAATATAATTAGACCTCAAAATCAAATCCAATTATTAATTGAATTTTATTTGTTTTTTAATTGGATATCTAATTACACACCTAAGTTTTAATATTAACTTAAAAAGATAAAAAAAAAATACCTAAAAACCTATATATAAACCTTCATTTAAGATTAATAATAGATAAATATATCACCCTTACATGTTTAATGCAACCAAAAATTTGAAATAACTAAAACCACAACACTACTAACTAATAAAATAGAACATTATGAAAATAAATATACAAAATAAGTATTACAAATTCAAAAAAAAAAAAAGCTAGTAAAAATATAATCTAAACATTTTTTATTATATATAAATAAATATAAATAATTTTTTTAATATGGAGTAGATATAATTTGATTAGATCGGCTTTTAATTAAATTTTGAGATTGACTTCCAATATAATCGATCCAATCAAATTAAAATCTAACTTTTAACTGGATTGGATCGTTTATTAGATGAAGCTAATGCTTCTATCTCCTATTTATTTTTTGCTGATGATAGCCTCTTTTTCTTTAAGGCAACTGAGTTTGCTTGTATAAGATTTAAACACCTTTTGAGTTGGTATGACAAAGCTTCTAGACAATCTGTGAATTTTAAAAAGTGTGCTTCTACTTTAGTTCTTGGGTTTTTGACGAGAATAAAGGTCGTTATGTAACCATTCTTGGTGTCACTTTGATTGCTTGTCATGAGAAGTATCTTGGTCTTCCTTATTATGCAGGTTAGAGTCAGAAGAGCCTTTTTTAGTCTCTCCTTGATAAGATAAGGAATAGACTTTGAAAGTCTAGTTTCTTCTCGTCGGGTTGCTACTTATTAAATTAATTACCCAGTCTATCCTCACACATTCTATGAATATTTTTAAGTTTTATATTTCTTTAATGCATGAGATTCATATGCTTTGTGCGCATTTTTGGTAGGGTGGTGATGAGAACAAGAAAAAACTCCAATTGTGTACTTGGGAGAAATTATATTGGCACAAGTCTGCTGGAGGTTTGGGGTTCTGGGACTTAGGTCTTTTTAACAAGGCTCTTTTGGCTAAACAAGCAATGAGACTATATTCGGCTCCTAATTCTCTAGTGGCTAGGGTTATCAAGGCTATGTATTATCCTAATTCTTCTTTCTTCTTGGTTGTTGAGTCCAAAAAACCTTCTTTTATTTGGAGATCTATCTTATGGAAAAGGAAATTTTTGTAGTTGGTTTGCTGACTTATTGATGAAGGTGCTAATGTTTTTGTTTACCATGACCATTGATTCCAAGTTTGTATGGTAACAAGTCTTCTTCTCCTCGTGTTTTGCCTGATGATGCCACTGTGAATGACCTGTACTAACTAATGGTAGTTAGAATTCTCCTTTAACCAAAAGCTCCTTCTTTGTGGATGAGAAGCTACTGTTATACTTGCCATTACTTGGGATCATATTCCTTAGTGCGATAATATGATGTGGCTTTTTGAGAGATCAGGTCTTTACTCTATCACGAGTGGGTACTGGAATCCTATTCGAATCCTTGGCTTTGGGCAGGGCTCTAGTTCCAATGGTAAATCTGAGCTTTGGTAAAAAGTTTAGCAAGTTCACCTCCATGCAAAGGTTAAGGACTTTCTTTAGAAGGCCTCTGATAATTTGTTTTCTACTTATGATAATCTGAGTCATTGTGGTGTCTCTACTACTTCTACTTGCCCCTTTTGTCTGATGGGTCCCGAGACTTCCTTGCATGCCCTCTGACATTGTGAGAAGCTTTCTTCCATCTGTGAAGTTATTACCGTCCACGTCTTCAAGTACCTAGTTCTCTTTGTTAGGTCATCTATGAGCTCTTTTATGCTTGTCTTGATGTTATGCCTATTGGTTTGTTTGAAAAGTTCATAGTCTGTCTTTGGAGAATTTGGTATCATCGTAATAAATGGGTGAATGAAAAAGTTTGTGTGGATGACGACCTCTTATTTGATTAGAGCATGGATTATCATCATTGGTTCACTCCTGCCAATAGTTGTGCTCCTTGTATTGGTATTCGATCTGAGAATTAACCAATTGCTAGATTGTATAAACCTCTCGTTGAGGTAGTGAAAATCAACTATGATGCTGGTTTTAATCCTAAGTTGGAGAAAACTAGGGCTGGGTTTCGAGATGATACTAGTTATGTCTTAGAGTAGGATACTTGGACTTGGGAAAGTTGATTTCCTCCTGATGTTGCTGAGGCTTTGGGCATCTGCTATGGGGTCTTGCTTGCCTGTCGTCTTGGCTATCAGAGGGTGGTGGTAGAGTCTGATTGCCTTATGGGGCGTTTGGTATGAGGTTTGACTTGATGGGAATGGGAATGTAAAATTTAAATTAAATTTGAATGACAAGGGATTTGTGTTTCTATGCAAGTCTCACTTTTTAAATTAAAATGGTGGTAATGATAATCCCTTGAAATGCATAGGTTTCATATTCCCTCCAAATCTACTCCCTCCAACTCTACTCTCTCCAACTCAAACTCACATAACAAACACCCCATTAGGCGGCATTTGGTTAGAAGGAATGAAAATATAGCTAGAATAAGAATGACATGATAGAAAATTAAGAGTAAACCCAAGACCAATTTATATATAATATAGAACACAATAATAATATATAATAATTAGGTATGCGTACCTGATTGATCCATAGCAATTACTGCGATTTGATAGTGCAATACTATCAACTAAATCTTCCTCCCTAGATCTCTAAATCAGAATCAGTTTATTTATGTGATTATGAAAAAGTATACAATTGTGATGAGACAATATGTATTTATAGAATTAGGGAGGGGACATAGCTACATAACCCTAGTTGGACTGGATCTGCTCATCAAAGGCTTAAGTCAACTAGAAAAAGCCCACACTTCTCCTTCACCTAGACCTTACACACAGATGCTAAGCCCATTAACTAGTGATCACCAACAATATGGGCTAACACAGCAAAGAATTATTCAATCAACCCAAGTTTTAATAAAACCAATAAAATTTAATGTAAGCTCAAATAAAAGTCTAACATTCTCCCACTTGGGCTACATTAATTTTAATACATATATATTATATATCAAAATAATTTTATTTGAAAACGACTCATGGGTTGAACAATAGGAGAACATTTATGGCCACTTTAAAAAATAATAGCTCTGTGATAGCATCTCAACATACCGGTCCAAATTAACATTTGATAATGAACTATGACAGTCATATTGACTCAACAAAACACATTCATAATCACAAATACTAAAGTATTAAATCAACATGGTCAATAAGTCTAGTAGTGTGGTAAGGAATTATGTTCAACATGTGATCAATTTAAAATAACATAATATCCTTATCAGCCCTCAATTTCGCTAATACCGTGATGCTTAATGAATAAGGTAGTGAAATTAACCATAAACTACTTAATAAATAAGTAAGTGTCACTAAACATGCTTAAAAATTAAGCTAACTAAATATCATTGTCATTAAGTAATTAATTAAACTTAAAAGACAATAATCACAACAAGATATGAACTACATGCTTTCAATTCAATTATTCTCGAAAATTTAACAAAACATAATTGAAAGCATAAACATCCAATAATCAAAAAAAGTATTGGCCTACAAAGTAGTTCAAAACATCAACAAGTAAATTACATATAAATGTAATCTCAAGAAATAGAATAAGAAACTCCCACTAACCCAAATGTGCAAAAGATTATAAAATAATCATATCAACATGTTTTATAAACAATATGGCACTTAATCCTTTGGTTAGAGGATCTGTTAACATCGACTTGGTCTTACAATATTCTATCACAATGTTCCCTTTCTTGACCAAGTCTCTAACAAAACTCCATTTCAATGTAATCCATTTCAATATTCTGTGATACTTTATTTCTATATGTTTAGAAGTGTTGGGTTTTATGCCCTAAAAAAAACTCTATTTCAATGTAATCCATTTTATTCAACATCAATAAAGAAACAGAAGTATTTTTCATTCATTTGTGTATGTTTTGGTTCATCTTATCAATTGCTTGTCTATTTGATTTATAAATTCATCTGAAACCCTTTTCACATACTTGATCCTGTTTATTGTGTTTTCGACACATTGGAAAGTAAACATAACTATGTGAATAAAGATTCCAAGATTTATCAAACATAGGGTTTTACTGATATGATAATCTACAACAGAGTTTACTTGCATTTGGAGAAATGCTATGTTCTTTCCAGAGCATTGGTTAAAGTAAAGCTCAGGTTGGGTGCATGGAGTATGCATCGGAAGGGACCGATATTGAACTTTGACATAGATTTATCAAACTTACCGTAATATCTATTCAAGTCAATATCGCCTAGTTGATCCTAGATCAAATGATCTAAATCCTAATATGATTAGGCTCAATCTCAAGAGTGTTATTCATGTTCTTTAATTTGTTAGTTAAGCCTACTTTTGGGTCAGGGTGATACGTACATTTTGGGAACACGGTAGTGCAATTGAGTGGGAACGCTAACATAAATATGGAATCTATAGCTTCTATCTGGCGAATAAAAAGTACAGGATGATATCCTTCGAGCTTGACCAAACGAAAATAAATGGTGGAGTACTCATTTCACATAGCTGAAATATCATTTATACGGGGTTAAGTGTTGTAAGGATAAAATACATTGTAGGGTGTTACGGTAATCTAATCCCTTTACAGTGTAGATCATTCATATAGAGGATCATTGATGAAATTAGGATTATAACAATGGATAACTAATGACGTGTCTATATGGTGGAACATATAGAGCGTTCTATATACTGAGAGTGCAATTCTAAGTTCTATACGTGGATTCAACGAAGAATTAATAAGTCAGTGAATTTAGGTTATAAATTCTTGATCTGCTTATTGGAAGCTCGGTTATATAGACCCATGGTCCCCCCACTAGTTGAGACAATATTACTTGTAAGACTCATTTAATTGGTTTTGATTAATCAATTGTAATTCTCAAATTAGACTATGTCCATTTGTGAATTTTTCACTAAGTAAGGGCGAATTCGTAAAGAAAGAGTTTTTAGGTCATATTTGTTAATTATGATACTTTGTATGGTTCAATTAATAAATATAATAAATGACAATATTATTTAATGATTATTTATAGTTATTAAATAGTTAGAATTGGCATTTAAATGGTTGAATTTGAAAATTGGCGTTTTTGAGAAAATGAGATGCAGAAATGATAAAACTGCAAAATTGCAAAAAGTGAGGCCCAAATCTACATAGCCATGGCCGGTCACTTTTATAGGCTTTATCATCTGATATTTTCATTATTTTAATGCCAAATAATTCAAACCTAACCCTATGTGGAATGCTATAAATAGATAGTGAAGGCTTCAGGAAATTAACACTTTTACTTTTAGTTTCCTTTAGAGAAAAACCTGAGCCTTCTCTGTCTAAACCCTAGCCGCCACCTACATACTCTTCTTCTTCCTTGAATAATTTTGAACCTCTTAGTGTTAGAGTAGTGCCCACACACAGCAAGTGATACCTCAATCATAGTGAGGAAGATCGTGAAGAAAGACATTCAACAAGAAGGAGTTTCAGCACTAAAGAAAGGACAGAAAGAGATCCAGGTTCAGATCTTGATAATACTCTGCGACAGAAATGATACAAGGGTTAGAGATCTGAACAGAAGGAGACATTTTATTCTGCTGCACCCAATGTAAGGTTTCTCATACTTTATATGTGTTTATTTTATAATCGTTTTAGAAGTTCATATTTAGGGTGTTAATCAACATACTTGTGAGTAGATCTAAGATCCTGGTTAAATAATTTCCATCAACTGGCCTCAGAGCCATGGTAATTGATTTGCTTGTAAGAAATTTGGACTTAAAACGATTTGGTTGTGTTTTGGATGGTATCATGTTGTTTTGTGTGTTGTATGATGATTGATTGATGTTTGTGAATTTTCGTAAAAGATAATTAAATGTCTGTTTCTGGAATTACTTTTATTGGATAGTATGGAAAAAATTAAGCAATTTACTTTTTTACAGAACTCAATTTCGATTTAATTTGAATTAGTTATGATTTTTTGAAGTTTCGAAAAATATCAGGGGTGGTGCAACTACCCACGCGCGCAGATGAGGGGCATCCCTCGGACAGCACGCGCACAGACAAAATTTTGTCTGAAAACGAGCCTCGCTTGCGCAGAGATGCTGCATGCAGCCTTCTGCGCCGAGGTTTCTCGGTCAAGCACCTTCCCATGCGCGCGCGGGCAATATGCACAGGATACTGTCCGTACAGCTCGCAATTTTTTTCGTTTTTCTTCGATTTTTCATCCTATTTCTTGGAATTAACCTTCGATTTTTTGTGTAGTTTTGTATTTTGATTTTTACATTTCAACTTTCAAATCTAATATCAGAAATAAATTAATTTGAATTTTTTAAATTTAATTTTAGATATTAGTGTAATTTTAATTTGAAAACAAGTAAAAATCTATCTTTTTGCTTGATTTTATATCTTATTTTTAAATTTGATTATTTTATCTTATTTTTTTAATTTAAAGGTCAATATTAAATATTTTTTAAATTAATTTTTTTAAAATTATTTGACCTTATTTAAATTTAAAATAAGATTACTATAATCATGTAATTTTAAATAGAAGTAAAATATTTTGCTAAATTTTTAAGTTTTGTTATTTTTTGTTTAAATTAAATTAAAAAAACTGAAAAATATTTATTTTTTTTATTTTATATTTAATTTATAAAATAACTTTAAAAATTTAAAAGGTAGTTAGCAATTATTTTTGAAATGATATTTAGGTTAGTTGAAACCTATTTTTTCAAAAATTGTAGGTTTAGTTTTAAATTTTTTTATTATTTTATTCTTAAAAAACCGAAATATTTTTTTTAATATTTAAATATTTTCGAAAATAATTATTTAAAATTAAATAAATCCTACATCCAACTATCCATTTCATCTTGTTGTAGGAGTATACTATGTGTTTAATTTGTTTGTAAGTTTTATAAAACCTATTATTACTTGATCTAAATTGACATGGTTAACTTGTTGACAGATCCAATGATCTGATTTTAACCCATGGTTCAATTAGTCAAGTAAATAATTTGTAACAGGTAAATTTTACAATCTTCTTTCATCTGTGTATGACCTAGCAACATGATAGGATCCATCCAAATGTGTGCCTGTGTGAGCCTATATGTTTAATTTTGTTATAGATGCATATAGGTTGTTGCTAAATAAAATATCATAGTTTTGATAGATTTTATTTAGGCCCATTTAGTTTTTGGGCCTATTCAATTAGTAACAGTTGTTCATTTTAAGGTTAAATTCCTCTCTTTTGGGCCTTGTGTGAGAGTTGGGGGCCATAGAAGTGGGTACGACATACTGAACTCAGCTCCCCCTCACATGAACTACCCCAATTGTGAAGGCCCATTTGCCTGATTTGGATAACTGTACTAGGTTAATTAAATTAGTTTAACCTAATAAAATTGATTAGCAACATAATTAATTTCATTTATTTTGAAATTAATTTAAGAAAACCATAGTTTAAAGAATTATATTCTAAGCTAAACTATATGTATTTTCTTGTATTTAATTAAATATAGAATTGTAACTAACTATATTCTTTCTGAAGCTTAATTTAAATTTTTTCATTAAATATTCCTATTTAAGTTGAAAATTAGTTATCTCTAACTAATCAACTTAAATCTGAATATCTTTTGAATTTCAAATTTCAAAATTAAGTTGAGGAATTTTAGGAATTGGTTATTAAGATTCTTTAGATATTTTTTAAGTTGATATTTTTTTTTTCAAATAATAACTTAAAATGGAATATTTTCAAATTAAGTGGTTACAACTTAATTTTATATTTAATTAAATCTAATTTGAAAGATATTTAAGTTGAATTTTTTTAGATTCTTCAAAACAACTTAAACAAGATATTTTTTCAAATTTATTCTATTTCGCATTTATTTTTCGAATTTAAATAATAATTGAAATTTAATTAAAGTTGGATATTTTTAATATAATTTTTTTTTTCAAAACCAACTTTAATTTGTAATTTTTCATTATTATAATACGGAATAAATGATTAAATAAAATACATATTTTAAAATAATGAGCTTTAATCAAGAGACATTCGATCTCCATTGTTGGTTTTACATAGCTTTTGTTTTAGTGAGTAATCCTCCCTAATGGAGGAACGTTCATTAGCAAGTTAGCACCGTTTAATCTCGAAAGATAAGTAGCTTTGTAAGTGTTTTATATGGTATGGATCACTCTAATGGTGGCGACTATATTTGACATACAAAATATGAAACAATGGTGGAAGCTCATAAGATAGAATTGCCTTGACTCTCGCCTAAACGAGACAACGCTGAATTCTAATCTTGATCGAAGAAAAGGTTGCTAGAATGATTATCATTTTAGATGAATTGACAACTCTATTCAATGGATGATGCTTTGACTCTCGCCTAAACGGGACACTCTATCAGTTTGTTGAAAACCTTGGAAAATAAACTATGTTAGATTTAGTATTTTTATAACATATGTAATTATTTGTTATTTTCTGAACATGTGTATGAATTTATGAACCAAAACCTTACTTCTATTTTATGGATGTGTTGTAGTGAAAATATGAATAACTCTCACCCCGATCCACTCCTAGTTAATATCTTAGCAAAAGAACTCTATAGTGTGAAAATGCATCCTGGTAGTTGCATAAACTCGCACCTGTTGATGATGAATCTGAAGTTCCAAAAGGCAAATCTACAAGGAATTGATTTATCAAGAGAACAATGGGTACAATTCATTCTTAATAGTCTTCCTCCGGAGTATAATGAATTTGTTGTTTCTTACATGATCAACAATTTCAACTCCTTCGACATGGACAAGCTCGAAGCACAATTACGAGCCCATGAACGGACTCTGATTGCAATGGGACCTCCTGGGTTTGCAAATCTTAATCAGAGGAAAAGGATTAAGCATGGAGGCTCTAGCAAAGCTGCTTCTTCAAGTACAATTATCAGACATAATCTTCTATGTTCGAATTGTAATGAAAAGGGACATCAAGAAGAACGATGTCCCCGGCTTCTAAACAATTCAAACGAAGGTAATGCTTTTGTCTTTGAATCATGTGTTTTAGAGAACGACAAATCCACTTGGATTGTTGATTCTGGGTCTACTAACCATGTATGTTCTTCACTGCAGCTGCTTGAAACTTGGGAAAATCTGCTTCCAAAAGAGTTCAAGCTTAAAGTTGGTAATGGCGAGTTAGTGTCGGTCAAAGCTTGAGGAAAAGCCCGCATCAAGTTTCAACAAAGATTTTTAATTTTAGAAAATGTTTTATTTATTCCAAACTTTAGTAGAAACTTGATTAGTGTCTCATATTTGCAAACACAATCTTATATATTGAATTTTTTGAGTTCTTATTGTTCAATTTCTCGTAATGGATTTCAAATATGTGTTGCTTCCATGGAAAAAGGGCTTTATGTTTTAAGACCAAATACAAAAATCTCACTAAGTAGTGAACTTTTCAATGTAGCTAAACCTAGAAACCTCAAAAGAAAAGAGATTGATAATGATGATCAAACTTATCTATGGCATTTACGTTTAGGTCATATAGGCTTTGATAGACTCAAAATGCTAACCAAAGACGGTCCATTGAAAAATGTCGTCTTAGGTGAATTGCCAGTATGCGAGTCTTGCCTGGAAGGAAAAATGACCAAACATTCTTTCTCTGCAAAGGGAGAGCGTGCCAAACAACCCTAGGGTTAGTGCATTCCGATGTTTGCGAACCTCTGAATGTAAAAGCCCGAGGTGGTTATGAGTATTTTGTCACTTTCATCGACGATTACTCTAGATATATTTTTCTTTACCTAATGCAAAAGAAATCTGAAACGTTTGAAAAGTTTCAAGAATTTCATGCTTTGGCTCAAAACCAATTAGGTAAAACATTAAAGATCTTGCGAACTGATAGGGGTGGAGAATATATGGATATGCAATTCAAAGATCATTTAATTGAACTTGGAATTGAATCCCAATTCAATGCCCCAGGCACTCCACAACAAAATGGAGTTGTAGAAAGAAGAAATCGCACTCTTTTGGAAATGGTTAGGTCTGTAAAGACCACTTAGTTTAATTTGGAAATTAGCAGTTAATCATGTTTAATTATGAAAAATTATTTATAGCTATTTAAATAATTATTATGCTGTTATTGTTGAATTCTGAAATGTATTTTATGTCATTTAGTGATTTTTATAAGTTTGCATTTCCGGTGCCCGGTAACATGGAACTCGGTGTTTGGCTCAGTAAAATCACAACTTAGTATGTTAGTAGATTGGGACGGTTTATTAGACATTGGGAATGTCGGGAATGGCCGAGAATTTAGAATTTCCCAAAATACCCCCTTTAGTGTTATTTATGTTATTTTAGTGTGAAGGGGCAAAATGGTCATTTTTCCCCATTATTGTTTTGTCCTTTAGTGGACTTTATTTAGTTAAATTATATGTTTATTAATGTTAATTTTGGCTGAAATAAAGGGTTGGGTTGCATGTTTACTCTTTTTATTCAAAATCAAAGTTAGAAAAAAATCAAAGAAAAGCATTTTCTCTCAACTCTCTTTCTCTCTATTTTCGGCCCCTTGAGCAGCAAGGTTCTTTGAGATTTTTCTTGTGAATTCATCTCCTTTATGGTGTTCTAATCAAGCTAGGTTAGCTCCTAATCTTTCTCTCTTTTAGTTTGTTGAAAATGATGAAAAATTGAGTAATGCATGTCTAATTTTAAAGTTGTTGTTGCTGCTGTAGTTCTAAGTTGTTTCTGTGATTTTTATGCTTGAAATGATTGGATTAGAGGGGTTGTAATGCATGCTTGTTACCTTTGTTTAAGTTTGTGAAATTTTAGTACAAAAGCTATGGTTTTCAAAGTAAATTCTTGATTTTCGTTGTTGTGGTTGCTGTTATGGGTAGGTAGTGTTTTCTGGTGTTAAATGATGTTGATATATGTTGAGTTACGCATGATTTAGTGGTTGTTTGGAGGGATTAGCCAAGTTTTGAGTTTTGAACTCAATCTTGAACCTCCAATGGTGATTTTTGATTCTGTGAATTCTGGGTGGTTTTGTTGCTTTAGAAATGTTCTATGGGATATTTAGAACAGGTCTGGAAGGTTTGGGGTGAATTGGATTTGATTTGATGAAGTTATGAATTTTTGAATGTGGTCTGCAAGGAACCAGAATTCCGGTTGTCAATCGGGAATTCCGGATGGGGGTTCAGGAATTTCCAGAACTGGAATTCCGGTTGTGCAACCGGTCTGCCGGTTGGAAAATTTTCAGGAACCCTAGATTTCCTCATTTTTATGTTATTTGGGGTATTGCCATGCTTTTTCTTGACAGGGAAACTTTTAGTTCCTAGTTTAAGTCAGCGGGAAGTGATTTAGCGTATCACTTATAGTGTTGTGATTGTTATGGTTTAGGAGCCTGTAAACCGCCGCGCAATTCGTTCCAGTCAGGTTGACCGGCACACCTGATTTCAGAATTGAGGTAAGATTAGTATAACAGTATGCATATAATTACATGTTTAGCGTGCATGTAGGAAGCCTGTTAGATTACATTAGATATGTATGTTGGCTTCGAACCATCCGACTGTGTCACATCGGTACAGGCTAGAGTATGACTAGCAACTGGAGTATGACCAGTGTACCGAGTATAGGCTGACACTGTATCACATCGGCAGAGGCTAGAGTATGACTAGCAGCTGGAGTATGACCAGTGTGCTGAGTATAGGCTGATACTAGGGTTGGTGGCTCTGTACTATTTGACGTATCACATCAGTACAGGCTAGAGTATGACTAGCAGCTGGAGTATGACCAGTGTACTGAGTATAGGCTGATACTGTAACACATCGGTACAGGCTAGAGTATGACTAGCAGCTGGAGTATGACCAGTGTACCGAGTATAGGCTGTTACTTGTCAATAGTACCGTCTTATGAATGTTCAGGACTCAGTATCGTGTGGGACACGGCAGTTAGGGTTATGGTCAGGGGTATGGGCGTCTGATCATAACTCGGGATTTATGTATGATATTTGATTATGCTTTTCTTACTGAGTCTGTCGACTCACAGTGCTATGTTTATGTGTAGGTAAGGGCAAGGCTAAGGCTGAAGGACCGTGAGAGCGAGCCGGTGAAGATTGTACATGTCAGGGCGGTTAGGCCTGGAGCGTACGATCCTCGGGATAGCAAGGTTATTCTTGTAATTAGTCGCTAGGCGACAAGTATTTTGTATAGTCAGTGAACTTTTGTAAAAGGTTTTGTAATCGGGATCCCGAGTATTTTGTATAAATATTTTATAAGTTTAATTAAAAATCAAAAATTTTAATTAATCACGATTTCCATAAACCTCGTTGATTAGCAACGAGCTGCACAAGATGTTTAAAAATCACGTAATATGCCTATGCTAGTTAGGGTGTTACAAGGTCTATGCTGAGTTATTCAACACTGTCTACGTCCTTTTGGGGATATGTTATACAGATGGCAAATGACATTTTAAATATTGTTCCATCTAAATCAGTCCCTAAGACACCTGTTGAACTATGGAATGGTCGTACACCTAGTTTACGCCACTACAGAATTTGGGGGTGCCTGCTCATGTCTTGAGAAAGAAAGAAGGCAAACTTGAATCACAAACTGAAGTGTGCATGTTTGTCGGAAACTCTAAAGAGACTAGGGGTGGATTGTTTTATAGTCACAAGGATAACAAAGTGTTTGTTTCTACAAATGCTACTTTTCTTGAAGAAAACTATATTAAAGACAAAAAACCGAAAAGTAAAGTTGTTTTAGAGGAAATGCTTTTAGATATAACTCCTTCCAATGTTCCGTCCTTTTCCACTTAAGAAGAGGATAATCCCACTCCCTCAGTCGAACATACTGAGAAAACTACTACCACAGTTCCTGTTCAGAAGATCACCGCTCCTCGTCGTAGTGGGAGGGTTTCAACAAAACCAGCTCTTTATGGCTTGGATGGTGAAATCAATATGGTCGTTCGTGACGGTATTGAAGACGACCCATTAACCTATAAACAGGCAATGGCTAGTCCGCAACGGAAACGATGGTCAGCCGGCATGGATTCAGAAAGGGATTCCATGAAAAAGAACAAAGTCTGGGAATATGTAGACGCACCTGATGACTATCATCCAATCGGATGTAAGTGGGTTTACAAGAAGAAAAGAGGCGCTGGAGGTGAAGTCGAAACTTTTAAAGCTAGACTTGTAGCCAAGAGTTATACCCAAAGAGAAGGTGTGGACTATGAGGAAACTTTTAGTCCTGTTGCCATTCTCAAATCCATCCGAATTCTTCTCTCCATAGCTCCTGCTTTCGAATATGAAATCTGGCAAATGGATGTCAAGACTGCCTTCCTTAATGGGGTACTTGAAGAAACCATCTATATGGAGCAACCAGAAGGCTATGTTCTTCCAGTGTAGGAAAAGAAAGTTTGCAAATTAAATAGGTCCATTTATGGACTTAAGCAAGCTTCTCGCTCATGGAATAAAAGGTTTGATGAAAACATCAAGACCTACAGCTTTCTTCAGAATGAAGATGAACCTTGTGTTTACCAACTCAAGGAAGACCAAGTAGTAGTATTCCTGGTCCTTTATGTTGACGACATTTTGATTATTGGAAACAATATCAAGAAAATGACCAACATCAAGGAATGGCTTAACACTCAATTCGATATGAAAGATTTGGGTGAGGCAGCCTATGTTCCTGGTATTCAGATTATTAGAAACCGGAAGAACAGATCTCTTGCTCTCTCTCAAACAAGCTATATTGACAAAGTTTTAGAGAGATTCTCCATGAGCAACACCAATGGGGCGAACATGCCTTCTAGATATGGTATCCGTCTATCTAAGGAACAGTCTCCTACTGATTCTCAAGAGATAGAGGACATGGCGAAAATTCCTTATGCTTCTGCAGTTGGAAGTCTAATGTATGCAATGTTATGCACTAGACCTGACATCTGCTATGCAGTTGGAATCGTGAGCGAGTATCGATCAAATCTAGGACAGGAACATTGGAATGCAGTTAAGTATATTCTGAAATACTTAAAGAGTACAAGGAATCTTGTGTTAGTCTACAAGGGTGGTGCTTTAAATCCCATAGGCTATACTGATTCAGATTTCCAGACATGTCTTGAAGACAGGAAATCTACATCTGGGATGGTGTTTACTCTTGGGGGTGGAGCAGTGGTTTGGAAAAGTGCTAAACAAACTGCGATATCGGACTCTACAATGGAAGCAGAATACATAGCTGCAGCAGAAGCTGCTAAAGAGCTTGTCTGGCTAAGAAAGTTCTTCACCAATATCGGTGTCGTGCCTGGAATGGAAAAGCCTCTGGTCCTACTTTGTGATAATAATGGAGCAATAGCCAATAGTAAGGAACCTCGAAGCCACAAGAGAAGCACACACATAGAAAGGAAGTATCACATCATCAGAGAATATGTGGCAAGAGGGGATGCACTGGTTGAGAAAGTGGACACAGAAGACAACTTAGCTGATCCATTCACCAAAGTCTTGGCCGTAACTACATTTGAAAAACACCGTCAGAATTTAGGATTAATTGAGATGTACTGATTAGTTTTATATTAGTGCAAGTGGGAGTTTGTTGGGTTTTATGCCCTAAATAAAACTCCATTTCAATGTGTTAGAATATTAGCTGTATATTAGGTGTTAAAGATTTAGGGCAACTTGTATTTAGTAGTTTCCTATTTTGTTGGTAGTTTCCTATTTCCTAGTCTCCTAGCTTTGTATATAAATATGTACTATTCTATGAAATATACATACAATTCGAATCACTATTTTCTACATGGTATCAGAGCATTGTGATTCAAAATTCGAAATTCGAAATTAGGGTTCTGAAAAAAAAAAAAAAAAAAAAAAAAAAAAAAAGTTTTTAGTGGTTTGAGTTTAGGGTTGTTTTTTCGAAAATCCTATTTGGAGTGAACATTGTTTCTCACCGCCCACATGAGGATCGCCCGCCGCTCGATCTACCAACCCCCGAAGTCCGGTCGCCGGATTCCTCGCGCGTGGGGCTCACGCGCCGCCTGAAGCTTCTGCGCGTGGGGCTCACGCGCCGGCGCGTGGAGGCGCATGTGACGGCACCTTCGACGGCGTTCTGTTGCCGATTCTTCACTGGGTTCTTCTAAGCCCACTCGCATCTGTTCTAGGTTGTAATTCGGTATTTGTTTGTCTTCTTCGTGTTTGGGTGTTCATTCTTTGGTGTTCTTTTGTTCTTTTTCTCTGTCTTTGTGTTTGCTTTTGAGATTATGGCAGAGATAAGATCAGATTCAAAATCGCCTTGTTGTTTCGATGTTGTTCCCGTAATGTCTAAAATCACGGATCATAAGTTGATTGGTTCGAATTATTTGGAATGGAGTAAGACGATTCGACCGTATTCGAGGAGTATTGACAAAGATGATCACTGGATCGACGATCCTCCCGAAGAAACAAACGATTCAAGGAAAATATGGCTCCGTGAGGATGCTCGCTTGTTCCTTCAAATTCGAAATTCTATCGATAATGAGGTAATTAGTTTGATTAATCATTGTGAATTGGTTAAAGAACTAATGGGTTACTTGGAGTTTTTGTATTCTGGCAAAGACAACATATCTCGCATATATGATGTTTGCAAAGCTTTTTATCGCGCTAGAGAAACAAGATAAGTCTCTTATGAATTATTTTATGACTTTCAAGAAAACATATGAAGAACTTAATGTGCTATTACCGTTTAGTCCCGATGTAAAAGTTCAACCGCCAACGAGAACGGATGGCTATTATGAGTTTTCTTGCAGACTCTCATCCGAATTTGACTCGCAAAGTCACAAGTTCTCTCTCGGTTCCGATGTCTCCTCTTTACAAGATGTGTTTACTCGTGTTCTTCGCACAGACTACCTCTTCAACTCCTCCGAATAGCGCCTTGGTGAGTCGTAATAATTCTGCACCGGAAAGAAACTCTACTCAAGTGGATTTTAAGGAGGTAATTCACAAGGACCTGATAACCGCACACCAAATTCTGGGAGCATCATGTGCAATTATTGTAAGAAACCAGGCCACACCAAGTTTGAGTGTAGGAAGTTACAATTTAAGAATCGACAACAACACTCGCCAATATTGCAAGCACTAAAGTGATGCATGCGACAAACCTGGTCCTTATTTCGCCGATGAATTTGCCAAGTTCTCAAGGTATCGTGAAACACTTAAGTCTTCATCTTCTTCTGTCATCGCGATTGTGATTCAGTAACTCTAATGCCTCGCCTTCTTTTCAAATTCTCAAAATGGGTAATTGATTCTGGTGCCACATCATATGATGTGCAATTCCCGTCTCTTTTCCACTTTTCGCCCATACGGTCCCACTTCGTTGTCACCTTAGCCGATGGGTCAACACGTTCCGTTCGGATCCGGCACTATTGTTCCTACACCTATGTTATCTTTATCATCGGTCTTACATTTACTCGATTTGTCCTTTAATTTGCTTTCCGTTAGTCAACTCACTCGTAATCTAAATTGTTGCATCTCATTCTTTCCTGATCATTGTTTGTTTCAGGATCTTATGACGAAGAAGATTATTGGTAAAGGACATGAATCTGGTGGCTTGTATGTTCTTGACCCACTTCCGCCAACCGCTATTGCTTGTTCGAGTGTTGCTTCCGCTTTTGAGGCTCATTGTCGTTTAGGTCATCCATCCCTTCCTTTGCTCAAGAAACTTTGTCCCCAATATAGTAGTTTATCTTCGTTAGAATGTGAGTCATGTCAGTTTGCCAAACATCATCGTGTTAGTTTGAGTCCACGTGTCAATAAACGTGCTAGTGTTCCTTTTGAGTTAGTTCATTCTGATGTTTGGGGTCCTTCTCCTATTTTGTCTCAACCTGGATTCAGGTATTTTGTTACTTTTGTGGATGATCATTCTCGTTTAACTTGGTTATATTTAATGAAAAATCGTTCTGAGTTGTTTTCTATATTCTGTGCTTTTCAGTGCCGAGATTCAAACTCAATTTAATGTATCTATGCGTACTTTGAGAAGTGATAATGCCAAAGAGTACATGTCTGCTCAATTTCAATCTTATATGACCTCTAATGGCATGCTTCATGAAACTTCGTGTTGATACGCACTCGTAATGGTGTTGCGAACGTAAAAACAGACATCTTCTTGAAACTGCACGTGCTCTCTTGTTTCAAATGAAAGTCCCTAAACCTTTTTGGGCCGATGCAGTTTCCACGGCATGCTTTCTTATTAATCGCATGCCCTCTTCTGTTCTTAATGGTGCAATTCCATTTAAAATTCTTTTTCCTAATAAGTCATTATTTCCAGTTGCTCCGCGAGTATTTGGTAGTGTTTGTTTTGCTCGCGATGTCCGTCCATCTGTCACCAAATTAGACAAGGGTTATGCTCAAACCTATGGAGTGGACTATTGTGATACTTTTTCTCCTGTTGCTAAACTCACATCTGTTCGACTGTTCATTTCCATGGCAGCTACTCATCATTGGCCTTTGCATCAGCTTGATATTAAAAATGCTTTTCTTCATGGAGATCTTGAGGAAGAAGTATATATGGAGCAACCTCCTGGGTTTGTTGCTCGTGGGGGAGTTAGGGCGAGTTTGTCATCTTCGCAAATCTTTATATGGATTGAAACAAAGCCCTCGTGCTTGGTTTGGTAAATTTAGTCGTCGTTGAGAAGTTTGGTTTGTTGAAAAGTAAGTCGGATCATTCGTGTTTTATAAAAGATCAACTGTTTGTATCATTTTGTTAGTGGTGTATGTTGATGACATCGTTATTACTGGAAATGATACTGAAGGCATCTCATCCCTTAAGTCTTTCATTCACACCCAGTTTAACACGAAAGATTTAGGGGAACTCAAGTATTTCTTGGGGATTGAAGTTACTCGGAGTAAACAAGGTATTTTTCTGTCTCAAAGAAAGTATGTACTTGATTTGCTAACTGAGACAGGGAAATTGGGATCAAAACCTTGCAATGCTCCAATGAATCCAGCTGTGCATCTTACACGTGATGGGAAACCATTTGAAGATCCCGAGAAATATCGCGAGTTAGTTGGAAAGTTGAATTATTTAACCGTGACTCGTCCGTATATTGCATTTCCAAGAGTGTTATCGGTCTTCATGTCTTCCCCAACCATTCATCATTGGGCAGCATGAGAACAAATTTTATGTTACTTAAAAGGAGCACCAGGGACGAGGTATAGTTTACAAGGATCATGGACATACCTGCGGATTGAGTGCTTTTCCGATGCAGACAAGTGGGTGCTCCAAGGTAGATAGACGATCCACTTCAGGATATTGTGTATTTGTTAGGGCAATCTGGTCTCTTGGAAGATTAAGAAACATAATGTTGTATCTAGATCCAGGTCGAATCGTAATATAGAGCTATGGCCCGCTCCGTGTGTGAGGTAATATGGATTTATCGGGCTTTTGACTGAATTCGGGTTTAAGACTTCTATTCCAGCAAAATTATGGTGTGATAATCAAGCTGCTCTTCATATTGCCTCGAATCCCGTATTCCACGAGCGAACTAAGCACATTGAGATCGATTGTCATTTTGTTCGTGAGAAAATTCAACAAGGTCTGATCTCCACAGGATATGTGAAAACCGGAGAACAACTAGGAGATATTTTTACAAAAGCTTTGAATGGGGTGCGGATAGACTATCTTTGTAACAAGCTGGGCATGATTAACATCTATGCTCCAGCTTGAGGGGGAGTGTTAGAATATTAGCTGTATATTAGGTGTTAAAGATTTAGGGCAACTTGTATTTAGTAGTTTCCTATTTTGTTGGTAGTTTCCTATTTCCTAGTCTCCTAGCTTTGTATATAAATATGTACTATTCTATGAAATATACATACAATTCGAATCACTATTTTCTACACAATGTAATCCATTTTAATCAACATCAATAAAGAAACAGAAGTATTTTTCATTCATTTGTGCATGTTTTGGTTCATCTTATCAATTGCTTGTCTATTTGATTTATAAATTCATCTGAAACCCTTTTCACATACTTGATCCTGTTTATTGTGTTGTCGACACATTGGAAAGTAAACATAACTATGTGAATAAAGATTCCTAGATTTATCAGACACATGGTTTTACTGATATGATAATCTACAACAGAGTTTACTTGCATTTGGAGAAATGCTATGTTCTTTCCAGAGCATTGGTTAAAGTAAAGCTACGGTTGGGTGCATGGAGTATGCATCAGAAGGGACTCATATTGAACTTTGACTTAGATTTATTAAACTTACCGTAAAATCTATTCAAGTCAATATCGCCTAGTTGATCCTAGATCAAATGATCTAAATCCTGATATGATTAGGCTTAATCTCAAGAGTGTTATTCGTGTTCTTTGATTTGTTAGTTAGGCCTACTTTTGGGTCAGGGTGATACGTACATTTTTAGAACACGGTAGTGCAATTGAGTGGGAGCGCTAACATAAATATGGAATCTATAGCTTCTATCTGGTGAATAGAAAGTAAAGGATGATCTCCTTCGAGTTGACCAAACGAAAATAAATGGTGGAGTACTCATTTCACATAGCTGAAATATCATTTATACGGGGTTAAGTGTTTTAAGGATAAAATACATTGTAGGGTGTTACGGTAATCTAATCCCTTTACAGTGTAGATCATTCATATAGAGGATCATTGATCAAATTAGGATTATAACAATGGATAACTAATGACGTGTCTATATGGTGGAACATATAGAGCGTTCTATATACTGAGAGTGCAATTCTAAGTTCTATGCGTGGATTCAATGAAGAATTAATAAGTCAGTGAATTTAGGTTATAAATTCTTGATCTGCTTATGGGAAGCTCGGTTATATAGACCCATGGTCCCCCCACTATTTGAGACAATATTACTTGTAAGACTCATTTAATTGGTTTTGATTAATCAATTATAATTCTCAAATTAGACTATGTCTATTTATGAATTTTTCACTAAGTAAGGGCGAAATTGTAAAGAAAGAGTTTTTAGGGCATATTTGTTAATTATGATACTTTGTATGGTTCAATTAATAAATATGATAAATGACAATATTATTTAATAATTATTTATAGTTATTAAATAGTTAGAATTGGCATTTAAATGGTTGAATTTGAAAATTGGCGTTTTTGAGAAAATGAGATGCAGAAATGATAAAACTGAAAAATTGCAAAAAGTGAGGCCCAAATCCACATAGCCATGGCCGGCCACTTTTATAGGCTTTATCATCTGATGTTTTCATTATTTTAATGCTAAATAATTCAAACCTAACCCTACGTGGAATGTTATAAATAGATAGTTAAGGCTTCAGGAAATTAACACTTTTACTTCTTGTTTCATTGAGAGAAAAACCTGAGCCTTCTCTTTCTAAACCCTAGCCGCCACCTTCATACTCTTCTTCTTCCTTGAATAATTTCGAACCTCTTAGTGTTAGAGTAGTAAGCACACACAACAAGTGATACCTCAATCATAGTAAGGAAGATCGTGAAGAAAGACATTCAACAAGAAGGAGTTTCAGCACTAAAGAAAGGAGAGAAAGAGATCCAGGTTCAGATCTTGATAATACTCTGCGACAGAAAGGATACAAGGGTTAGAGATCTGAACGGAAGGAGACATTTTATTCTGCTGCACCCAATGTAAGGTTTCTCATACTTTATATGTGTTTATTTTATAATCGTTTTAGAAGTTCATATTTAGGGTGTTAATCAACATACTTGTGAGTAGATCTAAGATCCTGGTTAAATAATTTCCATCAAGAAGCACTACTAATCTTGTTATTCTTTGAAAAGAAAACAACATCATTATTATCACTATAGATTAGCATAGGAGAGGAAATAGAATCAAGTAGTCGTATCTCTAAAATCAAATTCTTTAACCTTAAAACTTGCAAAGATGCCCCATAACATACGACAAACTCAACATATATAGTAGATGATGTGGTTAAAGTCTATTTAACACTTTTTCCAAGAAATAACAGTATCAGCCAAAGTGAAAATACATTCAAAAATTAACTTTAAATCATCTACATAACTACAAAAATTTGAATCTGAATAACCAACAACTCGAAGATTGTCGAGATGCTTATACACAATCATAAAACTCTTCGTTCTTTATAAATATCTCAAAACTTTCTTGGCTGCAACCCAATGATGATGGCCAAGATCAGATAAATATCTCCCAAGAACATCGACCATGAAAACAATGTCAAGTCTAGTGCAAACCTAAACATACATCAAACTCCCTACTACACTTGCATATGGGATATTCTTCATTTCTTCTTTTTTTAATTCGTTCTTGGGACAATGTTGCTAAGTAAATTTGTCCCTTTCAGAATAGGAACAAAACCAGGCTTACAAAAAAAATTATGTTGAACCTTTTGAGCACACGATTAATGTAAGCTTTCTTGAGATAAGCCAAGAAATTTTTGATTCTTATCACGATGAATTTCAATCTCTAAAATAAAAGATGCCTCAACAACATCCTTCATATAAAAAATGGTAGACATAAAAATTTTGGTCTCATTTAGTAATGACAAATCACTGCTGGCAAGTAAAATATCGTCCACATAAAGAAAATATGACGACTCTCACTGATCTCCATATAAATACACTAGTCAAACTTGTTCTCAATGAAAACCCAATAGTGTCACAACCTTATCAAACTTCAAGTACCATTGGTGAGATGCCTGTTTGAGACCATAAATGGATCATTTCAATTTGCAAACTAAATTGTCATTTCCATTTTCCTCGAAGCCTTCAGGTTGAGACATATAGACTTGGTCACTCAATTCTCTATTCAGAAAAACAGTTTTAATAACCATTTGATGCAACTCTGAATCAAAGTGCGCAACTAAATCCATAATAATTCTGAATGAATCTTTAGTGAAAACAGGCAAGAAAGTTTCAGTGTAAGCAATACACTCTTTTTGAGTAAAGCCTTTTGTCACTAAACGTTATTTATACCTTTCAGTCTGTCCCATTTTATCCTTTTAGTTCTTAAAAATCCATTTGCAACCTATTAGTTTGAAACCATCAGGTAATAGAACTAACTTTCATACATTAATTTTGTTCATGAACTTAATCTCATCATCCATAGCTTTTATCCATTTTGAAGAATGTGGACTATTAAGTGCTTCACTATAAGTGAGAGGATCCTCAACATGACCAAGATCACATTCACCTTTTTCAAGGTAAACAAAATTATCATGACACTTTGTTGACTTCTTTTGTCTTTGAGATCTTCATAGAGGAGGTACTTCTAGAATAACCTCTATTTATTGATCATCATTTTGAATGACATATTTTACAATTGGATTTCTCTAATAATGGTACCCTCATCAATAACAAAACCTTCTTCAATAATAGATTCCTCATCAATAATAGGTTGTTCATCAATAATAAGACCCTCGTCATCTTCGATATCAGGAGCAATATATGCATCAACAATGGGAGCGCTATTAACTAGAGTAAGAATAAGACTGCTATTATTATCATCTCTTGAAAAAGATATAAGAATTAAAATTTCCCTTAGATGACTCCCCCATTTCAAGAGATGTTGAAGGAATATTTTAAGCAATAACAAATTCTCGAAATTCAGCAATCTGAGATTCAACAATTTGCGTACCACGAGTAAGGCAGTAAAAGCAATAGCCCTTTGAGTACATTGGATAACCAATGAAATAACAGTGAATCTAACTTTTTCAAATTTGAATCATAAATTCTTATTCAACTGGAGACCCCATACATGAAGATGATTCAGAGTAGGTTTTCTTCCAGTCCACAACTCAAAGGAAGGTTTCAGGAACAGATTTACTTGGATCATGATTCAAAATATAAGTAGCACTCATAAGTGCTTCACCCCATAAAAACTCTGGAAAATTTAATCTACTCATAATGCTTCTAACCATATCCATGAGAGTGTGATTTCTCCTGTCAGCATCGCTATTTTGCTCAGGTGAACTAGGCATAATGTATTGAGCAACTATACCATTTTCTTTTAAGTACTAAGCAAAAGGCCCATGTGTTGTCCAAATTCTGTATAACAACCACAATATTCTCCTTCGAGATCTGAATGAAAAAATTTGATGACTGTTACGAAAATTATAAACAATATGCAAGTGCACGTAATCAAGTAGTAAACTCACACATGTATGGTCGAACCATAGGGAATTGAACTGGATACCACTAGACTAGACTTATGATTCTATTTGGTAAACTAATAATTTTCAAGATTTTAAACAGAATAAAAATTCAAGAAACTTAAAGAAATAAGTAAAGATTAATCAATATGAGAAGATAGGGAAGAGAATCCTGTTGTTTTGTTTACCCAATCGTTAATGCCTAATTGTTATCCTTTTCTTGATGTGAATGATAGATTATACAATTCAACCTAACTCTTTTCAGATCTTTTAGGTTCTAAACCACACGCTTTCTAATTAATCTCTTAGTTAGAATCACATGTAATCAGCGTTAAGCAATAATCTAAGTGTCACATAGGTTATGCAAATACTCTCGTTTCACATAGAACCCTAATTATCCAATTTTACCATTCTCAATTCTCACTTTTCAGATTATGAAGTGAGATCATAGAACATGTAGAAGGTGATCAAGCTTACACATGTAATTAAACACAAATATAGATGATTTCATAAATCAAGATTGGAGGAATGGCAATTAATATTAACTAGGCAAAACTTTAAACAACATTCATTATCCTTCGTAAATGGGAATTTAGTTCATAAAATTAAAGTAAACATCCATGATTAAATCTGAAACAAAAATAGACATAAAAGAAAAATAGAGAGTGAAAGAAAGAAACTAGATTGTGATTTCGCTCTGGGTCTTCAAGATCGCTTCCTCTTCTCCTTCATTCACTTTTCGGGCCAATTTCTGATGCCTTTGGCCATCTGAGTCGAGTCCCTTAGATAGGAATTAAGGTTGTGCCTCCAATTGGAAAAATATCAGAATTAGGTCAAAAAATCCAGCTTTCCGTGATCGCGACCACAGGCAAATCTCGAAAAAAATGGGGTTTCTGCCAAAATCCCCAAGTTGCGACCATAGTCGTGACCAAAGAAAGGGGTCGCGACTAGGCCTTGTGCTGGTCACGACTACTGATCTAGTTTTGGCAGCTTCAGCCGATTGCCCCGTCTTTTCATCAATTGACTGAATTTGAACTCCAATGCACCGGAAACCTAAAACAGGGAAAATCAAGCGTAAAATTGCTCCAAAAGGCGACAACATTTGCGAAAATGCTTATTAATGAGACCCGGAACTTAGGCTAAAAATAGCCTAACAATGACTCTTCCCAATTATTTCTCAAGAACATATCAAATGATTTTGAGTTGAGCAAAAGGACGTCAGAATTTTCTTTGATCAAGTAGGTGAATCCACAAGGTGAAAATTATTGATAAAGGTTATAAAATACTTGTTTCTGCACAACGTGGTGGAGTAATGTGTTGAGCTTTGTGCCCTAAATAAAACTCTATTTCAATGTAATCTTTTCTATTCAATTATCAATAAAGAAACAAAATTATTTTCATTACTTATTTAGTATGTCATTTGGTTCATGGGATCATTTATATGTTTATTTGATTTATAAATTCATCCAAATCCTTATCACATCGATATTCTTGTTTATTGTGTCGTCAGCACAGTGGAAAGTAATCAATATTATGTGAATAAATGTATTCCTAGATTTATCAGTACACAGGGTTTGACTGATATGATAATCTACAACATAGTTTACTTGCACCTTGGATAAGTGCTATGTCCTTTCTAGGGCATTGGTTAAAGTAAAGCTTGGGTTGGATGCATGGAGTATGCATTGGAAGGGATCGATATTGAATTTGGATTAGATAAGATAAATTTACTGTAATATCTATTCAATTCAATATCACCTAGTTGATCCTAGATCAAATGATCTTAATCCTGACATGGTTAGGTTCGATCTCAAGAGTGTTATTTGTGTTCTTTGATTTTCTAGTTAAGCTTACCTTTTGGTCTGGGTGATACGTATATTTTGGGAACATGATAGTACAATTGCGTGGGAGAACTAATCATAGATATGGAATCTATAGCTTCTATACGGATATAGAAGTGAAACGATGATTTCCTTCGAGCTTGGCTAAACAAAGATAAATGGTTAAGTACTCATTTTAGTGATTACATTAGTTCACTGAAATATCATTAATAGGTGGGTATGTGTTTTAAGGATAAAATACATTGAAGGGTGTAACGGTAAATTAATCCCTATGCAATGTAGGTCATCTATAAAGGATCATTGATTACTGGGATTATAACAATGGATAATTAATAGCGTATCTATATTGTGGAACATATAGAGCGTTCTATGTAACTGAGAGTGCAATTCCAAGTTCTATAGTGGTTCAATGAGGAATTAATAAGTTAGTAAATTTACTTGGTAAATTCTAGATCTGCTTATTGGAAGCTCAGATACATAGGCATGTGGTCCCCATACTAGTTGAGACAAACTGCTTGTAAGACTCAATTAATTTATTTTAGTTAATCAATTAAAATTCTAAAATCAGACTATGTCTAGATTATGAATTTTTCATTAAGATATGGCTTGATTGTGATGAAATAGTATTTTAGGGTTAATTTATTAATTAAGAGACTTTATGGAGTCTAATTAAAAAATATTATAAATGACAATTTTATTTGATAATTATTTTAATTATTAAACAAATAGTTTTGGTATTTATAGTGTTGAAAGTGCAAAAAGTAGTATTTGTGAAAAATAGATAAAATAGTTGAGAAAAATGACAAAAACTAAACTAGTGTAGGGCCCATTATGTGGCCGGCCACTAGGTGCCAATTTTACTCTAATTTTTTCAATTTTTTATTCCAAATAATTTAACCCTAACCCTAGTGGAAATTCATATAAAAGGAAGGCTATGGTCTCATTATCCAAAATATACCTCTTAAGCTAAAAATCTAGGTTTTTCTATAGGTTCATGAGACCTCTTCCTTCTTCTTCTTCTCATAATTTCGAAATACTATAGTCTCTCTTCACAAACAATTTCAAGCCTTAGTGATTGAGTGCATGCCCACACATTTCAAGTAAGTCCTCAATCATAGTGTGTAAGATTGTGAAGAATCCAAACAACAAGAAGGAGTTTCAAGCTCAGATCTTGGTGAAACTCTACTACAGAAAGGATACAAGAGTTAGAGATCTGAGCGGAATGAGTCATTTAATTCCGCTGCAACCAATGTAAAGTTTCTCATACCTTTTATGTGTTTATTTTATATCGTTTTAAAAGTTCATGGTTAGGATGTTAAGAACATACTTGTTAGTAAATCTAGGTCCTGGTAAAATATATTCCAACATAATGTCCACTGATGTCAGTGTGGATTATGTCTAATAATGATTGACTACAGTTAGCAGTCATCTTTCTTGTTTTAGTCAATTTTCCACAAGTGCAATCAGCACAAGTATCCCAACCAGAATCATCAAGAAGAGGAAGAATTTCAACTCTAATTAATCGTTCAAACTTTGCTTCGAAAATTGGACCCAATCTTTTGTGCCATAATAATAAGGATGTTTCCTTAAAATAAGAGGGGAAGTTAAGGGAGCCAATGACAATTTGAAAAGACCATCAGAGTAAAAACAATTTCTAATTATTCGAAATCAAACATAATGTTAAAATTATGATTGGAAAAACGAAAAGAAAATCATTATTGAACTAAAAGCGGAACCAAAACTAAATTACTTTTAAAAGTAGGAATCAAGAAAGTACTATTCAAAAAAATCTTAACCCTACACTGTAATTCTAGAATAAATGTGCCAACATAGATAATGTCGACTTCAACATCAGTGCCACTTTAAGTTTTGGCTCCTCTCACTTGGCTTCCTGAGATCCTTTAGCCGTCGGCTATACTTGCTTCTTTTATAATTTTTCCTATCCTTTGTTGAGCTTAAGCTGAGAGACATAGTAAGAAGATGCATTCCTTTTGTCACAGCTTGCTTTCCTCAGCTATATACTGAGAAATAAGGTCACTAACACTCCATGTTATATTATCAGTGTTGTAGGTTGTCTTGATAAGGCGAAAAGAGGCAGAAAGTGCATGATGAGGACGATGAATAATGTAAGAGTTAGGAAGAGGAATAGTATGATCTTTTAACTTGGACTGAACATTCACAATTTTCAAAATAAATCTCGCACTCCTTTGATTTATCACACTGAATGGTTGTCATTTCATTCATAAGATGTCCAGCTGCGGCATTTTCACTAGTGTCAAATAATTTTTTCTACTACTTTGAAAAATTCATTAGCATTTGTGGTGTTTGGCAAACCACTAAATGAATGTCCAGGAATTGAACTTTTCATAGCAATGAGACTAAGATGATTTAAATTTTTCCATTGTGCATGAAGAGTATTCTAGGCAACAGTGCTGATATCAGTAAGATCAACAGATTTTTCTTCTCGAAGGCATAAGTCCAAATCTATTATGCCTAAAGTAATTTTCACATCTCATTTCCATGCCTTAAAGTTGGAAGCATTCAGAATTCGGATGAAAACGTTATTGTTGTTCTCAGAAAGGAGACCAAAAAATTCAAAAATTAATAAAACTTAATCAAGCTATATGAGCCAAGCAATTAGAAAATATTGTAAAGTCAACTAGTCATTATAAATTCCCCTTTGGGTGAGAATATAACACACACATGACCTGCTTTCATGAAGTTACCAATAAAGAAAAATATACATATCAATTAAGAATTTATTACCTTTGGGCAAATAAATTTTTTATAATATATATTAATTCCAGCAAAAAATAATAATAAATATATATTTGAATTATTACCTTTGGGCAAATAATTAAAATATACACATTTAATATTAACTCACTTTATGGAATAAGAACTAATATATATAATTACTATCTTTGAGCAAGTAATTACACATATAACCAACCAATATAAATATTTTCTACAGCATATGAAATTTGGTGATAAAATAATCATTAAAAGAATTAATAATTTTCAACTAAATTTCTGAAAAGAGATATATTAATTGCTTGTAATATATTGATAATAAGAAATAAAGTATCCACCATAACACTTATTTTTGCATCAAACAATCAAGTTTTACAATTTTAGAACAACAAATAATGAAAAGATGTGAAAGAAAAAATATTTGTGGAGATTACATAGTCAAGATAAATCAAATAAGAGAGTGACTATATCAAACAGAACGAGAAGAAACTCAAAAAAATTTCTATGATTTACGGATTTCGAAAAATCATCAAAAATTATTTTTAATACTTTTTTAACTGCGCGCATAATTATCATTAAAACAATAATAATTATTAAACAGAGTCAAAAATTATTTAAAATACATAAAAAAAAAATCATAAATTAGATTCTAAGCACGCTAGAAAAAAGAAACGTCAAAAAATGACGTCAGACGTGGTCACATGCGCCGCCCGTGAGAGTGAGCTTTGTGGCTGGAGTTCATCTTCTACCTTGGGCGGGTCTAAAAATGGGTCGCGCGAACCCAGTTCTATCCAGTCGGGTCGAGACAAAAAACCGGCCCAATTCACGATGAAAAGATGCAATTTTTTATGGGTTTTGTTTGGGATGAAATTTCTTATGAATATATGGTATTAATTTCGGGTATAAATGACGAAAAGAGTGTCGATCAGATTATGTTCAATCCGAAAACTAAGAACAAACAAAGGAGTCCAATTTTGATTTTTGTCTCAGCCGAATTATTAATTAAACTAAGTAGAAACATTGTAAATTAATTGATAATGAGATTTGCACCATCAATTGTACTGTATAAACAATTGAAACAAAAAATCCAAATTTAATTTCATAAAGAAAATACATAAACCCTAAAAGTTTAATCTTAAAATTCTTCTAATTTACTCAACAGTCTTAGTCATATAAGATATCAATTAAAAGAGAATTTTATGATGAATAAAACCCCTAAACTTTTAAGATTAACAACGAAAAATTTAACAGAAAATAATAACGAAGTTAATATGTAATTGTAAAAAAAATTAACATATACATATTAATCGTTATATAGATTATAGGTTCTAAATCATATACAATACGAAATCTTATACCACATGAAAGAAAATTAATAGTAAACTCAAGATCAATTTTATATAATATAGAACACAATAATAATATATAATAATTATGTATGCGTACCTGATTGATCCATAGCAATTACTACAATTTGATAGTGCAATACTATCAACTAAGTCTTCCTCCCTAGATCTCTAAATCAGAAGCAGTTTATTTATCTAATTATCAAAAAGTATACAATTGTGATGAGACAATATGTATTTATAGAGTTAGGGATGGGACTTAGCTACATAACCCTTGTTGGACTGGATCTGCTCATCAAAGGCTTCAGTCAACTAGAAAAAACCCACTCTTCTGCTTCACCTAGACTTTAGACACAGATGCTAAGCCCATTAATTAGTGATCACCAACAATAAAATATTAATATTTTAAAATAAAACCAAACAAAAGAATAAAATAAAAGTTGTTTCGTTTCCATTTCATCCCCTCCAACCAAAACGCCACTGTTGACCGAGGTTTTCAGCAACCAATAAAATAATAATAATTTAGAGAGCTAAAAGAAATTAAGAGAGAGATTTTTTACGTGGTTGGGGCGTTAATGAGCCTTAGTCCACAAGTCTGTGTATTTATGATAGTAGTTAATACAGAGAATGTTCTTGGTGAGTTTTTACTCTTCTAGAACTTATGCAACCCAGAAATCTCGACCCCTCTTTAATGAGCTTTGGGGGGTATTTATAGTGTTTTTGTGGGGTGATCCCCAGAATTAAGGTACATGCATTTCTGTAACTATCAGTAAAGTTGTATATTCCCAATGAATATATCATGGGTAATGCATGGTCTAATCCCTAGGTGCTGTAGGGATTTTATGAGGGCAGCCCTTAATCCCTTTTGACTGATGTGATTCTTCACAGAGTAGCCGTCACTAGACTTTATTGGTCATAGCCTAGTAGGTACAGATCGGGGGTTGTGTCGTCAGACTTTATTGCGTGTGGCAGTTCCAATACGCCTCCTCCCATGTAGCATTAAATGCGAGATGACTGTTCAGAGGAAGCCTGACATCACCCGGAGATGCTTTGATGCCATCTTGCTCTCCGGGAGCATATGAGACTTTGCATGCTTTCTCTGGGAGGCATATCCACAATAGCTTTTTGCTTTATAAAGACTTAGCTTTTTAATTCAAATGCTAAACCCTTTCCATCCACGTGTCATTGTACGGTTGGTCCACGTATATTGGGTAAAATCAGGGGCAACATTTACCCCCCAAAGCGTTGTTTAATTGTGAAGTGAACAAGGCTTGCTTAGATGCCTCTGGTTGGCTCCTTGGTTTCTTGGCACGTGCTTTGGGCGCATGAGGGTGTATTTAATGATCACCATTACTGCAGCGATTTACTTTTTGCAGGCGTCGATTCGTTTCTTGTCCATTGATTGAAACGGAGCATTAATGGGTGTCAGACGGACACTCAAGCGTTTCCACCGTCTCGATGACGATCCAATCCAACCGTTGGATCTTGGGAATTCGAATCGTGTGCCTTCCCAGCCGTTCGATGGTAGCTGATCACAGCTGTTTCACATGTGTTTTGGCCTATAAAAGCCACCCTTCTCACTTCATTTGGTTACTTTCAGAATTTTGCCAAATTTTCTCGAATTTTCCAGAGAGAAACAGAAACCCTCAAACACCATAGATTTCTTACTTCTTTTCCTTCGTCGCTGCCAATCAACTCTTTACCGTCAATCAACACCAACGCCCAGTTCTCAAGCTTTATGTAAGTTCTTCGCATCTTGTACTTTAGTTTATTGTTTGTGTACACCGCATGCTTTACTGTTCATCTGCTTTTTCTGGGTTTTATGTTTGAGTTTTCTGGGAATTTCTGTTTCGAGTTTCTGTGTAACACGTTAGATTCCTCTTTTCTGGTGTTCGAGTTACTTCTCTTCTACGTATTTTTTGTCAAGGACCCATCTTTTCTTCACGTAATGACATTCAAAGGTTTAGAGTAGACTTTGTCTTCTAGATTTTTTACCCCTTTTTCCTTTTCTTTGCTTATTCGTAATGTCACCATCTCTGGGATTCTTGCACCCGAATCTTGTCAAGGAAAACCTTCTAAGGCTTTCTTTTTGACAAATGTCCGGAGGGGGCCTCTTTGCAGCGGTTAGGGGACCCCCATTCCCTTTTTTGACTTAGGGTTTGGTTTGGGGCCTGACTGCTGGATTTTTCCATCTTTTTTAGAACTAAGATGTCTGCATCCGGTTCTAAATCTTCGAAGAAAGGAGGGAAATGCCTGGCCACCCTGGAGGAAGTCATGAAGGGTCTGGTGGCCTAGGAAGGGTACAAGTCCCGTGCTAACGGGTGGAAAGCGGCCGAGCTTCACTCTACACTGACCTGCCCTCACCAGCTGGAAAACATCGTGGTGGTGGCAGGTATCAAGCCTACAACCTCCAGGACATACCACCGGCCGCCCCGGAATGCGGAGACGCCCAACCATAACTACGGGGGCTTCGGAGCCTGGAGTCAAACGCACTTGATGGTCGGGGCCATGCTCCCCGTTCAAGATTACTTTATAGATTTCCTTATATTTGTCGGCCTTGCACCATACCAACTCATTCCTCAAGGTTACCGCCTGCTTTCAGGCTTATTTATTTTTTACTCTGCCCGGAGCTGGGGCTCTCCCAGTCCGGCAGAGATTTTGTATTTTTACGAACTCGTTTCCATCCCTAAAAAGGGAGATAAGTTTAAGGACAGTTTTTACGGTCTCCGGGCCCATCCTTTGAATGAGGGCCCGGTCCCTTTTAACTATCAGAAGCATGTGAAGGAATACCGTCACCGCTTCTTCTTCTCCTCCGGGTTCCAGGCTCTCGAGCATCCGGAGCTTCTCACGGAGTGGGTTAGGATCCCTCCTTACGCGCGGACTGAACCTACTCAGCTTTTTCTCCAAATGGCTAAGACCTTCGCCACAGATGACAAGAAGGCGCTCGACGTCGGGGAGTTGGTCACGACGGAGCACTGTCGGAAGGCCAAGCTGATCCAGGGGCATCGGTCAATGGACGACTCCAACCTTTCTAAAGTCGTCTGCCCAAATGTGAGGGTTCCGGCTGTAGAGAAGGTACTCCGGGATGATATCATCGCCACGGCGGAAGATAAGTACCAGAAATACCTTTTCCAAAAGGAACAGGAGCGGGCTTATAATAAGGCCCAGGTGGCCGCCGGAAGGCCCCTTCGTATTGGGAGCCCCGTGGAGCGAAGGACCCCCAGACCAAAGCCTGTGGTCCCAGTGCTGAATACGGGGGTTCCCGATGCCAGCACTTCGGTTCTGGTAAGTCCCCTTTAATGATACACTATGCCCCCTCCGTCCGTGAGTATGCTAGCCTTAGGCCTATAGGGTTCGATGAACGTCTCCATAGGTTTAGGATGCCTTGCACTCGGTGGGGGGATCATGCCAAAGAGTATTCTTTCTCTCACTTAGGCGATTATTTAGGTCGGTCCCGGATGGGTTCTGGACCTTCGGTGCCCCTACTCTTGGACCCTTCAGCCTATTTATCTTCTAGCTGGCTCCGTCCCTCGGACAGCTATCTCGGGGATGATGCAGCCAGTGTTAAGATTCAGGACTTTGCTAGGGTCGAATTAGAGAGTCAGGGTAGGGCTAGCTTGATTGCTTTTTGTTAAGTGTACGCTGCTTTCACAGATATTCTAACACTTAACCTTTTTCTCTTATTGCAGCAGCCGTTCCCATGGATGAAATCTTGGCCACTCTTGCTGGAGCCCACAGTCCTGATGTTTCCCCTCCTCCTACTTCTTCCCAGTTGGTCACTCCCGGGAAGGCTTCTTCCGGCGCCCCTTCGGGCCCTATTGTCTTAGTGGACGAGGAGGAGGCACTTCTTAAGGAAGCTGAAGAAGGTGAAGAAGAGCAAGAGGTTGCTCTTGTGTGCAAGCGCAAGGGCAAGATGGTAGAAGAGGAGCCTTCTAAACGCCCCCGGAGGGTGGACACTCCGGCCCCGAGTCATGACTCCGGGATCCCCTCCGAGCTGAAGGAATACGCAGTGCCTCTCGGCATTGTGTTGACTCCGATTCCTGGAGACGAGGAGAGGTAGAATCTTCGGATAGCCAAGCACAACTATGCCCTTGATGAATACAACCGGGGCATGCCGAAGTGGAGGCCTTGAAGAGGGTCCTACGGGAGGAGCAGCAAAACGTCCTCAACACGGAGGACTTCCGAAATCCGTGGGACCTGAATATGGATCCGCTGACGGACTGGTTTAACCGCTTCCTGGGGCCTACCTTGGCTCCTTTTGCCACGAAGATGACCAGCGAGTATGTCTCCCACATGACTCAATTCCCGCTCAAACAATACGCTGCTTGTGCATCCTTGAACTCCGTCTACCAAGTGTAAGACATCAGCAATGCCATGGCCGCAGTAAGCACTTGATTCATTTCTTTCCTTAATATTTTGTCTAAGGCATTTGATCTCACTCTTTTCTCTTTTTTCAGATTTCTGCAGAGACCAGCCGCCTCTCCAGGACCATCGTCAATCATGGCTTCGTCCTGTCCGAATTCAGAGGCATAAACGAGGTCGTGAGGATCCTACGGGACCTGTCCGTTGAGAGGCGGGCGATCCAAGAGGAGGCTGAGCGAAACGAGGCCCTCGCTAAGGTGAAGCTCGAGGAGGAGGCCAAACAGAGGGAAGCCCAGGCGGAGGCGATGCTCCGAGAGGAGGTCCTGCGGAGGGATAAGCTGGAGGCGAGGCACCGGGAGGCGCTGAGGGCGGAGGGCGAGGCCACTGCCAAGGTCAAGCGCGAGCTTCGGGAGGCTAAGGAGGCCATAGACGAGATGGCCACCAAGGTGAGGTCCTTAGAGGAGTTGCACTAGGCGGACTTGCAGTCCAGGGCTAACTTGGCCGTGGAGATGAAGGAGCTAAAGGACTTCAGAGACCAAGCCTTAAAGAAGGGTAAAAGAGATGAGCCCCTGTCCCCTGTCTCCAGTAAGCGTTGTGTCAAGCGCTTCGATGATGGCGTCTATAGGGCCTGGTCGACAAATAGCCAGATTATCAAGCTTGACTTCTACCCCAAACATGAGGAGGTTATTGCTAAATTTCGGGAGAAGAAGAAGAAACTTGATGCTATGCTTGAAGCGCGTACTGGTCCTCGCCTTCCTCCTCGCATTGACTAGGCCGCTTGAGTCCAGCCCACTTCACCAAGCTTTTTCTCATATTTTTTTTTATTTACAGCTATTTTCCTTTTATTTAAGACAATCTTTAACTTAGTAGCTGCTTTATTTTCTAAGGGGAGACAATGATTAAGGCCTGTCCCCGGGCCCTTTGTATACATTCCTTTTTTTTTTACCTGCCCTTACGGCCAGGATTTTTATATACATGATCTTTTTTTATGCATATTTTTTTTTGGATCTGCCCTTTGGGTCAGGATATTTATATATATGATCTTTTTCTATGCATATTTTTTCTTTTGGACCTGCCCTTTGGGTCAGGATATTTTGTTTTTACTTTTGGCCTGTTTTACATCTGTCTGTGTGGTATGCCTTAGTACCCCCCTGAGTGGCATGAAAACTTTGTTTTTAAGGCACTCAGTTTTATTTAAAATTCAGAGGTTGCATACACTTAGACGGTACAAATCCTTTAAACAAAGCCTAAGTTAACATATTTGGACTATTGGTAATATTTCCGGAGGTGATCGGCGTTCCAGGCCCTTGGTACAATGGTTCCATCCATCCTTTTTAGCTTATAGGTTCCGGAGCCGATTTCATCCTCGATTTCATATGGCCCTTCCCAATTTGGCCCAAGTACCCCCACTCTGGGTTCTTGGGTGGCTGGGAAGACTCTTCTTAAGACCATATCCCCAATAGTGAATTTTTTGTTTTTAACTTTGGAGTTAAAATATTTGGTCACCTTCTTTTGATAAGCTACCATTGGTATTTGAGACTCGTCCCGGAGCTCTTCAATCTGATCAAGCGCTTCTTGTGATAAAGCTTGATTTGTAGCTGGATCATAAGTCCTTCTCCTGTGGGACGGGAATAACGTTTCTACCGGGACCATTGCTTCACAACTGTACGCCCTTGAAAAAGGCGAGTGGTCGGTCATAGTTCTTGGGGTCATCCAGTAGGCCCATAACACTCTTGGCAATTCTTCCGGCCGGTTGTTTTTGCAGGCCAGCAGCTTTTTCTTTAGGGTGACCTTTAGGATTTTGTTGACTGCTTCTACTTGTCCGTTTGTTTGCGGCCTTGCCACCGCGGAGAAGCTTTTTACGACTCCGTGTTGGTTTCAGAAGTCAGTGAATTCTTTGCAATCAAATTGCTTTCCATTGTCAGAGACTATTTTGTGAGGCAAGCCATATCGACACATTATGTTTTTAATAACAAAGTCTAGTGCTTTTTTTATCAGTTATAGTCTTCATTGGCTCAGCCTCCGTCCATTTGGTGAAGTAGTCTACTGCTACTATTGCATACTTTACTCCTCCCTTTCCCGTTGGTAGGGACCTAATAAGATCTATCGCCTAGACCGCGAAGGGCCAGGGGCTAGTCATCAGGGTAATCTCATTGGGAGGAGCTCTCGGTATGTTCGCGAATCTTTGGCACGAATCACATTTTTGGACGTAGTCTATGCAATCTTTTTTCATTGTTGGCCAGAAGTACCCTTGTCTCAATATTTTTTTTGAGAGACTTGGTCCTCCTGTATGATCTTCACAGAACCTTTCATGGACCTTTAGCATAATTTGGCTAGCTCCAGGGTCCGATACACACATTAAATAAGGCATGCTGAGTCCTCTTCGGTAGAGAATTTTATCCATCATTACATAACGGTGAGCCTGATACTGAATCTTTCTGGACAGTGCCCTTTCTTGGGGCAACTCACCTTTTGTTATGTATTCTATGATGGGGACCATCCAGTTGGGTTCTTGCCCAACCATTGCTATGGCCTCTTTTATTTTGATGCTTGGCTCTGCCAACCGTTCCACGGGTACTACCCCCAGTTCCTCAATCTCGCTGTCTGAAGCTAACTTAGCCAGACAGTCCGCGTGAGCTTTCTTTTCCCTGGGGATTCTTTCTACTTTATACTCCGTGAACTCGTGGAGCAGTTCCTGGACTATCGCCACATACGCGGCCATTCTTTCGCCGCGCATCTGATACTCTCCCAACACTTGGTTCACTACCAGTTGGGAGTCGCTGTAGACTTCTACTCTTTTGGCCCCCACAGCCTTTGCTAATCTCAGCCCTGCTATCAAGGCTTCATACTCGGCCTCGTTGTTTGAAGCTGAGAAGTCGAACCGTAGGGCTGCTTGGAGTCGAAATCCATTCAGAGATATCATTGCAACCCCCGCTCCGGATCCATTTTCGTTGGAGGCTCCATCCACAAATACTTTCCATGCTGGGACCGACGCTGCCGGTATGTTCGCGATTGCTTCGGCTTCATTACATTCAGTGATGAAGTCTGCTAACGCTTGCCCCTTTATGGAAATACGGGGTACGTAGTTTAAGTCGAATTGACTTAACTCCATTGCCCATTTGAGGAGCCTTCCGGACGCCTCTTGCTTTTGTAGGACTTGCCGGAGTGGGTGATTAGTCAACACCTTGATTGGGTGAGCTTGTAAGTTGGGTCTCAACTTCCTCGAGGCCATTAGGAGGGAAAAAACCAGTTTTTCAATGACGGGGTACCGCGTCTCTGCCCCTATCATGCGCTTACTGACGTAGTACACGGGATGCTGAGTTTTCTCTTCTTCCTAGACTAAGGCCGCACTGACCGCGTGCTCGGAGACAGCCAAGTACAGAAACAAGTCCTCTCCGAGAACGGGTTTTGACAAGATTGGAGGCTTGGCCATGTGCTCTTTCAGTTTTTTGAATGCCTCCTCGCACTCGTCAGACCATTCAAACTTCTGGCACTTCTTCAAAATGTTGAAGAAGGGAATGCACTTGTCTGTGGACCGGGAGATAAAACGGCTCAGGGCAGCAACCTTTCTGGTTAGACTCTGCACGTCTTTGTGTTTCTTGGGGGATGGCATGCTCAGAAGAGCTTGAATTTTTTCTGGATTTGCCTTAATCCCTCTCTGACTGATAATGAAGCCCAGGAACCTCCCTCATTTGACCCCGAAAGTGCATTTCTTTGGGTTGAGCTTCATTCCGTATCTCTGGACTACTTCGAAACATTCTGCTAAGTCGTCCGCATGGATATTGCACGCCTTAGACTTGACTAACATGTCGTCTACGTATACCTCCATGTTTCGCCCCAGGAGGCCTTTGAACATCCGGTTAACCATTCTTTGATAAGTTGCGCCAGCATTTTTCTATCTGAAAGGCATGACTAGGTAACAGTATACCCCCTTATCGGTCCTGAAGCTAGTGCACTCTTGATCTGCCGTGTGCATTTTTATTTGGTTATAACCGGCATATGCGTCCATAAAGGACAGTAATTTGAATCCGGAGGTAGCGTCTACCATCTGGTCGATTCTGGGCAGAGGGAAACAGTCCTTTGGGCAAGCTTTGTTTAGATCAGTGAAGTCTACACAAACTCGCCAGGTCCCGTTAGGCTTTGGCACCAGGACCGGATTGGCTAGCCATTTCGGGTAGTATACATCGCGGATCATGCCGCTTGTTAATAGCTTATCCACCTCTTTCTCTAAGGCTTCATCCTTCACTGAGTCGAGGGGACGTCGTTTCTGCTGGACCGGCGGCATGTCCGGGTTGACATTGAGGACATGGGTGATGACGTGGGGACTTATGCCAGTCATGTCTTCTTGGCACCATGCAAAAACGTCAATGGCACCCTTCAGTGTCTTTATTATCTTTTCTTTTTCCTCTGGGTGTAGGCTCTTTCCTAGCCGGAGTACTTTGGTGGAGTCGAGGTCGCACACTGGGGATCCAACTCGTCTTCTTCAACAATTTCTGGCTCAATAGTTTCTTAGACCATCAACACGGGTAGGTGGGTAGCGACGTTATAGCATTGCCTCACCTCCCCTTAATTTCCCCTCACCGTCCCTATCCCATCTTCTTGGGTTGGGAATTTCAGGCACAAGTGCCGTATGGACGTGACTGTGCCAAAGTCCACCAAGACCGGTCGGCTGAGAATTGCGTTGTAGGCTGTCGGGCAGTCCACCACCACAAACGTGCAGTACTTGAAAGTGCACTGGGGTGTGTCCGGGCACAAGGTGACTGGAAGCCTCACTTTTCCCATTGGGATAAGTGTTGTTCCGTTAAACCCTGTGAGTTGGGAACCACTTGGTGAGAGGTCTCGGTCCGTCAGGCCTATTGCAGTAAAGGCCTCTTTGAACAGCAAATTCACGGAACTCCCGTTGTCGATCAGGACTCTGGCCACCACCTTATTGGCAATGGGGGTCTCTATGACCAACGGATCATGGTGAGGAAAACGCACCGTCTTAGCGTCTTCTTCCGTGAATGTAATGGGTTGATCCATCAGCCGGGGCCTTTGAGCTGGGAGTTGAGTAACTTCCCACACCTCATCGTGTTTCACGGCCTCTGCGTACCGTTTCAGCTCTTTGCGGGTGGTTCCTTCGATGTGGGGTCCTCCCGAGATCATAGCCACTCTTCTGTTGGGTCTCGGTGGCAGGCCAGGAATATGCTGAGCATCTCCGGGGGGACAACTGGACCCAATACTCCTGCTGTACCCCCTGGTGCTACTTGTGGCAAAGTTCCAACTCCCTGACCTGGGTTGAGGTGAGGCAACCGATTCTTGATCCACTCGTAGAGGTCTCCCAATCAGATTAAGTTTTCGATCTCGTCTTTGAGATTTTTGCATTCATTGGTGATGTGCCCAATGTCGTTATGGTACTCGCATCTCTTGTTGGGATCCCTCCGGAAGCTGTCTTTGTACAAAGGAGGTAGTCTCCGATAGTGCGTATTTTGCCTAGTAGCAAAGTACACACGTTCTTGGGAGTCCATTATCTTCGTGTACTGGGTATATTGAGGAGTATACCCCCTTTTCTGTCGTTTTTCTTCCGTCCGAGTGCTTCCTTTGGAGGACCTTTTACTCCTCGAGCCCTGGGAAGGACCGGCTAGGCTGGCTGTCGGAGCGGAGTGCGAGGGGGCTTGTCCATTTATCCCTGAGGGATTTCCAAAATGGAACGATGCAGGGGCCATGGCCTGGCCTTGGCTATAGCCGGGAGTGGCAGAGAACTGTATGCCGCTCATCGGCGGAGCTGCTGCTGGCACAGTGCCCGAGGGCTGGGCTCCAGGCACATATCTCGCTATCCCGGTGGGATAATATCCTCCATAGGCCACTATTTGGGCCTCTTCAAGGTTAATGTATTTTTAGACTCTCTTCTGGAAGTCCTGAAGGTTTACAGCTCCTTCTTGTTGTAGTCCGTTCTAGAATGGAGTCCCTGTACGGATGCCTGCTTGGAGGAGGGCAAGCTGTTGTCTGTCATCTACTTTCTTGGTTTTTGAGGCTTCCTCCCGGAACCTCTTTATGTAATTCTTTAGTGTCTCCGTAGGTAGCTGCTTGATGTTAGTCAAGGCGCTGACCTCCAGATTGACTTTTCTTGCGGCGACAAACTGTCTTCGGAAGTTGGTCTGTAACTTATTCCAGCAGCCCACGGATCCTGGCTCCAATTTCTTGAACCACTCCTCCGCGGACCCGCTTAGAGTAAGCGGGAAGCACAGACACTTAGCGTCATTACTGACTCTCATGACCGTCATGACCCAGTTGAACCGTGACAGGCGATCACTTGGATCAGAGTTCCCTGTATAAGCTGCCATTTCGGGCATCTTAAAGTTTTTGGGGAGCTCTGCTTCCAGGATGTGTTTGGCACATGGCTCCCGGTCCTCACAGTCTGAGTCGGAGTCGTCGCCTTTCTATCTCCAGGAGACTCGGGCGATGTCTTTTTGAAGTATGGCGAGTTCTTCCATGATTCGTTTGTCTAACGTTCCCGTGGAGACCGCAGGTCCGTATTTCTTTTGGTCAAGGTGATCCTGGAGGTCGCCTTGGTTTTCGTTAATTTGATTTCTCAGATCAACGGGAGGACATTTCTGTCCCCTTCTTTCTCTCCCCCCGGGCTCTTGGTGCACGGAAATGCTTTTTCGGTCCTCTCGATCCTGAGGGCCAAGACTCCCTCTTTGGATTTTGCCCCTCTGCGGACCTTTCCCTTTCGCAAAAATCTGAGCGGACCTTTCGCGGATCCTGCACCTTTTTCTTTATCCTGGGGGTAGAAGTAGGGTTTTTCTTTTGGCTCCCTTCAGCAGGATAACTTATAGGGCTTGGCGAGGATTCCTCTGGTTCCTTTCCAAGTCCAGTAGGGATGGCTTTAGGATGCACGTGGATTCCTGCTGCCTCCATGGCTTTTTGCATGGCCAGCATCACCTCTTGCATCTTTTGGTTTTGTGCTTTTTGGGCTGCGATTTCAGCTTCATGATCGACAGCCTTTTGCCTTAAGAGCACCAGTTCTGAGTAGCTGCCTTCGTCGTAGGCATACTCATCGAGGTTTCCTTTGTAATCGTCATCAGGAATCCCTTCTTCTTCCTCAGAACCCTCGGTTGCTCTTGAGGCCACGTCCTCCTCATTCAGATCTTGAGCATCTTGAAGAGGGCGAGGTTGACGTGTGCTTCGAGTCTCCACCATTGTTGTAATGTAGTGTGTGTTTACAGAAGCTTTCTTCAGCTCTCACTGAAAGCACCAAAATGTTGACCGAAGTTTTCAGCAACCAATAAAATAATAATAATTTAGAGAGCTAAAAGAAATTCAGAGAGTGATTTATTACGTGGTTGGGGCGTTAATGAGCCTTAGTCCACGAGTCTGTGTATTTATGATAGTAGTTAATACAGAGAATGTTCTTGGTGAGTTTTTACTCTTCTAGCACTTATGCAACCCAGAAATCTCGACCCCTCTTTAATGAGCTTTGGGGGGTATTTATAGTGTTTTTGTGGGGTGATCCCCAGAATTAAGGTACATGCATTTCTGTAACTACCAGTAAAGTTGTATATTTCCAATGAATATATCATGGGTAATGTAACGCCATAAAATAATTAGGCACGCTACCCAAAAATGCTTATGAAACCCTAATCTCCTTATCGGGATTACTAACCAAAATAGCGCAGAATTTAAACTTTTATATTAAACAGAATAAAAATAAACTTGTAATATATTTAAACTTTCAAAATAGTTGGGATCCCAAAAATCTTTAGAAACTTAATTACAAGTCTTTTCTTTCTAGCCGACCTAAGCGGCAAAACAAAATTCAAAAGTTCAACACTGATAGACCCACAACCTGCTTGGTCTGATATGGCATGAACATGTACATCCTTCGCCCTGCTCCTAAAACTCATGACTGATCAGCTAATGCCTTACCCTTTCCTGCACAGTAGAGCACCCGTGAGCCAAGCCTAGCAAGACAGTATAAATCATAACAATTATAATATGCTCATCATACTATATAATAAATATGCCATTCACATACGTCTGTATGACACAGACCTGATTATTATACCAACAGGCCCATTTATGTCTACGTGGCGTAGACCTATGTGTTGCACTCACACATCTATTTAAATCTACATGACGTAGACCCACGTGTTGCTATCACACGTCTAAATACATTAAGGCCTTAGAAGTTTTTCATCTCAGTTATGAGTACCGAGTCCAACCTGATTATGCTTTGAGCGCATAATCCCTAAATCTCATTTCAATTAACATGGCATGGCATTCATACACATATATCACTAGGGTAATAACCCTATGCTATTAGACTGTTCCTATTACGGTAATAACCCTAATCCCGGTTACTAAACATTCATGCATATCATTCTCAACATAAGCGCCACTGCGCATACTCTACGTGCTAATCACTGTCTTACCTGTTGTCCTGCAATAGTAGAGATTCCGACTCCCTGGGTGCTCCTGACCAGGTGCCGGTAATCCTAGTCACAATACTGGGATTTACACAAATAGGGTTACTCCCTAAATTCACTTCCACAAAACATAAAATCGGCATCCAAATCATAGATAATCACATAGAGCTCGAAAAGAGCTTTCCAACGGTATAAAGAACGTCCCAAACGGAGTCCCGAGTCAAAAGTTATGGCAAAAACAAAAACTACAAAAATTAACAATCTGCCATTATCATGGTCGCGACCACTAGGTTTAAAAAAATAGAAAACCCAGTTTTCAGCTTCGAAAATATGCCAAACTTACCCCCAATTCAATCCAAACATGCATAAATCTCAAAATCATGAAATAGAGCTCCTAGCATATCTCAGAGGATCAAACACACATATCTCATGCATCAAATCCAAAAATTCAGATTGTATAAATGACTCAAAAATCATGCTCAACTCATCAAAATCTCAAGTTCAAGAACATGAACTCAACCCAACACAAACCTAATAAAAATCGAGCAGCATAACACCATTTTAACATGAAAATCCAACCTAGAAATTCCATACAATCTCTACCCAAGCTCAACAACAAAGCATATAACAAATAGAAGCTCAATTTCCACAAGATTAACATCAATGCACTCATCATGCAACAAGAACATTCAAAACTCAAAGAACATGCTTTTTACCATAAGAATTTCAGCATTTAATTTCAAATAAATCAGCAAGAAGCTACCTTAATTCCTTGCACAAGCTTAATCCCAATCAACACTCTTAATCGAAGCTAGAACACTCCAAATTCAAGTCTCAAAAATTGAGAGGGTTTGAGAGAAGGAGAGGGTTCAGGTGAGAGAAGGAAATAACCAAATAATTACTTTGATTTTCTTAATAAAATCCCATTTTCCAAATACAATAATAAGGGGTCAAATGACCAAAATGCCCTTAGGGCCAATTAATCATACATACACATTTTCAAGGGCAAAATTGCCATTTCACACTCAATTAATTCCCAAATAATTTCAGATTTCATAATATCAAATATAAAACCAATTAATTCAATCTGATTTGCATTTCGGGCCCAAACCCGGTTCGGCCCGAAGTACCCGGTTGTGACTATACCGCGCCAACCTGTCACAACACACCTGAAAAGACAACACATGCATACTATATAATAATATAGTTCTATTAAGCACATAATTAAATTAATTTCATCATTTTACATTTCTCGGGTTATAATTACTAAAATGCCCCTGGCTCACCAACGGGGTCTTAACATAATAAAATTCATATAATTTCACATATATTGAACTATATAATAATATAATTCCTCAATTATACATAATTATCTACTTAGGGTTTGGCTAATCCATTCTTAATTCCAGGGTATTACAATTACCCCTCCTTATAGAAATTTCGTCCCGAAATTTACCTGAACAACCTTCGGATATTTCTGCTGCATATCCGTCTCGAGTTCCTAGGTTGCCTCTTCTACTTTACTGTTCCTCCACAGTACTTTCACCAGTGCCACAGTCTTTCTTCTCAAGACTTTCTCTCTTCTATCAAGTATTTGCACTGGTTGCTCCTCATATGACAAATCTGGCTGGAATTCCAATGCTTCATAACTCAGAACATGGGACGAGTCTAAGACATATTTCCGAAGCATAAAAACATGAAACACATTATGTACAGCTACCAGCGCTGGGGGCATAGCCAACCTGTACGCTACTTGCCCTATCCTCTCAAGGATTTCAAAAGGTCCAATGAACCTTGGGCTAGTTTTCCTTTCATCCCAAAGCGCTTTATGCCTTTCATCGGAGATATTCGGAGAAATACCATGTCCCCGACCTGAAAATCAATATCTCGACGCTTTGGATCGGCATAACTCTTCTGCCTACTCTGAGCCGCAAGCATTCGCGCTCTAATCTTATTAACTGCCTCACTTGTTTTCTGAACAGCTTCGGGACCCAAGAAATTTCTTTCACCCACTTCATCCCAGTGAATAGGTGATCTACATTTTCTTCCATATAAAAGTTCGTAAGGAGCCATCCCGATTGTTGCCTGATAGCTGTTATTATAAGAAAACTCGATCAAGGGAAGGTACTTTACCCATGATCCCTCAAAGTCAAGCACACATGCCCGTAGCATGTCTTCTAAAATATGAATGGTCCTCTCGGATTGCCCATCCGTCTGAGGATGAAAAGCTGTGCTGAACTTTAACTGAGTACCCATAGCTCGATGCAGACTCTCCCAGAATCTTGATGTAAACTTCCGATCTCTATCCGAAATAATGGACTTTAGGACACCATGAAGACGAACAATTTCTCTAACATATAACTCAGCATACTGGTCAATGGAGAAATTCGTCCGAACAAGTAGGAAGTGCGCTGACTTTGTAAACCTGTCCACTATAACCCACACATAGTCAAACTGTCCCGTGGTTCTAGGCAAACCTACCACAAAGTCCATAGCAATATCTTCCCATTTCCACTCTGGTATATTCAAAGGTTGCAGCCACCCTGCAGGCCTCTGATGTTCAACTTTCACTTGTTGACACGTAAGGAAATTCGCAACATATTCAACGATGTCATTCTTCATGCCTGGCCACCAGAACATGGCTTTCAGGTCTTGGTACATCTTCGTTGACCCTGGATGAACCGAATAAGGAGTCATGTGAGACTCATCCATGATCTCTTTCTTGATGTTCTCATCCATAGGCACACAAACTCGACTTCCAAATCTCAACATTCCCGTTTCATCCACTGAGAAATCACTAGCCTTCCCAGCCGAAACCCTAGCTCGGGTTTTTATCAATTCTGAATCTTGCTTTTAGGCTTCTTTAATTCTCTCTATAAGAATGGATTGCATGGTAATATTATCTAATTGCCCTACGACCAACTCAATTTGAGCATGAGTCATTTCATTTGCTAACTGTCGGGAGATTTGCTTCATAGAATTCAACTGACTCTGACCTTTTCGACTTAAAGCGTCAGCAACCACATTGGCCTTACCAGAATGATAAACGATCTCACAATCATAATCCTTCACCAATTTTAGCCAACGTCTTTGTCTCATATTCAAGTCTTTCTGGGTAAAGAAGTATTTCAGATTCTTGTGATCAGTGTATATCTCACATTTCTCGCCACAAAGGTAATGTCGCCAAATCTTTAGCTGAAATACCACTGCTGCGAGTTCTAAATCGTGAGTAGGGTACCTCTACTCGTACTCCTTTAACTACTGAGAAGCATACGCTATTACCCTCCCAGCCTGCATAAGCACACAGTCGAGACCCTGTCTTGAGGCATCACAATATACCACAAACTTTTCCTTATCTGAAGGAAGAGTTAGTACAGGAGCGGTAATTAAGCGTTGCTTTAACTCCAGGAAACTTTTCTCACACCGATCAGTCCAAACAAACTTCTGGTTCTTTCGGGTCAGCTCCGTTAAGGGTACAGTAATCTTTGAGAAACCCTCAACGAACCGACGATAATAACCAGCCAAACCCAGAAAACTTCTGACCTCTGTAGCTGACTTCGGTGCTGGCCAATCCCGAACAGCTTCAATTTTGGCTGGATCCACCTGTTGGATATATATTTTACCAGGATCTAGATTTACTAACAAGTATGTTTCATTAACATCCTAATATGAATTCTAAAACAATGAAATAAACACATATAAAGTTTAGGAAACCTTACATTGGGTGCAGCGGAATATAATGACTCCTTCCGTTCAGATATCTAGCCCTTGATTCCTTTCTGTAGCAGAGCATTATCAAAATCTGAACCTGGATCTCTTTCTCTCCTTCCTTTGATGCTGATTCTCCTTCTTGTTGGATGGTTTTCCACAGTCTTACACAGTATGATTGAGATACCACTTGATGTGTGTGGGCACTCACTCATTCACTCAAGGAATTCGAAATTTAGAGAAGAAAAGAAGAGAGAAGGTGATTTCGGCTATAGAGAATAGGAGGCTCAATTTCATCTGACAAAGTTCACAAAGTTAAGTGTGAATGAGAGCCATCACTATCTATTTATAGGTAACCACCTAGGTTTAGGTTAGAATTATTTGGCATTAAAATAATAAAAAAATAAATGATAAAACCTATGTGGCCGGCCATGGGCTTGGATAATGGGCCTCACTTATGCAATTTTGCTGTTTTATCATTCCTGCATCTGATTTTCTCAAAAATGCCAATTTTCAAATTCAACCATTTAAATGCCAATTCTAATTATTTAATAACTAAAAATTAATTATTAAATAATATTGTCATTTAATATATTTATTAATTAGACATATAAAGTCTCTTAATTAATAAATAAACCTAGAATCTCTTTTCTTTACAATTTTGCCCTTGCTTAGTGAAAATTCACAAAGTAGACATAGTGTAACTTTAGAATTATAATTAATTAATCAAAATTAATTAACTGAGTCTTACAAACAGTATGGTCTCAACTAGTATAGGGACCATGGGTCTATATATCCGAGCTTCCAATAAGTAGATCAAGAATTTATATCTTAAATTCACTGACTTATTAATTCTTTGTTGAATCCACACATAGAACTTAGAATTGCACTCTCAGTATATAGAACGCTCTATATGTTCCACCATATAGACACGTCATTAGTTATCCATTGTTATAACCCTAATGTGATCAATGATCCTCTATATAGATGATTTACACTGTAAAGGGATTAAATTACCGTAACACCCTACAATGTATTTTATCCTTAAAACACTTAACCCTGTATAAATGATATTTCAGCTAAGTGAAATGAGATCTCCACCATTTATTTTCGTTTGGTTAAGCTCGAAGGAAATCATCCTTTACTTTCTATTCGCCAGATAGAAGCTATAGATTCCATATTTATGTTAGCGCTCCCACTCAATTGCACTACCGTGTTCCCAAAATGTACGTATCACCCTGACCCAAAAGTAGGCTTAACTAACAAATCAAAGAACACGAATAACACTCTTGAGATTGAACCTAATCATATCAGGATTAAAATCATTTGATCTAGGATCAACAGGTGATATTGAATTGAATAGATATTACGGTAAATTCTAATATATCTAATCAAAGTTCAATATCGGTTCCTTCCGATGTATACTTCATACATCCGATGATTGTAAATTTTGCCAATGTCCTAGAAAGGACATAAAACTTATCCAAGTTGTAAGAATACCTATCGCTGATTATACCATGTCAGTCTAAATCCAGTGTTCTGACAAATCAGGGAATAAACTTTCGAACATATAATTAAGATTATATTCCACTGTGTTGACAACACTATAATCATTAACAAATTGATATGTTCTGGACTTAAATAGAATTCATATATTATGTACATATAATCATGAAATAAATCATGTGAACCATGCAACATTAAATGTTATTTCTGATCTATATTAATAAGTAAATCTGATTATATTAAAATGAGTTTTATTTAGGGCATAAAACCCAACAAACTCCCACTTGCACTAATATAAAACAAGATGTGCATTTCAAATAATCTCAACACCTTGATATACAAATCAAGTGTAGTAGTAGTAAACTCCTTGTAATAGGATCTGAAAGGTTGAATTAACCACAACCTTTCCTCCACTATTACCCTTCCTTAATCACAAAATTATTGATAATGTGAAATTCCTCTCTATATGTCTACTCTCTTGGGATACTGGATTCTATACCTTTGGCAACTACTTCTTGGTTATTCAGGAAGTAACCGTAGTAGTTAAGGCAATTTGGAATGGTGCCACAAATGTATAGAACTTTCCTTAGACTGAATAAGTACCTTTCCTGCAACTTTAACATTCAGTCCCTTTCTGGTAGACCTAGAGACTTCAGATAGGTTTTTACACTTCTCCAAAATCACTATTCCACCCCTAGAGTAATCACCATCTTATCAGCAGACTTTCTAGCACAAAGGCAAGTCTCGAAATCTTATGTGGTGTAGTCTAAGAGTTTTAAACACACTCTTATTGACTAACATATAGTTCCTCTTCTTTATCTTAAGATTTACTTGATTGTCTTCCAATGTTCTTCTCCTGGTTTAATCTTATATCTACTCATTACTCCCACTCAACAGCAGGTGTCTGGTCTAAGGCATACAAAAGCATATCTAAGACCTCTCACTGTTGATTTAAGAAATTCTTTCATGGCTTTATCTTTTCTGGAATAGTTGAGACTTTTCCTTCGATAAATAAAATCTATGCCTAGAAGTCGAGAAGCTTCTACAGATTTCCATTAGAAAAAAAATTCTTCAGCATCTTACTAAAGTAAGTTGCTTGCATTAGAGTAAGTAATTGCCAGGTATACCATAAGCCATAGGTTTAGATAAACTCAAACCTATAATACTAGGAACAGGAAGTTTTGTTAAGTCCATTGAATAGACTTATTAACGAAAATTTTCTTTTATGTCCTTGTAATAGAAAAATTTAGGTTACTCCATGTGAATGGATTAAACCATAGTTCTATTGGCTTTTCTTCTTGGTTTCTTATCTTGACAATCCATTACTTGTTTAACCTCACAATAGATTTTAATCACTAGTGTCTTCCAAGTCATAAGAAGGTGAGTTCCTAGAAACTCTCCCACTACGACAAGGTACCGTGAATTATGTCTAAGAAAACTAAATGGTATTGACCTCTTCAGTTGTGTCAAGACAACAGAGGCAGTGGGATCATCTTGTATGGAATAAGATGATAGAACACTTTTGGAATCAAGAAAAATATCTCCTTTATTTTCAGACTTAGTCATTTTCTTAGAAAAGTAGTATTTGTTTAAACAAACACTTTCTTATCTATTGACTATGGGATGGTACACCCCTAATCACTTAGAATAGCTAACAAACATGCAAACCATGGTTAACAGTTCTAGCTTTTCTTAAGAATTCGATTAGGTCATCCATGAATCTAGTAATGATTTACATTAAGTATACAACCATTACATCATTCTGAAATTGTATTACCATAGAAAGACTTAGGCAACGACTAGTAACTAATCATCAATATGCAAATCGAAATTTCCGGGGAGGTAAGTTTGGATATAATTCAAAAATCAATTTAATGATCTTTGAACTGCATATCTACTAACTATTTCTCCACCCCTATCAATTCGCAAGATCTTTAACCACTTACCTTAATGGTGTTCCACCATTGCTAGAAATCAAAAATTTTTCAAACATTTCAAATTTCTTTGCCTAAGGTATAATCTAGAGTTATCGTTTTAAGAATACAACGAAAAACTCATATCCACCCCTGAATGTACATCCATCTACGAATGGGATGAACAACTTTCAGTGGATATAGGCATATTAACTCTTTGTAGAGATTGATCTTGTCAAAACCACTATGAACAAGATACAAATGCCATAGATTAAAAAAATGTGGTTGTGTCTTTTTGATGACTTATGTTTAGTTACATAAAAAGTTCTTAGAATAGTGCAAGTGGATCCTGGTCACAGAATACTAAACTCATATTCCATACAGTTTGAATCCATCGATAGAAAATGGTTATTAAACACTTGTGAAAGTGTAACTGTATTGTATTCTGGAATTAGAAATATAAGAATATTTCTGTTTGGAATCTAAAATTAAGGTCAAAGACTTAAATTTATACCAAATATAATGAGTAATTCTTTCTAGGACCACCACTACTAATATAACTCTAAGTCTGATTTGCCCATACAAGTAGGAGATATCTAAGATTGAGGATTTATATCATTTTGGAATAGAATTTTGGGATTATAATCATATGTGTCATTTAGTTTCTTAAGAGAAAATAGAATGACATGAAATGATTTATAGACCATTCATCCAATGATATGTTATTGAGCTAATTCGAAATGAATAAGCTAAGAGGAATTAGGATAATTTCGTTGTTTAAATAAGAATCCAACGATGGTTCGATTAGCGAAAGACAAAGTAATCTTATTTATACAATCTTCTTGTTTCATATTGTAAAAATACTAGTCTAAGGTGTCATCAATTGATGAACAACTAGATGTTGCATATACAATATTTATCTTTTGAGATCTAACACTATTATGTATGTCTAATGGTGAAAATCCATTAGGGATTTATCTCATTAGATAAACAAACCAAGTTAGACCAACAATGAAGATTCGAAATTAAACTACAATTTAATAACAGAAAATAACATGGTTCAATATAAATTCATACACAATTCAGAAATTATTAAACATATAGCAAGTAGGAATGACAAGTGAAAATACTAAAACATACAATCCTAAATAATTTCCAAGGTTTCCAACAAACTGATACAGTGTCCCGATAGGCGAGAGTCAAAGTATCATTCATTGAATAGAGTTGTCAGCTCATCTAAAATGCAAACCATTCTAGCAACCTTTTATTCGATCAAAATAAGAATCCAACGTTGTCCCGGTAGGCGAGAGTCAAGGTTATTCTCATTTTATGAGCTTCCACCATTGTTTCATGTTTTATAAGTTTATCTCTAAGTAGTCACCGTAGGGGAGAGTCTAATAGAGAAGAAAACTTACAAAACACTTATCAAATGAGATCTTAAGGTGTTAAATGCGTTCAACGAATAACCATCCATAAGGGGGACGAAGTCTAGCGTCTCGAGGTTATATTGAAAACATTTAACTATTGTAAGACCAACAATGGAGATCGAATGTACTAATAATAATAAAGCTCATTATTTAAAGAGAGTTGTATTTTTTTTATATTTTAATCTATTTATTTTAAATATATATTTTTATTTAATTAAAATTTCCAATTTAGAATGAAAAAATTCTAAATATAAATTTTAATTTAATATTTATAAATTTTACTTAGATGGATATGAAAATAACATGAATTATTTCCATCTTAGTAATAATTTCCAATAAATATTTAAAAAAATATTCAATTTAAGTTTTTACAAAATTAATGTAAATTAATTTACAACTCAAATTTAATTTTCTATAAATATATATTGCATTTCGAAAAATTAAAGTATTTAAGAATACAATTTTCGAAATTGCATGTTAAAATAAAATAAAAAAATAAATCTTGAAAAAATTATCCTAATTTAATGTTGGCCCAAAATTAATTAATAAATTTAATTTACAACAAAAAATATAATTTTCCTATTTAATTAAATTTATATAAGAAAAATTTCAAATATTTAAGTATGATGATGAAAATCAACTTAAATATTAATTTTCTATTTAATTAAATACACTAGAAAAATACTTCAAGCAAAACAGATAATATCTATCTAGACTTTCATTGACTAATTAATTCATTTTCTAATTAAATATATTTTACTTCATTTATTTTAATTAATCATTAAATGAAAAAATCATTGATTTAAGTTGGTCCAAAATTAAAATAAATAATTTACAACTTTAATCTATTTTTCAAATAAAATTCGAAATTAATGCATTTAAGAAATGCAATTTCGAAATTGTGGAAAAAGATTAATAAAATAAAATAAAATATATTTTGAAAATTATTCAAATTTAAGTTATATGAAATAAGATTTCAAACTTAAAATAATTTTCAATTTTAATTAAATAACATGAAAATAATAATATTTAAGTATCATGGTGAAAATCAACTTAAATATTTAAATTTTCAATTTAAATAAATGTATTAAATTCAAGAAATAAATAATTAAGTATAGAGAAGACTTAATTATTAATTCTAATTTAATACTAAGAAAAATATACTTAACTTAGATTGTACCAAAATTAATTATTAAACAATTAATTTCACAATCTATGATATTTTCCTAATTAAATATTAGAAAAAAATAACTAGTTCTAGAAATAACTATCTAGAATAATTTCATTTACTAAGTGTTTTTCTAAAATTAACTTTAAAATATTAAATTAAAAATTAAATTTCATATATTTTAAAAGTTAATTATGTTGCTAATTCAATTTTAATTAGGTTAGACTAATATAATTAACCTAATACAATTATTTAAATAAGGCAAATGGGCCTTCACAATTGGAGTAGTTCATGTGAGGGGGAGCTGGGTTCAGTATGTCGTACCCACTTCTATTGGCCCCCAACTCTCACACAAGGCCCAAAAGAGAGGAATTTAACCTTTAAATAAACAATTGTTATTCATTGAATAAGCCCAAATCTAATTGGGCCTAAATAAATTTACTTATATCAAAATTTATTTTAGCAACCTAGTCCATTTACTTAGTAAAACTTAAATGGGCTTCCTATAAATCAACAGGTGATATTGAATTGAATAGATATTACGGTAAATTCTAATATATCTAATCAAAGTTCAATATCGGTCCCTTCCGATGTATTCTCCATACATCCGATGCTGGTAAACTTTGTAAATGTCCTGGAAACGACATAACACTTATGCAAGGTGTAAGAATACCTATCGCTGATTATACCATGTCAGTCTAAATCCAGTGTTCTGACAAATCAGGGAATAAACTTTCGAACATATAATTAAGATTATATTCCACTATGTTGACAACACTATAATCATTAACAAAATGATATGTTCTGGACTTAAATAGAATTCATACATTATGTACATATAATCATGAAATAAATCATGTGAACCATGCAACATTAAATGTTATTTCTGATCTATATTAATAAGTAAATCTGATTATATTGAAATGAATTTTATTTAGGGCATAAAACCCAACACCACCATGATCCCATATTTATCCACTATGTGCCCTAGAAATAAGACATGGGATAACCAGAATTCACACTTTTTGAACTTAGCATAAAGCTTGTGATCCCGTAACCTTTGCAAAACCGCTCTGAGATGTAAGTCATGCTCTTCTTCGGTCTCAGAGTACACCAAGATGTCGTCAATAAACACAATCACGAACCTATCCAGGTAATCTTTAAACACCCGGTTCATCAAATCCATGAATGCCGCTGGGGCATTAGTGAGTCCAAAAGACATCACCAGAAATTCATAGTGTCCATACCGAGTACGGAACACGGTTTTCGGGATATCTTCCTCTCGAATTCTTAGCTGATGATAGCCTGAGCGAAGATCGATCTTGGAAAAGACCGTCTTCCCCTTCAGTTGGTCAAACAGATCATCAATCCGAGGTAAAGGATACTTGTTCTTAATGGTAAGCTTGTTCGACTCCCGGTAGTCAATACACATTCGCAGGGTTCCGTCTTTCTTCTTCACAAATAGAACCGGAGCTCCCAAAGGTGAGTAGCTCGGTCTAATGAATCCCAGATTCAGCAACTCTTGCAATTGTATCTTCAATTCCTTCAACTCAGCTGGAGCCATTCGGTATGGTGCCTTAGATACTGGATCCACTCCCGGAGGCAGTTCAATAACAAATTCAATTTCCCGGACAGGTGGCAATTGTTGCGAAAATTATTAATTACTACGCAAGTGCACGCAATCAAGTAGTATACTCACGCAAGTGAGGTCGAACCACAGGAAATTGGATTAATTACTACTAAACTATACTTATAATTCTATTTGGCAAATCAAAAGTATTTATGATTGAAAAAGGAAGAAAGAAATTCAAGAAACTTAAATAACACAGTTGAAAGTTAAGCAAGATGAGATAATAGGGAGGAGAATCCTGTTGTTTGTTTACCCAATTGTTAATGCCTAATTGCTATCCTTTTCTTGACGTGAATGACAGATTATAAATTAACCTAGCTCTTTTCAGATCTTCTAGGTTCTAAATGTTGGAAATTATTTTACCAGGATCTTAGATCTACTCACAAGTATGTTTATTAACACCCTAAATATGAACTTTCTAAAACGATAAATTAAACACATATAAAGTTTAGGAAACCTTACATTGGATGCAGCAGAATATAATGACTCCTTCCGTTCAGATATCTAGCCCTTGATTCCTTTCTGTAGCAGAGCATTATCAATATCTGAACCTGGATCTCTTTCTCTGAATCCTTGATGCTGAAACTCCTTTTGCTGATGATCTTTCTTCACGATCTTCCTCACTATGATTGAGGTATCACTTGATGTGTGTGGGCACTACTCTAATCACTAAGGATTTCGAAATTCAAAGGAAGAAGAAAGAAGAAGTGGCAGCTAAAGATAGGGAGAGAGAAGGCTCAGGTTTTTCTGAATCAGAAGTGTCAGAAAAAAGTGTGTAAATTTTAGTGTAATTTTCCTGAAGCCTTCACTATCTATTTATAGCATTCCACTAGGGTTAGGTTTGAATTATTTGGCATTAAAATAATGAAAATATCAGTTTAAATTTCCTACAAAAGTGGCAGGCCCTATACTAGTGGATTTGGGCCTCACTTTTTGCAATTTTGCAGTTTTACCTTTTCTGCATCTGATTTTCTCAAAAACGCCAATTTTCTAATTCAACCATTTAAATGCCAATTCTAACTATTTAATAACTATAAATAATTATTAAATAATATTGTCATTTATCATATTTATTAATTGAATCATACAAAGTATCATAATTAACAAATATGCCCCTATAAACTCTTTCTTTACAATTTCGCCCTTACTTAGTGAAAATTTCACAAATAGACATAGTCTAATTTGAGAATTATAATTGATTAATCAAAACCAATTATAAGAGTCTTACAAGAAATATTATCTCAACTAGTGGGGGGACCATGGGTCTATATAACCGAGCTTCCAATAAGTAGATCAAGAATTTAGCACTAAAATTCACTAACTTATTAATTCTTCGTTGAATCCACGCATAGAACTTAGAATTGCACTCTCAGTATATAGAATGCTCTATATGTTCCACCATATAGACACATCATTAGTTATCCATTGTTATAATCCTAATTTGATCAATGATCCTCTATATGAATGATCTGCACTGTAAAGGGATTAGATTACCGTTACACCCTACAATGTATTTATTCCTTAAAACACTTGACCCCGTATAAATGATATTTCAGCTTATGTGAAATGAGTACTCCACCATTTATGTTCGTTTGGTCAAGCTCGAAGGAGATCATCCTTTGCTTACTATTCGCCAGATAGAAGCTATAGATTCCATGTTTATGATAGCGCTCCCACTCAATTGCACTACCGTGTTCCCAAAATGTACGTATCACCCTGACCTAAAAGTAGGCTTAACTAACAAATCAAAAAACACGAATAGCCTTTCAAGACTGAGCCTAATCATAACAGGATTAAGAACATTTGATCTAGGATCAACTAGGTGATATTGACTTGAATAGATATTACGGTAAGTTTAATAAATCTAAGTCAAAGTTCAATATCGGTCCCTTCCGATGCATACTCCATGCATCCAACCTGAGCTTTACTTTAACCAATGCTCTGGAAAGAACATAGCACTTCTCCAAATGCAAGTAAACTCTGTTGTAGATTATCATATCAGTAAAACCATATGTCTGATAAATCTAGGAAACTTTATTCACATAGTCATGTTTACTTTCCAATGTGTTGACGGCACAATAAACAGGATCAAGTATGTGAAAAGGGTTTCAGATGAATTTATACATTATGTACATATAATCATGAAATAAATCATGTGAACCATGCAACATTAAATGTTATTTCTGATCTATATTAATAAGTAAATCTGATTATATTGAAATGAGTTTTATTTAGGGCATAAAACCCAACAAACTCCCACTTGCACTAATATAAAACAAAAGTGCGTTTCAAATAATCTCAACACCTTGATATACAAATCAAGTGTAGTAGTAGTAAACTCCTCGTAATAGGATCTAAAAGGTTGAATTAACCACAATCTTTTCTCCACTATTACTCTTCCTTTAATCACAAAATCATTGATAATGTGAAATTCCTCTCTATATGTCTACTCTCTTGGGATACTGGATTCTATATCTTTGGCAACTACTTTTGGTTAATCAGGAAATTAACACTAGTAGTTTAAGGCAATTTGGAATGATGCCAAAAATGTATAGAACTTTCCTTAGACTGAATAAGTACCTTTCCCGACTTTAACATTCAGTCTCTCTCTGGTAGACCTAGAGACTTCAGATAGTTTTTTACACTTCTCCAAAATCACTATTCCACCCCCAGAGTAACCACCATCTTATCAGAAAGATTATCTAGCACAAAGGCAAATTTCGAAATCTGATGTGGTGTAGTCTAAGAGTTTTAAACATACCCTTATAGACTAACATATAGTTCCTCTTCTTAATCTTAAGATTTACTTGATTGTCTTCCAATGTTCTTCTCCTGGATTAATCTGATACTTACTCATTACTCCCACTCAACAGCAGGTGTCTGGTCTAAGGCATACAAAAGCATATTTAAGACCTCTCACTGTTGATTTAAGAAATTCTTTCATGGCTTTATCTTTTCTGGAATAGTTGAAACTTTTCCTTAGATAAATAAAAGTCTATGTCTAAGAAGTTGTGAAGCTTCTATAGATTGCCATTAGAAAGAAAATGATTCAGCATCTTACTAAAGTAAGTTGCTTGCATTAGAGTAAGTAATTACCAGGTATACCACAAGCCATAGGTTTAGATAAACTCAAACCTATAATACTAGGAACAGGAAGTTTGTTAAGTCCATTGAATAGACTTATAAACGAAAATTTCCTTTTATATCCTTGTAATAGAAAACTTTAGGTTACTCCATGTGAATGGATTAAACCATAGTTCTATTGGCTTTCTTCTTAGTTTCTTATCTTGACAATCCATTACTTGTTTAAACTCACAATGGATATTAATCACTAGTGTCTCCCAAGTCATAAGAAGGTGAGTTCCTAGAAACTCTCCCACTACGACAAGGTACCGTGAATTATGTCTAAGAAAACTAAATGGTATTGATCTCTTCGGTTGTGACAAGACAACAGAGGCAGTGGGATCATCATATGTTATATAAGATGATAGAACACTTTTGGAATCAAGAAAAATATCTCCTTTATTTGCTACTTGTTTTCAGACTTAGTCATTATCTTAGAAAAGTAGTATTTGTTTGAACAAACACTTTCTTATCTATTGACAATGGGATGGTCCACCCCTAATCACTTAGAATAGCTAACAAACCATGGTTAACAGTTCTAGCTTTTCTTAAGATTTTGATTAGGTCTTCCATGAATCTAGTAATGATTTACATTAAGTACCCAACCATTACATCATTCTGAAATTGTATTACCATAGAAGGATTTAGGCAACGACTAGTAACTAATCATCAACATGCAACTCGAAATTTCTGGGGAGGTAAGTTTGGATATAATTCAAAAATCAAATTAATGATCTTTGAACTGCATATCTACTAACTATTTCTCCACCCCTATCAGTTCACAAGATCTTTAACCACATACCTTAACGATTTTAACCATTGCTAGAAATTAATGAAATTTTTCAAACATTTCAAATTTCTTGCTAAAAGGTATAATCTAGAGTTATCGTTTGAAGAATACAACGAAAAACTCATATCCACCCCTGAATGTACATCCATCTGTGAATGAGATGAACTACTTTCAGTGGATATAGGCATATTAACTCTTTGCAGAGATTGATCTTGTCAAATCCACTATGAACAAGATACAAATGCCATAGATTAAAAAAAAATGTGGTAGTGTCTATGATGACATAGGTTTAGTTACATCAAAGAGTTGTTAGAATACTGCAAGTGGATCCTGGTCACAGAATACCTAACTCATATTCCATACAGTTTTAATCCAATAATAGAAGATGGATATTAAACACTTGAGAAAGTGTAACTGTATTGTATTCTGGAATTAGAAATATAAGAAAATTTCTGTTTGGATTCTAAAATTAAAGTCAAAGACTTAAATTCAACCAAATATAATGAGTAATTCTTTCTTGGACCAGCACTACTAATACAAACTCTAAGTCAGATTTGCCCATACAAGTAGGAGATTTTTAAGATTGAGGATTTATATCAATTGGGAATAGAATTTCGGGATTATAATCATATGCGTCATTTAATTTCTTAAGAGAAAATATAATGACATGAAATGATTTATAGACCATTCATCCAATGATATATTATTGAGCTAATTCGAAATGAATAAGCTAAGAGGAATTAGGATAATTTTGTTTAAAATAAGAATCCAACGATGCTTCGATTAGCGAAAGACAAAGTAATCTTATTTATGTAATCTTCTTGTTTCATATTGTAAAAATACTAGTCTAAGGTGTCATCAATTGATGAACAGTTAGATGTCGCATATACAATACTTATCTTTCGACATCTTACACTATTATGTATGTCTAATGGTGAAAATCCATTAGGGATTTATCTCATTAGAAAAACAAACATGTTAGACCAACAATGAAGATTCGAAATTAAACTAGAACTTAATAACAGAAAATAACATGGTTCAATATAAATTCATACACAATTCAGAAATTATAAACATATAGCAAGTAGGAATGACTAGTGAAAATACTAAAACATACAATCCTAAATAATTTCCAAGGTTTTCAACAAACTTATACAGTTTCCCGGTAAGCGAGAGTCAAAGCATCATTTATTGAATAGAGTTGTCAGCTCATCTAAAATAGAAACCATTCTAGCAACCTTTTATTCGATCAAAATAAGAATCCAACGTTGTCCCGGTAGGCGAGAGTCAAGGTTATTCTCATTTCATAAGCCTCTACCATTGTTTCATGTTTCATAAGTTTATCTCTAAGTAGTCACCGTAGGGGAGAGTCTAATAGAGACGAAAACTTACAAAACACTTATCAAATGAAATCTTACGGTGTTAAATGCGTTCAACGAATAACCATCCATAGGGGGACGAAGTCTAGCGTCTCGAGGTTATATTGAAAACATTTAACTTTTGTAAGACCAACAATGGAGATCGAATATCTTAATAATAATCAAGCTCATTATTTAAAGTGAGTTGTATTTTCTTTGATTCTCTTTATTTAATTTATTTATTTTAAATATATATTTATTTAAAATTTCCAATTTAGAATGAAAAATTCTAAATATAAATGTTAATTTAATATTTATAAATTTTACTTAGATGGATTTAAAAATAACATGAATTATTTCCATCTTAGTAATAATTTCCAATAAATATTTAGAAAAATATTCAATTTAAGTTGTTACAAAATTAATTTAAATTAATTTACAACTCAAATTTTATTTTCTATAAATATATATATTGCATTTCGAAAAATTAAAGTATTTAAGAATACAATTTTCGAAAAATGCATGTTAAAATAAAAAATAAATCCTGGAAAAATTATTCTAATTTAATGTTGGCCCAAAATTAATTATTTTCTAAATTAATTTCAAAATAAATGAAATTAATTATGTTGCTAATCAATTTTAATTAGGTTAAACTAGTGTAATTAACCTAGTACAGTCATTCAAATCAGGCAAATGGGCCTTCACAATTGGGGTGGTTTGTGTGAGGGGTCTTTGGGTTCAGTATGTCGTACCCACTTCTATGGCTCCCAACTCTCACACAAGGCCCAAAAGAGAGGAATTTAACCTTAATAAGAACAACTGTTATTAATTGAATAGACCCAAAAACTAAATGGGCCTAAATAAATTCTATCAAAAACTATGATAATTTATTTTAGCAACATTAACCTATATGCATCTATAATAAAATTAAACACATAGGCTCACACAGGCACACTTTGGATGGGTCCTATCATGTTGCTAGGTCATACACAGATGAAAGAAGATTGTAAATATACATGTTACAAATTATTATCTTGACCAAGGGAGCCATCAGATCATTAGATCTGGCAAAAGGTAACCATGGCTATTTGCAATCAAGTAATAATAGGTTTTAAAAACTTACATACAAGCTAAAACCACATACTCCTGCAACAAGGTTAGCTGGATAGTTGGATGTAGGATTTATTTAATTTTAAATTAAATATTTAATTTCGAAAATAATTAATTAAATAAAAAAAATTTCGAAAAATTTAAAAAAATTTGAAAAATTCGAAATTTTTAAAAAATTTAAATATAAAATTAAACCTACAATTTTTGAAAAATTAGGTTTCAACCAACCTAAATATCATTTCAAAAATTTTCTAACTACTTTTAAATTTTAAATGTTATTTTATAAATAAAAATTAAATAAAAAATTAGAAAAGATAAATAAATATCTTTTTCAAATTTTAAATGTAATTTAAATAAATAAAATAACAAAATTTAAAAAATTAGCAAAATATCTTATATCATTTAAAAATTACATGATTATAAATATCTTATTTTTAAATTTAAAATAAGATAAGATATAATCAAATTTTAAAATAAGATAGATATTTAAGCAAGAAGATAGATACTAATATTATTCAAATTCAAATTACACTAATATCTTGAATTAAATTTAAAAAATATTAAATTAATTCAAAATGATAATTAGAATTGAATTAGGAATAGTGATAGTATAAATACAAAACTATACCAAAAATCGGAAGTTAATTCCATGAAAAAGCATGAAAAATCGAAGAAAAACAAAAAAAATTCGAAACTGTACGGACAGATTTGCGATCGCAGGAAAAAATCAGCACAGCCCCGATTTTTTCAAATCTTCAAAAAATCATAACTAATTCAAATAAAATCCAAATTAAGTTCTGCAAAAGGCTAACTTGCTTAATTTTCTCCATACTATCCAATAAAAATAATTCCAAAGATAAAATCGCAATTATTTTTCACGAAAATTTCACAAACATCAATCAATCATCAAATAACACTCAATACAACATGATACCATCCAAAGAACATATAAACAATCGTTTTAAAGTCCAAATTTCTTGCAAGTAAATCAATTACCATGGCTCTGAGGCCAGTTGTTGGAAATTATTTTACCAGGATCTTAGATCTACTCACAAGTATGTTTATTAACACCCTAAATATGAACTTTCTAAAACGATAAATTAAACACATATAAAGTTTAGGAAACCTTACATTGGATGCAGCGGAATATAATGACTCCTTCCGTTCAGATATCTAGCCCTTGATTCCTTTTTGTAGCAGAGCATTATCAATATCTGAACCTGGATCTCTTTCTCTGAATCCTTGATGCTGAAACTCCTTTTGTTGATGATCTTTCTTCACGATCTTCCTCACTATGATTGAGGTATCACTTGATGTGTGTGGGCACTACTCTAATCACTAAGGATTTCGAAATTCAAAGGAAGAAGAAAGAAGAAGTGGCAGCTAAAGATAGGGAGAGAGAAGGCTCAGGTTTTTCTGAATCAGAAGTGTCAGAAAAAAGTGTGTAAATTTTAGTGTAATTTTCCTGAAGCCTTCACTATCTATTTATAGCATTCCACTAGGGTTAGGTTTTAATTATTTGGCATTAAAATAATGAAAATATCAGTTTAAATTTCCTACAAAAGTGGCAGGCCCTATACTAGTGGATTTGGGCCTCACTTTTTGCAATTTTGCAGTTTTACCTTTTCTGCATCTGATTTTCTCAAAAACGCCAATTTTCTAATTCAATCATTTAAATGCCAATTCTAACTATTTAATAACTATAAATAATTATTAAATAATATTGTCATTTATCATATTTATTAATTGAATCATACAAAGTATCATAATTAACAAATATGCCCCTATAAACTCTTTCTTTACAATTTCGCCCTTACTTAGTGAAAATTTCCCAAATAGACATAGTCTAATTTGAGAATTATAATTGATTAATCAAAACCAATTATAAGAGTCTTACAAGCAATATTATCTCAACTAGTGGGGGGACCATGGGTCTATATAACCGAGCTTCCAATAAGTAGATCAAGAATTTAGCACTAAAATTCACTAACTTATTAATTCTTCGTTGAATCCACGCATAGAACTTAGAATTGCACTCTCAGTATATAGAATGCTCTATATGTTCCACCATATAGACACATCATTAGTTATCCATTGTTATAATCCTAATTTGATCAATGATCCTCTATATGAATGATCTGCACTGTAAAGGGATTAGATTACCGTTACACCCTACAATGTATTTATTCCTTAAAACACTTGACCCCGTATAAATGATATTTCAGCTTATGTGAAATGAGTACTCCACCATTTATGTTCGTTTGGTCAAGCTCGAAGGAGATCATCCTTTGCTTACTATTCGCCGATGTAAGCTATAGATTCCATGTTTATGATAGCGCTCCCACTCAATTGCACTACCGTGTTCCCAAAATGTACGTATCACCCTGACCTAAAAGTAGGCTTAACTAACAAATCAAAAAACACGAATAGCCTTTCAAGACTGAGCCTAATCATAACAGGATTAAGAACATTTGATCTAGGATCAACTAGGTGATATTGACTTGAATAGATATTACGGTAAGTTTAATAAATCTAAGTCAAAGTTCAATATCGGTCCCTTCCGATGCATACTCCATGCATCCAACCTGAGCTTTACTTTAACCAATGCTCTGGAAAGAACATAGCACTTCTCCAAATGCAAGTAAACTCTATTGTAGATTATCATATCAGTAAAACCCTATGTCTGATAAATCTAGGAAACTTTATTCACATAGTCATGTTTACTTTCCAATGTGTTGACGGCACAATAAACAGGATCAAGTATGTGAAAAGGGTTTCAGATGAATTTATACATTATGTACATATAATCATGAAATAAATCATGTGAACCATGCAACATTAAATGTTATTTCTGATCTATATTAATAAGTAAATCTGATTATATTGAAATGAGTTTTATTTAGGGCATAAAACCCAACACTAAATCACATGCTCTTTAATTAATCTCTTAATTAAACTAACATGAAATCAGCATTAAGCAATAATATAAATGTCACAAAGGCTATGCAAATACTTTCGTTTCACATCAAAACCTAGATTATCCAATTTTAGCATTCTCAATTCTCACTTTTCAGATTTTGAATTGAGATCATAGAACATGTAGAAGGTGATCAAGCTTACACATGGAATTAACACAAATATAGATAATTTCACAATCAAGATTTAAGGAATGGAAATTATTAATTAACTAGGAAAAATTTAAAGCAACATTCATCATCCTCCCTAAATAGGAGTTTAGTTCAAAACATCCATAATCAAATCCATAATTAACATTGAAACAGAAACTAGGATAGAAAAATTAAAGAGAAGAGAAAGAACTAGTTGAAGCAATTGATCCGGGTCGCAACAAGCCGCTCTTCTAGCCTCCTCCTTTGTTTCTAGGGTTCTAATTCTGAATAATCCCTAATTTCCATGAGCTCTCTCTATTTAAACCAAGTCTCATCTTTAAAATTCATGAAATTACGAAACTGCCCAAAAATCCCGTCTCTGGGTCCCCGTCGCGACTGGCAATGCCCCCGTCGCGACGGGGTTAAGCTGCGATTTCTTGAAAATCTTTCTGCCAGTTCCCGTCGCGACTGGCATGTTCCCCGTCGCGACTGGAACAGGCAGCGACACAATATTTGGTTTTTCTTCTCGATTCTTTCACCACGCGTCCTCAATTCTTGTACATACTTTCTTTAAACACCCAAGGACCTGAAACAAAAGAATCAAGCGTAAAATAGCCCTAAAACTAGAAACAAAGAGTGAAAACTAACCGAAAATATGACCCGAAACTTAGACTAATTTTAGCCTAACAGCAATCGCGACAAATCTTCTGGAAAGACATCAAGAAACTCGCATACCAATCTCGTATTTTCAGGCCCTGATGTCACAGGTTGGCTAGTGTCCACTGCAGTAACTATGAACCCTAGACAACCTCTACCCATCAGGTCTTTAGCTTTCAACAATGGTATTCTCGGTATGCGTGCCCCCTGAACCTTACCCACAAACACCGCTAGGTTAGCACTATCGGGCTCAAACACTACCATCTTCCGTTTACAGTCAATCGTCGCTCCATACTTAGACAGAAAATCCATTCCCATGATTATGTCAAAATCAGACAATTTTAACTCAATTAGATTGGCGGTCAACTCACAACCGTCAATCCAAAAAGATAAAGACCGAATCCACCTTGTGGACACTATCAGGTCTCCCGAGGGTAACAGGGTTCCAAACCCCGAAGCATAAATATCACATGGCTTATGTAAACTTTCTATCACTCTACTCGATACATATGAATGAGTAGCTCCCGAGTCAAATAACACAGTATACGAACAACCATTAATAGACAACTGACCTGTCACAACTGACGGACTAGCATCAGCGTCTGCCTGAGTTATAGTGAAAAGTCGCCCCGGGTTCTGAGCAGCATTCTTCTTAGGCTCTTCTTTCCTGGCTTGGGGACAGTCTCTGAAAAAGTGGCCCACCATGCCACATTGGAAACATGCCTTGGCTCGACACTCACCAGGATGATGCTTCTTACATTTAGGGCACTCGGGATATGATCAGAATGAGGACCCGCGACCTTGACCGCCACCTCTGTTTCCCCGAAACTTCCTATTTCCTCCTGAAGCTCCGAAAGCTTCAGCCTTCCGCTTGTGCTCAGGGTTGCTACTGTCGATCCCCTTACTGACATTACCACCAGCAGGAGGGTTTGATGCCATGGTGACATCCTTTGCAGCCTGCTCTTTCATCACTTGCTGCTCGGCCTCCTCAGCAATTAAGGCCAAGTCTACCACTCTCTTGTACAAAGTGTCATGGGATGTGGTAATTTTCAAGTCTCGACTGATTGTAGCATTCAATCCTCAAACATACTTCTGTTTTCTGGTAAAATCGGTAGGCACCAGATCACCAACAAATTTTGATAACCGGTCAAATTCCAGAGTATACTCGGCCACAGACATTTTCCCTTGAGTCAACTTAACAAAATCTTCCTGGTGTGAAGTCCTTACAGCCACATTATAGAACTTTTCCTCAAAAAGTTTCTTAAACTCTTCCCATGTCATCACACTGACATCCCGAGTTTGATTCACTATGTCCCACCAAACGCGGGCGTGATCTTGAAACATAAAAGCCACACAATTCACCCTCTCTGTTCCCGTCACCCCCATACTATCGAGGATACGGGTAACAGTGCTCATCCACTGATCGGCTTTAATAATATCAATGCCTCCCAGAAAAACTGGAGGTTGCAGCTTCACAAACTGCTCGAACATAGAGTCCCAGTGCGGCATAATATACCCTTGGTTACCCACCACTGGCATAGGAGCTGGTGGTAACCCTTGATTAATTGGGGCAGCTTATTGCTTCAAACGTTGCAACTCTTCCTCTTGACGAAGTATGAAACTTCGCATTTCATGAAACATCTGCTGCCAGTCAGCAGGAGGATTAGCATTAACAGCCCCCGCATTATCCCCCAGATTTTGCGGAGATGGAGGCGGTGCTGGTGGATCAGTTCGGGTAACCCCGGGCTCTACTTGCTCGCCCTGTGGTCTGGATGATTGCGGAGGGTCCATTACTAGTACCCTTGTAATCAACAACCCCAACGAGTTAAGCACCAATACCACACTTACGCACTTACTGCCCTAAACCCTAACTCATCTATTTACCTCATACATATTTACATAAAAAAAAATAGCATTTATAGCATGGCATCACACATAACACATACATACTCTAGATGCTTACATACTGCCTAAAATGGAAAGCGGTAAATAGATGATCATACATACAGTCAAGTACTTACTCTCAATACTTACTATACCATGAGTCGAGCTTATCTCTGACGACAAATGTACATGTTCGGCCGATCTACAGGAAGTTTAAAAACCTTGGCGCTCTGATACCAAATTGTAACACCCTAAAATAATTAGGCACGCTACCCAAAAATGCTTATGAAACCTTAATCCCCTAATCGGGATTACTAACCAAAAAAACGCATAATTTAAACTTTTATATTAAACAGAATGAAAATAAACTTGTAATATATTTAAACTTTCAAAATAGTTGGGATCCCAAAAATCTTTAGAAACTTAATTACAAGTCTTTTCTTTCTAGCCGACCTAAGCGGCAAAACAGAATTCAAAAGTTCAACACTGATAGACCCACAACCCGCTTGGTCTGATATGGCATGAACATGTACATCCTTCGCCCAGCTCCTGAAACTCGTGGTTGATCAGCTAATGCCTTACCCTTTCCTGCACAGTAGAGCACCCGTGAGCCAAGCCCAACAAGACAGTATAAATCATAACAATTATAATATGCTCATCATACTATATAATAGATATGCCATTCACATACGTCTGTATGACACAGACCTGATTATTATACCAACATGCCCATTTATGTCTACGTGGCGTAGACCTATGTGTTGCACTCACACATCTATTTAAATCTACATGACGTAGACCCACGTGTTGCTCTCACACGTCTATATACATTAAGGCCTTAGAAGTGGTTCATCTCGGTTATGAGTACCGAGTCCAACCTGATTATGCCTTGAGCGCATAATCCCTAAATCTCATTTCAATTAACATGGCATGGCATTTATACACATATATCACTAGGGTAATAACCCTAGGCTATTAGACCGTTCCTATTAGGGTAATAACCCTAATCCCGGTTACTAAACATTCATACATATCATTCTCAACATAAGCGCCACTGCGCATACTCTACGTGCTAATCACTGTCTTACCTGTTGTCCCGCAATAGTAGAGATTCCGAATCCCCGGGTGCTCCTGACCAGGTGTTGGTAATCCTAGTCAGAATACCGAGATTTACACAAATAGGGTTAATCCCTAAATTCACTTCCACAAAATATAAAATTGGCATCCAAATCACAGATAATCACATAGAGCTCAAAAAGAGCTTTCCAACGGTATAAAGAACGTCACAAACGGAGTCCCGAGTCAAAAGTTATGGCAAAAACAAAAACTTAAAAAAAATTAACAATCTGCCATTATCATGGTCGCGACCACTGGGTTTAAAAAACCAGAAAACCCAGTTTTCAGCTTCGAAAATATGCCAAACTTACCCCCAATTCAACCCAAACATGCATAAATCTCAAAATCATGAAATAGAGCTGCTAGCATATCTCAGAGGATCAAAAACACATATCTCCTGCATCAAATCCAAAAATTCAGATTATAAAAATGACTCAAAAATATGCTCAACTCATCAAAATCTCAAGTTCAAGAACATGAACTCAACCCAACACAAACCTAATAAAAATCCAGCAGCATAACACCATTTTAACATGAAAATCCAACCTAAAAATTCCATACAATCTCTGCCCAAGCTCAACAACAAAGTATATAACAAATAGAAGCTCAATTTCCACAAGATTAACATCAATTCACTCATCACGCAACAAGAACATTCAAAACTCAAAGAACATGCTTTTTACCCTAAGAACTTCAGCATTTAATTTCAAATAAATCAGCAAGAAGCTACCTTAATTCCTTGCACAAGCTTAATCCCAATCTTCAACACAATTCTTCCCAATCAAAACTCTTAATCCAAGCTAGAACACACCAAATTCAAGTCTCAAAAATTGAGATGGTTTGAGAAAGGGAGAGGGTTCAGGTGAGAGAAGGAAATAACCAGAAAATTACTTTGATTTTCTTAATAAAATCCCATTTTCCAAATACAATAATAAGGGGTCAAATGACCAAAATGCCCTTAGGGCCAATTAATCATACATACACATTTTCAAGGGCAAAATTGCCATTTCACACTCAATTAATTCCCAAATAATTTCAGATTTCATAATATCAAATATAAAACCAATTAATTCAATCCAATTTGCATTTTGGGCCCGAACCCGGTTCGGCCCGAAGTACCCGGTTTTGACTATACCGCGCCAACCTGTCAGAACACACCTGAAAAGACAACACATGCATACTATATAATAATATAGTTCTATTAAGCACATAATTAAATTAATTTCATCATTTTACCGTTTTCGGGTTATAATTACGAAAATGCCCATGGCTCACCAACGGGGTCTTAGCATAATAAAATTCATATAATTTCACATATATTGAACTATATAATAATATAATTCCTCAATTATACATAATTATCTAGTTAGGGTTCTGTTAATCCATTCTTAATTCCAGGGTACTACAGGTAATGCATGATCTAATCCCTAGGTGCTGTAGGGATTTTATGAGGGCAGCCCTTAATCCCTTTTGACTGATATGATTCTTCACAAAGTAGCCGTCACTAGACTTTATTGGTCATAGCCTAGTAGGTACAGATCGGGGGTTGTGTCGTCAGACTTTATTGCGTGTGGCAGTTCCAATACGCCTCCTCCCATGTGGCATTAAATGCGAGATGACTGTTCAGAGGAAGCCTGACATCACTCGGAGATGCTTTGATGCCATCTTGCTCTCCGGGAGCATATGAGACTTTGCATGCTTTCTCCGGGAGGCATATCCACAATAGCTTTTTGCTTTATAAAGACTTAGCTTTTTAATTCAAATGCTAAGCCCTTTCCATCCACGTGTCATTGTACGGTTGGTCCACGTATATTGAGCAAAATCAGGGGCAACAGCCACCTTAATGTTATTAATGTCATTCTACATAGTAAGGTTGATCAGTCTTAGTTAGGTTATATTAATAGAGATATTATTTTTTATTGTACTCATTTTATTGATATTTCTTTTATGTATTGTCCTAGGATTGCTATAGTGTGGCCCACAATTTAACTAAACTAGCTCTTTCCTTAAATGCTCATTATATTTGGTGGTTTGGTCATCCTGATTGTATTGATGTTGTTTTATAGATTGATTCTTATGATTAATGATATTGCCTAGCATTGATCTTTTCCCTCTTAACGGTTTAATGAGACCATTTTTTTCTCAATAAAGAAAAAAAATCCAACTTTTAACATCCAATCCAATCCAATCTAATTATAATTGGATAGGATTTGATTGGTTCGATTTAACTGAATTGGATTTGATCATGTCCACCGCTAAAAGAAACGTTAAAGAGTACCCATGGTGCTTAGTATGGTGTCTAGTATTACCATAAAGTGTCAATGTATTATATCACTAATCGTACAATTTAATATAAAGTACTCGTTCATCAAAAAAAAAATATGAGGTACTCATTATTGTAATAATAGTTATAAGAAATCGGTAATTATTTATATGACGTCACTTCATAGTAATATTGGACACTATCAAGCCTAATAATGCTCATGTTTAATATCATAGATCTACCAACCTAAAGCCATCCTTGCTAAACTTGGAAAGGAACTAGAGGAATCCTCGCCAAGTACCCAAAAGCAGAGGTCTAAGGAACCTAGCCCTATAAGGTATCCCTTCGAAGGGAACCAAAAGAAAAATCCTACTTCCACTCCCAGGAAAAAGAAAAAGGTGCAAGATCCGCGAAAGGTCCGCTCAGATTTCTCGAAAGGGAAAGGTCCGCAGAGGGACAAACTCCAAAAAGGGAGTCTTGGCCCTCAGGATCGAGAGGACCGAAAGAGCGTTTTCGTGCACCAAGAGCCCGGAGGGAGAGGAAGAAGGTGCCAAAGATGTCCTCCCATTGATCTGAGAAATTAGATTAACAGGAACCATGGTGATCTCCGGGATCACCTGGATAAAAAGAAATACGGACCCGCAGTCTCTACGGGAGCGTTAAACGAAGGAATCATGGCAGAGCTTGCCATACTCCGAAAAGACATCGCCCGAGTCTCTCGAAGACAGAAAGGCGACGACTCCGACTTTGACTGTGAGGATCGGGAGCCATGTGCCAAGCACATCCTGGAAGCAGAGCTCCCCAAAAATTTTAAGATGCCCGAAATGGCAGCTTACACCGGGAACTCGGCTCCAAGCGATCACCTGTCATGGTTCAACCGAGTCATGACAGTCATGAGGGTCAGCAATGACACCAAATGTTTGTGCTTCCCGCTTATTTTAAGCAGATCCGCGGAAGAGTGGTTCAAGAAACTAGAACCAGGATCCGTGGATTGCTAGAATAAGTTGCAAACCAGCTTCCGGAGACAATTCGCCGCCGCAAGAAAAGTCAATCTGGAGGTCAGCACCTTGACTAACATCAAGCAGCTGCCTACGGAGACATTGAAGAATTTCATAAAGAGATTCAAGGAAGAAGCCTCAAGAACCAAGAAAGTTGATGACGGACAGCAGCTCGCTCTTCTTCAGGCGGGCATCCGTACGGGGACTCCATTCTGGAACGAGTTACAGCAAGAAGGAGCTTCCAACCTTCAAGATTTCTAGAAGAGAGTCCAAAAGTATATCAACCTGGAAGAGGCCCAAATAGTGGCCGATGGGGGATACTATCCCACCCGGATAGCAGGATATGTACCCGGAGCCCAGCTCCCAGGTACTTTGCCAGCTGCAGCTCCACCCATGAGCAGCATACAATTTTCCGCTACTCTCGGATATAGTCAAGGCCAGGCCTTGGCCCCCGCATCTTCCCACTTTGGGAATCCCTCGGGGATGAATGGACAGGCCCCGTCGCACTCCGCTCCGGCCGTAAGTCTAGTCGGTCCTTCTCAAGGCTCTCGGAGCAAAAGGTCCTCTAAAGGCAGCAACCGGACGGAGGACAAGCAGCAGAAAAGGGGGTATACCCCCCAATACACCCAATACACGGAGTTAACGGACTCCCAAGAACGTGTATATTTTGCTACCAGGCAAAATACGCAGTACCGGAGACCGCCTCCTCTGTATAAGGACAGCTCCCGGAGGGACCCCAGTAAGAGATGCGAGTACCATAATGACATTGGGCACAGCACTAATGAATGCAAAAATCTCAAGGACAAGATCAAAAACTTGATCCGATTGGGACATCTCTACGAGTGGATCAAAAACCGGTTGCCCCATCTCAATCCGGTTCCGGCAGCAAGAACTCTGCCTCAAGGGGCACAAGGGGGTGCAGCAGGAGCTTTGGCCCCAATTGCTCCCCCCGAAGATGCCCAGCATATTCCTGGCTTGCCTCCAAGACCCAACGGGAGAGTGGCCATGATCTCGGAAGGACCCCACATCGGAGGAACTACCCATAAGGAGCTCAAGCGATACGCAGGGGCCGTAAAACACGATGAGATTTGGGAGGTTACTCAACTCCCAGCTCAAAGGCCCCGGCTAATGGACCAGCCCATTACATTCATAGAAGAAGACGCTAAAACAGTGCGTTTTCCTCACCATGACCCTTTGGTCATAGAGACTCCCATTGCCAATAAGATCGTGGCCCGAGTCTTGATCGACAACGGGAGTTCTGTGAATCTATTATTCAAGGAGGTCTTCACTGCAATAGGCCTAACAGACCGAGATCTTTCACCAAGTGGATCCCAACTCACAGGGTTTAATGGAGAAACACTTATCCCGATGGGAAAGGTGAGGCTCCCAGTACCTTATGCCCGGACACACCCCAAAGTACTTTCAAGTACTGCACGTTTGTGGTGGTGGACTTCCCCACATCTTATAATGCAATCCTCGGCCGACCGGCCCTCGTAGATTTTGGTGTAGTTACATCAATACGGCACTTGTGCCTAAAATTCCCCACCCAAGAAGCTAGGATAGGGACCGTGAGGGGAAACCAAGGGGAGGCCAGGCAATGTTATAACTTTGCTACCCACCTACCCGTCTTGATGGTCTGAGAAATTATTGAGCCAAAAATGGCAGAAGATGATGAGTTGGATCCCCGTGTGGGATCCGAAAAAATCGTAGAACAATGGAGGACGTCGAGGAAGTGTCGGTGTGCGACCTCGACTCCGCCAAAGTCCTCTGATTGGGTAAAAACCTAGAACTGGAGGAAAAAGAAAAAATAATAAAGACACTGAGGGGCGCCACAGACATTTTCGTGAGGTGCCAAGAAGACATGACCGGCATAAGTCTCCACATCTTCACTCGTGTCCTTAATGTCAATCCGGACATGCCGCGGGTCCAACAGAACGACGTCCCCTCGACTCAGTGAAGGCTGAAGCCTTAGAAAAAGAGGTGGACAAGCTACTAACGAGTGGCATGATTTGAGACGTGTACTACCCAGAATTGCTAGCCAATCCGGTTCTGGTGCCAAAGCCTAATGGAACATGGCGGGTTTGTATAGACTTTACCGATCTAAACAAAGCCTGCCCAAAGGATTATTTCCCTTTGCCAAGGATCGACCAGATAGTGGACGCCACCTCCAGATTCAAGCCATTGTCCTTCATGGACGCATACGCCGGTTACAACCAAATTAAGATGCACGTTGCAGATCAAGAGTGCACTAGCTTCAGGACCGATAAGGGGGTATACTGCTACCTATTCATGCCTTTCGGACTAAAGAATGTTGGTGCAACCTATGAAAGGATGGTGAACCGGATGTTCAAAGGCCTCCTAAGGCGAAACATGGAGGTATACGTGGACGATATGCTAGTCAAGTCAAAAGTGTGCACTAGCCACGCGGTCAACCTAGAAGAATGCTTCGAAGTGGTCCGGAGATACGGGATGAAACTCAACCCAAAGAAGTGCACTTTCGGGGTTAAGTCAGGGAAGTTTCTGGGCTTTATCGTCAGTCAGAGGGGAATTGAGGCAAACTCAGAAAAAATTCAAGCTCTCCTGAGCATGCCTTCCCCAAAGAAACACAAAGATGTACAGAGCCTAACCGGAAATGTAACACCCTAACTAGCATATGCGTATTACGTGATTTTCAAACGTACTGTGCAGCTCGTTGCTAATCAACGAGGTTTATGGAATCGTGATTAATTAAAATTTTTTCTTTTAATTAAACTTATATAATATTTCATACAAAATACTTTGGGATCCCATTTACAAAATACTTTACAAAAAGTTTACTGTCTATTACAAAATACTTGTCGCCCAGCGACTAACTACAAAAGCGCTGTTGTCCCGAGGATCGTACGCTCCAGGCCTAACCGGCCCGACATGTACAATCTTCATCGGCTCGTCCTCACGGTTCTTCAGCTTTAGTCTTGCCCTTACCTACACATAAACATAGCACTGTGAGTCGACAGACTCAGTAAGAAAAGCATAAATCATAAACATACATAAATCCCGGGTTATGATCAGACGCCCATACCCCTGACCACAACCCTAACTGTCGTGTCCCACACGATACTGAGTCCCGAACGTTCGTACGACGGTACTTTTGACAAAGTAACAGCCTATACTCGGTACACTGGTCATACTCCAGCTGCTAGTCGTACTCTAGCCTTACCGATGTGTTACAGTATCAGCCTATACTCGGTACACTAGTCATACTCCAGCTGCTAGTCATACTCTAGCCTTACCGATGTGATACAGTCAAACAGTACATGTAACACCCTAACTAACTTAGGCGTATTACGTGATTTTTAAACGTACTGTGCAGCTCGTTGCTAATCAACGAGGTTTATGGAAAAACGTGATTAATTAAAATTTTGCTTTTTCATTAAACTTATAAACCATTTTACAAAAGTCTCGGGATCCCGATTTATAAAATATTTACAAAAGTTTTAACTGATTAACTTTTACATCAAAATGGAAGTCGTCTAACGACAGTTACAAAAATCTCAGCCGTGCTGTCCCGAGGATCGTACGCTCCAGGCCTAACCGCCCCGACATGTACAATCTCATAAGCTCGCTCACGGTCCATCAGCAACTGCCTTGCCTTTACCTACACATGAACATAAACTGTGAGTCGACAGACTCAGTAAGAAAAGCATAATAATATCATACATAAAACTGACTGCCGTGTCCAACACGATACTGAGTCCCGCTACTGCCATGTCCAACATGGTACTGAGCACTACTGCCATGTCCAACATGGTACTGAGTTTTGAACGTTCAGGGGACGGTACTATTGACAAGTATCCTCCTGATCGGTCGAACCGGTCATACTCCGGCTGCTGGTCATACTCCAGCCTGTACCGACGGGATAGGTCAATAGCACTGAACCACCAACCAAGTGTCAGCCTGATCGGTCGAACCGGTCATACTCCGGCTGCTGGTCATACTCCAGCCTGTACCGACGTGACAGGGTTGGGTGGTTCGAAGCCTAAATACATATCTAATGTAATCTAGCAGGCTTCCTACATGCACGCTAAACATGTAATCTACATATGCATACTGTTATACTAATCTTACCTGGATTCCGATTTCAGGTGTCTTGCCGTCAACTTGTTGGGAACCGAAGGCCGAACGGCGGATTGACATCGGCTCCTAAACCATAAAAATCACAACGCTATAAGTGACACGCTAAATCACTTCCCGGGGACTAAAACTTGAAACTAAAAGTTTCCCTATCGATAAAAAGCATGGCAATACCCCTAAAAACCCAAAAACGAGGAAAACTAGGGTTCTGAAAAATCCCCCAACCGGCAGACCGGTTGCCCAACCGGAATTCCGGTTCTGGGAATTTCTGAACCCCCATCCGGAATTCCGGATGCACAACCGGAATTCCGGTTCCTCGCAGGCAGCAACCATAAAATTCCATAACTCGACCAATTTAACCCCAATTGATCCCAAACTTTCCAGACCTGTTCTAAATACCCTAAAGAACAAATCCAAGGCATCAAACCTACCCAGAAACCACAAATACAAAATTTGCCATTGGAGCTCAAGCTTTGAGTTCCAAACTCAAGCTTGAGCAAAACCACCTAAACATGCAATCCATAAGCTTAATTCTACTTAACTAAGCCTAAAAACATCTCTGAAAACAAACAGAAACATCCAGCAATTCACAGAAACAAAACATAGCATTTTCCCTCAAAAATCACATATTTTAACATAGAAACTAAAAGCTTTGGACACCCTATCTAGCATGCTTCAAACAACTCAATTAACATCACATAAACATGCTTTGATCCTCATAAGTCAACAACAAAAAGACAGCAGCAACAATCACATAGAAATCCAACATGCATCATCATTTTTTTCAAGAAATTTAAAGAGAAAGGAACTAGGAAGCACATACCACAACAAGGAATCACTAAAGTTGCAATCTAGGGCTTGAATCACCACCAAAAATCCCAGCTTTTGAACCCTAAGTCTCAGCCGAAAATGAGAGGAAAAGAGAGAGAGTTTTTCTATTTTGAAATTTCTAACTTTTGACTAAGTGTTGGAAAATGAGAGAAAAAGGATTTTCATGCATATAATACCATTTTATTAAATCCATTTCAGCCAAAAAGATTATTTAAAAATAAACATTTAATTCATTTATTAAATCATATAAGACAAAACACTAATGGGGCAAAAGGACCATTTTGCCCCTCCACCATAAAATCACATAAATCATACTAAAGGGGTATTTTTGGGACATTCTAAATTCCCGGCCATTCCCGACATTCCCAATGTCTAAAACCCGTCCTCAAAATACTAACATACTAAGTTGTGATTTCTACTGAGCCAAACGCCGCGTTCCAAAATACCGGACACCGGAAATGCGAAATATAAAAGCTACTGATAACATACTCATGCATATCTGAATTCCATGAATATCAATAATAAATTATTTAAATAGCTATAAATAATTTCATGATTAACATAAATAACTGCTAATTTCCAAATTAACTAAGCGGGCTTTACAACTATCCCCCCCTTAAAAGGATTTCGTCCCCGAAATCTGACCTGAATAACTCTGGAAATTGAGCTCGCATATCTGACTCAAGCTCCCAGGTGGCTTCCTCCACCTTGCTGTTTCTCCAGAGAACCTTGACCAATGCTATGATCTTATTCCGAAGGACTTTATCCTTTCTATCCAGGATCTGCACTGGCTGTTCCTCATAAGACATATCTGACTGAAGCTGAAGGCTCTCATAACTGAGTATATGAGAGGGGTCTGAAACGTATTTCCTCAACATTGAGACATGAAATACGTTGTGCACTGCTGATAAGGCTGGAGGCAATGCTAACCGATATGCCACTTGACCTATCTTCTCGAGAATCTCGAAAGGTCCTGTAAATCTAGGGCATAACTTGCCTCTTTTCCCGAAACGTTTAATCCCCTTCATCGGAGATACTCGTAAAAACACATGGTCCCCTACTCGGAACTCAACATCCCTACGTTTCGGATCTGCGTAACTCTTCTGTCTGCTTTGTGAGGCAAGCATTCTAGCTTTAATCTTTTCTATTGCCTCATTGGTCCGCTGAACCGACTCTGGACCTAGGTATTTCCTCTCCCCTGTCTCATCCCAGTGGATAGGGGATCTACATTTTCTACCGTACAACAGTTCGTAGGGTGCCATCCCTATCGTACTCTGGTAACTGTTGTTGTATGAAAATTCTATTAACGGTAGATATTTACTCCATGAACCCTCAAAGTCCATAACACAGGCTCTCAACATATCCTCCAATATCTGAATTGTCCTTTCGGACTGACCATCTGTCTGAGGATGGAATGCTGTACTGAATTTCAGCTTCGTACCCATTGCCCGTTGCAAACTTTGCCAAAATTTGGAGGTGAATTTCGGATCCCTGTCCGAAACTATAGACTTCGGTACCCCGTGAAGTCTCACTATCTCCCTGACATATAACTCTGCCAACTGATCCACTGAAAATGTCGTTCTAACCGGCAGAAAATGAGCAGATTTCGTAAATCGGTCCACCACTACCCAGATGGAATCATGCAAACCCGTGGTCCTAGGTAACCCGACCACAAAATCCATCGTAATATCCTCCCATTTCCATTCTGGTAGGGTTAGAGGCTGTAACAACCCTGCTGGTCTCTGATGTTCAGCCTTGATCTGCTGACACGTGAGGCATCTCGATACGAATTCTACCAAATTCTTCTTCATACCGCTCCACCAGAAGTACGGTTTCAAATCTTGATACATCTTGGTGGTGCCGGGATGCAGAGAATATGGAGTAGAATGAGCCTCCTCAAAGATCTCGTTTCTCAATTCCACACTGTTCGGAACACAAACCCTGGCTTTATACAAAAGCATCCCACTATCTGACACTGAAAAATCTTTGGCTTGACCAGCCAATACCTCATCTCGGATTTTCACTAATTCCGGATCTGTCGTCTGAGCAACCTTTATTCTCTCTAACAGGTCAGATTGCAGCGTTAAGTTGTGTAGCTGACCTACCACAAACTCAATGCTGGATCTAACCATATCCTCTGCTAGCTGAGGTGAGATCTGAACCATGCTAGCTACTTGCCCGGGACCCTTTCTGCTCAGGGCATCGGCCACTACATTGGCTTTCCCGGGATGGTAAAGGATCTCACAATCATAATCCTTCACTAATTCCAACCAACGCCTTTGTCTCATGTTCAAATCTTTCTGAGTAAAGAAATACTTGAGACTCTTATGGTCGGTATAGATCTCACACTTCTCTCCATACAGGTAATGCCGCCAAATCTTCAGTGCAAAAACCACTGCGGCTAATTCTAAATCACGAGTCGGGTATCGCTGTTCATAATCCTTTAACTGACGGGAGGCATAAGCGATAACCCGATCGGCTTGCATCAATACGCACCCCAAACCCTGTTTGGATGCGTCACAATAGACCACGAACTTCTCCTCGTCCGAAGGCAAAGCTAGCACCGGAGCAGTAATCAACCTCTGTTTCAGCTCCTGAAAACTAGCTTCGCATTTATCTGACCAGATAAATCGCTGATTCTTCTTTGTAAGCTCGGTTAGGGGCATAGAAATTTTGGAGAACCCCTCCACGAACCTACGGTAGTACCCAGCTAATCCCAAGAAGCTTCTGATCTCTGTCACTGTCTTCGGTCTCGGCCAATCCCTGACGGATTCGATCTTCCCGGGATCCACCTTGATCCCGTCCTTACTCACAATGTGCCCCAGGAAGGACACCTGAGACAACCAGAACTCACATTTCTTGAACTTGGCGTAGAGTCTATGTTCTCGAAGTCGTTGCAGTACCATTTGAAGATGTAACTCATGCTCCTCTTCTGACTGAGAGTACACGAGGATGTCGTCGATAAACACAATCACACAGATATCGAGGAAATCCTTGAATACTCTATTCATCAGGTCCATGAATGCTGCAGGAGCGTTGGTTAGTCCGAATGACATAACCAGAAACTCGTAGTGTCCATACCTAGTGCGGAAAGCCGTCTTTGGAATGTCCTCCTCTCGGATCCTCAACTGATGATAACCCGAACGGAGATCAATCTTAGAAAAGACCGTCTTCCCCTGAAGCTGATCGAACAAGTCATCGATCCTAGGTAATGGATATTTATTCTTCACCGTCAGCTTGTTCAACTCTCTGTAGTCGATGCACATCCTCATAGATCCATCCTTCTTCTTAACGAACAAAACCGGGGCTCCCCAGGGTGACACACTGGGCCGAATGAACCCTATGTCAAGCAACCCTTGGAGCTGAATCTTTAATTCCTTAAGTTCAGCTGGAGCCATCCTATACGGGGCTTTAGAAACCGGATCCACCCCTGGTGCCAAGTCAATCACGAAGTCAATCTCCCGATGAGGTGGTAACCCTGGAAGTTCTTCGGGAAAAACGTCCAAAAATTCCCGAACCACTCTGATATCCTCTGGCCGAATGGTGTCTGGCCGAGTGGTGTCCACCACCACGGCCAGAAACCCTAAGCACCCACCGTGCAATAATTCTCTCGCTGACATAGCCGAGATCACCGGGATCCGAGATCCCTGAACCGAACCCACAAACACGAACGGTTCTTCACTTTCCGGTTGGAAGACCACCATCTTCCTCTTACAATCAATGCTCGCCGAATATTTAGATAGGAAATCCATTCCTAAAATAATATCGAATTCGACTAAGCTCATCTCTATCAGATCAGCGCTTAACTCTCTACCATCTATCCTGATCGGCATAGACCTAATCCACCTATTGGAGATAACCAATTCTCCGCTGTAACTGTGGTTCCAAACCCTGATTCATATCTATCAAAGGGTCTACCCAACTTACTAAAGACTCTGGCCGCCACATAAGAACGTGTAGCCCCAGAATCAAACAGCACTGAATAAAGCGAGTTGTTAATAAAAAGCTGACCTGTAACAACTGATGGGCTGGCGTCTGCATCAGCCTGCGTGATGGCGAATACCCTGGCTGGAGTGGGTATCATTTGGAGCTCTCGGTGCCTCCGGCCGAGCCGGGGACATTCCCTCGAAGTGCCGGGCATGCCACAATGAAAGCATCCCCGCCCCTTGCACTCGCCCCGATGGTGCCTCTTGCGCCTAGGGCACTCGGGATGGGAGAATCGGGTCTCATTACCACCAGACGACTCCCTCTCGTTCGGTTCCCCGAACCTCTTGTTCTGACTCGAGCCGCCGGAAGCAGTGGGTGCCCTCTTCCTCTGATCAATGGCCGAACCACTACTCCCCCTGCTAAAGCCTGACGCAGGAGGGGTAGGAGCTCCGCCACTAACCGAGTACCGGGCCGATTCGACATACACCCCACCGCGCCCTCGGCTCGCAGGTGCCTTCTCCACCATCTGAGCATAGGTGGTACTGTCGTCTGTGGTAATCATCAGGTCATGCCTGATCTTGGGATTCAACCCGTCCAGATACTTCTCCTTCCTGCTGAAGTCGGTCGGCACAATTCCCGAGGCTAACCTCGCCAACCGGTCAAACTGAGTAGTATACTCAGTGACGCTCATGTTCTCCCGCTGGGTCAGGTGAACGAACTCTTTCCTCTTGGCGCTTCTGACCGCCTCATTATAGTATTTCGCGTTGAAGAGTTCCCCGGAACCTTTCCCGTGTCATGGTGGTGACATCGTGAATCCGAGACACCATGTCCCACCATACCGTGGCATCCTCACCGGAACCGAAATGTGGCGCACACCACTGCGTCGTTACCGGTGACACCCATGAAGTTCAAGATTCTGGTGATCACCGTCAGCCACTGCTCGGCTTTCGATACATCTGGACCTCCCAGGAATACCGGAGGTGCTTGCTTCCGGAACCGCTCATACAATGGTTCCAATCTATGGGCCGCCACCACTATCTCGGCCTGGGCAGCAGGGGCAGGTGCCACCGGAACTACGGGCACGGAACCGGCAGAGCACCCCGCCGTCTCAACCTCTCGAATCTCGAGGTCTTGTTCTTCGATCCGGCTTGCATCTCCGCAAACCGCAACTCCCACCCGGGCTCCCCGATCGGGCGGGGAGCACAGGCAGCCCGTGGCGGGTTCTCATCACCCCGGCCACGAGCCCCGCCTCGGGGACCTCTCGCCTCGCCCCTAGCAGGTGGGGGAAACTGAGCTCCCTGTCCCTGATTCGACCCTACGGAGTTGCCCTGACTCCTGGTAGTCCGCCTGGCGTCCATCTAGTTAGAACCGCCTGCGAAACCAAGAGTTGGCATATCAGGTCGTATTCAAGGCGAGCTTACTAATGCCGCTTAATTTGGAAATTAGAAATGAAACATGCGCCTATTCTACTATCAGGCTACTAACATGCTTCCTAACAGGCTTTTCTTTTTCATAACTGAATAAAATAAACTACTAAAGCAATAAAGGCTTACTGAACCGTGAACCGAGCTAACCTGGCGATGATGATTGTACATGTCGTGACGATCTTCGGAAGACAACACAGCGGCTACGATACCAAATTGTAACACCCTAACTAACTTAGGCGTATTACGTGATTTTTAAACGTACTGTGCAGCTTGTTGCTAATCAACGAGGTTTATGGAAAAACGTGATTAATTAAAATTTTGCTTTTTCATTAAACTTATAAACCATTTTACAAAAGTCTCGGGATCCCGATTTATAAAATATTTACAAAAGTTTTAACTGATTAACTTTTACATCAAAATGGAAGTCGTCAAACGACAGTTACAAAAATCTCAGCCGTGCTGTCCCGAGGATCGTACGCTCCAGGCCTAACCGCCCCGACATGTACAATCTCATAAGCTCGCTCACGGTCCATCAAGAATCGCCTTGCCTTTACCTACACATGAACATAAACCGTGAGTCGACGTACTCGCAAGAAAAGCATAATAATATCATACATAAAACTGACTGCCGTGTCCAACACGATACTGAGTCCCGCTACTGCCATGTCCAACATGGTACTGAGCACTACTGCCATGTCCAACATGGTACTGAGTTTTGAACGTTCAGGGGACGGTACTATTGACAAGTATCCTCCTGATCGGTCGAACGGCCGAACCGTCATACTCCGACTGCCGGTCATACTCCACCGTACCGACGGGATAGGTCAATAGCATCGAACCACCAACCAAGTGTCGCCTGATCGGCCGAACCGGTCATACTCCGCCGCTCGGTCATACTCCACCTGTACCGACGTGACAGGTTGGGTGGTTCGAAGCCTAAATACATATCTAATGTAATCTAGCAGCTTCCTACATGCACGCTAAACATGTAATCTACATATGCATACCGTTATACTAATCTTACCCGGATTCCGATTTCGTGTGTGCCGGTCAACCCGACCGGAACCGAAGCCGAACTACGGACATCGGCTCCTAAACCATAAAAATCACAACGCTATAAGTGACACGCTAAATCACTTCCCGGAGTAAAACTTGAAACTAAAAGTTTCCCTATCGATAAAAAGCATGGCAATACCCCTAAAAACCCAAAAACGAGGAAAACTAGGGTTCTGAAAAATCCCCCAACCGGCAGACCGGTTGCCCAACCGGAATTCCGGTTCTGGGAATTTCTGAACCCCCATCCGGAATTCCGGATGCACAACCGGAATTCCGGTTCCTCGCAGGCAGCAACCATAAAATTCCATAACTCGACCAATTTAACCCCAATTGATCCCAAACTTTCCAGACCTGTTCTAAATACCCTAAAGAACAAATCCAAGGCATCAAACCTACCCAGAAACCACAAATACAAAATTTGCCATTGGAGCTCAAGCTTTGAGTTCCAAACTCAAGCTTGAGCAAAACCACCTAAACATGCAATCCATAAGCTTAATTCTACTTAACTAAGCCTAAAAACATCTCTGAAAACAAACAGAAACATCCAAAGCAATTCACGTAAACAAAACATAGCATTTTCCCTCAAAAATCACATATTTTAACATAGAAACTAAAAGCTTTGGACACCCTATCTAGCATGCTTCAAACAACTCAATTAACATCACATAAACATGCTTTGATCCTCATAAGTCAACAACAAAAAGACAGCAGCAACAATCACATAGAAATCCAACATGCATCATCATTTTTTTCAAGAAATTTAAAGAGAAAGGAACTAGGAAGCACATACCACAACAAGGAATCACTAAAGTTGCAATCTAGGGCTTGAATCACCACCAAAAATCCCAGCTTTTGAACCCTAAGTCTCAAAATTCCCAGAAAATGAGAGGAAAAGAGAGAGAGTTTTTCTATTTTGAAATTTCTAACTTTTGACTAAGTGTTGGAAAATGAGAGAAAAAGGATTTTCATGCATATAATACCATTTTATTAAATCCATTTCAGCCAAAAAGATTATTTAAAAATAAACATTTAATTCATTTATTAAATCATATAAGACAAAACACTAATGGGGCAAAAGGACCATTTTGCCCCTCCACCATAAAATCACATAAATCATACTAAAGGGGTATTTTTGGGACATTCTAAATTCCCGGCCATTCCCGACATTCCCAATGTCTAAAACCCGTCCTCAAAATACTAACATACTAAGTTGTGATTTCTACTGAGCCAAACGCCGCGTTCCAAAATACCGGACACCGGAAATGCGAAATATAAAAGCTACTGATAACATACTCATGCATATCTGAATTCCATGAATATCAATAATAAATTATTTAAATAGCTATAAATAATTTCATGATTAACATAAATAACTGCTAATTTCCAAATTAACTAAGCGGGCTTTACAGTACAATACCACCAACCATAGTATAAGCCTATACTCGGTACACTGGTCATACTCCAGCTGCTAGTCATACTCTAGCCTTACCGATGTGATACAGTATCAGCCTATACTCGGTACACTGGTCATACTCCAGCTGCTAGTCATACTCTAGCCTAACCGATGTGATACAGTCGGATGGTATGAAGCCAGCATACATATCTAATATAATCTAGCAGGCTTCCTAACATGCACGCTAAACATGTAATACATATGCATACTGTTATACTAGTCTTACCTCGATTCCGAATTCAGGTGTGCCGGTCAACCTGAGTGGAACGAACTGCACGGCAATTTACAGGCTCCTAAACCATAACAATCACAACACTAATAAGTGATACGCTAAATCACTTCTCGGGGACTTAAACTAGAAACTAGAAGTTTCCCTATCGATAGAAAGCATGGAAATACCCTAAACAACATTAAAATGGGAAGAACTAGGTTTCCCAATTTTTCCCCAACCGGTAGACCGGTTCTACAACCGGAATTCCGGTTCTGGGAATTCCTGGAAGCCCCATCCGGTAGACCGGATGCTGCAGGCTTCACTGAATCGGAATTCCGGTTCAGTGCAGGAGACACTCAAAAATTCATATCTCATTCAATTCGATCCCAAACCATGCAAAACTCTCCAGACCTATTCTAAATACCTCACTAAACATTTTCAAAGCATCAAAACCGAGCTTCATGCAAAAATGCACAAAACACCATGTGAGCTCCAAGCTTTGACTTCAAAACTCAAACTTGGCTAAAGCTCACCTACAAGCACTAAAACCTGCTCAATACACCATAAACAACCATATTATAACCCCAGAAATCAAACCGAAGCACTATGAACAAACACAGCAACCAATTCTTCAATTTTCCATAGAAATCATAGTTTTTGAGTTAAAAAGATCTAAACTTGGTTAAACCATCTAGCATGCATCAAATCTACCTAAATCCAATCAATTTAAACATATAAAACCACAGAAAATAACATATAACTACAGCAGCAACAACCGCTCAAAAACTAAACATGCAACTATCATTTCTCTTCAAAAATTCCAAGAAACATAGAAGAAAGATAGAGGAACCTTACCAACAATTAGAGATCACTAAATCTGGTTAAAATTAGCTTGAATTACCAAGGAAGAATGCTAAGCTTGCTGCTCAAGGAGGGGCCGAAAATAGAGAGAGAGTTTGAGAGAAAAAGTTCTTAATTTCTTTCCAATTTTCCAATTTGAGTAAAATGAAAACATAATAGCCTAAGTCCTTTCTTATTTCAGCCAACAAACATTAAATAAATCACATTTACAACAAATAATAAGTCCACTAAAGGACAAAACATAATTGGGGCAAGATGACCATTTTGCCCCTCCACACTAAAATAACATAAAGGATACTAAAGGGTATTTTTGGGAAATCTAAATTCCCGACCAATCCCGACATTCCCAATGTCTAATAAACTGTCCCAATATACTAACATGCTAAATTGTGATTCTACTGAGCCATACACCGAGTTCCATGTTGCCGAGCACCGAAAATGCAAAATTATGAAATTTCACTGTATGACATAAAATGCATTCTGAATTCAAATATAACAACATAAATAATTATTTAAATATCTATAAATAATTTTCATAATTAAATCATAATTAACTGCTAATTTCCAAATTAAACTAAGCGGTCTTTACAGAAAGGTTGCTGCCCTGAGCCGTTTTATCTCCCGGTCCACAGACAAATGCATTCCCTTCTTCAACATCTTGAAGAAGTGTCAGAAATTTGAATGGTCCGACGAGTGCGAGGAGGCCTTCAAAAAACTGAAAGAGCACATGCCCAAGCCACCAATCTTATCAAAGCCCGTTCTCGGAGAGGACTTGTTCCTATACTTGGCCGTCTCCGAGAATGCGGTCACCGCAGCCTTAGTTCGGGAAGAAGAGAAAACTCAGCATCCCGTGTACTATGTCAGCAAGCGCATGATAGGAGCAAAGACGTGATACCAAGTAATCGAAAAACTAGTTTTTTGTCTCCTGATGGCCTCGAGAAAGTTGAGACCCTACTTCCAAGCTCACCCAATCAAGGTATTGACCAACCATCCGCTCCGACAAGTCTTACAAAAGCCAGAGGCATCCGAAAGGCTCCTAAAGTGGGCAATGGAGTTAAGCCAATTCGACTTGCACTACATTCCACGCATTTCCATAAAGGGGCAGGGGCTAGCAAACTTCATCACGGAATGCAATGAAGCTGAAGCTACCACAAACATACCCACACCATCAGTCCCAACGTGGAAAGTATTTGTAGACGGAGCCTCCAACAAAAATGGATCCGGAGCGGGGGTCGCGATGATATCCCCGAGTGGACTTCGACTCCAAGCAGCCCTACGGTTTGACTTCTCAGCTTCTAACAATGAGGCCGAATACGAAGCCTTGATAGCAGGGCTGAGATTAGCAAAAACCGTGGGGGCTAAAAGAGTAGAAGTCTACAGCAACTCCTAACTGGTGGTAAACCAGGTGTCGGGGGAATCTCAGACACGCAGAGAAAGAATGGCTGCATATGTAGCAATAGTCCGGGAACTGCTCCACGAGTTTGCGGACTATAAAGTGGAAAGAATCCCCAGAGGAAAGAATGCTCACGCGGACTGTCTGGCTAAGTTAACTTCAAACAGCAAAATCGAGAAACTGGGGGTGGTACCTGTGGAATGCTCGGCAGAGCCAAGCATCAAAATAAAAGAAGCCATAACAAAGATTGGGCAAGAACCCAGCTTGATGGTCCCCATCATCGACTACATAACAAAAGTTGAGTTGCCCAAGAAAAGGCATTGTCCAAAAGGATTCAGTATCAAGCTCACCATTATGTGATGATGGATAAAATTCTCTATTGAAGAGGACTCAGCATGCCTTATTTAAGGTGTGTATCGGACCCTGAAGCTAAGAAAATCATGCTAGAGGTCCATGAAGGGTTCTGTGGAGATCATACAGGAGGACCAAGTCTCTCAAAGAAAATATTAAGACAAGGGTACTTCTGGCCAACCATGAAAAAAGATTGCATAGACTACGTCTAGAAATGTGATTCGTGCCAAAGGTTCACGAACATACCGAGAGCTCCTCCCAATGAGATTACTCTGATGACTAGTCCCTGGCCCTTTGCGATCTGGGGAATAGATCTTATTGGGTCCCTGCCAATAGGAAAGGGAGGAGTAAAGTATGCAATAGTAGCAGTAGACTACTTCACCAAATGGACGGAGGCTGAGCCAATGAAGACTATAACTGCTAAAAAAGCACTAGACTTTGTTATTAAAAACAAAGTGTGTCGATACGGCTTGCCTCACAAAATAGTCTCTGACAATGGAAAGCAATTCGATTGCGGAGAGTTTACTGACTTCTGCAACCAAAACGGAGTCGTTAAAAGCTTCTTCGCGGTGGCAAGGCCGCAAACAAACGGACAAGCAGAAGCAATCAACAAAATCCTAAAGGTCACCCTAAAGAAAAAGCTGTTGGCCTGCAAAAACAATTGGCCTGAAGAATTGCCAAGAGTGTTATGGGCCTACCGGACGACCCCAAGAACTACGACCGACCACTCGCCTTTTTCAATGGCGTACGGTTGTGAAGCAATGGTCCCGGTGGAAACGTTATTCCTGTCCCACAGGAGAACAACCTATGATCCAGCTACGAACCAAGCTTTATTACAGGAAGCGTTGGATCAAGTAGAGGAACTTCGGGACGAGTCTCAAATACGAATGGCAACTTATCAAAAGAAGGTGACTAAGTACTTTAACTCTAAAGTTAAAAATAGAAAATTCACTATTGGGGATATGGTCTTAAGAAGAGTCTTCCCAGCCACTCAAAGCATGATTATAATGCTGAAATGGGTTGGACTCCGCGGCCTAGTTGATGCGAGGAGGAAGACGAGGGCCCCGACGCGCTTCAAGCAAAGCATCAAGCCTTTTCTTCTTCTCCCAAAATTTAGCAAGAGCCTTTTCAGGCTGGGGATAGAAGTCAAGCTTAATACTTTGGCCATTTGACTGCCAGGCCATGTGGACGCCGTCGTCAAAGCGCTTGGCGCAATGCTTGCAGGAGACGGGGGTCAGGAGCTCATCTCTTTTAGCATTCTTCAAGGCCTGGTCTCTGAAGTCCCTCAGCTCCTTCAACTCCACGGTCTGGTTGGCCTTAGACTGTAAGTCTGCCTGGTGCAACTCCTCTAGGGAGTTCACCTTGGCAGCCATTTTGTCCATGGCTTCCCTGGACTCCCGAAGCTCGCATCTGGCCATAGCCACAGCCTCGCCCTCCACCTTGAGCGCCTCCTGGTGCCTCGCCTCCACTTCGGCCTCCCTCTGCTTGGCCTCCTCTCGAAGCTTTGCCTCCACTTTGGCCTCCCTCCATTGAGCCTCCTCCTGGAATGCCCGCCTTTGGGCAGACAAGTCCCGAAGGATCCTCATGGCCTTGTCTATGCCCCCGAATTTTGACATGACGAAGCTGTGGTCAATTAAAGTCTTGAAAAGGCGGTCGGTCTCAGCAGTAATCTGAAAAAAGAGACAAGAGTGAGATCAGATGCCTTAGACAAAATATCAAGGGATGGAATAAATTACAGAGTACTCACCGCGGCCATGGCAGAGCTAATGTCTTGGACCTAGTAGATAGAGTTCAGAGAGGCGCAAGCAGCATATCTTCTAGGCGGGAATTGCGTCAGGTGGGAGACGAACTGGCTAGTCATCTCCGAGGCAAAAGGAGCCAGAGTGGGCCCGACGAATCGGTTGAACCAGTCCGTCAGCGGATCCATTTTCAGGTCCCACGGATTCTGAAAGGCTTCCTCATGGAGAGTGTTCTACTGCTCCTCCCATAAAATCCTCTTCAAAGCCTCCACCTCAGCATGCCCCCGACTGTACTCGTCGAGGGCGTAGTTGTGCTTGGCCACGCGGAGATTTTGCCTCTCCTCATCTGCAGGCACCGGAGTCAACACTATGCCGTGTGGCACAGTGTATTCCTCCACCTCGAAAGGAATCCCGGAGTCATTGCTAGGCGCCAGAGTGTCCCCCTTCCGGGTCCGCTTAGAAGGTTCTGCCTCCACCATCTTGCCCTTTCGCTTACGCTCAAGGGCGGCCGCATCCGCCACTTCACCTTCTTCAACTTCCTCCTCCTCGTCCACCAAGACGATTGTGCCTGAGGGGGCGTTGGAGGAGGACCTCCCAGGAGTAACCAACTGGGAAGCAGCCGGAGGTGGAGAAGCATCGGGGCTGTAAGCCTCAGCAAGAGTAGTCAAGAGGTCGTCCATGGGCCTGGCTGCTGCAACAAAGAAATAAGTTAAGTATTAGGACATTCATGAGAACAGCATACACTTAGCGAAAAAACAATAAAACTAGTCCTACCTGACTCTCTAATTCGGCCCTAGCAAAGTCTCGAATCATGACGCTGGCTTCATCATCCCTGAGATAACTGTCCGAGGGAAGAAACCAGCTGGAAGATACGTATGCTAAGTGATCCAAAGGAATAGGCACTGGAAGTCCAGAACCCATCCGGGACCGACCTAAATAATAGCCTAACTGGGAAAAATAATACTCTTTGGCATGATTCCCCCATCGGGTAGAAGGCATTCTAAACCTACGGAGACGCTCATCGAACCCTATAGGCCTAAGGCTGGTATACTCACGGACGGGAGGAACATAATGTACTGTCAAATGGGACTTACCAGAACCCGAAGTGCTGGCATCGGGAGCTCCGGTATTTGGGACCGGGACCACAGGCTTGGGCCTGCGAGTCCTCCGCTCCGGCGGAGCTTCCAGGCGAAGAGTCCTCCCGTAGGCCGCCTGGGCCTTGATATAGGCCAGTTCCTGTTCCCTCTTAAAGAGGTACTTCTGGTACTTGTCTTCCGTCGTGGCGATGATGTCTACCCGGAGTGCCCTCTCTGCTGCTGGAGTCCTCGCATTCGTGCAGATGACTTTGGAAAGGTTGAAGTCATCCACTGACTGGTTCTCCGATATTAGTTTGGCCTTCCGACAGTTCTCTGTCGTGACTAAATCCCTGACATCGAGGGCCTTCTTATCGTATGTGGAGAAGGTCTTGGCCCGTTGAAGGAAAATTAGGGTAGGCGCGGTCCTCATGTAGGGAGGGATCCTAACCCACTCCGTTAGAAGCTCCGGGCGGTCCATGGCCTGGAAACCAGAGGAGAAGAAGAAGCGGTGACGATACTCCTTCACGTGCTTCTGATGGTTGAAAGGGACTGGGCCCTCATTCAAAGGATGGGCCCCGAAGGCCATAAAAACCGTCCTTAAATTTGTCTCCCTTCTTGGGGATAGAAACTAGTTCATAAAAATACAAAATTTCTGGTGGACTGGGCGATCCCCAGCTCCGGGCAGCATAAAATATAAAAAGGCCTGAAAGCAGGTGATAGGCTTGGGGAATGAGTTGGTACGGCGCAAGGCCAACAAATACAAGGAAATTTATAAAATACTTCTAGAAGGGAAGCATGGCCCCAAACATCAGGTGGGTTTGGCTCCAAGCTCCAAAACCGCCGTAATTATGGTTGGGTGTCTCCTCGTCCCTAGGCAGCCGGTGATAGGTCCCGGAGGTCGAAGGCTTGATGCCTGCCACAACCACAACCTTCTCCAGCTGGTGGGCGCAGGTCAAAGTAGAGTGGAGCTCAGCCGCCTCCCACCCGTTGGCACGGGACTTGTACCCTTCCTCGGCCACAGGACCATGCATGACCTCCTCCAGGGTGGCCAAACGTACTTCCCCTTTCTTTGAAGACTTAGAACCGGATGCAGAAGTAGACATTTTTGGTTCTGAAAAAATTGAAAAAATCCAACAGTTAGGCCCCGAACCAAACCCTAACTCAGAAAGGGAATGGGGGTCCCCTAACCGTTGGGAAGAGGCCCCCTCCGGACACTTGCCAAAAAAGAAAGCCCCAAAAGGTTTTCCTTGACAAGAGTCGGGTGCAAGAATCCCAAAGGTAGTGACATTGCAAAAAACTAAAGAGAGAAAGGGAAAAAAGGGTAAAACCAAAAAGGCGAGGTCTACTCTAATCCCTAAAGCGGTCATTACATGAAATGAGAATGATGCCCCAGCAAAAACGTAGTGAAAAGAAGTAATCTAAACGCAAAAGAAGGGGAATTTAACACATCATTTAGAAACTCAAACAAAACTATTCCCAAAAGTTCAACATCCAACCCAGAAACCGTAAAGCATGCTATATAAACAAACAGTAAGCAAGCGTACGAGAAATGAAGAACTTACATGAAGTTTGAAGGCTGGGGGTTGGTGTTGATCGCCGGTAAAACGTAGACTGGCAGCGTCGAAGGAATAAGAGCAGGAAATCAATGGTGCTTAAAGTTTCTTTTCTCTCTAGAAACTCTGAGGAAATTTGGTTAAATGCTAAAAGTATCCAAATGAAGTAGGTGTTGGGTTTTATGCCCTAAATAAAACTCATTTCAATATAATCAGATTTACTTATTAATATAGATCAGAAATAACATTTAATGTTGCATGGTTCACATGATTTATTTCATGATTATATGTACATAATGTATAAATTCATCTGAAACCCTTTTCACATACTTGATCCTGTTTATTGTGCCATCAACACATTGGAAAGTAAACATGACTATGTGAATAAAGTTTCCTAGATTTATCAGACACAGGGTTTTACTGATATGATAATCTACAACAAGAGTTTACTTGTATTTGGAGAAATACTATGTTCTTTCCAGAACATTGGTTAAAGTAAAGCTCAGGTTGGATGCATGGAGTATGCATCGGAAGGGACCGATATTGAACTTTGACTTAGATTTATTAAACTTACCGTAAAATCTATTCAAGTCAATATCGCCTAGTTGATCCTAGATCAAATGTTCTTAATCCTGTTATGATTAGGCTCAATCTTGAAAGGCTATTCGTGTTCTTTGATTTGTTAGTTAAGCCTACTTTTAGGTCAGGGTGATACGTACATTTTGGGAACACGGTAGTGCAATTGAGTGGGAGCGCTAGCATAAACATGGAATCTATAGCTTCTATCTGGCGAATAGTAAGCAAAGGATGATCTCCTTCGAGCTTGACCAAACGAAAATAAATGGTGGAGATCTCATTTCACATAAGCTGAAATATCATTTATACGGGGTCAAGTGTTTTAAGGATAAAATACATAGTAGGGTGTTACGGTAATTTAATCCCTTTACTGTGTAGATCATTCATATAGAGGATCATTGATCAAATTAGGATTATAACAATGGATAACTAATGATGTGTCTATATGGTGGAACATATAGAGCATTCTATATACTGAGAGTGCAATTCTAAGTTCTATGCGTGGATTCAACGAAGAATTAATAAGTTAGTGAATTTTAGTGCTAAATTCTTGATCTACTTATTGGAAGCTCGGTTATATAGACCCATGGTCCCCCCACTAGTTGAGATAATATTGCTTGTAAGACTCATGTAATTGGTTTTGATTAATCAATTATAATTCTCAAATTAAACTATGTCTATTTGTGAATTTTTCACTAAGTAAGGGCGAAATTGTAAAGAAAGAGTTTATAGGGGCATATTTGTTAATTATGATACTTTGTAAGGTTCAATTAATAAATATGATAAATGACAATATTATTTAATAATTATTTATAGTTATTAAATAGTTAGAATTGGCATTTAAATGGTTGAATTAGAAAATTGGCGTTTTTGAGAAAATCAGATGCAGAAAAGGTAAAACTGCAAAATTACAAAAAGTGAGGCCCAAATCCACTAGTATAGGGCCAGCCACTTTTGTAGGTAATTTAAACTGATATTTTCATTATTTTAATGCCAAATAATTCAAACCTAACCCTAGTGGAATGCTATAAATAGATAGTGAAGGCTTTAGGAAAATTACACTTAAATTTTCTATTTTTCCTTCAGAGAAAAACCTGAGCCTTCTCTCTCCCTATCTTTAGCTGCCACTTCTTCTTTCTCTTCCTTTATAATTTCGAAATCCTTAGTGTATGAGTAGTGCCCACACACATCAAGTGATACCTCAATCATAGTGAGGAAGATCGTGAAGAAAGATCATCAGTAAAGGAGTTTCAGCATCAAAGATTCAGAGAAAGAGATCCGTGTTCGTATATTGATAATGCTCTGCTACAGAAAGGAATCAAGGGCTAGATATCTGAACGGAAGGAGTCATTTAATTCCGCTGCACCCAATGTAAGGTTTCTTAAACTTTATATGTGTTTAATTTATCGTTTTAGAAAGTTCTTATTTAGGATGTTAATAAACATACTTGTGAGTAGATCTAAGATCCTGGTAAAATAATTTCCAATAGTAGGAAGGCAGGATTTTATAGGCCAGAACAGGCGTGAGACAGGTGTGATCAACCACCATCGAACGGTTAGGATGACAATCGATTCGAATTCTACAGATCCAACGGTTGGATTAAACCCTCATCAAGGCGGTAGAAAACGTTTGAGTACCCGTCTGACACCCATTTAATGCGCCGTATCAATAAATGGACAAGAAACGAATCGACGCCTGCAAAAAGTAAATAACTGCAGTAATGATGATCATTAATATATCACCACGCACCCAAAGCACGTGCCAGGAAGCTGATAAGGCAACCGGAGGCATCTAAGCAAGCCTTGTTCACTCCATCACCAAACAAGGCTTGGGGGGTAAATGTTGCCCCTAATTTTGCCCAAAATACGTGGACCAACCGGATGATGACACGTAGATGGAAAAGGTTTGGAATTTAAAAAAATCAGCTAAGTCTCTTTAACCAAAGGGATCAGCTTTAGACATGCCTCCCGGAGAAGGCATGTCAGTCTCACATGCTCCTGGAGAGCAAGGCTACAACAAAGCTTCTCCGAGAGGTGTCAGATCCTATTTGAACAGTCATCACGCATTTAATGCCGCATGGGAGGAGGCGTATTGAAACTGCCATGTGTCTTAAAGTCTGACGGCACAACTCTCACTCTACAACTACTATGCTATGATTAATGAGCCTAGTGACAACTACTTTATGAGGACTCACATCAGTCAAAAAGGATAAAGGACTACATCCATAAAACCCCTACAAAGCCTAGGGATTAGACCATGCATTTCCTATGATATATTCATTGGGAATGTGTGGCTTTACTGATAATTGCAGAAAGACATGTACCTCAATTCTAGGGATCACCCCACAAAAACACTATAAATACCCCCCAAACTCATTAAGGCAGGGGTCGAGAATTCTAGGTTTCATAAGAACTAAAAGAGGAAAAATCCACCAAGAACATTCTCTGTAATAAATACTATCATAAATACACAGACTCGTGGACCAAGGCTCATTAATGCCCCAACCACGTAAAAATCTCTCTCTTAATTCTTTATAGCTCTCTTAATTATTATTATTATTATATTGGTTGTCGAAAACCTCGGTCAACATACATAATAAGCAACAAAATAAAACATATTATAGTTATTTTATATCTCCAACAACACATTAAAATAAATAAAATAGCAAATAATAAATCCAAATGAAGAAAAAAATTGTATGTATATAAAAATGTTTAATTTTATTTTAAATTGTATGTGCTAAAAAAGTTATATATAAAAATAGAATATACATTTGATCTATTAAGTTTTGAAATATAATAGTATTATATGTACTAGACTTTTAAATGACTATTTCCTTAACACTAAAATATTGTTTGTATATAATTTTTTAATTTGTTTTTTATAAATGTGTTGATTGAATTGGATCGGTTACTTTTACATGTCAATCAACATCCAATCTGCACAAGTACAGATTTTGAATTTTTTATTCCAATCTAATCCGCACAAGTGCATATATCTGCACTTAACATATTTGATTAGATTGGATTGGATCGTGCAGATTGGATTAGATCGGCTATTTTATGAACACCTCTAAATAGATAGATAGTAACATATATGTACATTGTAACAAAATAAGTTTACGAAAAGAATTTCTAAAAGCTCACTATGTTATAAAGATATTTTCTATGCAATATTATTTTATGAATTTTGTTTATTGTAAGTCAATAACAAAATACAAATTTAATGTGAGTAAGATGTAATGTATTATTAAATTGTAACAAAAGAAAATATATTTATTGTATTTTAAAAAATATTAAATTATTGAAATTTAAATTTATAAAAATTAAGTCATAACCCACAAGATTAAATATAAATATTAAATTATTTAAAAATATTTAAATTTAAAATATTATTTTTTTAAAGAGAAGAGTCACTCAAATGAAAAATGAAAAATCACGAAAAGACCAAATACTTTAACCAAAATAAAAATAAAATACAAAACAAAATATAAACCAAAAAAATTGCATAACAAAGTATAAAATAAATGTGAGAAAAATTAATATATTGTATATTTTAAAGTGTAATAAAATAAAATTTAATTATTATTTTATTTATTTATTTTAAACAAAAAAAACTACACTTTTTTTAAAAAAAAAAAAATATTGTTGGTGGGATTTTAACTTTTGGTGATTGACATTTAGCTTAATAATTAAACTAAAAAGTATTTTGTTGTTAATTATTTACTTTAATTTAAAAATATATCTTGTAATTAATTAAAATACATGTTTATATTTTTTAAATTTTTTGAGAGAATCGATTGCTTACTCTAATTTTTATAAGGATTCGCCCGTGCGTAGCACGAATTTTTCACCTAGTATTCCAAATAAAGATAGTTGCGGTGAACTTATATATCCGACTTGTGGAAAAAATTTATTCAAATTCAGTATTAATTGAAATTATTTTCTGCTTATATTTCACATATCAATGTGGCGTGATATGATTAGTTAGCAGTTTCTTATATTATTTTATTATATTAAATTGTGTGAGATTCAATAGTGATTTGTATCAATAACAAGCTTATATTTCACATATCAATGTGGCGTGATATGATTAGTTAGCAGTTTCTTATATTATTTTATTATATTAAATTGTGTGAGATTCAATAGTAATTTGTATCAATAACAATATGACTTCTTGTGGTGCTTAGAACTATAAGGTATACAATAATTTATCCTAATCCTAAGTTTTATTACCCGAACTAACACCAAAACCCCAATGACTTGGAAAATACATTAAAGAATCATAGACTACACATTGAGCAAAAAAAAAAATTTTAAAAAATGTAGAAAGTTACCTAAATTAAGCATAAGTACACAGTTTTCAGTATTGTATTTGAAATTGTATAGCGCTAAATGCAACATCACATGCATTGAGTGTCTTCCAATGCATTGCTAAAAAATTCATGTACTTCACTATCTACACTTGTTAATATACAATCTTCAAATGAAAAGATATGACCCTAAAGTAATCTCTTCAGGGGTTCCAAATAATTATAGTTTTGCTTGAAGGTTTTGGTCTCTTCAAAAGATGTTTAAGCCTCATATTTGTTGCAGCTGAATTGGATATCTCAATAAAGTTATAAATAGTTGGTTTGGTTTTAGCATGCGTCTGTACTAAGTCCTCAGACCAAAGACACTAGGTAAATAAAAATATTTATATTACCTGGTCATTAACAGAATTGTTGTCAACAAATCCCAAATCACTAAATAAATGTTTGCAAATTAGCAAGATCCATTCCATAGCTTGAAGCAGGCCAATCGAAAAAGCTTTACTAACTTCATTTCAAGAACTAGGCAACCTCGACTGCAGTTGAAACTTAGTGCATCTTTTATCTTTAAATAACATCTTAAAAGGACAATAAGATCTAAGAATTTGATGCCCATTCTAATAAACTGAACGATAACAAAGATGATAAGTAACATAGATTACTCCTACGTGTTGAAAATTTTGACGTCTTGCAAAAGTCACGCAGCTATGGAGTCATATCTTCTAACTTCCCAGTCACTAAGTTCTGCATTTGGGGTTCTTTTCACTTCTTCAGCATCCTCATCAACTTACTCTGCCACTTGCTCCACCTAAATATCTCATCCGTGGATTGATTTGTTTCAACTTTATCAGTTGTTTAATCAATTCCCTTACTTTGATTTGTTTCAACTTCGTCTTCTGCTTCATCAAACCCCTTAGAAGTGATATCATTTGTTTCGACTTCATCTGTTATCCGATCAATTTCCTTAAGATTTCTTTCTGAGGTACCTGCTTGAGGTTTTGATCCCATAATGAAGAGTTGAATACTAGGATGTTGGTAAGTGTCATCCATCTGCATGAAATGAAGTAATTAGTGCATAGTTTGAAGAGTTATGATCAAGCCAAATGGCAAGCTATCTTTTTCTCTGCTAAAGCAAGATCATAAGACCAAGAAGCACATTAGACCTAAAAATAAGTTGGCCCCAAAACTATTGAAGCTGGAACAAAAACTGTAACATTTAAAAGAAAGCTCGCACATTCACTAATGCAGTGGTAGGATTTGGACAAGCACTAGTAAGATATAAGTTGAGGTTATTCATCATTTATTCAAGAAAAAAAAATTATAAGACCTACCTTAGAATTTGGAACTATTTTCACCTCAAAATTCTCTTTCCACATGCTAAGCATTTGTTCATGGACACTAGTAGAACGGATTTCGTAGCCCACCTTGGATAAAAATAAAAGAAAAGTATTAGTCACCCTGACAAAAAAACAAAGTATTATAATTTTTATAATATCCAATACTGAGATACATGGAGTCGTGATGATATGTAGTAAATATGTAAATTAAGTCTACACTTATATTTAGAAGGCTATACTTTTTCTTTCTGTTTTGTCTAGCAGTATACATATGTCTTTTGAGATTTGAGATACTTATAAAGAAATATTTAGACAAACAAATCAAGTGTCGTACCATCAATGTAGTTTTTGGTCCTGATAACGCATATATTGTTTGCAACAGTGGTTGTAAGAGATGTTCTGCATAAACCTTAAATTCAAAATAATTAGAAGTTTATCATCCAAGTACAGTTGAATAAGGGGTGTTAAAAAAGACTCATAATTCAGGAGCCTGATTTTGATTTTATTTGACAAGGGAATCATAGTAATTTTAATTTTCCAAAAGTAATATGAATTAGATTGATGGTGGGAAAAGTTGCAGGAATTTCTTAGCAGGATCAACAGTTCTGAGAATCAATTCTCCATCCTATCATGGCAGCACCTGTTCTGTGGATCAAATGATTTGTTGAAGTAATGATATTTCCAGTCCTAAATGCATGAGACCTTGATTAAGGAATTCTGAGACAACTTAAGTTTTGATCAAATGCAAGACAACGATGAAATAACTTGACATACAGCCATTGACCTATTAAATACATAATATACCTTAATAAGAAAATGGATTGACTGTAGTTTTGTAACACTATTTACCCAGAAAAAGTTAAAGCATGTATTTCCATGCCAGATGGAGATGCAAGGAGAACAAAACAAATAAATAGACCAAAGCACATACAAAATAATGCTACTACGTGACTTTGAAAAAAAATGGAAGAAGTTATCGGAAAAAAAGAATGCTACTATGATTTCTATCCTGGCAGTTATCGGAAAGTTAAAGCATGTATTTTGGTGCCAGATGAAGATGCAAGGAGCAGAAATAAAATAATGAGACCAAAAGCACATACAAAATAATGCCACTATGTGATTTCATGAAAAAAAAAATGGAAGTACCAATTCTACTCCACCGATCGACTACCAGTTAGGAAGTAAAATTTTTCCCCTACACTTTTTCTTGTGAAATTGCATAAAAGAAAATAAACTTACAACATCAGTGCCTATGACGTAGTCAAATGGTGGAACAACAGCCCTTATATCATCTTCATTTCCCCAGCTTAACTCTGCAACCTTGATAGAACCAAATGAATCTACAAGAAACATGAATACCATTCATTAAAATGTCCATTTCACTCATTAAGGTCATCACACTACAAGAGAAAATTTAAATTTATAACCCAAACCAGGATTCATCTGCATGATTGTTGAAGTGTTACGTTCTACGTTTCTTCTTAACAATGGTAAAACTTCCTTTTGGTCTGTCATAACTACATCACATCCAAGTAATGCCATGCCTGAAAAGAGAGCCCAAATAAGGAAAGGCAACAATACCAAGCAGTTCTAGGTAAACGAAGCTAATTTCAAGAAGATTATAAAACATGCATGAGTTTCTGAAAAAAAAAATTAATATGAAGAAAAATTCACCAAATCCAGCTACTCCACATCCTGCTCCAAGTTCAATAACACGTTTTCCTTTGAGTTTAGAAGGGCTGAACTTTCCCCTTCTGCAATTCTTTTCCTGAAAAAGGTCAGCAATGACTATGAAGTTTAAAATTTGGAAACATACACTAAAAGCATCATATGTACACTGTGAATTGGTCACTTCCAATTACGTAAATCAATAGTAATAATTGGTTGTCTGACTAAAATCAAATAAACACACAAAAGAAAGTAATAGCCACAAATGAGGAACCTTAGAATGAAAACTTTCAATCTCAAAGAAAACCTACTAGGCCTCAAGACACCAGAAAGAATTTTCAAAACTCCAACATGGGAAGAACAAGAGCATAACATATTTAAGATTTTTGCCCCCAAACTATGACCTATGCATTATAGTGCCTCTGAATTTTTTAACCCGTTAAAAATAATTCTCGAACTATTCACAGTGTTGTTAATTGGTCCTTATGTCAAGTTTTGTTACATGTGGCGAACAAAATGATAATGTGGCTGTTAAGAAAATTTCCACATAAGTGTCATGTGAGTGTGTAATTAATTTGAAAAAAAAAATAATGTTGTGAAATTCACAACATTATATGAATGGAAATTTGGTTTGTAATTTTTAGAATATATGAATGGAACTTAGTAATGTAGGCTATGGGTTATTTTAATCCACTCTTTATTTTGGAAATGATAGAGATTTATATATTTGGTGTGATTTTGGTAAACTTTTTGAAAAAAAATGAAGAACATGATTTGAGAGAAAAAAATGTGTTTGTGGCTATTTAAGTTTTAGGGAATAAAATAAAAATAAAAGTATAATAAGCGAAGGAAAGACAAAAAAAAAATAATGACAACCTAAAATGGAGCGGGTCACTTCCTTTTCAAATATTTTTATATATATATATATATATATATTTATATATGTATATATTGATGGCAATCAGTTCACCTATTTTACCTTTATTTAAAGAAATAATAGAGCCATGCCAATAGGCTCCTTTGGTGCCATTCGGCTCCTTTGATGGTGTCATTCAGCTTATCTTGGTGTCATTCGGCTCCTTTGATGGTGTCATTCGGCTCCTCTTAGTGAGGAGTAAAAGCATTCACCTCCTTTGTTAGAGCCAATCAATTCCCTTGTTTTTTTTTTTGGTGGACCAAAAAGGTCCTTTGAGGAGTTTGAGCGCACACATATTTCTTTTATATAGCAAGGACACAATAAAAAAAAAAAAAATTGCTTCTAATTTTTCATAGTGAAACTTTAATATACCTAAAATAAACCAAAAAATAAAATGTTTTTCTTGATAAAATTCATTTAGCTTAAATCAAATTTAGTTTTGCACCTAATTTTTGAAATTGAATTAGTTTTTATTAACTGGCCTGAATAATTTATCAAGTGAATTTAGCTTATTTCTGGGTTACCTCATTATACTCATGTTTGTAAATGTATACTCTGATCATTGGAATGGTGACAGCAGCATCAACGACGACCTAGCCCGTCTATTCTCAGACTACCGGTCACCTCCAAACTAGTCAAATTCATCATCTTCACCCAGTCCTTCAGCTACTAGTGAGTCATCTAGTGAGTCTCACGGGACTGTCTGTCCTATTCATAGAGTAAGAAGATCAAAGAGAATACTTCCAAGTTGGATTTTGTGCTTCTTACACGAAGGAGAGTGCTCCACCTCTCGTACTATTACAAAAATGGCCAATCCTTCCTCCCAAGACATCCCAAGGAAAGTCGAAGCTCATATCGCCCCTCTAAATACCCCTAAGAAACGAAAGAAGCGGACTCAACAAGAGGACATGGCTCAACACATAGTGACCACCTTAGAGACGAAAGCATTATATGACCTTAGTACCTGAGATCCCAACATTATAATTGATCGCTCAAACAGCAATTTGAAGCTGTCTGATGTGCAGGATTACCCCTCTCACTACCCTTTTGGTGAAGGGGCGAAGATAATTTTGGCAAAGAAAGGTCTAAAGGGTGGCTCTCTCC